>NC_090939.1:398064869-398732056 GCF_040938575.1 Ambystoma mexicanum
AACGGAGGATGAAGTAGAGGCAATCAACCTACTACGCTTCTCGCAAGGTACAACCTTGCGAATGGCCCCAGTGTGGAATGAGCGCAGGTGTCGCTTCATGGTAGTGGTCCCAAAGCTATACGAACCATGCTTCCCGCGACTGAGTACCATTTTGCACTCATTACAGGTGACACAGTTCGCATGAGACTTAGGACCGTTTCCATGAATGGTAAACAACCGCCACACCCAAGATTCACGCCGACGCCGGGTAGTAGGGATTTCCTCTACCTCATTCTCATCATCCTCTTCTTACTCCTCTGTATCCTCACTCCTGTTCCCTTCTTCAGGCCCTTGGGGAAATGGTGGTGGTGGTGGAGGGGCGGGGGGGGGTTGCTAAGGCAAATGTAGCACCATGTGGTAATAGTCGAGCCATGGATGTCATAGGCTTGGAGATGGAAATCTCAAAATCTGCAAAGTATGCAGCAGAATGCAGTGTGCTCTGTGGAATAGTCAGAAACACAATGAGAATGCGCTCTGGGGCGTTGTCTTATATTGGGGTGCTTGTGCACGGGTCGGGGACATGCGTGCCGTCCGCAAGACAAATCGAACATCAAAAAAGGTTCAAAAAGTCACAAAAACTATGTGGAAAGTTAGGATTAGTATTTGGGATTTGTGGTATGGCGATTTTTTAATGAGAAATATTGTGGATTACTTGGAAATGTACTTTTAAACTGGTTGGGGACACGAACAGTATTCTGCATTTAGAGCACGAGATGAGTGTGGGCGCGGTCACATGATTGTTTTGTGAGCATGTTCGCTAAGGTAGCGGTCGTCCGCAGGACACCCAATGTACGGACATTGTTTTGCGCATGCGTGTTGATGTTCTGCGGACAGTGTTCGGGTCCTGAACTAATTAAAAGTGCGTCACATGTAAAACGAACAGTTACGGACAGCCGTTTGTTCTTAGCACAGTTTAATTTATTTGCTAACAATACGGAAAGACATAGCGTTTCAAGCACACCTCCATTTTCGTTTATTTACGAACAATTCAGGACACCACAAGTGTTCTTAGAACAGTTTCTGCTTGCTATCGAACACTACGAATAGGTATAGTGTTCTTAAGGACACCTCCATTTTCGTTTATTTACGAACATTTCAGGACACTACGAGTGTTCTTAGAACATTTTCAACTTGCATGAGAACATTACGGACAGATGTAGTGTCCTCAGGACAGTCACATTTTCGTTTCTTTACGAACATTTCCGAACAACCGCGGTGTCCGTGGACACCTAAATTGGTTTTATCACAAGGAACTGAAAGTAATTACAACACAATATAAGAAAAGTAACTTTATTTCATATATATATACAATTATGACTGGGAAGGTGGGGTAGAAACGGAAACAAAAACAGGAGAATTAGGGATGTCTAGATAACTGGGATCAGGTGAAGAAGGGAAGGAAAGCTCATTGAAACACTTTGGTCCATAGACAGGGTTTGGGGTTAACTGCGTGGGATAGGGTGAGGGGGGACAAGTGCAGGTTGGACAATGGTGTGCTGTTGGGGGTTTCACATAATTTTCCACAAAGTTTTTCAAATCCATAACATTTTGCATAAGGTCGTCCATTTTTTGATTAATCTGTTGTAGAGTGATATCCTCTGATTGTTGTTGTGAGATGCTTGGAATTTTTGTATGGTCTGTAATAAAAAAATGTATATGTTAAATGTATACAAAATAATATTTATTCATTGGTTTATATAGTAAAGTGTGTACCATTAGGTGGACTATTTTCTAACATTTCCTCTCGTGGGAAATGCTCCTCTAGCCAGTCGAGAGTACTACACATTTCTGTGAGAAAACAAAAAAGTAATATGTTTTTTTTTCTAATATAGAACGTTTATAAATATATGAGTAAAAAGAAGTGCACTTACTAAGACTGGTGAGATATGTAATCAGTAGTGTATATGTCTGGTCTTGCTGTTGGTTGTGGAGCGTCTGTGAGGTAATTATGGTGGAAGCCACTTTATCTTCTTTTGGTATATTCCATTTAAAAACATATTGTATTTACATGAATGGTTAGTGTGTTACATATATGGGTAACATTTTTTAAGTATTACTACATATACTTTGTATGTGTGCTGCTTTGTGAATTTGTTAAATGTTCCTATGTTATGATATAACTATTACACATACTTCCCCAGAGTTTTTAGGTGGTGGTACTGTTGTACTGTTGTGGACCGTCAAATTCAGTAGAAAGGGTTCAGTATGTTCCATATTATATGTACATAAAGTCAAAGTTATTATTGTTAAGTTGTGCTACTAAAAAACTATGAAATTCAGTAAAAAAAAATTGTTAAAGGGACGTTATGGTTAAGTTGTGCTACTAAAAACCTATGAAGTTCAGTGAAAAAACGTTGTTAAAGCGACATTATAGTTCAAAGTAAAACCGAAAAACCCCTGAAATTCGGCAGTTATGGTAAGATAAGCAACCATAACTTGCGCCGCCACCGTGCACTGCTAACACTAACACCCAGTACATCAAAGATGACATCGCAAAGTTTTTTTACTGATATATATATAGATAAAGAAAATAGAAGATGAAGTTAATGGAGTTGGTGTGCAGAATGAAAATGTATTAAATATTGAATGCTGCTTTATGTATGATTGTTTTCTTTTTAACCTGTGCTTAATTTCAGAAGGCAAAAGAAAAAGGGTGAAATGTTTTACAAAGCATGTTTTATTTTTGGTAAAAGGGTGAAGTTAGTATTGTGCTATATACTTAATCTGTTTCTTTTCTATTTTCTATTTGATTTAGAATATTAACATATTTGTACCGGAGGTCACGGGAGACGATGGAGTCCTGGAGCCTACGTGGACGGATTCCGGAAAAGCCCCAAAGGGGGGCGAAGACCAAGGCTGCAAAGCGATCAGCATTGAAGATGATACCAACAATATGGTTAATGATGATGATATTCGGAGGGATCTTCAAAAATTCAGAAGCACAGGTTGTCATTGAACCTGGACCAGCATCTGGTATTGCGGTAGAAGAGGCACCAGGATTCATCATGAGTGATAGAAGGATGATTTTCCAGAATATCTACATACCATTGAATCCTGAGATTTTGATTGCAAAACATTTGAACCATACCGGAATTAAGATTGAACAGACTAAAGAGTGGTTGGAAACAAGAAAAGAGGACTATCAGCAGTCAATAAGAGATATATTGATGCAATTGGAAAAAAACATTTGTGAATTCAGCAGACATTAAGAAGAGTAGAGGAAAAAGAGGAGCAGTGATGCTCGCGATATCATTGGTAATGTCTATAGTTGGAGCCATACTAGGTACCACAATATCAACAGCCAATGCCATTTCGGTAGGAACGCTGAGTACTAAAGCGCAACAATTGAGTGTTGACCTAGAAATAATACAAAAAACATTAGATGGGATTAGAGGGGGATTGGATGAACAAGATTCATAAATGAAACTGCAATCATTCTAAATGAACAAGCGGATGTGATGCAACGGGCGACTAAGCTAATTATTAAGCATGACAGAACTTTAAATGAAATATTGAATATAATGAGTCCTGTTGATACTATTAACGAATTATATAAGAGAAGTTCATACTGCAGTTTCACAATTGATTCAAGGACATATTCCCTTGTATTTTGTTTCGCAGGATATTATTCATCAAATGATAGAAAGATTGACCAGGAGGGAAATTGATGTGGTACAGGTAAAAATTGCATTTGAAATGGGTAATGCAATGCCATTATATGTGGACCTGGAAAGGTTGGAGATTGTTTTTTTACTATGCATCCCATATGTAGCTCCTGAACTTATTTATGAAACCAAGTGGGTACCCAACGTGGGGTTTTGGCAAGAGGACAAATTTATTAAGGTTAAGACTACAGAAGTGGTGGCGTTTCAGTCATGGGAGAAAATATTGATTTTTTTCAAAGGGACACATTTCCAATAGATCCGGATGTGGAGTTTTTATTGAATCATAAAGAAAAACATGTAATGAAAATGAATCTGAAACTGTATCTCAGCTACACACTGCTCTATTCGCATGCACTTGTGAGCTTCTCCTGTTGCAAGACTCCATGGGCCTAATACACAGAAGCGTTTTATAATGGCAAAACCCCATTGGAAAACGCTCTGTGAATAAGGGCCGATATCATTTTTGGTGTCTTCTGTTTTGGTTCCAAGCTACTCTCCTAATGGGTGACATACATATTAACATGAAGAAAGCTGATTCTCTTCCCAATCCAAGTGAAGTAATTGAGGCTGCATCATCACAGTCCATTATCCCCTCACATGAATGACTGATGCCAGTTAGTTTCATGGAATACCACACATCTGTCTCTTCAACTAGCTACCTGCAATATCAACTGCAGCATCTGCAAACTCTGTATAGAAGCCCGAGGAGTCAAAGAGCTTCCACAGGTGCTGGTGTCAATAGACACACAAAGCACATTATATAAGTTATCCTGAAACCAGACACTTTTACAGCAAAACCTTAAATTGAGTATACAGAGGTTGTTAATCACTAGAAAGTAAGAATGGTGCTATATGGGTTTATAGTGGGCATATCAGTCTATCAACACACAGCACACCAGACAAAGGAAATATATTCCAGAGACCTATTTGAAGGTCAAATGGCAATTTCACCAGGACCTGATCATACTGAATGTGTGCGGAATCCTGTCACCTTCCCAGAGGTTCCACTGGTACCGCTTTAAGGGATGCACGGGCACTTTATTGCAGACTAAAACAGCTTTCTGTGAAAAATATGGTGGAAATGCAGAATCGTGGAAATATTTTGGATTCAATCACACAGAACGATAGGGAAAATCATCGGCCTTCCAGCTGAGAGGCACATCTCTGCAGTTATGTTATAATCCCTTTCACCTGTACACAACACACATCCAATTCCAATTATTCTATTGTGTGATATAGATCTTCTACTGTTAATAGATGACTCCATACCAATTACGTATTCACAGTGTGGGGCTTTTCCATGTTCTTCTTCACCTCCCAGTGCCTCTGTGAATTAAATAACATCTTCGTTTAAGTTTACAAATGCATAGCTTCTCAAGGGAACATGCCATATTTTGGCAATGTTGCGTTGAAAACAGAATATAATGAACATCCACTCCTTGTGCTGAGTGTAAGGCAGTGCCCCAGCTGTGCAGGTATTTGGACCATATAACTACCAGGCTATTATGCAAGTTTATGCAAAAAGGACGAGCATACTCGTCCTTGGCACTTAATGGGTTCTCCATGTTTTAAAACTATTGTATTTGCTGTTCATCTATTTTGGTGTTATAAACAAACACACATTTTGAGTTTCTGATAGTGGCAATCAGCTACAGTAGTAAGGGATAGTCTCTATTTTCTAGGGAAACTGATCTTTTAAAATGTAAATCTATTTTTACATGTGTCTATGAAGGCAGATGGCCTGTCATTCCCAGTGTGGTTGAATAGTGGAATGTAAATGTACCAAAGTTTAATGTGGTTGTGTTGAAAGATATATAGGTGTGGTTTACTTGCTAATTTGATAACCATGTAACAAAGAGATAAAGGTTGTGAACTTAACATCAACTCTTAACTAGAAATGGTGGAATAATGTCAAGCAGTGTTCGCTCCCTCTGTTTCATATAATAAATTGTGTCCATGCACATATTTGTCAAACAACCATTTTATATTCTGCATCATATAGCATAAATTAAATCTTTAGACCAATGTACCCATTAAATATGGAATTCTCTAATCTCTCTTATTCTGCAAACTATACTTTTGCTAACTTTGGCCTTTGGGCATTACAATTTACACTGTATGCAGAACAGATATCCCATTACATTAGGGAAACCAATTATTATATAATATGTTTGCTTCAATCCTTTGTTTATCCCACCATAAACACTGTATCTGCCATGACCAACTCACACACGACAACTATGTTGTTCACACCTAACTGTAACATTACTTTATGGGAGTGTAAGTTTGTTGAAGGGTGTAGGAGGGTACGTTGTTTGGTGAAAGAAGTGGCTGGCCTTGCTTGAAGACTTTATTAAAGGAAGTACACAAAAATGTTGTGGCATAGGCCAGGAGGATATCTCAGGGGCAATGCTCTCTCCTTGGAAGCAAGACGACACGGAGCAACACACGTTGGATCCGGGGTCTGCCCTTAGAAACCTTTCGGTTTTAAGCGCGTTATAAATAACCAATTACAATTACAATTTGATTTCAGCAGAACATTATGGTATGTGATGAATCCAGAGTGTGTGTCCCTTCTCCCCAAGGGGCCACACCCACTGTAAATTATGGAGGTGAACCTGTAACAAAAGGGTCTGGGAAGTGGGACCTCACTGGGAGTGTCTTCCCTCTAGGGGACAAGGGCTCCCATTCCCAAGGCGAATTCCCTTTTGAGGACACGTTTTCTGCCTATTTGGGACTGCCTTATATAAAAAACAATGGGCCTCATTCCGAGTATGGTGGTAGTCATGGCATTATTTGCGTCATGACTACCTCCCATACCGGTACCGACTCCGACCTGGTTCAATGGGGACTTACCAGTGTAGTCCGACCTTTGCGGGACTGGTAAATCCCCATTTAAAAATCCATTCCCCATTCCCATTTGAGCCCCCATAGGGCTCAATGGGAATGGGGAAGTAGCTAATAACGGTACCGCAATTTGCGGTACCATTATAAGCTCTAAAGTCCCATAGCGGGTCCCGTCCATAAAGCCTGGTCAGACCAGGCATTAAAGGAGGGACCTGCTAAGGGACCTCGTAGTAGGGCGGTAAGGGATTACTGGCACCGGTCTCCTTAACGGTGCCTGGTATCCCTTACCGCCCTGCTCGGAATGAGGCCCAATGTGTCTTACTCCTATTTTGATGTAAACAATGCAGGCTTAAGCAAGCCATTGAATGAAGCGTGTTGTACCTCTTTAAGAACAAAGCACTATGAAAGTAGGACTAGGAAGCCCAGAAAGAGGAGCAACAACAGTGCTCATGGGAAGCCCTCTTGCGTCACAGCGCCTTGGAGAGGTGGAGCCAAACAAGGACACTGAAGTAGCAGTACTCTCGCAACTGAGATTGCCCCATCGGAGATGCTTCTGGGCTAGAGAGGTGAACAGCGGGGATGCCGTTGTCTGAGCTGCTGAGCAAGCAGCATTCAAAGTGGTGGCTTGACCACATGCATCATGTTTTGGCTGGGTGTCCGTGCAAAGATGCCAAAACCAGCAGGGCTGACAGCAGCACTAGCTCCCAGCGACTGCCATACAGTGAAGGTTGCAGCCAAGAAGCGTGCCTGACCAGGGGCGTGCGAGAAATCTGACTTGAGAGAGGCAAGTGAGAAACCAAAATGTACAGATGGTCGAGAGAGATGACCAATGAACCTGAGCAAGTGCTGAGCCCCGAAAGCATAATCCCAAGGAATACAGGTACCGGGGTATGCTGGAGTGGTGCGAGGTTGCCTGGAAGACTCGTACTTCCAAGTATGATAAATCTCATAAGTGTTATAAGGGAAGAAACCCAAGTCATTGGAACGTAAGAGGAAATATTCCAGAATAATGATGAGTCTGAAGGATTCTCTCAGAGAAGAACTACATTAGGGGTTAGAAGCGCCCCAGAGAGAACTCAAGCAAAGTGTTTTGAAGGTTGACCTTATAAAACCATTTTGGTTTCTGAAATATTAGAAGACATGGACAGTTTGGCAGTAAAGTAGTACCAGGCCATTAGTAGCCAACCCACAATTTGCATCGAACATCACAGCAACTAGTAGTACATAAAACATGAATGTTAAAAGGTACTCCACACCATACACAATTAACAGTACCGATTAAGAAACCCTTTTGAAACACAGTGCTCATGTCATCACTGGACAACATTATGGGTCTGTCGTGGGAGGACTCTATAAAGTACACTCTTAAAGCTATTTCAGGGAGGGTGTCACACCATTTGACACAGGAGTACTGGATTGAAAAAAAAGCAGATTTGGTCCATTCTTTCCAGATTAGCTTGTAGTAAAATGGTGTACTGGCCTCCACTGAAAAATATCTGCAGGCATATTTTTAGCACTGCTGGAATTACCATGTCAGAAATGGGTAGGGGTACGTTGTTGTGCGGCACGAGAAATGGCCATACCTGAAAGTGCTCTGTCAGAGAATCTGATATATGGTTTGTATCCTGATCTCCAGAGAATTTGCTGACTAGGAGACCGACTGAATATTCAAGCGGATCACCAGCTGCATAAGAGGGGACCAGTGCGGCCCCTCAAGACCCTGCAAGACCCGAGATTGCTGCACAGACCCTGAGCGGCCTAGGTGGGGAGGCCGCGACTTGGTGGAAAGGCCATCCCCAGCTGCAGTAGACTTGGCGGTGAGCTTGGTGGGACCCGCGCATGCTTGGAGTGCCCATATCTTGTAACAAGACCTTTCTCCAGCACCGCAGTACTAAGGAGGTTTCAGAAAAGACTGGGGCGTTTTGGCTCCAGGGGAGGTATGTCGTCCGCCACCCCAGTACCCCAGAGGTGGCGCAAGAGCATAGGTCCGTGACTCGCTAGCACCTCGGCTGGTCCACACCTGGTGGACCTAACATCATCGATATACGTGGCTTCAGATCCCAACAACCACATCCGGAGTGCTGCAGGGGCTGCTGCACGAGCCGCAGAGGCACAGTGGATGCCAAGCCCTGTGTGTATCTGGCAAAAATTCATACCACCACATTACCCACGGCAGGCCTGGGTTTGGGGTGAGTAGATATCTGAGCCCTGGGATAATCGCTGATACCACACATCCAGAAACAAGGGGAACCTGCTCACTGCTTCTCGCCCATTCTGCTGAGTCCTCTGCACCTCACCTACTCACTATGCGGGGTGTCTCGGCAGAGAGCGCAATGTCAGCAGCCTGACGAGGCCTGCCAAGTGAGCTGGATGGTGCCCCGAGCACTCCTTACACTTGCACAGTGAGTCAGGGGCCCAAGGAAAAGGAAATCATGCTCTTTAACCCTGCAGCAGGCTCCAGAATCAAGGCAGCCCTTCCAACTACAGCTGGGAGTACCACTCATCTCACTACATATACGCGGTGACCACCATTCCCAGCCGCATAACCAACGTGGGCAGAGACAAGCCGCATTATAAAGCCCTACATGGCGATGCTCACAGGCTACTACCTCCACGATCCTTACTCGCCTGCAAGATTGCTGATCACCGTAGCCCAACACTGTGGGTGGTGCTGGGTTTGGGCTGCTTTATCTCTGGATCCATCTGCTTCACCCTGGGCAGACCGCGGCCAGCCCGCTCCCTGACCCGTTGCTCCCCCCATGGGGCACCGCTGAAGTTGCTCCTCATCGGTCTGAGTTGGGTGGCGGCTGTAGCGTTCCGCTGCCGGCTTCCCCCCTCCTTGCTCAGAGACACGCAACGGATTCCATAAGTCACCCGGGTGACGCATGTTAAGCCTGCTGGTACATACACCATACAGGCCTTGGAGCTCCTCTCTGCTTCCTACGGTCTCCCACTGATCCCTAAGGAGCAATCTGAGGTCCAAGACTGGGTGTCCTGAGCCCCAAATGTGGCCGCTCTTTACGCCCAGAGCCAGCCCCTCCTAGAAATGCTGTGCCCTGTGCATGCACAACGCCTACGGCCTGCAGAGACACCCCGTAAATCCCCAACTGGGCGAAGGACTGTTGCTCCCTCGTGGCCCCTCTGGGGTCACTCCTCCATGCCAGGTGAACTAGGGACCCCAACGATACAACCGTCACATCATCTACGGTGATACCTTGGGAATGGGAAACCCAAAGAGACAATCGAAGATGGTGCAGTTTGCCAGAACAGACCGCGAACCACCACAGCAGGTGGACAATCCCAGTCCCTCCCAGTTGGACATTTCAGCCCTTAATCAAACACTGTTAGTGCTGAAAAGTAGTATGGATAACCTCAGTGCTAAAATTGATGCCTTAGCATGCAAAGTCGACGTCTCCGCGATCCAAATTGATAAACTGTGCGGTAGAATGTCAAAAGTGGAACACAGGGTCCGAGACGGAGAGGACAAGATGGCAGAGCTCCAACGAGAGTTTGCTTCACTACAACAAATGGTCAAAAAAGTTGTGGCCAAGAATGATGATCTCAAAAGGAGATTGAGGAGAAATAATATAAGAATCACAGGGGTTCCTGAGTCCAACCCAATTGACAATATGGAACAGTTAGTGGAAAAATTGCTCTGGGAAGTCCTCAATAACCCGCTGGTCACAGACCTGTCCATGGTGGAGGGTTCTTAGTTGTATACAAGTTGCAACACAAGATTTAGGGGGTAGGGGAGTAGGAACTTTCTTCCAAGGGCTCGGGTTTCAATGCACGCTCAGAACTAACGGTGTCTTTAACACACACTCTTGAACTCAGAAGGCTGACACTACATCTTCCCATCATGCATCTCAGTCCTGACATAACATGACTAATCCCCACGGGGCGGAAATAACCTCCAACACAGATATAACCTTGCTTTCTTGGAATATCCGTGGGTTCACTAATGCCAAAAAAACACGCCTGATCGCAAACTATGCCAGGAACCACCACGTGAAAGTCCTTTGTCTCCAGGGGATCCACCTGGGGAAAGAACACAAACTCCCTACCCTGGCAAGTTGGGGAATCCATAGATATGGCTCGCCCTAAACCACCCACCCTCGGGGGGTAGCAGTATACATACACTGATCACTGGATTGCAAACTACATAAACAGATAATGGACACGGAAGGGTGCTTCATCCTGCAGGAGAAATAGAGGGGTGGTCCATTCTCTTTATTAATATATATGGCCCGAATTATGATTGCCCTGAATTCTTCCAGGCACAATCCAATCACCTACGCACATTCCAGGGCTATGAGGTGGTGTGGGCCGGGGACTTTAACATAGCCTTGTTGTTGCTTCGGGACAGGTGCTCCTCCGCACAGACAACCCTCACACGGGCGGCCCAAAAATTGAAGCGGCAGATTACGCTCTCATTGACACATGGCGCCTGCATCACCCCAATAGCTGCAAATTCACTTTCTATTCAGGCGTCCATGGAAGCTTGACCAGGATAAATTAATCCAAATGTCCCCAGGGTTGGCCCGAGTGTCCTACAGAGCGCTAATCCTACCCCAAACCCTATCTGATCACTCCGGGTTCACTCCACTGGCCCGATCACCCCCACCAAACAACCCTGCTGGAGATTTAGAGCCTGCGCGCTTGAGGATATTGCATTCCGTGAAGATATCCGCCAATCTATTTCTGAGTTCTTCCAAATAAATGCTGGCTCAGGATTTGGGAAACCTTTAAAGTATACATCCGGGGCTGGTGCATCTCTAAAGAGCGGCCGGGGGTCCTTAAAAGCTCCGTAGATCCATCTCGTCCAGGGAAAAAGAATTTAAAAAACTGGAGACCCAACAGTCCCAGCGGGATTCTCTGGCGTTTCAGGCTGGAATAGAGCAGAAGAGGAAAGAGATCTGCACCTTAATGGCCAGTGAGGAACGATACCTGGGAGACCCAGTAACGGTCGCTAGGTATGGGGAGGGGGACTGACCCAGTAAAACCCTAGCCTGGGCCATCAAGCAGGAGCGGCACTTTGATCCCATAATAGAAATAGAGATGGCTGATGGGGAACTCACCAGGGATACTGGGAAAATAAATGGCATGTTTCAGCAGTACTATGGGAAACTTTAGACTACCCAGAGTACAGCAGGGAATGATGATATCACGCAATAACTATATAGGATTGCCCTGGTTTGGCTAGACCCAGAACACGGCACAGTGTTAAATGATACCCCCCTCAGATGAAGCATTCCTTAAGGTAAAAAGATCCCTTCCAAATGGCAAAGTCCCCGGAACTGACGGAATTACAGCCGAACTATTTAAAACCTTTCCTAACTTACTCATCCCCCACCTACGAAGTATGTTTGAAATATCTAGTTCGATGGGCGTCCTCCCGGAATCCACAAAAACAGCACTAGTGATGGTCCTGCTTAAACCGGACAAAGAGCCTGGTAAGTGTTCATCCTATCGGCCCCTATCCTTGGTGAACACCGATAATAAGATCTTGGTGAAGCTCCTGGTGGACATGCTATTGTCATTTATGCGCAGCCTTGTCCTTCCAGACCTTCCTGGCCGCTCCACCCAAAACAATTTGCATAGGTTATTCACCCTTATGCATAATGGGAACCCGGAATGCTGAAAAAGCATTTGACTCTGTTGAGTGGCCGTTCCTGTTTGAGGTCATTCATCAGGCTGGACTGGGTACCACCATTCTATACTTGGTACGTCTGCCGAGGGCCTTCGTGTACACTAACCGTAATCAATCCAAACCTACCCTTCCATCCCAGGGTACCAGACAGGGCTGCCCCTTCTCCCCCATTCTGTTGGCCCTAGCAGTCGAGCCGGTGGCATGTGCCTTGAGGGAATATCACTCCCATAGAGGTATAACATTACATTCACATACCGCCATAGTCTCGCTATGGTGGTCAGTCAAACGGCCGAAAAAATAATACCGAATGACAAAAATCTGGAAAAAAAAATATCGAAAAAAAAATATCGAATTATTTATTTATTTATATGTGTTTTTGGGGTCAGGTAAGTAAAAAAAAGGGTTAAAATAAAAAAAATAGAAAAAAAGGGGGTTGGGGGGGAACCCCGAACCCCCCCCCCTTTCGAAAAAAAAAAACATCATAAAAAAAAATTAGATATTTTTTTTTCGGCCTTTTTTTCGAGATTTTTTTTTTCGAGATTTTAAAGTTCGGTATTATCACTATAAACCTCTCGCTATACGCCAATGGCATGTTAATATACGTTAAATACCTGCAAACTATCCTAATCCCCATTGTGGAAGAGATCACCAAATTCTGAGCCCTTTAGGGTGTACGGAACAACTAGTCCAAGTCAGAGGTTCTCCCTCTCACCTCAGGCATATCCCCACAAGACATTGGTGATGCCTTTGCCTGGTGTACACATGGGATCCGATATCTAGGGATTTCCGTGTCCACGTCTCTCGTTAGACTATATGAGTAGAATCACTTGATAACTCTACACTGATTGGAACACAAGGTGGACACATGGGTGCACCTCCCCCTTTCTCTGGCAGCTAGGATCTCACTCTCAAAGATGGTAGTCCTGCCAAAACTATTATACATCTTCAACAATGTCCTGATCTGGCCCCCCGTGAGCTTCTGGGACCGACTGAAGAGCATGATGAATAAATTGCTCTGGGCCAGTAGGCAACCTTGTATCTCGCTAAACATGTTGTGTCGACCGACTTCCCAGGGAGGCCTAGATGTACCAGATCTTTTTTTGTATTTTTTGATATTCCAAGTTCAATATGCCGTGTGGTGGTGGTACCCCACAGGCGACCTGCCACACATGCTCCTTGAGAAAACACTCACTTGACCTAATGACCTGAGTGGGCTCCTAGGGGGCACGCGTGAACGACATGCTAAGGCAGAAGTACAGCCACTGGAGGTCACCCTCAGATCGTGGGATCGCCTTGCGAAATGGACCGGTCGGGACCAATGGTACTCCCCCACCCTGGCCATATATCAAGTTCATGGCATACCATTCACACACAAGGATATTTTCCTCACAAAACTTCAGATTAACACAATAAGAGATGTTGCCCTGGAGGGCAGATTCATCTCCTGGAATGACTTCAAAGCTAAGGGTGAATGGACCCACATCACACAGTTTCTGTACTGCCGACTGCGGGAGGTGCTACAAACCAGATGGCCGGACTTTCCAAATGCACCCCCCCCATGTCTCCAATAATGACATTCACCTCTACACCGATGTCCACCAGGAAACTGGTATCGACCTTGTATGGCCAAGCCCACTCTCTCAGACCCCCCCCCCCGCGCACCCCACTACAGGGATAAATGGAAGGGCAACCTGGAGAACACACTAACTGATGACCAGTGGAGTTCAATATCTGCCCAGACCAAAATATCCGTTAACAATAGATCTGCCTCATACATTTCAAGTTCCTGCATCAAACATATTATTCTCCACTCCGCCTGAACAAGCTTTACCCACTCAGACCCTCGAACTGTAAGAGATGTAACTAGATACCAGCAGACATCTACCAGGTTGCATGGCTCTGTCCCCTGGTACAGACTCTGTGGCTCAAAATAGCTAAAGCAATGTCAAAGATGGTTGACACTCACATTCCAACAGCCCCTGAGATCTGGCTACTGTCCTGGTGGAGGTAGGAACCCGGAGTGGGAACCGCCTCGTAGGTATGGCCTCTGTGGTGCTAGATCGCTTGTTGAGCATTGGCTCAACGTTATGTCCAGCTATGAACAGAGGGAGACACAGTATAATCTAACACTTCCAAATAACAGCAAACCAGGGACTATTGGGCAGCCTTCATGAGCTATAAGGCCGAGGAATCCGACTCAAGACCCGACCCCGTAGCACGGGAATCCCTCAGCAATACTCAATAACTACCTCTCTCCGGTGGTATCCTCATGAGCAGAGATCATCAAGGGGACTGATTGTGTGAAAAGTGTGCAAGTGACGGAAATGACTAGGTCCCTATTCCAAGGATTGTATGCTTATGGTAACAGCTTGACACCATTGCCAGTGAAGGATGGGTAACTCACGAGTTATCTGGAATGGCTATTATGTCAGGGTTATTGACCCACGTTTGAGTCATTAAGCTGCAACAGTTGGTGCTGTGGGCTTAGAAAATCCAAGATGGCCGAAAAGCCCACATTTGCGCCAGGATCCAGGAAAACCGCGCAGTTTTTGCGCACACCAAAATGGTTGCCTGACCTACCACCCACCAGTGTGAGCATGATGGGCCAGAAGTGCCATGGGTGAAATGTGTGCCAAAGGAAAAACAGCAGTGCCGGTGGCTCAAAAAGCGCTTTGAAATCACCGTTGTTTCTCTCAAATGCAAGCTAAAAATGCCTACTTTAAACATCGCAAGATATTCAAAAACTCACTGAACACCAGCAGACATTTGGCAGAAGGTAGACTTGTGTGCATACAAAATCTGGAAAGAGAAAGAGCCCAAAATAATGTTCGTAATGAAACTGGCTGAGCTGTGGATGTCAGCAGCTGAAGTGAAATTGGACTTAAAGCCACTAAAATCGAAATGTTTAAAATAAATGAGTGACCTACTGTCGCTTCTAGCACAAACGGTTCGTTCAAGAGATACGGATGATTTTGTGAAGGTAGATCCTCAAAATAAAAGTCAAGCTCAGAATGACAGATGACACTTTTGCAGCTTTGAAATGACAGAATACGCACACGATTCCTATGATGCAGTTCTCAATAGGTTAAAATAGTTTGAATTAGATTATTTTAAACTAAGAGATTGGTTCTGCACAGTTCTAGCTGGGTACTCACACTATAAATTTGAAAGGAATGGCCTCGTCACGGATCTGGTCAACAAGTTAGCTGCGGTTCTCTCTGCTCGGCGGTTCAATCAGGCACCGGTTCTGTTCACAGCGGTCTGGTCTGGGTCTCTAGTTCTGCTGGTCTGGATCAAGTGGATTCTGGATACCACACTGCTTTCTGGGTACTGGTTCTGTTCTGGATACACAGGACTCTTAGCAAGCAGCAAACCGCACAGCCCGGCGGTTGAATAGTTTGCAAAAGATTTTGAGGCCTGCTGAAGAGTTCAGCTCTTTGGAGTTTTTGTTCTGGAGTTAGTCTGGATCTCTGGAGTTCTGGCTTTGGACTTCTCCGTCAGCGTGCTGCGCAGGAATTCAGTTGAAGGTTGGAAAATGAATGTCCCTCCTGGGTTTCAGTGTTCCTTTTTATGTCTTTTGAAAATGGGTGTGTGCGTGGGCATAAGTAAGCCTGCCCCTCACAACTTATCATTGGCCAAGTTTTCCTCTCTCCCTTGATTGGGGGAAGAAAATGGAGTGTCATCGTGATGAGGTAGTTTATGGGTCAGAGGATCCACCCCTGGTCAATTTGCACACAAATCTATTCTTGATCCAAATACATATGTATCTACGTACAATTTTTCTAATATTATATGTCCAGTTAACATATTTTCTGTAGCACCAAACCATCCGATCCCTGTCTTTGTAAGATGTCGTGTCCACTTATGACAGAATTATGCCCTTTTAATCAAGAACATAACCTCTAAACTTTTCCAGAATTTACACAAATATGCACAAGGAATATGGGCATCAGATGATAAAGTGTCAGATTTTTAACATACAGACATTTGGAGTAATACCTTATTTTCCACTACAACCCCCAAGAACAAACCACAGATTCCTAACACCTCTTAAAATGTGCACAGAAAAATCACAAGAATAATGATATTAATTATATAATTTTGAGAAGTCCATACTATGAATTATCCTTCTTTTTAAAATTATGCTCTGGCCCAGAGGGGTGTGGTTTCCCAAAGCACATGGTGGAATTTCTGGTTTGTCCACTTCCTCCAACTCAAGTTGCTCACAGAGGCACTGCCCCTCCCCGTTTCTCTCAAGAGGAAGCCCTTTACGACACCCCCTAATTTAACATTTGCCTGAGCCAAGGAAGGCTCATTGCTCTGTTTCCCTCCAGTCCTAGGTGCTCCTCCCCTGATTCAATCAGGGAGGTGTCATCTCCTTTTGGTGGGGGCAGCAGAATGCAGCCAGGCCTGGGAAGAGTGGCTGAGCAAGTTTCAACTCCCGTCGGGGGTAGTCGTCAGGGTGAATTCAATCTCTTTAAGCCAGGCTTCAGATAAATGTCACTTTTGTTTCCAGTTTTTCTTCATCCAAATCAAACTTACAATTTTTACACATGCAGCTAGAACGCTGATTCTAAGTTCAAAACTATGACATTTAACAGTTGCAAACTATGTGACACTCAACAGTAGGTCACTCATTTATTTTAAACATTTAGATTTTAGTGTCTTTCAGTCCAATTTAACTTAAGCTGCTGACATCCACAGTTCAGCAAGTTTCATTATGAACATTATTTTAGACTCTTTCTTTTCCCAGATTTTGTATGCACACAAGACTTCATTCTGCCAAATGTCTGCTGGTGTTCAGTGAGATTTTTGAATATCTTGCAATGTTTAAAATAGGCATTTTTAGCTTGCATTTAAGAGAAACAAAGGTGACTTCAAAGTGCTTTTTGAGCTAACAGGCACTGCTGTTTTTCCGTTGGCACCACGTTTCACTCATGGCGCTTCTGGCCCACCACGCTCGCACTGGTGGGTGGCAGGTTAGGCGACCATTTTGGTGTGCGCAAAAACTGCACGGTTTTCCTGGATTCTGGCGCAATGTGGGCTTTTTCGGCCATCTTGGATTTTCTGAGCCCACAGCCCCAAATGTTGCAGCATAATAACTCGAACATGGGTCAAAACCCCTGACAAGCCCCCCCGCCCGACTGCGCTTTGATTTTGAGTCGAGGTGGAGTCGGGTGCAAAGGATGTTTTGATACACGTGCTGGGACGTCCGCATCATCTTCTTCCGATTCCGCAGATGACAAAGTTCAGCATCTTTTCCTCCATCAGGGTGGATCGATCGGTTCTCCTCGCCGGTCCTGATGGGAGTATTGGGCAGTACCCCGGGCCCCTCAGATCTTTGCTCCCGGTCCCCAGGTCGTCTTCCGTGGTCAGTCTCCATGGTTTCATCTGTCCTAGGATGACAAAGCAAAGCAGCAATACCTATTCGTAGACATTTCTCCCCCACTACTGATATAGTGGGGCGGCATTTACATTGTATAAATCAAAAGACATGAACATATACATTGTGTTTTAAATCAGGAGGCAAGAACATATACATTTGCATTCAAGAATCATAGAATTGTATAGGCTATATGTGGAATATTTTAGGGTTGGAACTGAATTACTCTGGAGCGGCCCCCTCTGGTATTGCAGATGACTCCTCCAGTTGCTGCAGAGTGTGCCTGGGATGGCAACACTTTAAATGATTTATATGGACCCACTTGTCTTCCCCTTCTGCCACACTACCTTTGGGGATGCGGATCTTGTAGGCAACTGGGGAGATCTTGTCTATAATTTCAAAAGGTCCCTTCCATGTAGGCAAAAATGTTCGCTGTTTGGCCTGGTTCTTTGGAAATTGTATAGATAGACCCGGTCTCCCACATTATATACTTTGCTGGAAGTTTTCAAGTCGTAATGGGTCTTCATGCTATCAGCTAATCTTTCTAGATTTCGCTGAGCATAGGCAAAAGCATGTTGGAGGTGTTTCCTTAAATTCTCCACATACTCATGAGTTGTGGAGGCATTTATCAATGTCTGCTCTTGGGTCCTGTAGAGCAAATGCTGGGGAAGCACCATCTTGCGTCCAGTCATCAGCTCAAACGGTGACATTTTAGTTGCAGATGAAGGGGTAGATTTGATGGCCGTTAGGACCAGAGGTAATCGGATATCCCAACTTGCTCCAGAATCTGCCACAAACTTTTTTAATATGCTCACAATGGTTCTGTTGTATCTCTCAACTGCACCAGAAGAGGCTGGCCGGTAAGCAATATGTAGCTTCCTTTTGACCCCCAGTATCTCCCACATCTTAGTCATTACTTTGCTGGTAAAATGGCTACCTCTGTCTGACTCAATCCTTTGGGGTAGACCAAAACGCAAAAAGATGTGGTTGATCATCAGGGCAGCTGCTGTTTCTGCCTTGCAGTTTGGGGCTGGGAGACATTCCACCCACTTGGTAAACAAGCATGTGATCGTCAACATGTACTTGTTTCTCCTAGAGGAGCGAATCACGGGGCCTATGAAGTCGATTTGCAAATCTGACCATGGCAGGTCATCCCCCTCTTTTGGAGAGGCGCTCGGTGTGTGAGGGATGTTGGCTGAAATTGTGCACACACAAGACACCCCTTCAAGTATTGGTCGAGGTCCTGCCCCATGTGTGGCAAGTATGCAACCTCTCTTAAGATCTCAAGTGCTGTATTATGAAACCCCCTATGACCGGCGGTGGCTGCATCATGGGCGTGACTTAACATCAGGCTTTGGAATGAGGTAGGGACCACCCACTGATCATGGCCAGCTTGGGATTTCCTTACCAACAAACCTTGTTGGATTCGGAACATTTTTGGACATTTCATCAACACTCTAAGGTCCTCTTTCCCAATGTAATCAGTATCCGTCAGGGGAAAGTTTTCAGGGTCCTTAATGTGTTGGTAAAACTTACCAATTATTGGATCCCCCTTCTGAGCTGTAATCAAATCAACATCTGGGGTCTCCTTACTCCATTGTGCAGTTGAAAGATCATTGTGAGCATTTGTCTGGGACCTAGTCATATCAGTGTCCTGGATTTCCCCCAACAAGGACTCAATCTCTATTAGATCCCCTTGGATGGCCCCGGTTTTGGCCAGCTGATCAGCTAAGTCATTTCCAGTTTTGTCTGGTCCCTCTACTTTGGAATGACCCTTGATCTTCTTCCAATAGATGGTCATCCCATTCACGGTGACAGATCATCAATATTTTGGAATAACTTCCCATGTTTCAAGGGTTTGTTATTAGAACATAACATGCCTCTGGTTTTCCAGTTAACCAGGTGCTCCACAAACCCGTTCCGTACATAATCTGAATCTGTGATTTTGACCAGTTCGTGAAGTTGATGTTGGACAGCAGTGAGGATGGCCTGATGCACTGCCATCATTTCTGCCACCTGACTACTTCGGGGACCAATTTTGTACCCAGCGGAGGGTTCTGGGGACTCATTCACCCATGTATTCCCTACGCCGGCCACCAGTTCTTTCTCCCCATTGTTGTCAACATGGTAAGAGCATCCATCCACATAGAGAGTGGGCATTCCCTCACACTTGTCTTCTTCAAATACTTTGTGTGGGGAATTAAGGTATGCCTCCATGTTGTCCTTGATTTTCAGACTTTCGTCCTCGAGACAGTTTTCTCTGGCACTATCGTGCAAGTCAGCCAGACCTTGCGAGAGGAGACTCTTCTTGTTTTGGCCATATCTGACCTCCAAAGGAAAGCCTTGCATTGACAGAATCCAGGAAGTAATTTGGGAATTACTCACATTTCCGGCTCGGATTCTGTCACTTAGGAGATATTGCAGAGGCTGATGTGGAGTCTCTACTATGATGTGTTCCCCCTGGATGAACGGGCGGTAATTCTTCAATGCCCACACCATTGCCAGCAGTGCCTTCTCACAATCGTTGAATTTTTCCTCCACAGAGGATAAAGTTTTGCTCGCATAGGAGATTACTTTATTGACCTTGTCATGCTTTTGGTATAATACTGCCGTCAAGCACGTATTAGAGAACCCTGTCTCCAGGAAACACTCCTTGTTTCTGACAGGGTAAGCTAGGCAGGGCGCTTGTGAGAGGCTTCTTTTGAGCTGTCTTACTGCCTCGGATTGTTCTGACCCCATTCCCACTTGACCCCCCCCTTCAAGAGATGAATCAGGGGTCTGGTGATCTCTGCGTAGCCCTCAATGAACCTTTTGCTGTAATTAGTCAGTCCAAGGAGGCTTCTTAGTTCCCGCAGAGTTGTGGGTCTTTCAGTTTCTGAAGTGCTTCCACTTTGTTTTCCAGGGGACAGAGACCCTGAGGAGTAATCTCATGCCCCAAGAAATTAACTTGGGTTCTACACCACTGTAAGGAAAGTTTTGCTCTGGCGGCCCTCAACTGGGTCAGAACATGACGGATTTCCGCTATGTGTTCCTCCACAGTTGAACTTTTGATGAGGACATCATCTACATAAGCCAGGTTACCCCTTGATCCCAGGTCGGGCATGGCCTTGTGTAGGAAAATGTTGAATTCATTTCTGGAGTTGAGGTATCCGAAGGGAGTACGGGTCCATGTGTACTGCTGGCCCCCGAAGGTAAAAGCCAGCTTGTATTGGTCATCCCTACTGACAGGCACAGTCCAGTATCCATTGGTCAGGTCTATTGCAGTGAATACCTGTGACCCCTGAATCTGGGCCAGCCCTTGGTCAATGTAGGGAAGAGGCCATCGGGAAGTATGGACCCGTTTGTTGAGCTCCCTAAGGTCAGCGCAGAGTCTCCACTGGTCGTTTGTCTTCAATATTCCCAGCACCGGATTATTGAAGGTGCTGTGTACTGGACGGATTATTCCCCGGGACTCAAGGTTCTTAATTATTTCAGTAAGGGACTCCATGGATGCGAGAGGCAAGCGATATTGCTTCACAAACACTGGAGTCATGACAGGGTCCGTGGGAATTGTTGTTGTGTGGATGTCGGTGCGACCACAGTCATATGTGTCTACCGCAAAGAGATCTCGGAAATCCAAGAAAACTTTTTTCAACTTTTGCTTCTGTTCCAGAGTCACGCAGGCATCAGCTAGGTTGACTCTCTCTTCCACCATCTGCCTGAAGCCTGGAAAGACTTCTGGTTTTGCTATCTCAGCGGCCTCCTCCAGCTGGGTGGAGAAGTCCCTGGTCAGAGTGCTGATTTGGACTGGAGGCTTCAGGTGGGAAAGGCAGCCCTCATGGACCTGGAAAATCACCTCATCCCTTCTAAAGTCACAAGTCACATCTTCCTTACCATAAGGGCAGGAATTGTACACCAGGAAGTTCCCCCCATGCCGGGTAAAGATCCTGACTGGTGTTGTATTGTCATCACTGTCACTGTCAAAACAGTCCTTGGGGATTGGTCCTAACAGTTAATTTCCTACATCAATGGAAAAATGTCGGTCATCAACCGCCATTCCAATAATGGTGCCTGCGGCTAGAGTAATACTATTTAAGTCGCTGTTATCCACCTCTATTAGAATGGTGTCATGTTTATATTGACTAATGGTGTTGGGTTTACCCCCAACCCTTGCTGTTGGAGAGAAGCATTTAGATGAATATACGCATCAGGGTTTTTCAATTTTTGTCCTCTTTTAACTTTCACTCCCAGGGAGAAATGTCGGGTCCTTTCTGGGATGGTGACTTCCTCTTTAACCTGAATTTCAACTGCATAAGGTAGCAATTGAGCTGACCTAAATGCTTTTTCTGGATCATCAAAGCCCATGGGATTATCCGCTAATCGGGACCAAGCTTTGAAGTTTATTAGGTCCAAACTAATGGCAAAGCGATTGAGAATGTCACTGCCTAAGTAAAAGGCGGCAGTGACGGTTCCATGTGATATTTTCGCCGCAAAAATCTTGCCATACAAAAATCTTGCCATATTTTTGCGGTGAAAATATCACATGGACCCTGCGGGGGACACCCCCGCAACCTCCGCATAATTTTTTTATGTGAGGGGGACACCCCGCAACCCCCGCACCTAATATTTTCGACACCAAAAATATCACCTATCGCCGTTCCCGACGACCATATTTACGCAATATTTTTGGTGGCGAAAATATTACCTGATACCGCAGTGACGTCTCGCACGACCCAACAATTATGGACTATGCTCTTGTTGCCAATGGAGATTTTGAGCATACACCTGCTTGGCAGGAGATGTTTGGAATTGGGTGTTTCCACATCCATTTCCCATTTGTCTATCAGTTTGAATGCGGGAATGGCTGGATCTTTTGGGAGTTGGTGGAACATGGCTTCGCTGATGAAGCTCTTACCGTTGTTCACACACACTTGGGCGAGAACAGGGTCCTTCCCATCATTTAACTGAACAGGGATTAACAACTGCTCTCCAATTTGCTGAATATCAGCCAGGCTCTGAGCTGATTTCACATCTTTCTGGACCATAGGAGTGGGAGTTTCTGATTGTGGATTTGGAAATAATTTCAGAGTGTTTCCTTCCAGTGTGGAATACCACCTTAAACTGGAAGGAAGGTTGATTTTCAGAAATAGAGAGAACCCCCCATCACCAGTCTGTTGTCCTACTGCTATTACTGTTACGTCTGGAATTTGGTTGTTCTGGAAGTGAAATTCTACTTGGTCAGATTTTTAAACTAACATGGTTGACACTCTGCTTTAATTTTATTGGTCGGCTAGTCTGGGTCCAGAGGACCTTGTTTACGCAATCTATTTGGGGTGACAACCTTCTCAGGAGGTCATTCCCTAGTAAACAAGGGGTGCCCTCTGGAGTCACTACTATGACCGGGTGTTTCACCTTGTGTCGCCCAATTTTGATGTCCAAATCTGCAGTCCCCTCGACGGGAATTTCCTTCCTGTCAAAGTTCTGGAGTTGTCCAGGAAGAGAGGTGAGAGGAATGCGGTAAATTCTCCCCCCTTCCTGCATTTAGTTCATCAAAGGCCCTTTTGGACAGAAGAGTAGCTTGGGATCCAGTGTCTACCAGTGCCAAAACTGTCCCCTGCCCCTGTACTTGTACCGGGGCATAGTAGCTTCCCTCCTTCTCCTC
Organism: Ambystoma mexicanum; assembly: GCF_040938575.1. Taxonomy (NCBI): domain Eukaryota; kingdom Metazoa; phylum Chordata; class Amphibia; order Caudata; family Ambystomatidae; genus Ambystoma; species Ambystoma mexicanum. The sequence goes on from NC_090939.1 coordinate 398,088,095, forward strand.
AAGGGGGCACAGAAAATACAAATTTTTGGACAACTGGTGGGCTAATTTTCTGGTTTTGGACATTGGGAGAGAAGAGATTTGGGCAGAATTCTGTGGAAAGTCGTGGGAATCTGCTAGAAAAAGTTGGCAACTTGAACGAGGATATTCGAGTTCCCCTGGTTCCGGTCCTGGGCCGCCCCCCCCATTTTTGGAGGCAGTCACCAGAATGGGTTTGAACCCGGGGATTTTGATGCTGTTGGTTCTGGGATAGGTTGATGGGCGGCAACAGGTCAATCCCCACATCTACCCAGTCTATTGATGCGGTTTTGGGTTCCCATGGTTCTGGTTCTGGGCCGCCCCCCCCCCTTTTTGGAGGCAGTCACCAGGATGGGTTTGAACCAGGGGTTTTCGGTCTTGTTGGTTCTGGGATAGAATGATGGGTGGCGACAGCTCAATCCCCACATCTACCCAGTCTAGGTTGGAATCTCTTGGGACCCATTTTTCCTTGGGAGGAGTTCCCCAATCTCTGAAGGCAAAGATCCTTTTCCCAGGATCCTCTGAGTATCCCTCTCCCTCAAATTGGAAGATCTGTACCTCCTCCACAAAATGGGTCTGTTTGGGTCCTTTGTTTCTCCTACCCCCCCTTTGCTCCTTGGGAGGCAGACTTTCATGGGCAGGAGATTTTGTTTCCGGTTCCGGGGTTTCCAGGGGCTGTTTACAAGTGGGGAAGAAATCTTTATCCAAGGCTTTACACCCCCCTTACCCTTGTGCCTCCTCCCTGGGAACCGGTGGGTTATCGGGGTGCTGCCCCATCATTGTTCTGGAGCACCAGGCCCAGACTTTGGTGCATTCTGTGGTGGCATGCTCATCTGAGGGTTCTGTTGAGCCCTCAGTATGTGACCTAGATCCCGTGCCATATTTTGGACCTGGCGCTCAAGTTGGGAAACCCGCTCATGCCGATACGGGGTTCTATTTTCTCCCTTGGGCTGATCCCGGGAAGGGTAGCTATCCCTTCTCTGGTAGTACCCCGGTTTAGGAAGATTTGGGTACTCCTCTACCCTTGGCCACCCCTCTCCCGGATTAGGTGGTCTGGGCTCAGGGAAGTGGGGAAAGAAGGATGGATGATTTTGGGGCTGGAAGTTGGGTGGATACCTGGGGAACAAGTTCTGCCCAGGATTTGGGGAATTTCTGCCCTCCTGTGGGAAGTGAGGAGGGAAGTTCCCTGGGTCAGGTGCTTGGCTGGACCCCCCCCACTTGGGCTGGAGGAGTCCACACATAACCCAGGATGGGTCTGTTTCCCTTGTAGCGGGGACTTACATAGTCAGGGGAGCGAGGGACCCCATTTGTGGGATTACCTCCTTGACTCCCTGTCTGTGACTGGCCTGAGGGCCTTCTGGGCTGTGAATTATTCGGTGCAGGCAGGTTTTTAGTCCCCCCATCTCCAAATCTAAAACGGGGGCAACCTTTACCTCTGCCACCTTGGCAGTAGCAGGGGTGCTGTTGGTTTTGGGGTTTTTGGGCTGATTCTTATTTTCCACCGGTTTCTGCACCTCATAGATGGGGGTGGCTTGCTCAATGACCCAGTCTAAAGATCTTTTCTCGTGAAAGTCTCTCACGAGCTGGGTCATTATGTATTTGGGTAAGGCATGGAAAAACGTATTAACACATTCTTTACTGTCCGTGCGTACCCTTTTGGTAGTCTGCGCAAAGGCACTCTTTAACTCCTGCACAAATTCTTGTGGGGCCTGATCCTCCTCACATTGCAAATTGTAGGCTGCCTTGCGAGCCTCTTGGGGATTTCTGTGAACAGAAAAATGTTTCAAGATGGCCGCCCTGTAGGTGGACCATCTTGAATGATTTTGGTCCTCCAGCCCCGCAAAGAAACTGGAGTATTCTGGGGAGAATGTCCATTTTACATACTGAATGCAGCTACTGCTGTCTTTCAAATTGAAAGTCTCCATCATTTGCTCATAAAGCTCCAAGTGTTCCCAAACAGAATACTTGGCGTTCTTGTGATAAGGGGTGATGACACTCCGTATTTCTTTGATCTGCTTTAAGGGGTCCTTAAGCAAGTCCCTTTTTTCCTTATTGGCCTTTTTGGTTCGGGTAACCCTGGTGCACTCATCCTCTGACTCAGAAGCACTGCTCCTAGAGGTGCCCGTCTGATCTTCCAGGTTTTCCCGGATTCTGCGTGCCTGGGAATGGCTGGCAGAATGTGGTGACCTGGTCTCATTTGTCCTGTGACGTTCAGAGGAGTCTTCAGATTCCTCCTTGCTGCCAGGATTTGATGGGCACCCTTCCACTGACCTAACTGGGCAGAGGTTTTCAGGATGCCCTTAGTGGGCCTACTCTCCTGGGGTTCCCCACTAAATTACACTGTACTTAGGTGCCCATACCCGGATGCCCACCCATCCATTCCTGGGTGGTATTGGCCTTTGAGCCCCATACTTTTGGTTGGATAGTAATCTGCCATCCCTGTGGCCCTGTGCTCATGTGCGCCAGGGGACATGGGGGTGGCAGAGTCCAGGGACTGGGAGAGATGAAGGCCTCTGGTACTAGGGCTCCTGAGGTTATGCTCAGGTGTTTCCCTTTCCCAGCAAACTTCATCTCTGTCAGCCCCTGCTCCCTGTTGAAATGCAAGAGCCTGCGCTTTCAGTTCCTCAGTTAAGGCCTTACTAGACTCTATCAGTCTCTCCTGCATGGCTACCTGTTGCTGGAGCCTATCATTGTGCTGTAAGAGAGCCTCATTCTCTCTCTTTGCCTCATGGTTGGTCCTGGAATACTGGTCCAGTCTTTGCTGCAGAAGGGTTACCTCCTGAGTCCCATCCCTACTGGCCTGTTCCTTTCTTGCCAGAGCATCTTCCACCCTCCTGGTGTGCTTTAGCAAGTTCTGATGCTCTTTTTAGAGGTCACCCAGTCCCCGTAGGGCCAGGTGATTTTCTTCATTTTTTTCTTTTAATTGGCAGACTTCCTGGCCTAAGGTGTCCCTTTCCTGACTAAGAGCCTGCATCTGTGCCACCAGGTCGTCCCTCTGCCTTTGAACGGCACCAGCTTTCTGGCGTTCTTGATCAAACTCTGCCTGGGTATCCAGGTCTTTCAAAATCAATGTATTGCTTTCCTCTTTCTCTCTGTCTAGTCGGATTTGCAGGGTGGCTACCTGCTCTGTGCATGCCCTGTTAAAGTCTAGTTGTTGCTCCAGCTTTTTCTGGCTCTGCAGTAGGGAGTCCAAACCTTCTTGGTACTCCTTGTGCAAGGCCAGAAATTTGGTATCTTGGTCAGCCTTTTCCTGTTGCAGGATATCCATATCCTCCTTTATTTTAATAATATACTGCCTACTATCATTTTCTGACTCCTGGCTCCTCTGCAGCCTCTGCTCAGAAGAGACCAGGTCAGATTGGGCCTTCTCTAATGCCATCAGTTGCCTATTTATTATAACTGGAGGGTAAGCTCATGAACAAGTGGAAGGACTTGGGAGCTAATAATACTTGAAACAAGTGGGGAGGCGTCCTGCCACTTACTTTAGGTCCATTTACCTGTATGGTAAAGGCTGAATTTCTTTGCATGCTAATTATGACAGTGGTTATATTATTTAACTGACTGTCATAGGTTTTCTTAAAAGATGAGCAAGAGATAGACCCTTATGGAAATGCATCATAGCATACTTTTATTATTCTGCTAGTGCTAGTAGGTACACAACATATTTTATGCTTTTAAAGTTTTTACAAAAATATATGTAGAAGATGCTATTTCATAATATGCATCTTAAATCAGAGTACATTCATTTTGTTTTACAAATGCATTGGAAAAAAGAAAGAGTGAGTGACAAACATGGTTGTGACAAACATTCAACAAATGCACTAAAAGAGTGTAACAATTGTGATATACAAAATCACCATTAATATTGTTTGTTCGTGTCTTGAATAGAGCATATATTCAAGACTGTATGGTGTTTGTAAGCTCTAGAGAAGACAGGGACCTAGTCGTTGGTCAACGTCAGGAATCAAATCAGGTTATGAGACGGGACTGTGGGAATGTAGCCCACAAAATTATGTGGCCAGTGACGTTTCGGCAATAAGCCTTCTTCTTGGGCCTCGACTTGGTCTCCCCTGTGTGTGGAGAAAAGGAGGGAAAAAATAAAAAGATTCTAAGTAAAATTCAAGGGCAGACTTACTACAGAGTACATCTAAAAAGAAAGATGAGTCTGAAGGTTGTTTGACCTGCATGCTTTAAAAATTAATCAGGACCAATATAGGTACAACAATGGAGTTGTCCTGGTGCTTGCTGGACACTTAGGTACTAACCTGAAAAAGTACAGGGTTCTTAAGGTGGCTTCACGGAGATGGAAGCGGGGAATACTGTTAGGCTCTCCAACATCAGGTATCTGGTCATTCGAGAGTTGTACGTGGATTTTTTGGTTACTACAGATACTGGAAGGGAAACAGGGAGACAGAAAAAGTGTCTCTCAGTCATGTGTTGGGATTTAACATACACTGGCTGCTGTTAAAATAAGTAGACAGAGTAACCATGCAGTACCTGGGGTATCTTGGTGTTGAGCCCGCAGAAACTGTTGTGCTGAATTCTACGGGAAGGCAGTCCTCTATACACGATGCCTTGGTATTAGATAACAGGATTTGGAAGGGCAGTCACATAGCCGGTAACAGGGTGCTGTGGACAGCTGTGGGCCGTTCTATTGATTTATTCAATAACCCTGTTAAAAAATAATAAAATGAAATAGGACGGCAACTGATTAGTGGAGGTGGCGAAGTACGAGAAATCCACACGTGCGGCTGAAAGCGCACGTTTGTTGCACAGCCCGTGTATTCTGGTTGCTGGTGAGGATCAGCTAGTGGGGCCAGGAACATAGGGTCAGAATTTGGCGTTCCTGATCCCCACATGGTCTAACTGCCATAGGTCTCTCACCTGTGGTGTTGTGCGCTGTAAGGCTGCTACGGATGCGGCGGCTCGCGTAGCTGCATACAAAAGGAAAGAAGCTATAACTCTGTTTATACAGTGCGCATGTGCAGGGAACCTCTATTTCAGTTTCTGCGCATGGAAAAGGGAGACAAAGCTGTAACTCTATCTATACAATGCGCTTGCGCAGGGAACCTCTGTTTTAGTCTCTGCGCATGCGTACTTTGTGCGGTGTCTATGAGTTGTCATAGCACCCGGAACGGAACTAGCTACTGTACGCTTGGCCGTGACCCCTCGTACCGTCTTAGGTTGTATATTTGGACCGTGTGTGCGGGTAGGTACTACCTACTTCTTAGATGTTATTTTGACGTCTCATGGTTCATAGAACGGAGGAAAAGAAAAGGGAAGAGTAATGGACACATTGGGAGTGCAAAAAATGAGAAGTGTTCACAGGGATGAATGCATGTGTAATGAGAGATGCACGTTGAAGAGTCAAAGGCGTAATTGAGTTGGCTGGTACCACATATAAACGAGGTGACAATAAAATATACTGTATTCAAAGTAAAACACAAATTTGGTGGAAACAAAGTCACAACTCATTTAGATAGACATTATTCTTGTAGTCGCATGTTGTTTATATTTATCACAAAGTGCAAATATATATATAGCCCCTGGGTGGTTGCTGGTAGCCTAATGGGCACTTCTAGATATGTGACAGCACATCTAGTAACATGAAGAGTTTCTGATATAACAGAAGAGGCTATGGCAGGCTGACCTTTGAATGTCAGAATAAGGTGTTAAAGTGCTGTTGTTAGGCCTAGGTAGAACACTAGGTAGGGGAATATCCCTGTTCAACCGTAGGTGGTTGGTATGGCTTCATTCAGGCCCTTCGTAATGGTTTTAAGTTTGAAGATCCACCATGATTCCTTGTAGTTTAGGGCGTTAGAAGCATTGGTGGTATTGACCACCGTATCAGCAACCCACCATAGTATGTCATCTGCACTATGTTGGTATTCCATTTAACACCTTATTCTTAGACTTGTGAACCATAAGAACACAATGTTTGCATCACCAGCCATCCAGCCCTGTGACAGTTAGAGGAAGTAGGTTTGAAATGAGGGATTTCAAAGAGAGCCCTGGTTCGTGAGGACAGAAAGCACAGTTGTGGAGAACAAAGAGGATGCTGACACAACAGTCTAGTTTAGAGAAGACAAGAGTAGTCGAGAGATGCTTGGCAGAGTTGGAAGAAAGGAGGTGCCTGATTTTCCTAATATTTGGGAGGTTGAGACAAGGCTCTGTTGCATTTTTGGAGATGGAAGTTGAAAAAGTGGAGAAGGGTTATGGATCATGTGGAGGTTGCTTGAAGAGGTATAGGAGTGAGTGTCAGATGGGAAGGGGATAGGCATGGACAGAGATGATAGGGAGGGAAGATGAGCACCTGTGTTTTGCTAGACTTTACCATCAAGAAACGGTTGGAAATGTTGATATAGAGATCAGAGGGTTCAGGAAAAGGGAAGAGGGTTTTTTGTGTCATCTACGAGGAGTTTCTACAAGATCCCAAAGGAGGAGATACCATGGCATGTTCTTCCATACTCCCTGCCTGTACTGGGGTGGTACCTGTCCTACAAATTGGGTGCCCAAGGTCTTATGAATGTCCTCCTCCTCCTTATCCCACTCACTCTTTCCTCTCTCTATTGATGTTTTGCCCTCATTTCTTGATTGATGCCACACAATGCACAAACTCTCTTCACTTCTGCTCATGGCTTCTGTCGTCAACATCTAGTTATAGCCTTTTACATTATCATTTGAATTGCATCTTTCCTTCTCTCCAAACAATTGTTCTCCAATACCTCCCCTTGTAGGTTGCTTTCGACCTCCTTCAAACTCTTTCTCTTCTTCCAGAATGTGTATTCCTCCTCATGTGATTCCAGCATGTCTGCATGTTCTCAAACCCTGTTTATTCATTGTCCCATCTCCTGCATCTGCATCTCTTTTTTCTTCAGCACCTCCTAGTCATTCCAAACCTCATCTTCCCTATCCAACCATTCTCTTCCTGCTCCTCATCCTTGTTCTGATGCAACTCCTTCTGAACTTTTCAACCTCTTCTGTGCTCTGTTCTTCATCCTAACGTACCACATCCTCCTCACTCAGAGGCTCCACTATGTTCTTTCTGTCTCTCTCTGTCTCTGCCTGTCTGTCTGTCTCTCTCTCCTTCTGGTTGCCCTTCTCCTCCTTGTTCAGCTCTGCCTCCTATTTGCAGCAATGATTTGCCAACTCACTCTTGTTCATCCACCAACATTTCACTCCCACTGTTTCAGGCAGGAAGTTCTTATATTAATGGGGCCAGTGCATGAGACCTGTAATTGAAAAACTCTGCTAAGGTGTTTCCTCTCTCAGCATAATATGGGGATTTCTTCCCTCATTTGAATTTGACCCTTCTGTTGAATATCTATCATTTATGTATTTGCATGCAGAACCGTGGACCAAGCAATGTATAAGTATTTCACTATCTTGCTTTTCAGTTCCTCACTGCCATTGATGTAGGCTGGTCCTGTGGCTCCTTTTGCTTGAGAGGTAAGAGTTTGCTGTGGTGTTTCCTGCTGTTGTCAGATAACGTTTTGGCTTCAGGCTCACTGGTGAGCACTTGTCAAACCAGCAGCTGCGTTATTGTTTTAGTGATCTACAGGACCCAGTGTTTGATGCTCACTAATCAGGTCCTTGGAAAGCAATGTGTCCTTGTTCTCATATGTCATATATGTTACTAGTTACAGCAACCAAAGTGAGCATAGGTCACAAGGATAGAATACTGACATTATCATACAATCTAGAGACATGATTACTATAACAGGCATGAAAGAGGCACACAAGTTCCTTTAGACCTGGGCAACATGTTCTAAGCAGCAGGAGATCTACATAAACATAAACATGAAAGGTTAGGAATGGACTGTGTAACCTGAGGGAATGCCCACTTACCTCATCAGGGCCTGCTTCATGTAGTGGGTGGTAAATTGTGGTGCAAATCCTCCATCACTTCCCTTGCCTATACTGTAACCTCAAATATGGGACTTTTTCACACTGTTCACATCAGCCGACCTGCTGCTCTATTTATTTTTCTTGTAGTCCATGGGTGACCCAACAAACGGGTAAGAAGTTGTTTCACATCTTTAACCACAATCCGAAAAATTATAAATACCGGAAGAATACCAAATCTTTCTCAAGAAAACAACGTTAGCTTTGCTCTGAAAATGCTTTTAATTTCATGTAAAGACCAGCTGTAAGACCTTTGGTTTTGTAAGTTTCCCTTGTGACCCTATATGTTCAGTTACCCTGTGTTGAACTCTAATTATTTAAGGACTGTTCCTAAATATATTATTCTCAATTCACTGTGAATTACTGCTTTTGTTGATATTCATCTTTTTACCTAATATTGATAAAGCACTCTAATTTTGATAACACTGTTGGATATCCAGGTATTCAATTTTGTAAAGTATTTTAATTGTTTTGATCTCCCCCCATACTCTGCCACAATGCCTTGAACTGGATGCTGCCACAAAATAACAGGTTAGTTTACCCTATCTTTTGGATCGGCATCAGGTAATAAAGACTGCCATCATTAGATGTGTTGACAGAGAGATTAATTAAGTTTATTCAATGTATATATGCTTATTCAATTTCTAAAACACTTTATATCAATGCACAGTATAATACAGTACACATGATTAATAAACAGTTGTATGTTAATGAATGAAAATGTTTTTTAAGTGGAGCCAATATGAAGAAAGGGAAGAGCTAGATCTAGGAGATATAATTAAAAGATTTGAGTGTTTAAGGTCTAGAGAGAACACGAACAGAAATGAGACTGTACACGGGGAGAAAGAAAACACTGAGATTCAGCACAGAGATAGTCACTACTATAAAGTAAAACAAGTAATAAGAGATAGCTGGAGCCACAGCGTATATTCATTTAAAAACAATGCTAAGAAAATGAAAATGAGGAAGAGACACAAAAGAAAGCAATGATACCGAAGCAAGACTGCTTTTTATAGAGTCATAATGAGAATGGCTAAACAGAACACATATGACGTATTGCACACCAACCGTAGAGGAACAAATTGATAGGCAGGAATGCTAATCAAAGGACCAGAACAGTAGTCGAGGAATAATTAGGCAAAACATTATTTTAGCAGAATAAAATGAAAGAAAAGAATGACCTTTATGTATATAATAATGTTAGAAACAGCAGGACTGGGTAACATTGGATGTATGTAAAGAAGAAATAAAGGAATCAAAAATAAAACCAAGGTTTTGTGTAGAAGAAATGAGAGAGAGTTTGAAGGGTGGGAATGAGAGAAAATAATGTCAAGCAGAAAGGGCTTTGGTCTGAGCAGGGAAGAAAATAACTTCAATTGTAGTACAATTATGATGCAGATAATATCTGTGCACCAATGATTTCATAGTAAGAAGGCAGGTAGAAGATGCAGAATGAAGAGAATCTAACTAGGCAGAAAAACTTTAAAAAAAAAGATCTGGGCAACAACAGCATGCAAATGACCTGAATGAATAACAACTGAGATAATAATGACAAAAGGAATACTATACAGCGAAAATAATTAGAGGACCTAGTACAGAACCATGAGACACTCCAAACGGAAGCATAAGTGAATACGATTGCTGGCCAGTGTATGTCATGCAGAGAATAACAAACTAGTAACAAGTAAGAGTGTACATTTGTTAGAATAAAATTGAAGAAAACAGATTCTACTAGAGGTAGAAAAGAGTGGTGATCCAGAAAAGTAGACATTTGAGAGTAGACAATACACTTACATACTTTGGAAATTAATTGAAGCCCAGAAATAGAAAGACCTTAAAGGGAATCTTAGTTTCAAGTGCAGTATTTTGGGGAATAGGAATGACAGTGTAATGCTTACATTCAGAAGGAAATGAATCAGATAATAAACAGCAATTTTAGTGGGACAGTAAAAAGGGATTATCCAGGAGTGCCCTGCGAGTGCTGTGTGCTGCACTGCTGGACACCCTGCTTGCCTCACTACTCATCGTGCTTCACCAAACAACTCTTTTTTTCATCACTAGAAGACTTCAAATGGATGAACTGCCAGTACTTGGATGTACTTTCAAGAGACTCTTCATAAAACTTTACTTTAACACCTTAAATTCTTATTTTCTTTTACTTTATAGTTAGCCACGCCCACCTCATCATCTGACGGAATAAAAACAGGCATGCGCGCGCGACTGGGAGTGAACCGCTCGCCACTCCCTGCTGATTGAGCATATCTCTTAATTTTATTTCAATTCAATTGCCTTCCCTTTATTGAAGAGCCACCGAGGACCTATTCTCTTAACTTATTGCAATAGCTCATCCCCTTTCTAACTCTATCAACTCCTGAGCACGAGCATGACGAACTTCCGTCTTACTAGCGCTATGCCAACTCTCCCAACAAACTATCATAAAGAGCCTTCATGTCTTGCAAAAGACTGCAAAAGAAATATCATCCCTCCCACCCTTACACATGCGGTTCTCTTTGAAGACTCCTGATATTCAGAGGCTTTACCATGAAAACAAATGCTCTGGCACAGAGGATACTGATGGCACTCTATTGCACCTTTCTGACCCTCTACAATTTCAAAGTCGAGCTGCCGATCCATCAAGTAATCCTCTCTCCATGCTTTCTGATGTGACAATGCAAGCTTGCCAAACTCCACCCATGGACCGATCAGAGCCTGACTTGTTGTCAACTCTGAAAGAAAACCCACATGCTGAAATGCTGTCGGATTAAGCTGTCATTCACACTGTAGACTCCTCTACTATTTCGCCCCTTTACTTCCACGTCGTCAATGACTCAGTGACCCTAGAAGCTGCCAACTTGAAACCCACTGCCCCTCCTTCTTGTTGCTCGGCTCCCCTAATCCCCATCAATCAATCCTCACAAAGAATCCACTACAACCCCTACTCTTTAAACAAGACTAATCAACTTAGTCAAACCTTGAGGCTTTTGACTTCTCCTGGCCTGTTTTCTTCTGAAGCTCCACCTAAAAGTCCCTTGTCCTATTTCTCAGCCTCCTATCTTGTGGCCTCTTTTCCTAAACCCACCCCATCCTTCTTTTGGCTTCCCACCTTCTATTTCATCAACCTTAGATAGTGCCCTAAATGCAATAAATACAAGTATATACTCACTAACAACACTCTATGAGACTCTCGACCAAACGGTTGACAACCAGACCTTGTCATTAAACTCTATAGTCAACAAACTAGATTGGATCGCATGGAAACATCAAATGGCACCTGAGGTTGTCGCCTCTCCAATCTCAGACCTCATCGTTCCGTTGCCAAACATTCCCTCTAAGTTAATTGTAAATTCATCATACACCAGGACGAAGCGCAGGCTTTCTCCACTTCCACTGCAAGAACAGCCTCTTATATTACTAAATTCACCTGAGCACACTATTACTCCAAGTGTCACTGAAATGGAATCCAAAAACTCTCTAGATCATTCCCCCTTGAATGTTCCAGTATATGATGTCTTCCAATCAAATAGGCAAGGAAAGAGTAGAAAAGGGAAAAAAAGAAAACCAAACAAAAGTAATAATCTTTAATAGGCTCACATATACAAAAGAAAACAAAAATTCCTCCCACCCAAAACAAAAAAACTCTAGTCAGAAAACAAAAAAAAATGTATTTCTAATGTGTCCTTACCTACAACCAACCACAATGCTTCCATTGTTGATCTAGAGCAGAAGGCGGCCAAAGGCAGCCTCAATCATCAAATGAACCGATCGCTCCTGCTCTTTCCACTCTCCCTCCTTTGCTGCTTTCACAGACAGGTCAAGGTAAAAAATGATAATATTGCACTGCCAACTATTATTGAAATAGATGATATGGAATTCATTAACCATGATGCAATAAATTGTGATGATAGTGACCCAGAATTGTTAAATCTTTCACTTTATCCAGTATCATCACCACCTATTAATGAAATTGTACACCAAATGTTTGCATCACCCATTATTGCATGCGAAAATATTTAAACAATCCTTTTGTGTAAATATTGACATTAACTACCCAAACTTTAAGACCCTTGCACAAAACCGCCTCCTCCACAATACTGACAAAGATCCTACCAAATCTCAGCAATTGGGAATCCCTGGTCATCCAAATGATCGTCAAAACTCCAATCTTGACTCTTGCAAATGTGCATGTGTAAAACCTAAACCGCAATCAAGATGTGCTTGGTTACTCAACCACGATAGTCACCTCCACCAAACTAACAATTCTTAGGTCGATACCAGCACTGCCAAGGTCACATGTACACTTATATTGTGGAATACACGTGGTTACTCACACCTATTCCTTCACTGAACAAACATCTTGAATAATTATAACATAGTCCTTCTACAAGAGACCTGGCTAACCGTCGTACCAATCTGGCCTGATCATTCTGGTAGCGATGTCTACCCTCTCTCAACTTCACCTTGAAAGTTGTCCGTCTTCCACCCCAGGCATACAATTAGTTATAGTCTCCTCAATAAACCCCTATGACCCCTTATATCCCCAGACTGCAATATTCAACATTTACTGGAATTCTATTGCCATTAATGAAGATACATTTTTATTGCAACTTCAAGCAGGGTGGATTACACTAAGTGCATTCAATTAATAACTCAAGCTTATTCACCCTTGGATTGCATTACATTTAATAATAAACACTCCTGGGACATCGATATATTCAAGATAAAACAAGAATTATAGACAATCCATGAGGAAACTTTGTCCGATAACCTGCGCTCCTCAAAGGCGCCGAAGGTGAACTAAATTTAGAAATGATGTGAAACAAATCTTAGCAAGCAAGAAGCAAAACGATACCGAAAACATGCTAATCACAATCTTAAAGAAATCAGCATCTCATATATGGAACCTCATAAATGATATTGTTCCATCTGCGTTCAATTCTATAAAACTGAATACCATAGATGAACATTCATAGGTAAAACATTTTGAGTCCCTTCTTAATAAATCAACACCTGAACTTTCGTATCCACCCTTACCATATCCTGACATCACCAAACTCATTTTCGATAAACTTGACATTATTCTCATTATAAAAAAATTAAGTGCCTCAAGAGCTCCAGGCCCTGATAATATATCCAACTTCGTCATCAAAACTCACCCGAATGAATGGGCTGAAATTTTAGAGCTAATTGTAACGCTCACCTGGTTCCCACAGGGGCGCTGGTCTAGTCTGGATTGCTGTGGCCTCTTCTAGCATAATGCGCAGGACCAAGAACACCGATTGGACAGGACCTCCAAATCGTGCTTGCCTGGCCCGTAGGAATATCCTTCTGCAGATGAGAAAGGGGATTAACAGTCTGCAGAATAGTGTGCTAGCTCCCCCCTTTCCCCCTTCCCCCTTCGTTCCTCTCTAACTTCCTCCAAACCCCGGTTTAAGCTCACCTTATGGTTTGGAAGGATGAACTCTCCATCCTGCTTCTGGTGCAGGGGCACGTGTTCGTCCAGTTACTTCACTGGTTTTCAGAATGGGGCTGGCAAAATCTACTTGACTTTCCTGAGCGATGCGCCGTAAGTATGAAAGTTCAAAGTTCAAGTGAGGCCCCCTTTATGTTGTCTTTCTAACCTGTGATCTGTCCTTTATTTCAGGTGCAGAATGAAGGCGATGCGTTGAGAGGTTAAACTGCCGAGGTGAGTAGTGATGAGGGCGATCCCTCTAAATGTCCTTATCATTCCCCAGAAATGTCTCTTGTCCTTTCCCCATAGGGGCCGGGGTATGGTACCTGCCAACGGGGCGGCGCCGACCCGAAATGTGGAAGAAAAGCCGGTAAGTATTATGGCTGTTAATCAGGCTTTCCTTCTGTGTTCCTTCTGCTCACCTTTTGTTTCTTCCTCTCTCCCCTAGGTGCAGAGATATGGCGTCCGATGCTGACAGCCGCGATGGAGCCGGGAGATGTCTCGAGGACAGGTGAGTGAAGCGTGGCGCTGCAGCGAGCAACGCAATGCTTTTAAATGGAAGTCTTTCTTCAGGGATACTGGCGAGAAGTTTCCGGATGCAGGTAAGAAGTTTGAAATAGTCCTTGGTTTTCACCTTTCTCTTCTCTTCCTTCCTTGCAGGTCTTCCAGGTTCGAGGCGGGCGTGGCTGGAGTCCAGGAGCAGGAGCAGACACGGTGAGCGTTAAACTGCAGGAAGCAGAACAACGCGAAGCATGAGCTGCTGTCTGGGCGTGGCTGAAATAGCCTCCAAAGAAGTCCCAGGTATGTATCCTTCCCCAACTAGGTATGTATCCTTCCCTGGCCACGCCCGAGTGAAAAAATAGTCCCTATGAAAAAATAGTCCCTTTCAGGTCTCAGGGAGGCCTGAAGCATGCAGCATGGTCTGCATCAGGTAAATGCACAAAACACCTCCCTTTATGAGCCTGGCGCCTATGGCGCCAGGACTGATGTCCAACATGAGCCTGGCACCAAAGGCGCCAGGACTGAGTCCAAACAGCCCCTATAAGGGGCCGCTGGGCTTTTACCCGAGGGCATGATGCCTGCTTCCGGGGGTGCTGGGCCTGGCCTGGTGCTCCAGGGGTAGGCATCATGACACTAATATTCAATGAGAACATTAAATAAGGCCAAATTTTTAAATCCTGGCAGCAATCGATTATTATACCAATTTTTTAGAAAGGTAATAGATCCATTCCGAAGAATTACAGACCGATAGCTTTGCTTTACGTCCCTGGAAAACATTTTTCTCGTCTGATCCTTGTGACTTAAAGATATTGCTCAATGATAAGAAACTTTTAGACATCCACCAATCTGTCTTTACCCAAGGTGTTGGAACATAATTAAATCTGTCCATCGTGGCTGCTGTTAAAAAGCAAGCAGTAGACTCAAAGCAACCAGTTTTTACAGCTCTAAATGATTTTAAGCAGGCTTTTGATAAGGTCTCGTGGGAAATTTTATGGAACAAACCTTTTAAAGCAAATTGTCCTACTTATTTATTTTATTTAATTTGACAATTTTATACCAATGCCACAATCAAGGTCAAATGGACCACTAATGGTCTTTTATCAAAAAAGATTCCACCCTCTATAGTTTTAAAACATGGTTGCATCTTCACATCAATTTTATTTAATTTTTATATCAATGATATTCATACAGCATTTAATTAAGTTCGATCATTCCCACCTAAACTTGGCCCACGTGAACTAGTTTGGTTATCATATGCAGATGACTTAGTGATATTAGACCGCACACCAATAGGGCTACAAAGGAAATTGGATTCGTTAACTATGGGGATAGTAATCACATTACCATCAACATTGCTAAATCTAACACCCTGGTTTTCCACCACAGCTCATCAAAAAAACAAGGATATACATTTAAATGATCTTTATCGCAGACCATACTGACTCAACTTACTCAATATAAATATATATGAGTAAATATAAACAACCATGTATCCGACCTTCCATACAAACAGGAACTAAAGGCACGAATGAAGGCTCTTACAACAAAAGGCAAAGCCCTTAAAGCTAAATATGGCAAATTCTCACTTAAACCCACCATAATATTCTATCAACAAATATTAGTTCCCATTGTCAGCTATGGTGCACAAACTACATGGTAATACCCCAAACTGGGATATACTGGAAGGTCTCTATTGGAAGCAACTATTATCATTACCTTGCAATTGTAACAATTAGATACAAACGTGGCCTCATATCACTAGCAACCCATGTACATTGGCAATGTTTTGCTGCCTACAGCAAATGTCTAATCACTCTTCTAAACTCCCACACACTAATCCTAATCCTAAAAGCTTAGATTGATTCAACACACAAAGGACCGTTACAAGAATGGAAATCAGCTTGCCTCCAGATATTACAGCTATTACATAGTGCAGATATCTCAATTGATCTACTTAGGGATTTTCCAGACAAAGCTAACATGAAATTGTGGTTATGGGATTGGAGATCCACCTGGAAAAAGTGTAATACCCACGTTATTTTTTAGCAAGTTCTTTTAAAAAAAAAAATCTTTACACAAACTACCAATCTATCTTCAGTCATTACATATTGCAAAACTACAGGCTGGCAGTTAATATTTAGAATAAGCATGTTTTGTTTTAAAATATCTGTTTGCCGCCATTGAATACAAATACATAGTGCTAGATTCTAGAACAAACTTTAAATAAACTGACCTACATATTGCCCTGCCCATAGAAAAACACCTGTAATTTTGTTAATTGTGTTAATGCCACCCGACCCGCATATCAGAACAGCCCCCATCCTGCCTATGAAAATAGTCCACATGCAGGCAGCTAGGCCCTTTGAAAGACCCATAAATTGCAGATAATTTACCATGAATGGCCTGAATGGGTGCTGCTTAGACACACCACCCACATGATAGCTTGCTCTTGATTACAATAACCTCGGAGGTCCTGTGACTTTACATCGAATGGGACCGTGCAAATAAAATGTAATCAAGCTAAGCACATGCAGGCGTGTAAATGCAGTAGCCCCGGGACTTCATTCTGCTATCTGTTTCATACAAATTACTAATACACAGCAAGCCCAAAATAGCAGAGTCAGATAGCCGGGCCTCGTGTAACTTAAGCAGCTTCATAAAGGCCTGATGCAGATGTGTCGCCGCAAACACTGTGTTTTTGCAGCACGGCCAGAATGATTGCATCCATGCACCCGGCATTTTCTGCATGTTTGGGTCTGTGTTGTCTGGAAACCTGGAATTAGATCTTTACATTTTATTTTGTTATACATTATAAACTATATATTCACAAATTTAGAAAATGTCTGTTTTTTAAAAAGAGCCCAACTTTTGTAATACTATGTTCACAATGCGTCGCAACATGCCCAGACATGCCAGAGCATGCCTCAGCAACTTCACAATGCCGGCAAAAATTTATATCAATTATTTTTTAATTTTGATATGATTTTTTTTCAGTGTCAGCCCTTTCTATAAATCCATATAATTTTGATATTTCAAAAATGTTTGATATCAGTTTTTTAAATGTCAATATAAAAATTGCGATATCATTTTGATATACATTTTTTTAATATACAACAATTGATATAAAAAATGATTGCTATATAAGAATTGCAATATCATTTTGATACCAACACATTTTTATAACAAAAAAGTCGATATAAAAAAGTGATATCAAAAAATGCATTACGATGTACAAAATGACAATATAATTTTTATATCAGACTTTTTTATTTTGATATTTTTGATATATAAAAATAATATAAAGTTTATATAAGAACTGTTGTACAATTATATCAAATCTATATAAAATATTGACGTCAGTAAGGTGCAACCCACTCCCGCTCCATCGCTGCATCACCAAACCCTAACACACGCCGTCTGACTCCTCACAACTCGCTTTGCCCTCGCCCAAGCGACAACGCACACATGCTCTCCCATATCAAAAACACTTTAAATCATTTTGATATAAACTTTATATCAAACTGTATCAAAGTACACAAACACACTTTATATATCCATTTATATAAAACGGATATCAAATTGATATGAAATTTGATATCGAAACATTTTGATATAAACAATTAGTTGATATCAAATTCTATATAAAAAAGAAATCAAAACCCATATCAAAAGGGGTCAGGGATAAGGAGAACCAGTGGGCATTCCCACCTGTCAAAAATGTTACATTGGAAAAAAGGGGCCCCTCTTAACTACTGATTAGGAATGAGCTGTGGTGTTTATGGACGGCATGAAAGTCTTACGCAAGGCTTTAACAACTTTCATTACCATTACTGCTCATCCAAAATGAGCCCCTATGTCTTTTCCCAGAACTTAAATTACGCTCCATGTCCTTCTACTTTTCAGTGTTGCTTTAAGAACATCCTTGAGAAAAGGATCTTTATGGGGAACATGGATCAGAAACCCTAAACAGCATTCTAAAGGAGGCTCTGTGATTGGCATTAAAGAGTGTAGGAGATTTTCTGAGGGAAAGAAAAGCAGCATACATTGGAATTATCTCACTCTATTGTGAGTGTGAACACAACTCTCTCATTCGGCACCCAATTTAAAGATACTAAATATAAAACGTTTGCAACTTTTTTAAATTAAAAGCATTTGCTCTTGAAGATTTGTTGTGCATATTGAAAGGCAAGGTCTGCCTGCCAAACTATAGAGAGAAAGGGATCAGTTTGTAACGATCTCATTTTGTTTTGAGTAGGACTATACTATGATAGCTAGACTAGCAAGGCATTTTGTTATGCTACAACTGGTTTCTGAAGGCCATTGATTTACCTCAATATTACAATGTGATTGGGTAAAGGTGCTTGTTGTCACTACCCAGTTGCCTCAGCATCAACACTCAGGCGTATTGACACATTCTGCATGCTGAGAGCTACCAGGAGCATGATGCATGCATATTAAGAGGGAGATAGCAGCAGTATTTATTTTGCAGTTATATGCTCTGATTCAACTGAATCGTAATGAAACCACAAAGATCTGGCAATCCACAATCCCCCTAGTGTCCAACGCTATCCAACCACTTTCAAAATTATATTCAACGCACCTTATCCTTGATTGGACGGAACAAACAAACTTAACCAACCTAACTCCTGTGTCTGTGCAACATGACCCCTACAACGCTTCCACCCTGGACACTAAGGGGACTTGAAAAGCTACAATAACTCAGGCAACCAGATGGAAAACTGCCCTGAAAATATTTATTTTGGCAGTGGGTCCACATCACATGATATTCTCCTGGCCCCACTGTTTTACTAAGTCAAACAGTTCTGAGTGCGTAGATTCTTCATAGACCTTTTGTTTTTCCTTTTAAACTACAGTCATTTTTTCAATACCGTATTGGTTGACTCTTTTTCCTCACCACTGTTACATATCCATTGACGGAGACCACTGCTTATTTCAGAAGTTGATAAGGGGATCACAACGTTGGCAGTATCATTTTTAAAACACCTACTAGACTGGAGTGTCCCCTCTGTGGGCTAGGCACACCCAATGAGATTCACCTTGTCCTCCCACACATCATTGAACGGAGCCTCATTTCCCTAAACAGGATTTGTGGGACAGACATGGCTGCACATGGCACACCCACACACATGGCTCTTCAGGGATCAGGACAGTAGATACTTATGGTGCTGTATTTTAATTCTTAGAACTCAATAACTGACATTCATATGTGCTATAAAACACAAAATGGTTGTGCTCAATATTATTTGTGAGACTGAGGGTCTTTAATCTGCACCCCTACACCCTATTTGTTATCTCCTTATTTGTTTTTTTATTATTTGCTTAATTAAAGTGATGAAAATGTTTCTCTCTATAGTTGGACTTTGTATTTTGCGCTGTTTGTTAAAGCCTATGATTTGTAAAAAAAAAGCCACGTAAAGAAGTAATCAGAATGAGCAATACAAAGAAATACACAGCATCACACTTCTGGGCTACATTATTTTAATAAGTACTTGTGCAAGGGGAAGAATCAGAAAGCCATACTATTTTTATTACGTGGGAGAGTCCATTGAACAGTAGCTAGTCTCCTTTGCTCGTTGCCATGGGTGGCGGGTGGTGAAGTGAGGGGGGAGTGTATAATAGGCAATAGTACAATTACGGCGACAAAACAATTTCGCCCAGTACTAGAACTGCGCCTTTGCACAGTTCAAAAATCCCGACCCCCATTACTGCGACTAGGGGGTTCGGGGTTTGCAGGGGGGTGTCCGGCTCCCTTTAGTCAGTGCAATGGGAGTCAGGGGTTGCGGGGGTGGCCCCACTTCCATTAGATGTGACATTATGCCGAATAGCCTACGCAAATTTGGGGTGGTGGATCTTTGGGGAATAAATCCGCTTTGATCTGTGTGTACTAATAATGGCGTGATGGGTAGCATACGGTTTGCCAGCACTTTCGCAAAGACTTTTGCGTCCACATTTATCAGGGACAGGGGTCTATAGGATGACATATCTTGCGGCGGGCGTCGAGGTTTGGGCAACACAGTGATTATGGCCTCACGCATTGATTGTGGCAACGTTTGTTTACCCAGGGCCTCCCCCCGCACCTCCAGCAAAACAGGGACCAGTTCTTCCCGGAATGCCTTGTAGAATTCCACTCCCAGGACATCCGAGCCCGGCGCCTTACCAGACGCGAGCCCTTTGATCGCCTCAGTGAGCTCCTCTGCTGTGACAGGTTGCTCCAATATCAGCCTATTTTCTTCTGTGAGTTCGGGGAGCTCCAAGGTGGCCAAATAAGCTTTGATCTCGTCAGGGGATTTCCTATCTTTATTCGCATATAGTGTTTTGTAGAACTCTACAAATTCATCGTTTATTCCCTGTTCGCTTGTTACCATCACATTTTGTGCCGTATGGATTGATGCTATCGGGGCCACATGATGTTGGCCAGCATTTTCCCTGCCTTATTCCCCTCCCCGTACCTCCGAGCTCTGGAAGGGGCTGCTATATAATGTACTTCCCTTACCGCCAGTTTGTCAAATTCCCTGAGAGATTTATGTATTTCAGCAAGGGTGTCTCCTCCATGTGTCCGACCATATGTCTCCTCCAGTACGTTCAGATCCCTCTCCACCCTCTCTATGTCTCGGCGTACCTCCCTTAGAAGGCACGTTGTTTTAGATATTAGGACCCCCCTTACCCACACCCACCCAAAGTTTCCCAGACTGACAAGATATGGTCAACAGACCCTATGTTGTCTGCAAAGAAATTGGCGATGTCTGTGTGTAGGCCTTCCGCTACGTTTGGGTCCTTTAATATACCAATAGGCATTCTCCACCTTCTAGCCGGCTTAGGGACGTCCCCGAGGGTAATTTCCATGGTCACGGGGGAGTGATCAGATAATGTACGGGGGAGGATTTTGCAACTATGTTGGGCATGTGTCATATTTGAGGGGACAAACCAATAGTCTACACGTGACTCACGATCATGTACGGAGGAATAGAACGTGTAGCGCTTGCTTGTTGGGTGGAGCACTCTCCAGGCATCTAGCAGGGACAGCTGCTGTGTCATCTGTTTCAAAGCAAGTGCCGTCCTAGACGGTGGCCTAGGTGTCTTGGCGGACCTGTCCAAGATCTGGTCTAGCACCACATTAAAGTCCCCCCCCATAGTATGGTTGTCGCTTCATGTTTAGCAAGGATTTCAAATAAGTGTAAGTAAAAGTCTGGATCTTCAAGATTAGGACCATAGGTATTTACCAGGGTTGTCTGTTCTCCAGCAATTTCCCCCAAAACAAGTACATATCTGCCCGTCGAATCCACCAGGTGGCCTTTCACAATGAACCCTAATGATTTGTGAATCAAAATGTTTACCCCCCTGGATTGTGAGGAGTAGTTTGTATAATAGCGCTGTTTGCCCCATTTTACCAGTATTTGATCATTAATGGAGCCCTGCGCATGGTTTTCCTGTAGCATTAAAATTTGGGGCCCGTGCCTGCTAACGTAATTGCCCACCTTTCTGGCTTTCATTGGATTGTTTAGGCCTCGGACATTCCATGTCATTAGTTTAACCTTAAACCCATCACCCATTTCCTACGTATATGCATTGTATTGTATTATGACAACCATAGATGCATAGATGCATGTGCAATCAGGACTGGAATGGTGGATGCATCTGTGAGACCTTTTTCCAACAAACCTGCAACCTTCAACTGCGCAAACTCTCCTCACAGACTTAAACTCTTCTGGGCAGTGATCACAACAAGAAAACTTCCCCCTTTGCCCTTTCCCGCCCGCCACCCACATCATCTGCCCCAACTTGACGATGAAGTAACTGATTGGAACGTTCCTGAGGGTGCTTCGTCGCAGAGCAATGCCTAGCCGTCTGGCCGTCCACACGGGAGACTCTACGGCCGGTTACATTGGGTTTTGGTCCAGTTTAGCTGTGTCGACTGCACAGCGAAGAGAGCATGTTTCAGTTAGCAGGGGGGATGTCTCATCCGTCCACCGGATCGCCTCTGCCTTCACCCGGGCAGGGTCTTGCATTTGGGTCTCTTGCACGATCTCTAGGGGGCAGCGGAATAGAGGCCTCAATATATGCCATCGCCTCTGCAGGGTTTTCAAAAAAGTGGGCTCTGCCCCTATGCTGGATTCTCATTTTCGCAGGGAAAATCAAGGCATAGGGTGTATTGCGGAGTCGTAACTGTTTTTTGACCATCTCGTAGGATCTGCGCTGTGCTTGTATACTTGCAGAAAAGTCCGGATAAATGTGTATCCTGTTGTCTTCATGGTGTAGTGTCCCCTTTTCTCTTGCTAGTCGAAGGATCGTGTCTCTGTCCCTATAATTCAGGAGACGTGCAATGATGGTTCGGGGTGGAGCGCCCGGCTTGGGGGTTGGTGCCAGGGTATGATGGGCCCTTTCGACGAGGAAGTGGTTTGACAGGGAGTCTTCCCCTAATACGGATTTCAATAATTCTTCCACACTCCTTTCCATGCAGCCCTTGCCAAACGACTCCGCCACTCCAACAATGCAGATATTATTCCTGCGGGACCTGGATTCAAGTTCCTCGCACTTATTTTGCGTCTTACGGAGCTCCGTCTGGAGTAGGGCTATATCACGACCGTGTTGTGTAAGCACGTCTTCATTCACACCTATCCTGTTTTCTGCCTCCGAGATGCGTGCACTTTCCTTTTCCACTCGCGCTTTCAAGGAACCAATCGTCGCCACTATGTCATCTAGTTTCACGTTGACGGCCAGGAACCCATTTTGCACAATTGTTGCCAAGCGGTCTAAGGGGTCTATGTTTTGGCCTTCGGAAGTTTGTGCTGCACCTCCTGGTGTCTCCTGTTGTTGGGAGCTTGTGTAGGAATCCATTGGGCCGTTCTTTCTTACCCCTGCAGTTTTCTTCTCATTAGGCGACGTCGCAACTTCCAGGGTGGACTGTGCTTTCCCACGTGTGTGTGTGTTGCTGGCTGTCAATGACTGCCCGCAGCAGTTATGCTGTACGTTGTTAGAACACCACAATGCAGGTATGGGGGTTGACACTGCCTTTTGTGGGCGTACAATCTCTCCCCAGGGGTTTTGCTTTAGATCCCGCAGCTCTCAATGTGTCGGCTGCGCTCCTCAGCCGGGGTCTGATGCAGTGCCTCCGCCACCCACACCGTCGTCCTCTGTGCAGGGGTAAGCTGGTATTAGGGAAGGGGTTTGGCGGCCCTCCGAGCTCCACTGCCCGCAGTGTGTCACAACGTGTGTAGGAGCCCAGGGTCTGTCTCGTCGCATGGGCGTTCTACCACAGTGTCTTTGGCTATCAGTCGGTCTTTAACTACCGTCTCGCGGCACACCCAGTTTCTCCCCGTGGCCACAGTGGCAGACAGTGTTTGTTCCCGGGAGGTCCTGAGAGTAGGATTTTCACTTCGGGAGTGCTTCCCGGCATCGGGTTTTGCAACGCTCTCACCAATGCAGCAGCGGCAGCCTCTGTCTATAGTAGGGCCTCGCCCTCAAATCTGTACCGCTCACCCCCACTCCCGTAGCACGGATGTATCTTGTACGGGGTGTTAGCCCCCGGTGTCTCCGCCACCCCGGTCGGCCCACTTACTTCATCAGCTTCGTCCAAGCTGGGCTTAGCCGCTGGGCAGACCAGGATCCGAGGGGGCAAGCGTTGTCGTCTTGACGTAACTCCGTCGGGCTTCTCCTGCAGCCTGAAGGCCGGTGTGGGGAGGTCTGCGCTCCTGCTTCCGCACAGACGAAAAGGAGAAGAAGCGGAACATCGCCGCCCATGGGCAGCACTTGTGTTTCGGTGGGCTGCCCCTCCCCCACCAGGCCGATCCGCCGTTGCGAGCCTCGGGCTTGAGTGAGAGTCGCCTGGAGCCCACTGGCGCTGCGCCGCGGCTCAACAGGCGCTGCAGATGCAGGCAATGATATCTCCGCCGTCCTGGGGTCTTCGCGCACCGCCTTCAGAGGGTGTCTTCCGAGGACCTTACCCTGCAATATTCTGTAGCAGTGCGACGGCCAGCGCGAACCTGGAAGGATTTATAAGTTGAAGGATTTCGATCGAGCCGGAGCTCTTCACCTAGGCGGCCATCTTAGTTGTGCGCAACAGCGCCCCATTACTACACATTTTTTAAAAAGTACTTGTGAGGGATTGCCTTTTGGCAAGGGTGTAGAATCCCTGTTTACATTTTTTTAAAAAAAATATTTTAATAAAATTATGCAGATAATTACATTACTGTAAGGTTGATCTGCTGAGCATAGTCCACTTTCATTGGCTCTGCCTCAAAGGTATAGTGTGTATATGTGCCCTGCTGCACCAATATCTTGATATGCAGCACACATCTGCTCTACCAGTGGCACAGAGCAGCAGCAGGTTCAGAGCCTAAAGGTGCCCCTTTCACAGCTGCAGTGACTGCCAAGTCCCTTCAATACGGGGGGTGCATTTAGGATATGAACCCCTGTACTAAAACGATGATTATAAGTAGCCCATGTTGGTGACATGGTAAACTCTAAGCCATGCCTGTGTTAGGGCATGGTGGATGGCATTGCTCATAATCATTGCAGTCACATTGAATTTGATATCACACCGCTGTGGAAGAGGATGTATATTCTGGTGTTATAGGCTGATCGTGCCAAGAGACAGGACAGGCACCAGAAAGGCCAGGCCTCTTCTTTGATCACTTTGTGAGGGTAGGTAACACCCTCCTCCAGAGACAGTCACACAACAGGCAGCTGTCCTGGCTTTAGGCTTCAAAAGAGAACACCCATTCAAAGGGAGTAGCTTCACACCCAGCTGCTGCATGTCCAAAGGCCTTTGATTGTATTGAGAAGGGAAGGGGCGTTGCTAGCATAGACAGGGAGGGCTCTATATAGTTGGGGAAGGATTCCACCATCGTGTTTCTCTCTGCCTACGTAGTCTGTGATGTCATAAGGTCACGCCAACTGCTTTAGGAATAGGGATTGGACCACTATGGCAGGTTAGCTTTAGTCCAATCACTGGTGTGCTTTTACCTTTAAAAGAATAGATTTCACACAACTTCTTAGATTCACTCTTGAACATAAACCTGAGGAAGAATTCATTGGACCTCTGTTGAAAGAGTTGAATCTCTTCAATGTTCTCTGCCAGTGAGGTGAAGACTGAGTTTTCAAGGCAGAGGGGAGCTCTGTCCCCTAACCATCCCCAGTGACCATTGTGGATGACCTGATGCTGTGACAAGGACCTCACTGTCTTGTAGGATTCCTGAGTTGTGGTCCAGCCTTTCTAGTACTTGGGAGAATGAAAACAAGGACCAATTCTCATCCTTGAGCCACTGGATTGGGACTCATAGCAACTGGAGGACCAATACAGCCAGGAAATCTGTGGTCCTTGCGTTAAACTAATACAAGCTGTGATGTGGGCCTATTTGATGTCTTCAAACTCACAGAAATTTCCGGATCTGTTGACCAAACCTGTTCACCACTGCGGAACACTAGCTGAGTACATTGTTTCTTTGGCTCATACTACCGCTCATCATTGCATCTGGTGACTTTGAATGATCACTCGAGCTGCCAGCATCGTTGCGGCCAAGTTAAATCAATTCTGGTGGTCCATCGATTCCCAATAATCGAACACTGCATTGACCCATTCAAACAGAACTGTATATCCAGTCCCAGCATCTATTCCATTAAACTTACCCTGTTGGCCCTTATGATCCACTACTTCTCAAGCACTCTATAGAACTGATCCAGAGGAACTGTTTGTCCAGCATCTTCACAGCATCTTAACAGTAACAGCATGTTTGAAATGGAGCAAGTCCTGTTCGAACCCAGCTCGACTTTGCTCCCCATCTAGAACAATGTGACTGCTGCTCCTGAACTGTTGAGATGCACCTTCAGACTAGTTCTCTCTTGCACCTTGCCAGCTGAGTGTAGTGTTGCCCTGGCTCTAACTTGAAGCTAATTGTTTAACCCACCATCTTTGATCTGCCTCTTTCAACTGCCAGCATGCTTGCTGCAGAGATTCATCAGCTGTCGAGCAAACCCTGGAGGAGCCTTCAAACTGTTATCCTCAAACACCACACTCGAGCTGTTCAACTCGAACCGTGTGTCTGGTCACCAGCCACTTTACTGAAAAACTGACATTGGTGGCCCTCACAATTCAAACCTCTTCGAAGTGTAAATAACCTCAGCTCCACCCCACCTCGATGCTTGCTCTCCAGCTAAAACAATGCTGCTGACACAGTGAACCATGATTTGAACTGCTGCAACAGTATCAAAAATCCTGGATCGACACTGTTCAACCACCAAAAACCATAAGAAGGTACTGCTGACTCTTAACCTCACCCTTGGACCGGGTTTGGGCCCTAAGTCACTAAATCTCTTCTTACCTTCATTAAACATATCCTTTGACAAGCACACTGTGGTTTTTCCTTGTCCTACATCCTTGAGTCATTAATCATAGTACTACATTGTGCTATCTTTGCTCATTCTCTGTTCTTTCTTCAGGGGTACTTTTTGTGTATGTTTTTTCTATTTTGTTATTTTGCAGATGTGTGTTTTATGAAAGTATACATATTTATTTATAGAAACTTGATTGGGCACTCCCTTTATTGTGGACTGTTA
Organism: Ambystoma mexicanum; assembly: GCF_040938575.1. Classification (NCBI taxonomy): domain Eukaryota; kingdom Metazoa; phylum Chordata; class Amphibia; order Caudata; family Ambystomatidae; genus Ambystoma; species Ambystoma mexicanum. Next base: position 398,114,538 of record NC_090939.1, read on the forward strand.
TGCTTTGCTGTTTGGGTTGCTACTGAGTCACAGTCACAGCACTCTAGACATTATAGCCTTCCCTCAGTCCACAAAAGTTGAAGGAGTTGTAACCCTTTACAAATTTTAGATTTATGTTTGGGTTGGCTCTCTGTTTGTAGCAGGATGATGTCTGAGTGTGCATTACATCCCCTATTCATTTTGTCCTTCTTATGGGCAGAATATATTTCATCACAATATGGATGTTTTTATATCAGTTGGCTTTCTTTTATTGCTATAAATTCCCTAAATGGGATACATACTTTCCAACAATGGGCTTCTTGCTTATCCTGTGTCTGGTTCTATGGTCAGACCGTCATATTTTATAACCGTCAACTGCAAACAGTTGTATTCATGGATAAACTCTCATTTCCAAATATCTATTCCCAAATTTTTGGAGTGAACGCAACAAACTGCATAAAAGAAGACAATGTACAACCCACACGTATTTATAATGCATCATTGAGTTTCCAATTCGAAGATAACATATATTTTTTCTCAAATCAATTGAAAAAGATACATGTTTGATGTGTATATACGCAATTCTAATCGTTGTACATTCAAGAATCAGGAAAGGGTTAATGTGTCAAGAACCCATTCCACCGATCACATGAGAACTACCACAGGAGACTTCTAAAAAATAACACCATCTGAAAGGCGACTGTGTGGCATAATTCACCCTGTAGGGGGAGACTGTACATGGTACTTAGGGAACTCGAGAAAAACACATCAAAGCATTTCTCACAGTTTGATATATATGACACATGAATCTCGAAGAAGAAATAACATTGCAGATGGCAAGGCATATGCTGAGAAAATGCTGGAGAAAATCCGGCTATTTCTGTGCAACAGAACAGTATGCGCTTGATGTACACCCAACGAAGACATCTCTCATAGGAAAAGAAAATCAGAAAGCAGTGGAACAGCAGCCGAAATGAATGTACGTTTATTTCTCAGCTCCCCTCATTTGGCAACATCTCTCTTTAGTCGTCGTGTATGGAAATATGGTGCTGGAGTATAAATGTAGCTAAATTGCATTGGCCGAGTGGCTTAACTCACTGGTGTATTATTACTGTGCTGGCAGGTGTGCCAGGGAGTGTAGATAAAAGCTTGCTGATGGAATCCCAGCAGGGATGCTGATGAGTTGAACCTTGCCCAGGAAATGGCTGCCCTCAAAAACTGCACTATTAGCTCCTTCTATGAAGCATCATTTAGCCACACCTGGCCGTATTCATTCGTATTAGTGTAAATGTATACACTCTTCCTAAAGAGTAAAGGCATATTCGGTTGGAATTAGCATTTCCAGCCATTATCACAAAAGGAGAACATTAAAATGAATGAATGATATATATGTAATTAGTTTAAACACACAAAAAATGCAAATACAGGTTCAGCGATTTTTATTTACTTATATTTGAAGAACTAAAGTATGAGGGCGTATATCCTACATTTAATGATATTAATAGAACTGATGCACAGGTGTTATTTACAGTGCTTTAGTAAAGTGATGGCTACTTGCCTGCGCCGTGAATGTTTTTAATGCACCATTTAAAGAAACGATTAGAGAGCAAAATGTTCAAAATGTGGTAATCATTGTCGCCAGATACTGCAATAGTGGATAGCTGATATATTAATTTCTGTCCTTCCTCCCTTCATCTACACTCCTTCCATTACTCAATGTTATTTCCTTCTTCCTAATACTTAACTAGTGGAAATCAGATATTTTAATGTCTTCCTCCCTTCGTCTGCACTGTGTCCATCACTCAATTCTCTCATATCCTTCTTTGTGTTTTCTCACTAATAGCCTTTCTTTTTCTAACCACACTCTTCCTTCTTTCTTTTCTTCCTTTCCCACATTACATCTTCCATCACTTCCTTCCTGCAACTGTGACCCACAATATAACAAAGATGATGCATGACTTAAGTAATCATATGAATATAATGTTCTAAGATTGTCTGTGCATTGGGGACAGCCATATATGCACAGACATCTCTACTAACCTCAGACCTCTCTTCTCCATATCAGCAACACATTTTATAAGTTTCCAAAAACCAATTAGGAAAATTAACATCTCCGGGAACAAGATAAGGGAAAAAAGATAAGGACTTTCAAGGCAATTTCATCCTCACATCTAAATCTTAAGGTTGTCCGATTGAATATATAAGTTTCATGCACTCACAGACATTACTGTTAAGGTGAGTTTTGTGAAAAGTAAAATGGGAACAAAGTGTATCGTGCACTATGTACTCAGAGATTCAAACATGTAACCCTTTGTTATCAAATTTGTTTTTCAAAATTAAAGATATGTTGTCATTCTTAGGCTGTAAAATTGCAGTTACACAATATGCAAAGCAGTCATGAACCATCATTGAAGCTATTTTTCAATGTCTCCTTTCTCTCAGGTATATTTAAAAACAGTACAATATCGTAGTACCATACTGTCCTTCTTAAATTATAACAATAAATAAAAAATATTGTACATGTTTGTGCTTGAAAGAACAAGGAAATATCGAGGCTGAGTACCACAAAGGAAATACACCAATCACAGGCTGAAAAGATTAACAGATCTTTTATTACTGTACAGTTTACAAAGTAACACAGATAGCTATCTGTCACCCAACACCCCGCAATTTGTACCCGCCCAACAGAGAAAGGTGAGAGAGTGCTGGACATCTAAACGTATGTGTTTTTATACAATTTTGAGTAATATTGTCCAGCCTCTCTTCACGTTAATAATTCGTGGTCTAGAGTTCGTGCCTAGTTCACATAAGGATCATACAATATTATACAAACAATTACATAGGTTTGCATTTCCATGGAGGCACAATGGTGATGTGTATTCTCAAATCCTGCAGTAAGCATCATTCAATTTCCCTTTACAATTGCGTTCAGGCTGTGTCTGTGCTCGAGGTTTGTTCTACATTGTCCCCAATGTGTATTCAAGGATGAATCTTGTGAGCGCAGACAACACTTAAACAACAGTTCATATGTAGTGCAAGGCCTTATTGTCTAGTCTAAACAGTCGGCTCTTGGACAGTCTAAACCTTAACAGAACTCAAAGGTCGGGAAGCCTGGTTGCAAGTTGAAAACATAGTCCACCATTTTAGAACGAAGAACACACGAGTAGAAATCAAAATGGCAGATGAATCTTAAAATGGCGGCGAAGTCAACTCAAAATCGAACTTTGCTACGCGGTTTCCCATGTAGCGCGACTAGGCTTAGGCCAATATAAATATAAAGGAGGCACTATTCAATTACTGTTTAACATGCTAGGTTTTGATAATTTGCTTTGCTTAATAAGAGAAGTGTAACATTATTTTCATGACTATAATATATACTAGTTGAAAGAAGTTGAGGAACCTTTCTTTGGGGGGACACCTGGTGGTGGACCTCAGCGCCCTTGTTTTTGCTCAATAGTAGCTCCTTTTCAAGGTCGCATGGGAGGGTAACAATGGAGTCTTTGGTTCCTCTACTCTGTTTAAGTAAAGACTCAAAATGCACTTATACTGACATATTACCCATGGGCCCACGTTTTGCCAAAATAGAAAGAAGACATGTAACCTCTTTCTTAGTGTTTCAATACAGTTTTTAATAATGTGTGTTCTCAGTGCCCTCTGTGATTACACGTGTTTCGACGGACTCCCGTCTTTTTCAAATCAGGGCTGGTTGTTTTAAACATGATATACCCCATGTTTTTGCAAAACATAAACCATTTTTAGTGATGTGATAACATTCCCATTGCATGATAAGTGAAAAGTAAATTTGATGACAATTTGCCAAAACAGCCATGTTTAAAAAACATTTCATAATTGTGTGAATCATAACAAGAACCCAAAAGGGTTCCGACAAAGCATGATGTAAATTGATTGGCCGTTGAGGAAGGGGTAAAGGGTAGGAGTGTTTAAGGATGGTGAAAAGACATCACAAATAAATGATAAGAGAAAATAAAGAAAAAACAGAAAAAAACATTACATTAGTATGTTTCGTTGGATTCAAAAACTAATTCTTGCAAACTGTGGTATGGATGGTATTCTGACATGGTTTGATTTTGCTTACCAAAATGGTGGTCGTTTGCATATATGTTCTGTAGTCTTTTTTTGTCAAGTCTCGGGTTAAATCCCAGCCTAGTTAGGAGAAAAACACAAAGGTTTTTGTATTTGTGACTGATAAAAGTAGTCCATGTCTATGTTTTTTGCCAGTGTGTGGTGCGTCCTCTATAGGGTTATTGTTATAGTCCCAATTTGTAAATCCTGTTTGTGACAATCTCTACAAATATCAAATGTGTGAAGATCTATAATTGCCTTTTAGTCCAGCGAGTTGTTATATTGTTAGGTGGCACATTATCTAGTTTGTATCTAATACAAACTTCTACTTAGCTTCTTTGGCATGCTTATCTCATGCTCTAGCCCCATACTAATATATTACAGTTCTAAGAGATATTGGGTATATTGTTTATACTGCATATGGTGTATGTCACCCCTATATCTTCTTGCGATTGGCACAAATGTTGAAACCGGGAACATCATGTTCTGTATTCATCATTAATGTTTCAGTATGTGCAATACATTTCTTCTCAAAATTTGAACTATGTACCAATATTATAGGTTCAGCCTTGGAATTCAGTATGACCTATTCATTCCATTCATAATATAAGCTTTCTTACCAATTGCCTGGAGGACTTTCTTTGGCACACTCCAAGAAGGCCTGAAAAGACCAGAAAAACACCAACAACACTGTATAGAACATGCAATGACTGCCTGTGCTAGTCACTTCACATAAATGCTAATTAATGGTCTCAGTCTTTCATGCATATGGCAAAGGAATGTGTGGGGACATCCGACTATTTACAAGGGCTTGATTATGATGTCTTAAAGCTGGCTTCTGTTACTTGTTGTCATCTGGAAATATGAGCTCTATAAATAGTAATTGCTGACTGGAACATGAAGGGTGAGGGGACTCCACCCCTTTAATGAAAAGAGATGAAGATGACAGCTACAGGGCTTGAGCTACTCAAATCAACACAATTAAGTGCTTTGCTTTAACATGAGCAACTTCCCGTCTCTTCTTTTTTTTAAAGTCAGTAGTCACATACTGCATGACTAGATACTAAACAAATGTGCAGGTGCTTCAGAGGTGTAAAATGATGTGTATCTTATACCTGTGCATGTGGTGTGCAGTGATGGTATGGGGTGTGTTCGCATTCTTCATATGATGGGATCCTGGTGGCAAACATGTTTAACACGCAAAGATCATGACTGGGGTGCACCATCTAGGAGGAAGTGAAAATTGATGAAGCACCATGGATAAATGGGGCAGTGCTGAACTGATAGCAGCTTGTGGAGGACATAGACTGCTTAGGAGACCCAGCTTGAAGCCCTGCTCAAGTGTTAGTCTGGATAGAAGAAAGGTTAAGAAATCGACCAGGTGAGCCCCAGACAGCACTGCAGATTTAATTGAATTATTAGCTGCTGAGGGAAGACAAGGTTGCTCTTTTAGGTGTGCACCATTTTCACCGTATGGTGGGGGTGCCCTGCAGCCTACCCCGGGTGTGTGTGTTCTTATTCAGCATGTAATCATCATTTCCAAATAGCAGTTATACTCATGTTGCTCTGCCAGTACATTTTTATAATGCCATCACTCTTTGAATCGTAATATGCTTTAGATAGCATATCCCCAAAAAACATCCAATCTCCTCTGTTAATGTCTGCCATTTTTCATTCATCTTTTGCCCAATGGTTTCCCTACTAAAGATAGCTCCATGTCATTAATATTAGGAATTTCTGATTTGATTTTGCATTGCTACTTACTGCAGAAAATAGTTATTTAACAAATCTGGACAAGTCATCCCTTCTCCTCAGAGGGGAGCCAACCCCTTTAAAGCAAGGCAGGTGAGGCTGTGTAGCAAGACCCTTCATAGGGGTCTGGGCAAGTGTGACCTCAATGGGAGTGGGACCCCACTTGGGACTAAGAGCTTCCACAATGGAGCTTTCAGTCCAAACCTCTTTGCCCACGTATATGGAAGTTGGAAAGACGTTGACTTCTCCTGCAGAGGGTATATTCAACAATTATCCTTCTTTGTTTCTAATGGCTTCATGTAATGCTGCACAATGCCTGAAGAACATCATCAAGGAAGATGGACACAATTCTTGTTGTGGTAATGACGCGTATAAAGAGAGATAGAATTGTGAATGGAGGAGAGGAGACTCCCATGGAGGGAGGAGTACAACCACTATGCAGAGGCAAGCCTCTGTGGCAAGACTGTCTTGGCGGGGCAGAGCCACATCGAGAAGTGGCACCAGCGGTGTGTGTGGAGAGAGACCCATTAGCTGGAAGGTGGACAGTGGGCACCTAGACCAAGAAAGAGGCTCCGATCACGTAATGAGACTCAACGGGAAGATAACCTTCTTCGCTGGTGGCATGACAATTGATGAACATTGGTGGGCCAGGAACCCTGCAATTGACGCCAAGACCAGAGATTGGATAGGAACCAGGATTGCCAAGCGCTGCTCGACAAGCACCTGTTCCACTGAAAGCAGCACTATCTTGAACACAGTCGATGCCATTTTGGAGATGCCAGGAAGTCCTGGAATGGTTGGTTTCACAGAGTATCAAAACCGTCGCAGGTATAGAAAACAGTGAAGAAAAGTTCTGAACATTGCATGTCACGACTGGAGGAGCTGCCAAGAGTATGAGACGTTAAGAAAGTTTGACTTGACGTGCATCCTTAGCTTTTGTTCTGCTAGGTAGGGAATTTCCCTCTTAGAGGTAGGGCTAGGTAGGCATTTTTCTTTTAATTTGAATAAAACCGATCAAACATGTCAATAACTTGCCCAACTCTTTCTTCAGGTTCACCACATATGGTGTCAGAGTGGAATGTAGGCCAGTTGATATAAACTATGGACCCACTCACTTTACAAAAATCATAGCAAATGCCAAAGCCCCTACCCTGGCCACTCCCTAATCTGTTGGTTTAGATTGATATGGTATAGAAACCATTTCTATAATCCCAAAGGAGAGGTGTCTCATACCAACACGTCTGTGTCTTTCCCCTCCACCTGGGACCTAAATTTGGCTGGCAACAAAATCTGGACTAGCCTGTAGATACACCTAAAATGCTTCCGCCGTGGTAATGGATCTCATTTATAGAGGGGAGTTGAAGGTGATCCCCCATAACCATAGAACCTCCAAATATTTAGTTAAAGAGGGGGAGGCCAAAGCCCAGGGAATCATTGAAACAGCCCTCACTCCAATATCTCAGGAAATAGAAATCTTACCTGAAAATGACAGGGGGTCAATGGATTTTGGAGATGCTGATCTCATTAGAGAGGAACTTAAGATGAGAGAGATGGAAGAGATTGTTGTACTACCCGATCTTGCCTTTGCCCAAAGGTACAACCCAGACTTAATGTTAGCCTTTGGTATGGTAACCATGGAAAAGCAGGGTCAGGCCAAAGCTGGTACCTTTTTCTTTCTGAAAATGGTATTACTATACTGAGGGGACGTGGGCAGGAACAGAGTGCATCAGACACAACTGGTGATTCCCCGCAGCCAACGAAGTGTAGTGTTGGATCTGGCCCACTTCCATCTCATGGCCTCCCACCAAGGATTAGGGAAGACCCGTGGCAGGAGATCCTATGAATTTACTGGCCTGGAGTCTTCACAGATGGGAAGAATGTTGTCACCACATGCTAAATCTGTGAGAAAACCACAACCACTCAAGTTTCACCGGCCCCATTACACCTATCGAAGTGCCCTTCTCTAAGATAGAAATGGGCATAGTCAGCCCACTAGAAGCATCAACATTGGGATAAATACACTACCTGATACCCCAAGGCAATTCCTCTCTGAAATAATACTAGTCAATAGTTCTTAAAACACCTCCTTCCATTTCTGTTAGGGTTCCCCAAGGAGATCCTCATGGATCAGGGTACTACTTTTATGTCAAAGATTATGAATGATAGAAAAGAGATACTACATATCAAAAACGTTCAGTACCTCCAAATATCATCCCCAAATGGATGGTCTTGTGGAGAGGTTTAATAAAAACTTAAAAAAGAATCCTCTACAAGTTGGTAGAGGCAGATGCAAGGAATTGGGACATTATGATTCTTTGGGTTGTTTTTGCAGTTAGGAAAACCCAGCAGGCGTCTCTAGGGTATTTGTCCTTTAAGCTACTTTATCAATAAGAACCACGAGATCTACTAGATATGTCAAAGGAGACCTGGTAGAAGAGAAAGCTATCCTACCCATTTCCCATATTGACAGTTGGTTTCACGAAGTACCGGAATCAAAGCATACCATTTGAAGGAGGCAGAGTTGGGAATGACTGGCAAGTGTTAGACGGGCTGGAGCCTATTAGAGGCTAACCACACCCAATATGGCAGAGATCTCCCGACATGGTATTTGAAGTTTATATCTGCTTTCAGTGACAGGCAGACTCACAGGGTGTGCAGCAGTGCGTTGCCTGTAGCCATGCACCTTTATATACCAGCCCCCAATCCCAGTGGCTAGGGGACAACTTGGCCTTAAAAGGCCCTCTTTGCAATGTTTGTTAATGTTTGAATCTGGATGAGGTTAATGGCAAATACCTTCAGAAGTAGTTATACTTGTTAGGTGTGTCATACTTCCCTTGTCTAGATACTAATTTCAGTTGTTCCAAGACAATGGCTATGCTTGATAAAAAACTAAGAAAACTGAGATGGCAAAACTTGGGTGTGAAAATGCACTATGCAAACAGGATACTATGTATTGGGCAAATGTCTACTTGGGTGATGTCAGCTACTGTAGCTGTAATTTTTCTTAATAATTGAGTACACCCTAAATGTTGTGCTCATTTGGCCTTTGTATAAACAATTGGGAAAAGGAAAGCTATGTCCGAGACTGAGAGCTGATGGTAGAAACTCTGCAAATGAATCAATGGGGTTTCTTTTTGGAGATTTTGATGTACAGGTGAAAAGAAAATGTAGAGAGCATGTTGGTCATACTGCCCCCGCTTAGTAAACAATATATTCCAGAGTAATGGTTGTTGTCATATACAAATAACCATGTTTTGTTACTTGTGCATTGTTACAGGTATTTTAGTGCACATAAGTTTTTTGTTCATTAGCATGTCTTCAATTTCTTTATATTATGCATTGTGTACTATTTTGTGTTTAATATGAAAAGCCATGGGGCCAAACGCCTTAATAAAAACCAAATTAATTTAAATCTAGAGTAAAATGGATATGATATGATAAGTCATTTATAACACACCTCTACACAGGTTTTTCTAGGTGCGACAAGACAAGGGGGAAGACAGAGGGAGGACAAAACAAACCATCTTACTAGGCCTTGTGTCATTCACATTGTGCAAGTGCACCAATGCAAAGTGCAGGGGAGATGGAAGGGGGAAGTGCCATCAAAGCAGCAATGCTCTGAAGACAGCAGTCAGGGAAGCGTCTCTCAGGTAAATGTAAGGATTGCAGGGGACTGTAGGGTTACAGTAACAGCCCTTAAGTGTGCAGTAGGCCTGGAGGATACAGAGTATTCATATGAAATGAATCATAAATATAACAGTAGGGAAGATTCGTGCTATTCACATTAATGTGCCCCACTCTGGAAAATAAACTAAAATTAATCAACATCTCATCCCAATATAAAAAAGAAATCATTTTAGCTAAACAAGAGACCTACAACAACAGAATCACACAAGCCAATTCAAGTACAAAAGAATTGTTCTCCATACTTAGAGAACTGGAAAATCCAATAACGCCACAAGACAATTGCCTCAAAGATAAAAAATGGTGCTCTGAAATCCAGCATGCATTATCCAACAAAGTCTTAAACCTTCAAAAGAAAATAGAACTAAAACAAGAGACCTTAGCCTCTGCCACATTACCCTCCACCCAATTCCACTTCTCCAAAGTCTCTATATTAGAGGTGGAGAAAGTAATACTCAGCCTAAAACCATCCAACTGCAAAGGAGACCTTTGCCCAGCACAACTCATCAAAGATGCTGCACGAGACCTAGCACCGTTCATCACAAAACTGATTAATGCCTCCTTTGCTACGGGCACTATCCCGAGTAACCTAAAAGAGTCCTGGGTGCTCCCACTCTGTAAAAAGGCAACATTAGACCCAGCCATACCCACTAATTATAGACCGATTACCACTGTACCGTTCCGCCTGAAGATTCTGGATAGGATGGCATACATCCAAATCCAGAACTTCTTGGAACAAAATCAACTACTAGGCTCCCGTCAATCCGATTTTCGCCCACTGCACGGCACAGAAACTCCACTAATCGACATAAAAGCCCAAATAGATAAAATACGTGATTCTGGAAAGCCAGCACTTCTCCTGCTATTAGACCTATCATCCGCATTCGACTTAGTGGATCATAAAGTCTTGTGCAATCACCTCGATACAGTAGCACACTTCTCCACTGAGGCTATAGTATGGATCCAATCATTCCTTAGCGACCGTACTATGAGGGTCTTCTCCCCTATAGCAGCTGCTGACTGTAACGCTCACCTGACTCCCACGGAGGCGCTGGCCTGGTTCGCACTGCTGTGACCTCTTCTAAGGTGATGCGCAGGGTTCGGAAGACGGACTGGACCGGGCCCCCAAATCTGGCTTGTCTGGCTCGCAGAAGTATCCTTCTGTAGGCAAAAATAGGGGATTAACTGTCTCCGGGGTAATGCAATCGGCCTCCCACCTTTCCCCTCTCACCCTCCTCGAAACCCTTCTGTGATTCCTTGTAGCGTCTCACCTTAGGGTCTGGAAGGACAAGCTCTCCATCCTGCTTCTGATGCAGGGGCGCGTTGGTATCCAGTTACTTCACTGGATTTTCGGATTGGTGAGAACCAAACTTGCTTGGCTTCCAGGTAAGTTTTTTGATAAGAGGTTCCCCTTGTGTCCATGCATTAATGTACTAATGCTAGTGTCTTTTTCCCCATAGGGGCCGGGGTACGGAATGCCGGGGAACAGGCACCGACCCGAGATGAGAGGTGAAATCCTTGTAGAAATCAGGTAAGTCTTTAATGAGCGTTTTTTGGTAATGTCTTTTCATTCGCTCATTAACGCTGATGTCTCTTTTTCCCCTTAGGGGCCGGGGTCCGGAAATGCCAGGATGCGGCGCAGACCAGAAATGGAGAGGGAATGAATCAACAGGTAAGTCTTAACATGGAGATTTAGCTTTCCTTATTCCCTTCTCTCTCTCACTTTTTGTTCTGGTCTTTTTCTCCCTAGGCGCTAGGGCGTGACTGTGAATCCAGATGATCGACGCAATGAGCTTTTAAATAAAAGTCTTCCCTTTTCAGGATTGCGAGATGTCTCCGGGATGCGGTTTTAGCAGGTAAGGACTTCTGTTCTCTTCTTCTCTTCCTTTGCAGGTGATCCAGGATGCTGGCAGGCGTGGCAGAAGTCAGGATGCAGGAGCAGACACAGTGAGCGTCCAGCTGCTAGATGCAGAACAACGCGAAGCACGTGTGGCTGTTCGGGTGGGGTTTAAATAGCCTTGGAAGAAGTTCCAGGTATGTATCCTTCCTCCAAGCAGGTACGTATCCTTCCCCGACCACGCCCGGATGGTAAATTAGTCCCACAGGTAAAGTAGTTCCTTTCAGGCCTCAAGGAGGCCGGGATCCTTCAGCATGGTCTGCATCAGGTAAGTGCACCAAAGCACTCCCATAATGAGCCTGGCGCCTATGGCGCCAGGACTGATGTCTTTTATGAGCCTGGCACCATAGGCGCCAGGACACTGTCCAAAGGGCCCCTATATGGGGTTGCTGGGTCCTACCTTGGGGACTGGATGTCCGCTTTCGGGGACGCAGTGCTTGAACCGGCTCCCCGGGAGCGGGCATCATGACACTGACCCCATCCCTATCACCTGCGGCGTGCCACAGGGATCTTGCGTTTAACCAACGCTATATAACATTTTTACTAAGCCCCTGTTTGATGACTTGGACCATCTGGGTATCACGTATACCAACTACGCTGACGATACCCAGATCCTCCTCCCTCTCACAGGGGATTACGAAAAGGACCTAGCAATGGTGAACAAAATCTACAGCATCATTCAGGCATGGATGGCAACCCATGGCTTATGCCTGAACGATGATAAAACTGAGCTCCTCATCCTTGGTACGGCTGCCCTCATTAATAAACTAAGTACAAACTATTCCTCCTTTATCATCGATGAGAACTGTATACAAGTAGCCAAAGAAGTAAAAACGTTAGTTATGTACCTTGACTCCACCCTATCATTCTCCAAACAGGAAAACTCCCTAGCATCATCAACTGCTTCCACATGTAAATTAATCAGAGCAGGAAAACAATTCTTATCCCAGCATAGTTGTCTAACATTAGCCAGAGCCCTAATCATCTCCAAACTAGATTACTGTAACGCATTGTACATAGGAGCCACTAAATGTACCATTAACAAAATTCAGATACAGCAAAACAATGCCCTCCGAGCTGCATTGAACATCCCCAAGAGGGAACACATCTCAGAAACAAGAAGGAAACATAGATGGCTCTCCACCTACGAGAAAATCAGACTCAAAACTGCATCCCTTACATACAAATCACTACACAATAAAGCTCCACAATACTTAAAGGACAGATTCACCAGAACTCACTCCACTAGACAAACAAGACTAGCCAACACCAATCGTCTCCAAGTACCCCGATTTAAACTTGCCACCACAGGCGGAACCAGTTTCCCAGTCAAAGCCGCTCAATTGTGGAATGAACTACCTATCACTATGAGGCTAGAACAATCTTTTACCAAATTCAGGCAAAATGTGATTAACTGGTTGACGACAACAAATGTTAAATGAATGAAATGAATGTATGAACTTGCTCCTACATGCCTGTAACCAATGACTTGCTCCTACATGCCTGTAACTAATGACTTGTAACCGATGACCTGTAATCTGTAACCTGCAACTGTGCCTCAAGCTGTACATTTTATTACCTTGCGCCCTTATACTCCAGGGTCCGGTGCGCACAATAAATACTAAACAAACAAACAAACAAACAATGTATTTCTATCGCCTTTTTCTTACTTAACTTTTTGTTTTTTAGTCTTGGAACCCTTACTGTAAGGTCTGTTTAAGAGATTTTGCAGGAGCTTCACTTTTATTGTTAATCTGTTTTAGCACTGTTTAGACTTGGCTCCTACTATCTGTTGTACAGAAATAATATAGCAGCAGGGATAGGCAAACATGGGAATCATCAGTGTAAAAGTGTGAGGAGAAACCGAAGGAATTAATCATGTCAGCTAAAGAGGAGGAATAGAGGGAGAAAAGAAGAGGGACTAGTACTGATTCCTGAGGTACACTATGTTGTGTAGGAAAGGGGGAGTACATTTTATTAGCCTAGGTGATAGAGAATGAACAATTCGAGAGATAACAATGCAACCAGGCATGAACAGAGCCAGGGAGACCAAGAGAAAAGAGAGGTAAGGAGAAGATGATGATCAACTGTATCAAAAGTAGCCAAATGGTCTAGAAGATTCAAGATGGAAGATTGCTTAGCATAGCAAGCAGAGAGCAGAGAATTAGACACCGAAAGAAGGGCAATTTCCATTAAGCAGAAGAACAAAAACCAGATTGAGAGGATGGGAGTAGAGAATTGAGATCAAGGTAGGAAAAGAGTTGGGTATATATCACATGTTCAAGAATCTTAGAACATTAAGGAAGAATATAACTGGGTAAAAAAGGACTAGAGGGGTCTATGGGAGTTTTTAAAAATAAATAGGTAGAAGGACGGCATGCTTAAAAGAAGACAGAAAACAGCAAGAAGAGGTGGCCCTCATTACAACCCCGGCGTTAACCAATGGCGCTATTAGCGCCATGGTTAACACCGGTAACTTAATGATTCTGCCATGGTGAAATGGGGAATTACCACCCCATTCCAAGGTTGGCGGGGCGGTTATTCCCCATTTACCATTGGCCCTTCCCCATTCCCATTTTTGGCCCATAGAGCTCAATGGGAAAGGGGAAGGCGGTAATGCCGGTACTGCAAATTGCGGTACCGTAATTACCTTAAAGGTCCCTTTGCATGTCCCTACCTTAACGGCTGGTCCAGACCAGCCATTAAGGTCGGGAGTCGCAAAGGGACCTCGTAGTAAGGCGTTATGGGGTTAACGGCGCCGCAACCTTTTACGGTGCCGTTAACCCCTTAACGCCTGGGTCATAATGACCCCCAGAGAGATTAAGAATAGTGGTGAGAAAAGGAAGAAGAGATGAATAGACTTTTGTGATATGAGTGGAATGGAGTGGATCAATTGGACAAGCAGTGGGACAGTAGCAGCCATGTGGGCAGTGCCTGAATCAGAAAGAAGGGAGAAGGAGTACAGGGAAGAAGTAACTGAGGAAGATAGAGGTAAGAAGGTTTGAGAGGGAGGGGCAAGGATTGTGTAGAAGAGCATAAAATACAGACTTTTCTGTAAAGAAATAAGAAGAATCTGCCTGGGTAAGGGGAATTGAAGTGAGGCATCAGGAGTGGGGAAGAAATAATGCAATTAAGAATCTGGAATAGACAGAGAGAATGAGGGGAAAGACATAGAATATGTTCGGAATAGTAACGTTTTTAGCAGCTAGTAGTGGAAGAGTAATGAGCAGAGTGTAGAGAAGAAGGAGAGAGTGGGATTTTTTCCAGACTCTTTCAGCCTGTCGAAGTGAAATACCAAGAGACAAAAGATCAGGTGAGAGCCAGGGCTCAAGAGGTTATCGTGAAGGACAAAAAGGTTGTGATGAATGTAGTGGATCTAAAATGTAGTAGTCATAATACAAATGTTAACTGGCCACATTAAGCAAAGCATATTATCAAAACTCAAAATAACCATTTCAACTATGTTATGCAAGATGGTTATCAGTCATGCCGTCTTCCTCAAAGTATTGGGCATCCAAATTTCCTGACCACATTCTGACGATTTTCTATACTGACAATATATATGTGGTACGTATGGGAAGTTTGAAAAAAGTGAACCAAGAAAATCAGCTGAATTAAAGAGAGAAGGAAAAAGAGGCGAGCTGGGGTAAGGATAGGGTCAAAATAGGACTTGGAGTGCAATCCCCCGTTCAGAAAAAAATGAAAGTTTTCAGGGAGTCATGTAAATGTTCGGTACACACTTCAGACATGCACATATGTTGTCATTCCAAGGTGTACAGCATGGTACACTCGTATGGTAATCTTTAGATTACTCTTTAGAAATACCCATACGTGAAAACAGAGGGGGAAATAGCATCAGCAAGGATTCCTTCCTACACTACAGATAATCAAATGGCATTTTGGGGACATAAATAATTGCATGCACTTCTCCCTCTTCCCCTCTCCCCCTCTATCATGCACTTGCGCGTTCTCAATTACACTGGGCCTAGTAAGATCGTTGTTTTTGTTCTCCCCTGTTCCCCTTCCCTTGCCTTGTCGCACTCTGAAACACTTGTGTATGAGCGCGATAGAAATAAAATATCAATATCAATATCAATAAGAATGACCACATGACCTTTATATTTTATAAATATGTATGTCTTTAAAGAGTTGTATACTTGAACCACCACGTGTACATGTGCATATCTCCAAACTATTTTTGGTGCACATCTGAGATGAGCCACAGATGTAAAAGAAGGAGATACTCATGATTCTGAGATGTGTTTCAACACGAAAGAGGAGCACAACAAATGCACTAAGTAGGTGTAAAGAATGTACATTCACCAAATTAGGCAAGCAATTGGGGGCAACAATACTCCAAAAATATATTTTTTCCAAAGAGGTGCACCTGATTTGCTCCAGATGTTGCCCACCATCATCATTTGCTTCAATCACAAACAGTAGCAAGCAGCCTGCTTATTTTCCCACCAAAAGAAGCAGCCTGTCACACTCCAATTAGAACAAAATAGCACAGTATAAAAATGCAGCACATGCATATTAGCCACACCTGTCCAAAATGGACCATCTAGTGGGCATCATCCTCCTGCAACTTCTCATGAGGAGGAGGAAGAGGATCCAGAGGAGGAAGCTTTTTCTATTTGAAGAGGCATATAAAGGGGTCACCTTGAGGTGTTCACTCCCCACCAGGTAATGCTGGATATGCACATATAGTGGAAGGGGGTCTCACTTCATCTACCATTCTAACTTACTAGGAGCAACACACAACATCTATTAGCACACTGCTGTGACAATATCATGGAGGCTGGACAGTACAACAGTCCATAGTTGCTTGGCAGGTCTACACACACAATCTGGAACAGATATCAACATGCAAATATGGCAGTATGCATTAAATGACGTTTTTCTCACAAACAGGTGACAGAAGCACCTACATCCCCCTTTCAGAAATCCAATGATTAGAGGACAGCAGTGTTACAACACAGCGCACATACGCATAAGGAATCCCACTGATCACTCATTTGGTATACTCAAGTTATGTTTCAGAAACCAAGACTACACGGGAGAATGCTACTGCGTGAATCTCTTACTGTATGCAACATCAGAATGACCTGTTCTGTTCACCATGTTGCATTTAGATGTGGCCAGCATATGGAGATCTGCTATGAATTGGTACCAGAGCTACCTGTACAATCTACTGCAGTAGTTAGGTTGAGGGATGCTATAGCAGGGTTAATGGGTTGATCCAGTAGCAATATATTTTCCATGAGCAGACATGTGTACCAGTCAGTAGTTACATCTGTGTTCTCTGTCTGAAAAAGACTTCATTGGGCAATTGGCCATCTGAAATGCCAGTCAGATGGCCAATGGTCCAATTAAATATTGAGTAGGTATTGAGCTGACCAGTCAGTAAATGATGCAAAAGCACATGCCTGCAAAAGCCCTTGGTTTAAACATTGACTAACATGTATGGGGATGATATTTAGATAAGCCCATGTGGATATGTAGTTCTCCTGTGGCTGGCATATGCAAACATGCTTGCTGGCTGTTAGGCAAAGTTTGCATGCAGTACCCTCTGGGACCACTACACACAACTATGACTACAGGTGTATGAAAAACCAACCTTTGGTATAAGTCTGCAACACACAGTTTTTGGTAGCGAGCTGAGCAGCCAGGCCTATCTCAAGAGGTAATGTGAGCTGTAATGATGTTACACAGAGGTCTACAATCACAAGTATTCAAATAGACACTTATACTCAAGGTTTCTTGGTAAAACACTTATTATTTTATTACACAGTCAGTTAGGAAGCATTCACTAAAAGGAGGCAATCCATATCACACAAAAATATTCAACAGTACTTCACACTATCCGAGACATTTAAACTGAGCATTTGAAGTAGGTGCAAAAAGCATAAGTTAAAAAAACGAATAGTAGAATTATTCTTAAACAGCGCAAATAGTTTGAGTTCACCAGAGGGGTTGATCCAATGCAATAGGTAGGCCAAAGTCAATGGGCTAGAGTCTTGTATCAGTAAAAACGGTTCTGGTAGTTAAACGGAAAAGTCTTTGCCACAGTCTCAGAAGTAGTTCACAGAAGAAAGCGTTATATGTCGGGTCACACGCTGACTAGGCCTGCAAGTTGCTAAAGTTTCATGCACTTTCGCAGTGAGAGGTAAGTTCTCTCGATCGAGTTTTCACAGTACCTTAGGTTGAAGAAACAGATGCAGCTGAAGACTTCTGTTCCTCACAGTTCCTGCAGATCTCGCTGTTTCTGAGCCTCAGTCATGGGGACAAGAGGCAGGAAGTTTGGTAACCCTTGCACTGCACGGGGACTGGTCACAAAGCGGGCAAACTGGCAAATCTTCGATTCCGATAGCTATAGTCAAGCACACAAACTGGTGTCCTTCTCCCTGGCTATTCGGTTTCCTGCAGCAAGCTGAGGAAAATACAACCAGCTCCAAGAATGGTATCCAGGTGGCTTACAAATTGATTGGTCCCACCAACTCAAAGGGAGAAGTCGTCCTTGAAGGGATTCTCTGTTGAGATGAACTTGGCGATTTGGACCTGCAGCAGGGCTTCACCGGGCAAACCAATTGTCCAGGAGTTGCAGCAGCCGTCCTCTTCCAGCTCGTCTTCGTTTCTTTCATTCCAGTGGTCGACGCTGCCTTCCAAGCCAAGAGACTTGCCTTTTAAACAGTTTTCTACCATTCTTTCCAGCCTAGCTGCCTCTCATCCAGCAGGTTGCCTGTCCTTGCTGGACAGTCAGCCAGCCAATTACACCAGAGTGCATTTGGGTCTCCTAGTAGACTAAGCACAGGGAGTTGTGGGCACCTCCCTCACTTCCTGCCCACCCCAGACACTCGGGTGCTTGAGGCGGTCTTCAGTCCTGAAGCCCGCCAAAGGCGTAGGAAAAAAGGGACCAAACATAGTTTGGCAAGCAGAGACAAACTCTAGAAGGACCTTTCCAAAAAGAAATGGCAAAAAAAGAAGACCGGGACCCGTTTAAACAAAGGAGCCTCACACACCATCTTGAAAAACATGGCTCCCGTGATTTAACGCTACCGGTGTTCGCGGTCGGGAAAAATCATGGTAGTTTGTTATAAAACCACTGCTCCAGCCATTTTGAGAGGAAAGGGTAGCATTTGACTGCTACATGAGTTTCTAGACATAGGGGATACTATGTAACCCCTCGCGCACTCTATTGTAAGATAGTGTGTTCTAGGTCTAGGAATTTAGAAAGACTAGTAAAGTTAATTTTCAAGTTAAGGGCCACTGTGGCCTCTTGCTTTCTATCGCCTGTTACAGTGTTTTCCCGAAGTCCAGGGAAGCCCTGACTCGGTCCCTTCCCCCTGACTGGCTGTTGGGTGGAAGTTCCATATATGGTGTTTTGGGGAAGTCCAGGCAAGATTGTCTGGAGCCTTCCCAATGACTGTATGTTGTGGGTACGCTCATGGGGAGGGACCTGGGTGAATGGAGTGTGCGACGAATACGCATTTCATGTTGTGGGTGTCTAGTATCTGGTGGTTGACACAATGACTGAGACAGCCCTGCCCGTAACTGGTATGCATGCAGTGTGGAGTGCTGAATGGCAGAGTGCTTGTCCGAATACACATTCCTTGTTGAGAGTGTCTGGATGGAGAAGAACGGCCTGAATGCACTGTGAGCCTGATTGGCTGCCTGACTGCCTGAATGCCCTTCTGAATGATTGGTTGCCTGAGTGTGACCCAGCAGAGTGAATGGGAAAACAACAGTATATCTGGGGGCCTCTCACTGATGGAAATCATTCAGAAGCTGAAGTTGATACTTGATGCTTAACCTTGAAGCCCACTGGAAGAAGAACTGCTGCTGCTGTCCTTCGCTAATCTGAAAGCTGCATGACTGTCAAAGACCTGATCCAAGAGAGGACCTGGCTAGGAGATCTCTTCCTGAGCTATGAGGGACCATCGTGCAACAGCTGATCTTTGCCAAAGCTCCCTGGATGTCAGACCTTCGAAAGGCTGCCAACCGGAGATGAGGACCACTGCAGAATCACAAAGTGAAGCGCCCAGACTGTGAAGTCCATCACCGTCGGCGACTGCAGTCGCAGTCGCCGACCGGAGCCGCAGTGCTCCTTTGCCTAAAACATTGAAACAAGGACTCCCTTGATTATCATCATCGACCGTTTTCATCCTGCCAGAGAAAGTCAAGGCCCCGACAACTGAGGAGAATCTACCGGTGGGTTCCCCGCCACACGAAGACCGCAGAGACGCTGGCGACTCGACACCCTTGCTGGGCCAAAGTTCTTAATTAACTCTTTGCAGCAACAAACTCTTGTCGTCAAGGTGCACTGCACGCCTCAGCTTGCAGGACGTTTTCAACCAATCCTCAATGAGCACCACAAGAACTGAAGCTGCTGCTTCAATGACAGTGTTCACCCTTTTCTTCACCAACTCTCGACGACCAGTGGCTCCTGCCTTAAAGGGAGTGCACTCAAGAAGGGCCCGTCGATGACTCATCGAAGAACTCTACGAAACCAGGTACGTTGGGGTCGTGGAACCTTTTAGAAGGAATCAAGACTATTTTGAGCATAATTGGACTGGGCTTGTCAAACACGCTTTATTTACAGTTTGCCCAGGTGGCGGATCCTCGCACAGAACCCTCTCATGGTAGTTGGATAGACTGTTCTGCCATTGCTCGATTTAACTTGTATTCTTTCTGTGGTCTATCATTGATTCTTTTTACAATCTGATTCATATGCTATTTTGGGGCTGCTAGCTGTGCACACATTTCAAAGGAATCAATAGTTAAAGAGTGGTACCACCTATACCTGTATATATTTGCGATTATAGTATTGCCAGAGTACAAACTGTGTTATTGTGATTGTGTATATAACCTTGAACCTTATTAATATAAAGACAGTGTTTTCACTAACATAGTGTGTGGACATTCCTTTGGGGGTGCTTGAGGACTACACTGTACTTAAGAACCAGCCTGCATCACCTCCTGAGAGCTTTAAGCCTTGATTGCTCGACCAACGTTACTAAATAGAGAATCTTGGCTGGGGTGCTCTGTGCTTCGACTCTGCCACATAGATAGCAGGAATACAGACACCCTCATCCTGTGCTTTACAGCATCAAATAATAAGATGAGGATTTTACAAAAGCATTTCCTTGTATCGACATAGACAATGTAGAGTCCAACCAGACACCTAACAACTTTATTTTATTTACAGTTAAATCTTTAACAAGAATAGGAACTATGTAGCTTTTATATTTTCATTTTTGTCTTTCGGTGGTGAGTGTATAACAGAATGAATTCTGTTTTTCTTTGGTTGTGGCTCAACCAATTTGTCCTGACCAAACCTCCAGTATATTAAAAAAGAACCTGGATGCACTCCAAATTCTCAGCAAGCTTGCCTTTCAATCTTATTAAGATCTGAGTATCATTTAAGTAACTGTGGAATAACACTCCTTCTTAAGCAAACAGGTCATGAAAAGGCTTTACATAAACAGTCAATTAACATTAATATGCCCAGCCCATCAGCTTCTATAAACTGAAACAAATGTACCCTTACATCCATAAGAACAGTTTCAGTACCCGATTGGTTCTGTATACTGATTGGCAGACTTGCAAGAGCTTAGAATTCTTCTTAAAATACGAACAAGACACTTCAGGTTACTTCCATACCATAGTGGAAGTGAATGTTAATATTCAATTTGTAGTGCTAGGAAGTCAGTTTTTATACTTTTGAGTTGTATGTTTGAATCTGTAGTGATATCCAGTTAATGTTTGTACCCTAACTATGTTATTTCCACTCCCTCTCAACTTTAACATGGATGACCTTACATTATGGTTAAGATGCCCTGATAAAATCCTGTTCAATTCAGTGAAGAACATTGTTAAAGGGATGCTATGGTTATGTTGCTCTAATAGAAACCTTTACAATTCAGTGAAAACAAGTTTGTGAAAGGGATGTTATGGTTGCAGCGCACAAAAAAAGAAATTCACCTGTTTTTGTAAGCCATGAAACCGTATTTTACACCTCCCCCAAACATTGCAGATGCTGACTCACGTATCATCAAAGATGACATCACAAATGGCATCATCCATTACATCGCTGATGACATCACATATATTTGATGTTCTTTTTGTTCTGTGACAGGACGTAGGGGTAGTGAATTTGAAATATAACAAAGGTACCCTGAAGGGGCTATACATGAGGCCTTAACCTTGTAGAATGTCCTTACGTTAGTTTCCTTGTGGGCTGGCCTGAGGTCCTGGAGCATCTAGATGGAACAATAATTAGGCCCCAGACAGGCAATAACATTTTATTTACTTCCCCCTTACCAGATATTACCTTTCTGTGCTTTAGATTTGTATGTATTCATGCCCTAAGTATGCATTTTTTATCGACACACGTTTTTAGTATGTGTTGTATATATAGCTCTTAGTTCTGTAGGGATAATTAGTGCACACATTTCAATTGTGTTCTAATTTTAGCAGTGCCACTGACTTGAATTGTGTTAAGTGCACTATGCATAAATTGTGCTAATGTCGTGCTAGGTGGGTGATCTAGTGCTGATGTGGGGCATGATTTGGGAGTTAGCTCAGTGCAATGTAGGCTACGAACAATTAACATTAAATAGTAATACACTAATATATTTCCCTAACAAACCAAACTAATTAGTAATCAGATTGGGGATTAGGCCCTAGCCCAGCTGCAGGCTGGAGCATGCATGAACTTGCACCGCAGTGTTGGCTTAGAAAATGAATGCACACATTGAAATTGAAAGCTGAGCTGCAATGTGTTTGGGGGAAGTAGAAAACAGAAGAAAAAAAAACAACTCTTACATCCAGGAGGTCAGGATATGGCATGTTGAAATGTTGCACATTTATCTGAGCTGGAGAAAGAGTGCTCTGTAAAGGTTTTTGTTGTGAAGATGAAAGGGTTTTGAAAAATGAATGGGGTGTTGACTAAAAGAGGAATTGCTTGATTGATCATCTCACGGCAGGAGGCACGAAAGTGGGTGGTGAAACCATATCCTTTCCTCTTAAAGATATATGCAGAGGGATCTAAGAAACAGGAGGTTATAAGACAGAGAAGGAAGAAAGGAGGTGAGGGGAGAAAAAGATAGAATGGAAGAAGAACGATAAATGGAGTAGCAGACATTTTGTGAGATAGGGTGCTGGCTGGCTTTTGCTGTCTAGCTGCAGTCTATGTGTGGGCATCAGAAACTGAGCTGGAGACAGTGCAGAGTGGAGGGAGATGGGCTAGTGCTGTCTGTAATCTCAGCAGGCGTTGGAGAGTGGGAGAGAGACTGCCCATTTTATAGACGTAATCTTTCTGCAGGCCATGCAGACAAAGTGGCACTGAAATCTTGATAAGCATAAGTGGCAACAAATAAAAGATAAATATCTAATTAATGGTAATGTTATTCTAATTAGTCAAGTGGCACATGGCGAAAGCCCCATCTCCTCTTCATGCACGAGAGAACAGATATTGTTATTTTCTGTGCGCAGATAGTCGTTTGTTGGAAAGAGGGAGTTGGTAGGCCTGCTGAAGTATCAGTTATATTTCAAGGTTGCATATACAAATATTAACATATGTGTGCTATGCCATATTTTCTAAAATAGAAGACAGTTTTGATATGATATGATATGATATGATATGATATGATATGATAGTTTATTTATATAGCGCCTATACACAATGTGTTTCAAAGTTTTGCAGGGCATGAAAGAGGAACTATTGTTTTTATAAAAATGAAGAAAGTCTATGTAAATGTACATGATTACAAACTGGATTTTGCTAAGCTGCCTTTAGATTTTATTTTCCTTTTTCTGGCATGTGTTGTGAGATGCAACGCTGATGTTTTCTCTGCATTTGTTTTATTCTGTTTTGATAAGTGAAGATACATAGAGTGTGGAGCCTGGTGCATTTGAACCATCAGTGCCAAAATGTAGTGTGTTTAGTGCAGCACCAAGTCTAGTATTTTGCTAGCCACAAAGCGTCCCATGTAAACATTTTTTTTAAAAAAAACAGTATGATACTGAAGCAACTTCCCATCCTTTAGCAAACGAAAATCAGAAATGCACGGGACCTAGATACAATTCCTTACAGTTCCAGGTTTAAAATTAGTCAGGGTTGTGAGAAGCTTGCAGTTATACATGTATTGGCCATATTAAGAGTACTGCATTTTTATGGTCCATGTTGTAGCTATTGACTAGTTTAATGTATTTTAAGGTTGTCATATTGTCAACAGAATTTGGCTAGACATTGTCTCTTTCAATAAGTACATTATGTGACACATGGACTACATCATAAGAGACCATCTTGTCACCATCCATATGTTGGTTCCAATACCTTAAACACAACCCCTTGTAAATAGTACTTTCTGTCATGATTACTACACGTTATTGATGTCATATGTGATGTCACAGATTATGCCATTAGCAAAGTCATTTGTGATGCCATCTGTGTTGATATATGCAGTCCATGGCGTAGGCATGAGTTATGTTTACATAGTTTTCCATGACTGGTGAATTTCTTTGTTTTTTAGAATTTTACGCTGCAACAATAACGGTCTTTTAACAACATTATTTTTTTGCCAACGAATTTTGCAGGTTTTTAATAGGACAACTTAAACATAACTTTCCTTTAACAAATGTGTTTTCACTGAATTTTAACGTGTTTTTTTTTTAATAACTGAATATTTTTAATGATTTTCCAGCATTGTTTGTCAGTTATTAAACATTCCTCGCTTAATATTTATAATAGAATTATAATGTTCATTCAACAAGCATGTTGTTTGCAGCACAAATTGATGTGTTTCAATATGGGCATGCTGGCGATGCACGTTCTGGCAGAATGGCCCGGGGGACAAGCTTTGCACATGCCCCAGATTATCTCAGTGTCCACTGTACTCCCTTAATGGGGCCTTTGGAAGCCCTCCATGCCTTGTAACCGTGGCCAGTGGCCAGATCCCTAGGGCATGGGATTCAGCCACATTCCAGTCCCTGCAAAGCAACTCACAGTATAGCCTGGGTGGGGAAACTTAAGAATAACATCCCTTTAACAAAGTTTGCACAGTGAATTTCAATTGTGTATATCAGAGAAGATGGTTCATGCTGTTTAAGTGCTTGCTATACGTAAGTTATTAAACATGTCTCTTTTGTCATACATTAAAGAACTATAACATTCCTTCAACAACCATATGTTTTGCAGTACACACTAACGTTTGTCATTTTATCAAAGCATGGTGGGGATGCAAGACATGGCTAATTGTCTGTGACATGAGGTTCGTCCATGTCCCAGGCCCCAACAAGCCACCAACATTAGCCTCTAGGTCTGTCAGACCTGTGCCCTGGCCCGGTGTGCACTAAATCTCCATAATGGGTCCTGGGGACACTGGCTATGAGACACATCATGGCTGTGTTCATGGGATACATGCGACCGAGTTACAGAGATTTACAAATTCGGAGAAACCTTTGCATTGATTTACAAAGCCTAAAACAAGAGCACATCTGGAACTACCGAGAGCATCTCTGATAAGCCCTTGAGCGAAGCTTTGTGCCTCCCATGTGTACATACCCTTCAGAAAGATGCTTCATGCAGCTCCACTTCTGCACGGGTTTTCGGCTTTGAGTATACGGTGTGAAGCGTCAGGAGCAAAACAGAGCTGCACAGATTAAACCTTTGTGAATCAGACCAAGGGTTCCTGTACCAATCGTATCTAAGTTACAGGCCTACGCAAGTGCATGGGCCAGAGTCCATGTTGTTTTAAAAACATAAAACAGCGTTCAATACCTCGGGCATTAACACGTGAAGATTGTGTAAAATACATATGTTCTGCTGATGTGGTACTGTAAGTTTGAGATAAGAAAATAATGTTAAATATTAAAATTCACAAAAATGAAGTCCGTGCAGCAGGCGTTTAAGTTCTGGGTTGAATTTCTTGTTAATTTAAACAAGCTGGTGATTATGTTTCACAGAAAACACACTGCAATTAAAATGAATAAGCAGCACTTTCAAAGCAAGTAAGAAGGCCAACTGTTTGTTTGCCAGTGTTGCCGCAGCACTGTTCTTTGTTAGTTGACATTCCGAATTCAAAAGCTACAGGAAGCCAACCTGAACCTCGATGTCATACAAGAACTGCTCCTAAAGCATTCGGCGAGGCATCTGTGGATGACATTGTTTTTTGAGTTTGGATCAAAGGCTGGTAGCACTGGTTCACAACATTCCTCTTCTTTCTAGTGATTTTCCGACTTTCCCCAGGCATGGCTTATTGAACCTCAACGTGTTCTCTGCAGCAGCATCGAAGAACCTCGCTAGCCTTTTATCATAGCCTTGATGTGCATGAACACTGTTGGGGCTTGTATTCTATCAAAACAGTGCTGTGCGGTGTTAATAAACACGTCTGAAGTGAAGGAAGTACAGGCTCTTGAAGGAGCCGCTCCTATCAGGAGTATTAAAAGTGCAGCTTCATGTGTTTCTGCTTTAATAGGTTCTGCCAGGAGAGAGCTGCTCCCCATAGCTCCCCAAGCGATTAAGCGTCTCTCTGCAGAGGAGGTGTTGCTGCCTTATTTCCATCTCCCGCTCCGCCGATGAAAAAGCATAAGTGACTATTCGGCATATTGCTTTCACCAACCCCATTAATAAAGGTATTCTTTTAGCCCCTTTGCTTTCCATGATCATATCCGTTTAACATGCATAGCAGCCTACAGTTACCGTATAAAATCATCAGCATCATTTTCTTATTTCATTCTAGTTGTGATATCACTGTCGACTTGTAAGACGAACATGATATCACTACGCATTTGTTAGCAGTTGTTACAGCAGGCGCTGTTTGGGTCATCACAGGGCAGACACCTAGCCGTCAATGAAGCACTAAATTAAAGCTGTAACTAGCTTTTCAGATTCCTTTCTTCTAAACTTCTAAAATAGCTGTCTCTATACACTTTACAGACACGTTCATGGTAGTAGGTTTATTGTGTGCGGTGCTGGAGTTTTACAAGGTAGGGCAACAATGCATCTGCATGTTATTTACTTTAAACCTCAGAATAGTTTAAAGATGCATAAAAAAACTGCCAGAAACCTTTAACTAAAAAGCATTACAACTTGCCTATTAGTGTATTGTTTTTAATCCAAACAGATTCTTCTTTGAGTGCATGTATCCTACACATGAAAGATCTTTCACATTAGATTTGCTCTTTTTCTTGAGTGATTCAGTGCCTGTAACTAAACTCTGCTTGGTGATGTAACCTTGGAATTACTTCAATCACATTATGTTTCTAGGTATGTATGCAGTGAGATATCATTTTGACTCCCAAAATAATTCTGCTTAATACACAGAGAAGGAATCAGGGGATCTCCCAATTATACACACCATTTAGATATATTTTATCAAAGCTATAATTCCAGAAGCAGACACACTCCTGAAATATGGATACATTTACAGGCTATACAGTGAATTTGCATACCACCCTCTTCATTCACAAATAAAAAGGGGTGGGATTTAATCTATTTCTCTTTAAAGTATACTTCCATTCAGTCATTACATTTCCCCTAAAAATTAAATGTACATAACATGTACCTTTTGGCCCTCTCACAGACAGGTGTGCAACCTATTACGGACTTATGGACTGGTTCCATTCTCCCCCTCAGAGAATAGTCAGGCATCAGTCAACAAGATAGGGTCATCTTCCCTCAACAGTCTGGTCAGTCTGTCCATCCAGGTCAGTGAGTGAGCAGTGTGTCCCCAAAAATCAGTGGGTTTGGGCTTTCATAGATTAGAAACCCCTCCATTTAGACGGGTATATCATGTCTCTAATCTAATTGGTCAGTATATGCGATTGGAAAATATCCTAAAAATTACATAACAGTAAACCATCCCCTTCGTCCCCATTGTGAATATTAATGAAAGGGGCAGTCTAAAGGGAGTAACTTCTAAACACAGTTGCCCTTTCCCTTATTATTTCAACATTAAACAATTGTGACTTTTAGATACATCATGTTGCTCACATGTGATCATGTTACTAATTAGTTTGAGAAATTGCTCTGACTCAGGTGAATCCTATGATGGTGGTCTGATGTCGGCACTACACGCTATGTGTGTGTGTGAGATAGATTTGAGCTTTTTAATCTCTGTTACTTTTACACAAAATTGTAATTCTCAGCTCACAATAACAGCACAGCGAGGACTTTAGGATATTGGAATCACTAATGAGCGATGTGTCACTACAAACATATCAGCATTCATATAATCATCATAATTTAAATAAAAAAAAAAATATAATTTTACATTCAGCTGACAGTTTTTCACCCTAAACAATTTTAAAAAGTAAGTATCTATGACGTTTCTTTCAAAAGATATAAACAAAAATCTGATTCCATGTGTAAAAAATGTTTTAGATGTAATGGGATGAATCACAATACATAATGACCGTCCATCCCCTGGCCTGTCATTAGAACTTTGGTGTCATATAATGTTGGTCTCTTTGAGTTCAGACCTGGGCCATTTATGACCCCTGGGAGAGTGGTTGTCATGGGACCAGTGTCAAAGGGTGTGTTGAAGTTTGTTTTCCCAATAGAAGAAGTTGCTATAGCTCTGCCACAGTGAGTGATTGCCCCAGCTGCCTGACCCATGTTTCAGACTCCAGGTCTCCACGTTCCAAAGATGTGAATTGCGTCCTTCTGGAAGGACCTGGCTGATCAGAAGATCTGATAAATCGGGGGTAGACCACTGCTCAGAATCTATTTCTTGTATATTTTAAATGAGCAGCATTTGTTTTCCTCCAAAGATCCGTTCTGAGAACAAAGAATGCATTTGGGCCTTAGTAAATCTAGGCAGTGTCATTACATTTTATAGTCCAGCTTCAAAGCCTGAGTTTACACTTTACAAGTCCTCTACAGAAATAAATAGAAATAAAGTAGGCCCAAATTGTGTTTTACTGTTTTATAACATGCTGTGTTTTTACATCCCAGATTGAATATTTTCCATTTATTTTCTATTTATTTCCATAACCGGTCAGATAGCACAGAAAGTAGAGCGCTTGCTTCGACATCTGTGTGCAGAGCCTGCCGACACAGTTTCGAATCCCGGCAGGACCAAACTCATCCTTTCATTCTTCTGAGGTCAATAAATGAGTACCGCACACTGTGTATAATAATAAGCAGCTCTCAGATGCCTGAGGGTTTGTAGCACTATATAAATGCTATATTATTATTAAGAAATGGTTGTTGGATACTTTCCGGTAACTGGTAAGATTGATTTTGGTCACTGTCAGTAACTATTATACTCTTGTTATAGATGGGCTACTAACATTGCACATTTCCTCTTGTGTTTTTTTTTTTAATGCTTTGCAAAGTATGTAGTTCACATGCTTTTTTTTAAATATGGCATGTTTCTTTGCATTCATTTCTTCAGTATAGATTTCCCTACAAATATCCACATTTGTTCCTTCTCCTTGGAGCAACAACATGAGGTGGACAAGGGACTGTTTCCTTTTTGTCTGTGTTCTTTCTGGGTGATTTTGGATCAGTCTTTCGTCCACTGTCACTTCTTCCTTTTGGGGAACAATGGAGGTTATCTTTTTCTGGATTTTATCCCCTCTCCCAATTTTCCTTGGAAGGGTCCTCTCTGCCCTCTGTGCCCTGGAAAGAGGTCAAGGGCACCCTCAGCAAATGTGAGACTTCCACAGCCGCTCAAGTCATACCAACACACCCTGCATCATATTCTTTGCAGATTTTGAAAGAACATTTCAGCCATGACATTGCCAAAAAAGCAGTTGTCTCCCAGATATTGGGGACAAACTAGGATGCATGCCCTTGACTTTACCATGTCACCTGCATCCGGATGTGGTACTTCCAACACTGATATTTTGAGGAGGATCCCGGCGCATTAAGCCATGATCAAATGATCAACCACACACAAATTATCCTGTGTCGACATGCAAACACCCACCTGCAAATCATTGGTCATATATTCACTAGGGTACCCACACATTGGTAACAAAATGAAGCATGGCTGAGTGCATCACATATGAATGCCCTGCACATGGAATGATCACACAGCAACATCAATGGGTACCATAATCTCCTTGCAACAACTCAGAACAGTGTAATAAGGTCATGCCATCCCAATGCACATTCCAAAATAAACAACAAAATATTGAGCCTAAGCAATGGCGCAGCACATAACGAGGTACCCCAAAACATTGCAATTGAGAAACATATGTTCCAGATGCAAAAGGATCCAATATATGGAAAGGTACACCACACATTGATCAATGGATACTCCACATGTTCCTGTCCATGTGAATCATGTGTAGTACAACTCCAACAACCAGTAAAAACATGCCCCCAACTGGCATATACACCAGCCATATTAAGAGTGAAGGAGAAAGGAAAATGCAATATGTGGGCCACATAAACAGCAGTTTTCAGTTATAGACAGAAAAGGCTTGCTGCCAACAGCTAATGGGAATTAGGGACAACCCCCAAATGCTATGCCCATCTCATGTAAAGTTTCAATCGATCAAAATCTCAGGGGTGATTAATAATTGTAGAATGTGTCGAAGTTATTGTATGTATTTATTTGTTTATTGGGTTTGTATAATGCACCTACACACAAGTGTTACACTCTTAAGGTGCAGTGCATGACATGTAACCATGAATGGGACCAATCATGAGGCCTTCCATAGTGCTGTGAATATAGCAAGGCACCTCCCCTCCCCCTTGATGAAATTGGAACAAACCAAAACCAATGCTGTTGTGTTTGTGGGAAGATTCTCATCTAGGGCATATGGTCAGTGGGCCACAATATAAGGAGAAGCATACAAAAGTAAAGGCAAACCCAACTTCATCCACTACTCAACACAGGGCCCATGCAACCCTGAAACATACATGTGCATAATACCATGCACAATATACAACTGTTTTGTGGATTATGGGAATTCCTAGAGATCCAGCCTAGCGTGACCTTCATCCGTGTGACACATATGACACAAACGTTGGGAAGCCAACATGATGTAGTGATTTCATGGACATATGGTCAGTGCCACACTCTTCCACCCATTCCCCAGTATTCATTTATAACGCGCCTGTACAGAGGTTTTTCTATGTGCAACAAGACAAGAAGAAAGGAAGTATAGAGGGAGGACAAAACTATTTTTCTAGGCCTTGTGTCATTCAGATCGCACAAGTGCAGGGGGAGAGAGGGAGAGAAGTGCCAAGGGGGCCAGGGAGAAAGGGAAAGTGCAGGTAGCTCATAAGTGCTTCCGGTAAGTGGCTCATAAGTGCAGAGAATCGGGGGACTGTAGGGTTGAAGATACAGGCCTGTAAGTGCAAAGAGACCCGGAGGCTGTGCAAGGGTAAATGGACATGCAGGAGTCTGAACCCGAAGTTCAGTGGTTGGCCATTTGACCAGTGTGTGAAGCTGTCATGTAATCATCAAGGGAGAGGGAGAGAGAATTGGAAGTGAAAAGAAGGTCTTGAGTTGCTTCTGGAACCAGAGGTGGTCCTGCTCAAGTTTGAGAGAGGCAGGGAGGCTGTTCCAGAGTGAGGCCCAAGCAGAGAAAAGAGATCTATGCCCTACTCTCTGCCTGGAGAAGCATCTGACCCACAGAGAGTTGGATGGAGATGAGCGCAGTGCTCGAGAAGAAAGATGCATAGGAAGAGAAAGTTGGAGGTAGTGCGGTCGCTGGGGACATGCAAACTTTGTGGATGATGCAAATGGTCTTGAATTTGATCCTTGCAGCCACAGGGAGCCAGTGGAGAGATTTCAGAGATGGAGAGATACGATCCCTGGACTTGAGGCCAAGGACAAGTCTTGCAGTCCTGTTCTGGATAAGTTGTAAAGGGCAAAAAGTAGAGGCAGGTAGATTTAGAAAGAGACTGTTCAGTGGTCTAGCCTAGAGAGGACCAGAGCTCTGGAGACAGTGAGATTCTCAGGGGAAGCAAGAAAAGGACAAATACCTCTGAGCAGGTGCAGCTTATAGTGTGACTTCTTAGAGATTACAGAAATGTGATCAGAGAAGGAGAGGGTGGAGTCGAAGATGAAGCCAAGGTTCTTAGCCTCACAGGAAGGAGCAGGTTAGAGGGCCAGGGGTGGGTGGCCAGAGTGAGAGAGGAAAGGAGGGAGCAGGTGTCCCAATGAGGAGAATCTCAGTTTTACTAGCATTAAGGCAGAGATCGTTGGAGGCACATTATTCTTGAATTAATGACAGGCAGTCTAGTATGAGAGAAGGAACAGAAGTGGCTCAGCTGAGAGGAGCCTGAAGGAGAGCGGGGTGTCTTCCACATAACACTGAAAGTAGAGCCGAAGTTGAGAATTTCTATTCTCAACTTGATCAAATAACAACAGAAGAGCCTGGTAGTGAACAAAATATAGGAACCTTTATAAACTGGTGGCACATGAAAACAAATATCGAACAAACAATGTGTTTGATAAATTCAAACAATTACAATGTAAAAAAACACACTTCCCACCAACAAACAAACCACATCACATATAACTTCATAGATCAACATCCTCTGCATCCAGTTCCTCCACTGCCTGGGCCAAGACAATCTAAGCCACACGTTATGCCTCCCTCAGTCTTGCATCATCCTCCACCCAGAGGTGCTGAGCAGCATGACTCCATTCGGCCTTAATATTGTTTGCAAGCCTCAGGGATTCTTTCTCAATGGAAGCTCTTTCCTGGACCATGACTTCCAAAGCCTCTGCCCTTGCTCCCAGAATGGCCATGGTGTGTGAAGCAACCTTGGCTGAAAGCATTTCATGTCTCTACACCCTCTTCTGCGCAGACACACACATGCACACATGCTGCCAGCATTTGTGTGCCTAACCTCTTGCTGTTCCCTCCTGATGGTGTAATGCAACTGTGGCAGCCTGTCACCCACCCTCCATATTGCCACCTTTATAAGTTATTGCAACTCCTGCTGCCTGGAGATCTGACTATGGCACTTGTTTTATCTCAGCAAAGATAATCTGCTGCAGATAGAGACAACCATCCAGGCACTATCCCTCATTAACAGCATGATCACATGTGTCTGCCCTCAGTTGGCTCCAATGTCATGGGTAGACCCCTGTACCTTACTCAAGTTTACAAGCTGTGAGGCCTCTTACATTATTGCCTTAAAGTATATTGGGCCTCATTACACGTAAGGCGGTGAACCATGGTGCAATTAGCGCCATGGTTCATGCCGGTAAAATAACGGCACCGCCTTGGTGGAAAGGGGAATTACCGCCCCATTCCAAGGTTGGAGGGGCGGTAATTCCCCCTTCCACCATTGCCCTTCTCCATTCCCATGTTTGCCCCATAGGGCATAATGGGAATGGGGAAGGCGCTAATTACGGCACCGCAAATTGCGGTACCGTAATTAGCTCCCTGGGTCCCTTTGCGGGTTGGTTTTTAATGCCTGCAAAAAGCAGGCGTTAAAATCCCCAACCCGCAAAGGGACCTCGTAGTAAGGCGGTAAGGATTTACCGGTACCGGTAAAATACCGGTACCGGTAAACCCTTACCACCTACCGTGTAATGAGGCCCATTGTCTTGTCTGCATCCATGTGGCCCTCCACCACTGCCAGGGAAAAAAGGCATACCCAAAGTTATATATAGGTGGGAAAACACAGGTGGAACCAGATGTGATATCAAACAAGTAGTCCCACTGGATGCAGTTTGGTGCACATATATGACAGTGTGGAAGGAGGGAATTTATGTTGGCTACCCAAAGAAACTACCAATAGCTGCTGCCTGGTGTTTGAAGAGCATGTCCAACTCTCTGAAATGTTGATCTTTGAAAACCACAGCATCATGGAGAACATTTATTTTCTGCAATCCAACCACCAGAAGTTAAAACATTGTTGTCTACATGGCCTCATCGGCCACTAAGAAAGGGTGGGTGCATCTGGGTGGTGACATCAGTGCAGGAATTTAGCATGGCAGTAGATGTGTGTCTGGTAGGAGGATGTGTACACATACCCAGTGTGGTTGGACACCTTACATTTGCATGTCCATCTCTGCAGTATACATAGTCACTGTGGATGCTGCACCAGACACACCTTCAAACTGGTCTTCCCCTTCTTTCACACATAGCCCTGCCACATCAAGTGAAGTATCCAGTCTCTGTGGCTCGCCTGTGTCCTCTGACACATTCCATTGTTACTCTGCTGCTGAGGTGTCCACAATAATGGCATGTACAATGCCCTCACTCTGGGCAGTAGTGCCGTCGAACATGTCAATAACGTTATCCATTTGCCCATCTCTGGAGCTTGATGTGACGGAGAGTGCCTGGGATCTACCACCCCTTTACGAGTTCTTTCCCATAGTATGTCACTGTTCCTCAAATGAAAGACTCTTTTCAGCTGATCATGACACTGCAAAGGAAGATTACATACATCATAACTTATGTAAGAAAATGTCTTAACATTTTGACAGGCAACTGTGAAATGTGGTAATGCAGGCATTTATGTGTAATTGATCTTTGTTCATTGATGTGAACATATATGCCAGTCAGACACACATGACAGCAGAGTCAGTGTAATGGGAACACAATTCAGAATCAATAACCATAACATGTAGCTGATTGAAACAATGACAACTACTTAAATTGTAGAACAACTAAGTACAGCCAAACTTGAAGCTAAAGAGCAAATTTCAGATTTTGAATGAAAAGAAACTCAACCAGGCAGTAAATACACTTAATTAATAATGTAGTAGTGGTTTAGTAATAATGTAAGGCTGTTGGGATGGTTTTCTCCCGGGTTACCCAAGGCAGTCTTGGAGTCTACCTGACTCTAAGGGGCCCAACACCCCTCCTGAGAATAACGGTGGGCTCAGTCAATGGCAAGTTAAAACTGTGGTTTCTTGCAAAAACCAACAGGGATCATACAAGGCAAACAGAATTCTCCAGTAATTCTCATCTCTCCATGGTGTGCAGTACAGTTTTGTACAAGTGTAGCGTCATCACATGGGCCCTTCCCCAAAAAACATATCACCATCGAGGATTGGGTGTCGACAGTACTATTGCCTATGGAATTCTCCTATAGAGGTTATCGTTATAACCTTTGCATGTCGTTTGGCTGGACTGTGCCATCCCCAAGAAACTATCTTTTACATTGTTGCAGAGCAGTGGGCTTATCATTGGTTCTTACCCTTTGCCATCCACCCCTGACTTTCTAAGCTGTGATTGGTTAGGGCTAATGTCCCCAGGCCTGGGACTTGATTTGGTGCTCAGCCCTCTGTGCACCTCTTCAAGGTGATGGGAACGGCGATGTTTCTGCATTGTAAATTGTGTGTACTACCTTTGCCAGTGAGAGTGATCTCAGACGTTCGAAACACTTGGTGCCGTCCACATCGGGTTTTGTGGGGATCAGCTCTGCTTTCCCACCACAAGTGAATATCCATTGTCTAGCTTGGCTGCATCATGTGTTCAGAGGCCACCAAATTGAGCTCTGGAGTTTGCATTTATGAGGATTTATTCATATTTTCTGCAGCTGGTCCCCTTGTACTCTGAGGTTTGGAATATGTCTGTGTATCTCTGACTTGGATGTGACCTCAGCTTTCACGTCTTGCTCTCTGTGTAGCCGAATCAGCTCTTGTCATCTCATGCTCTCTGGCTTTGAGGCCTTCTGTAATTCTCCTTAGACTTGTAATGCAGATTCTGTATTGTTCGTGTTATGCTAAGTTTCCTATAGGTTAGTCATAAGTGGTCATAAGTGGTTCTATCAGGCTCCATATATATTCCTGCTGTTCCAAATGGTTTATTACTATAAGCATCAGCAAGCTTGCTCAGGATCTCTTGTGCCTTGTCTGTGTTACTGCATTTGGTTAATGACAAAAATAATAAAGCTTTGACAGTATTTACATGTAACCGTCCTCTAGCTATCGAACTGTGTAAGCATGTTCTTCGTGTATGCGAATGTGTGTTCGTGTAAGCGGTGCAGGACTGCGAGTGTGCTTCAGTCTAACTTTGCTATGTTGTGGTGTCACTACTGATGTCATCACAATGGTTGCTTTGTGTTTAATTGAGACTGTCAATAAGGGTATTCCCGTCCACAATCTCTGTTTCTTCTCCTATACACGTGAAGACGTGTACTGGATTTGGTCTGGAAGGCTGGCTGGGAGGATACCTTTCAGTGTATTGTATGGGAGGAAGGGTCTTTAGTATCCCCCTCCCCCTACATTTCTTACCTACATGGAGTTTATGACTCGCCGGCAGCCATCTATGCACCTGGGCCTGGAATGTGGGATGGCTGCGGTCCGATGCATGATTCTGTACGGCTCACCCTGTAGCATGATACAGAATCCATATTGTGATAGACGTAGACTCCATTTTGAGTACAACAATCTAGGCCTCAGTGGCACAAGCGGCCTGCAGGGCTGCAGCTCTCCCCCACACGATCGCGCACAGCGAGCCAGCACTACCCTCATCCTGCTCTCCCTGGCGGCTCCGCTGAAGGCCTCTTCTCACGAGCAACTAGGCGCGAACAAGTAACAGTACAAACACTGTACCTTTCACCTTCCACAGTACATCATTGACCTGACGGTGGCGACCTTAAGCTGCGGTCTGAGAAAAAGAAAGCTGCCTCTATAAAACATGTCCTGTCTCGTTGCAGACCCCTGCATCTATAATATATGTTGTGAATAACCCCCAACCCTGTTCCCCATTTGAAGTATCAGACATGAATGTTAAGCCTGCCTGCCACCTATTTTTATCCATGCTGCCAAGCCATTTGCATGGCGGATGAAATAGCCTCAAGTCCATAAGGTTGATTGTTCATATTTTATTTTTATTTGTATCTGGTTTATACAAAATAAACCTTTACAAAAAACAAATAAAAACATATAGAAAGCATTAAAACAATATGCCCAAAAAATATTTAGCCATTCTAAAACAATGTACAATTTCATTATGAGTATTTAACAATTTCCTCTAAGAAACCAGAGAAAACAGATAACCTTAAAAACATAATTTTCATTCAAATAAGTACACAGATCAAAAGAAGCTTCTACTATATTTTGCATATTTACATCAAAACGGAAGACAAGGAAGGCGAGAAAGTGGGAAAATAGAAATTCTGCGCTATACATTCATGTCGATACTGAGATCAAGTCAAGATTCCTCACGATACTAGTTTTGTTTTCTGTAGATGACAGGCCACACACTTCAGTTAAGAAGTTTACCACAGTCAATTTTAGGGCATTTAACTTCCCATGTAGCATATGCCACCATAACGTTTTGGACAGCACCCTCGAGGCATCATGGACAAATTTGCCAAAGTAAATAAGTCGCTGAGGTACAATTTTTTCACAATAAAGGAGTAAGTGTATAGGTGATTCTGTCTTGTTTTCACAGTGGCAGAAACGGCAAGGGAATTTTTGGCCAGTACGAGATCTCATTTCTAATATTTCCCCCGTTGGTAGTACATTAAAGCGAAAGCGTATGTATACAGCTCTTCTAGTTGGGTCTGGGAATTTAATCAGGTAAGATTCCAACCTGCCTAATTCTTTCCCTTATGCAATTAGTTGTTTATAGATCTTAGATGCGACCACCCTATCCATAGTATTTGCCCAGTCCAGCCATTGTAACCGCTTCTTCACACCCACCGGATTTTGAGTTAACATTGCATGTGTTACATTGATAGACTCCAGAAGATCTATACAATCTTTATGTAGCTTCAGCAACCATTTCGAGTCGTTGGAGCCCGTTCTCAATTTACGGCCCAGTAAGGTGTATAGGGAATTATTCTTAGATATAATCAAATTCCGGTACAGTACCATTTTTTTCCATTCTACTCTCATTTTTAAAGACGTAAGGCCTAATTCATAACAAATTGCTGAAACGGGCACACTTTGAGGTAAGTAAAAGATGATTTTTCTGCCATATTTTCGATTCTATTTTCTGGGTCAAGCGTGATGTTTCCAAAGGTAAAATTTCGAAACAATATAATATTTTTGGTACAATTTTCAGGTTGTAAAACCTGATCAAGGGGGTGATTGAAAAAATGTACAATATTTATTGGCGACCTTCCTCATTTGAGGGATACGTTTATCCACCATTTCAAGATAGAAGTTCCAATATAATTGCGTGGAAGCGGTTCCAAAGACTGGAAAGCCAAAGTAGCAAAAGATCTAACTTTTACAAGACTGCATGCATTTATTCGCCAATTATATTTTACAATCTTTTTCCTGGTTGTGAAGCAAATTACCACCGATTTTTTTTCATTTAAAACAAGTGCATTTTCATGAACATATGTTGCGAGGGCTGTAAGTTTGCGTTGTAAACCCACAGGGGTATTATCAACCAGGAGAAGGTCATCGGCATATGCATTCCAGCATATTTTTATTCCCTCTATACTGGGGGAAACAACTGAAAAGGTTGTAAGATGTCAGTTTACATTGGCTGTTTAGAGATTGAAAAGGGTGGAAGCGAACAGACAACCTTGTCTAAGACCATTATAGGTTTGAATTGTTTTAGAGAGGTCGCCGGACATATTCAATCTCACTTGAATAGCGGAATTCTCATGCCTATGAATCAAAATGGCCAGGAGTCCAGAGGGGAGCCCCATTTTAGCTAATTTAGTCCAAAGTCGCACTCTATCCACCTTATCAAAGGCGAGCGAAAGATCAACTGACGCCAGATATGTAGGAGATGCAGTTTTTTTAGAAGCCTTTTCTAAAAGTAGACAAATTACCAAGCCCCCTATCTCCGTTCCCATCCCTTTTCGAAAACCGAACTGCTGTGGGGGGAAGATCTTATTAGAGTCTGCCCACTCTTCAATTCTCTGTAGTACCAGCCCCACAAAGAATTTCGAGTCTGCATCCATAACTGAGATAGGGTGGTAGTTTGTCGGGCAGGTTCTGTCCCCCTTTTTATATTTCGGGACGATATAGGATATTCTCCAGGAATTAGGTGTTACCCTGGATTGTGTGATGGGCTGAAATAGAATGGATAAAGACTTAGCCCAAAGTTCCGAGGACCTCTTTAGTGTATTATTAGTCAACCCGTTTGGACCAGCTGCCTTTGATTTGTTTGCCCTCTTGATCTGGGATTCGATGTCTGCGACTGAAAAATCGAGATTCCAGGTTCCTCTTTTTATAATTAAAAGTTTGTTTGTCATCTCCGGAGTGCCTTTATATAAAGCAGAGAAGTGCTTTTCCCAGGTTGCTTCCTGTACATTTACAGATTGAATAGTGACCTGACATTTTTCCAGTATGTTTATCAGGCTCCAAAACTCACGGTCCGACGAATCCCTGAGTGCCTCTAGCATATTAATGTTGTCATTGTTTTGGAGGACCATCTTATGATTTTTCATCCAGTTATTTTTTTGCATGTGAAATTTGTTTCCTTTTTTCTGCCTGTGTCAAATTTGCCTTCAAGATTGCTCTGATTTTAAGATTTGTAAGATTTTTTTTTTTTGCCTTACCAAAGGGTCGTAGGCGTGTACATAAGGAGGTTTCACATACCCCTGTTTTCTCTCTTTTATCAACCTCCCTATCATTTCTTTTATGTGATCTGTAAA
The DNA here is from genome assembly GCF_040938575.1 of Ambystoma mexicanum. NCBI lineage: Eukaryota > Metazoa > Chordata > Amphibia > Caudata > Ambystomatidae > Ambystoma > Ambystoma mexicanum. Next base: position 398,153,435 of record NC_090939.1, read on the forward strand.
GGTGGGAACAGAGAAACATTGAAGTCTTTTCAACAATGGCATGTTATTATAATCTTGAACAAAGACGATGTTAAATTTATCAACATTTCCCTCATGCCAGGTTATGCGATTTCCGCCGCATGACACTATAGACTGCTTTTGCATACTGCTTTGTTTAGGGGATATGGTGTTGGTTATCATTTTAATCTCCAAAAATCTGTGGTCACTCATGTTGGTATTGTTTATTAATAATTCTGAACATAAAGCAGATAAGGATTCAGACATAAAGATATGATCAATCTGTGATTTAACAACCCCGTTCGACCATGTATGCTCATGCAGAGAGGATGTAAAAATACCATTAATATGGTTAAGACCCCAGTAAACTAATAGATTCCTCCAAATATCACCATTAATTAGCTTTTGTTTAATAGCAAATGGGCCGCCCTCCACATTTTTCAAGGGCTGCAAGGAATTTATTACTGACACACCCATCTTTTTCGCAATACCTTGGCCATATCTAATTTCTGAGTTCAAGTCCAATGCAACTATGATGTCTATTCCTCTATATTTGAGCAACATGGACGATATACAGTTATTTAAATGAGGTATAACGTTAGCCAATGGAACAAGGGGATTCCAGTAAATATTTAGCACAAGCATCAATTGGGGGTGTGGAATGCGCCCATATTCCAAAACAATAGCGAGAGCAAAGTTCAGTAGTTCCATGGATTCCAGGACTTTTGTGCCTGATACAATTTTGACAGCTGTGAGTAGACCACCAGACGGTCACCCACAAATCCCCGTTTTGGCTAAAAGATGTTTACAAGCAAAACCATCCAAGTGCAAAGCACTAGTAAGCCATGTCTCTTGTATACATATTAGTTTGAATGTTTTAAGTTTTGCACCCAGAACCCCCAAATTCACCAAATTAGAATGACCTCTTGAGTTCCATGAGAGCAAATACCAGTAAGATTTTCCATTTACAGTACTAAAGCTTTTGCCTCATGTTTTGGATTTCGGAGATAGACTCTCTTAAGGACTGCGCAAGCCAGGTCCAGTCCTGAGCCTCCTCCCCCTTATAGGCCATATTAGTATCCTTTTGTGTATTAACTTCCTCCCGAGGTGTGTTGGAATTATTTTTTTCGTGCATATGTGCATTTCCATTCTCGCAACCGTTACTAAAGATCAGGATATCATTACCCATTCGATTAAATTGTTCTGTCTCCTGAGCTATCATATCAAAGTTCTTTTGTGTGTTGGGAACGATACGGGCATGATCAAGTCGTGACGGATGAATGAAGTCCACTAAGCAAATATCCGCCGAAGCAATCAGCCTTAAACGTGGAACCTCATTAAAGAGTGACAAAATGCGCAGTCTGTTCAAGGAGGATGGTCCTCCAATGTCACACAGATTATACAGGAGGATGCTTGGATATTCTGGAAAGGAAACCTTCCGCCATATTGTATTCCTTAGATCACTGTCCTTTATGTGAAGCGGCCTAGCTGGTTCATATTGAGCAGGGTTTCTAGAATCCTGTGTACCTGCGGGTTGGGGCATTTCGTGTTCATTACTGGGTTGTATAGGTGCCCTCACGTGTTCCTCCCTCCCATAGGGCTGTGCAATTTCTGTCGTTCCACCCCCCGGGACAGGATCGGTAGGCAATTTACTCAGAGCCCAGTCTATTGTTTTCCCTGTCCCCGGGGTCCCTTCCCATCATGGCCTTATTTCCGGATAGTGCAAGGTCAGGGAAGAAGTTCATCATGATCTTTTTTATGGTATCTGGTAGGCATGAATTAAGTCCCTCATTCCCTATCAGGGACGGTTGGACTTCATTTGCGGGAAATTTGTATCCCTCATTCATGGATCTCTGAGGGAGGGGTTTCTCAATATTGGGCTTTATATTCCCCTCACTGAGATCCATGCCCGAGGAGTCTACGATCCCAGGAAAGGGAGGGATTAGGGTCTGAGCAGAGGGTAAGGAGGAAAACCCCAATCTGTTTGATTCCGCTGAGGTCATAGGGCGATCAGCCAAGATGTTACAGGCATCTTGAGGCAATATCTTACTGGCAGTCGATTTCTCCAGAACCTTGTAGAAGTTAGAGAGTTGTAACTGTTTTACTTCCTTGTTATCCCCCCCTATTTGTTGCAACATGGCTTTTTCATTGTCCGAGCCCTCTGTTTTATCCTCTGCGATAAGTTTCCTTCCATCCTCTTGTTTCTTGTCAGTATTTTTTTTTAAAGATTTTTTTTATTTTTATTTTTACTATTTCCTGGAATTTCTTCCGGGATAGATTTCAGGGTGTCATTGTTATTTAATTGTAAGGCCTTCCTACTCTCCTCATTCATTTGTTTAAGATCGGATAGGGCAACTTCACCAGGGGGCATCTTCAGTTCTTTTTTAGGGATGTTTGACTTAGTAGAGAATGATCCCTTCTTCATTAGCCTTTTTTTTGCTTTTAGTGCCAAACGTTTTTGCCGTCGCAAGAGAAAAAGAACATTTCCACTGACACTTTCATCCACCTCTTGTTTTTCTTTTGCCTCTTCTTTTGGCCCTAAACCCTCAACGAGTCCAATATTTTAACTAGACCTGATGGACTATCGGGTGTGTCAGTGGGATTGGAGTCCCCCTCCCGTGCTGGCAATAGGGTCCCCGAGGACTTTCCTATGACTGAGCTCCCTATCAAAACTTGCATACCTTTTTCCAACATGGCCATTTTTACAGAGAGTTCCATGATCCTTTTTTTCCCCTTCTAATTCAGGATTTAGGGCATTATTTCAATTCTTTTCCTTAGCCTTATTCATCCCATTACCCATAGCAGTCATATTGGCGAAAGTCAGGCACTCCTTTCCGTTAGTTATGGTTTGGGATCCTTGCGAATTAGTTGCTTTTAGGGGTGATGGAAAGTCTGTCTTTATTTTAAGTGCCTTTACTTCCTCTCCGGCCATGAGGAAACCTTCCACTTTGCTGAGTTTTATTTGGGTATCAAGTACGATTCTTTTCAGATCTCTCATCTCCCAGTGTGTGAGCTTGTGACCTTTATCAAGGAGATTCAATATCCTTGAAAACACTGGAAGTGACTCCTCAAACTTATCATTATTGTCATTGATTGGGGAGCTCCTAAGAGATACTCCTACGATTGGAGGATTATTAATGTGAGGGGGCACCGCAGTGTTCGGCAGATTCTCCAGGGTAAGTGTCCCCCCTGACCCCCTTTAAAGGTTTAGGTTCCTCACCCCACCCTTCTTGTATATTTGTAAATATAGAGGCTGAGGGTAGGGGGAATTTCACATCTGCTGAAAAGACTCTGTAAGGAGTAAGGGTTCTAAACTGGGGAAGTGTATTGAACAAATGTACCTGGTGAATTCAATTTCGGGCTGCATTAACAGGTGTAGAAGGACCCCTTGAAAGCCTAGCGCGCTTGCCCAGTTCCATCCTCACTGTTTCACCCATCATAGATATGTCTAGGTTTATATCCTTTGGCATGGTGTCTGTACCCTCAATGAATTTCTGATTTGTTGATTCTCTTACACTAAGAAAGCTCGATTGAATAGGAATTTGAGAATCAAAGGACAGACCAGCTGGCACAAAGGATATGTCGTCCTCCCCCAACGATTGTGCACCCAATTTTGAGTGTAGTTGTGATTGCATGCAGGAAAATTCCACCTCCTGCTCAATAGCATTCCTTTTTTCCCTTTCATCTTCCTCCGTATTGACTAGCCCAGAGTTCTCTTCCTGAGTATTGGTACCCAATAGTGGGACCGCAGGCATTTGTACTTCCATCCCCTCTTCCAGCAGGGGTATTTCCTGTATAACAAGAGATACCCCCATTTGCTTAATCTCTGTCCCCACACAATGCAGTATCAAATTATTCTCTACGGTCTTTGGGAGCGCCGGGGTCTTTAGTGCGCAGATTTTACCATTGTGTAACACAGTAGACATAACGCCCTAATTTTGTAATAATTAACTGGACAAGTCGGGGTGGAACAAGGTAAGAGGGGGAATCTACTAGCCACAAATTGTTTCCAACCCACCTCCCGCGCCCCCGCACACCCAAACAGCCCAACAGCCCACTTGCGTGCCACTTCCGGGTGCGCGCGCGGGTGCGCTACCACAGGGAGTTATATGCACGTAGGAGCTGTGGGCGGGAGGCGGGGTCCAAAGAATAGACACAAAAAATGGACTCTGCAAGGCAATGGAGAAAGAGGAAGTCAGTGGTGCGTTTCAAAGCCCCTCGCGGTCACGCACACAAGTTCCCAAGTCCCCAAGTCCCAGAACAGGTCCCTGAACAAGTCCCCAAGTCCCCAAGTCCCAAGACCCTGCACTGGGCTACAGTGCTTCAGCAATGTCCACAATAAAAAAGCGTGTTGCACAGAAAAAGGGCCCACTGTGCTTCCTCTTGCCGACTCACTCACTCACTTAGGTGAAACCTTCAACGTCCATAGGAACAGCGCGTCCTCAGCACAAGAGTCTCAGCCCAACAGCCCACTTGCGTGCCACTTCCGGGTGCGCGCGCGGGTGCACTAGCACAGGGAGTTATATGCACGTAGGAGCCGTGGGCGGGAGGCGGGGTCCAAAGAATAGAAACAAAAAATGGACTTTAGGTGAAAGCTTCAACGTCCACAGGACAAGCGCGTCCTCAGCACAAGAGTCTCAGCCCAACAGCCCACTTGCATGCCACTTCCGATTGTTCATATTAAAATGGGACGACCTTCGCCCATCCCAGAACACCCACATGTAAAGTTATCACACATATGTATATATACAAATTTGTCATTACTAACCAAGGGTCATTGTTGCTGTGAAATATTTAAATAGCAATGTGTAAAATCCCTATGATTTCCCATAAAACACCCAAGTTTACAAGTAAATAATTAGTATTGCAACATATATGAGTCTTTTAAAGTGATAAGCACCGCCTTTTTAATCAATGAAATGTCATTTAAAGTAATTATTCAACCCTTTAACATGCACACAAGTCTGATCATAAGTAGAATGTTGTAAATTTTCACTAATGCTGTTGTATACGTCAACCTGGTTCTACCTCACGTTCTATGCTAGGTTTCCCCATTGGTCCCCGCACCCAAATGCAAAACTTTGAATGATGTGATGTTAACAAAACCGTTCACTGATTCTGCAAATACAGTACCTAGGAAATACTAAAAAGTGTAATACAAACAGTGTTCATAAAATCACATGATCTTTGATACATATTACATGGACGCGGTAGCGTCCATGTAGTTATGGTTAAGTTGGTGTTTCCATAGGAAGAGCATTTTTTGGGCAGCTTATAACTTCGCTCCCTCTGGACGAATCATCACCAAACTTTGCAAAAAACTTATATGGCCCACTATGAATTTATTTGCAAAGTTTGGAGAGGTTTGGTTCAGGGGGGGGCAAAGTTATAGGGGGGTCCCAAAGCTTTTGTTTTTTCGCATAGACATAATGAGAAAACACTTTGCGCATGCCTACAGCCCAAACCGCTGGACGGATTTACACCAAATTTGTGGCAGGAGCGGGGGCTTGGTCCCGAAAGTGTGCTTTTGCAAAATTGGTGTAAATCCGTCCAGTATTTTTTTTTAAAATGACCAAAATATAAGGCAAAAAAATGAGTGATATCTCCGTTCGCTTTGCAGACGGACTTCCCGGTTCGCTCCGCGGACAGTGCCCTGATTGGCTGAGCGGCTTGCGCTGTGTCCGCGGACATCCGACGTGTTTGCTGATTGGACGGCGTGGGGCGTGGAGCGTGTCAGATTTTTGGTGGCGCCCGACATCTTGCATTCGCGGACGACCGCGGACAGCGAGGTGAAACTTGGTTTAAAAATTGTATTTAGTGGAGTGTGTTGGTGTGTAAGAGTGTTTGGGGACGGTGGGGGAGTATGAGATAGGTGCAACATTGTATTTTTTTATGTGCTAGATGCTTTTGTTGTGTTCGATTTGTCTGCGGACAACACGGCTGTTCTGAAATGTTCGTAAATAAGCAGAATGGATTCGCTGTCAAGTTGAAAGTGTTCTAAGAAGACTCGTGGGGTCCTGGAATGTTCGCAGGGGGTGTCCTGAAGACGTTGTCTGTATTGTTCGTTGTCAAGCTGAAAGTGTTCCAAGAACACTCGCAGTGTCCTGAAATGTTCGTACATAAAGAAAATGGGGGTGTTCACAGAAAGGATTGCTCTCTTTCAAGCCTGTGTCTTCCGGTATATATATATATATGTTTCATATGATATGACTTGACCCTAAGGGGGTAATTCATAGAATTCAGCGCACAAGTAGCGCACGCGGCTGGCGCACAGTGTGCGCGTGCGTATCCCTGCGCCAGCCGCGTGCGCTAAAATCCATTTCCGCGCACAGCGTATTCATGGATTCCAGCCACCAAAACCAGCAGTGGCGCACAGTGGCGCAACGACCCTGCAGCAGCGCCAGTTACACCCCCAAGAACGCCTCTCGCGCAGGGAAAAGCCATCAATATACCCAATCCAGCGCAAAGGGCTGCGCTAACCCTGTACCAGCACAGCAAGCGGGCTACGTGTATCACTGGGGTGCGCGGGAATTACCTCAGGCGATTCCATCAGGGTATGTGTATTTCAGGGGTGCGCGTGAAGTCCTACACGCGATTGGCCTGGGCGCGTGTATTTCAGGGGTGCGCGTGAAGTTCTACACGCGATTGGCCTGGGCGCGTGTATTTCAGGGGTGCGCGTGAAGTTCTACACGCGATTGGCCTGGGCGCGTGTATTTCAGGGGTGCGCGTGAAGTTCTACACGCGATTGGCCTGGGCGCGTGTATTTCAGGGGTGCACGGGAAGTTCTACACGCGATTTACACAGGGTACGTGTATTTCAGGGGTGCGTGTGAAGTTCCACACGTGATTGGCCTGGGCGCGTGTATTTCAGGGGTGCGCGGGAAGTTCTACACGCGATTGGCCTGGCCGCGTGTATTTCAGGGGTGCGCGGGAAGTTCTACACGCGATTGGCCTGGGCGCATGTATTTCAGGGGTGCGCGTGAAGTTCTACACGCGATTGGCCTGGGCGCGTGTATTTCAGGGGTGCGCGTGAAGTTCTACACGCGATTGGCCTGGGCGCGTGTATACACGCGATTTCCGCAGGGTACGTGTATTTCAGGGGTGCGCGTGAAGTTCCACACGCGATTGGCCTGGGTGCGTGTATTTCAGGGGTGCGCGGGAAGTTCTACACGCGATTGGCCTGGGCGCGTGTATTTCAGGGGTGCGAGGGAAGTTCTACACGCGATTGGCCTGGGCGCGTGTATTTCAGGGGTGCGCGTGAAGTTCTACACGCGATTGGCCTGGGCGCGTGTAATTCAGGGGTGCGCGGGAAGTTCTACACGCGATTGGCCTGGGCGCGTGTATTTCAGGGGTGCGCGGGAAGTCCTACACGCGAATGGCCTGGGCGCGTGTATTTCAGGGGTGCGCGTGAAGTTCTACACGCGATTGGCCTGGGCGCGTGTATTTCAGGGGTGCGCGTGAAGTTCTGCACGCGATTGGCCTGGGCGCGTGTATTTCAGGGGTGCGCGTGAAGTTCTACACGCGATTGGCCTGGGCGCGTGTATTTCAGGGGTGCGCGGGAAGTTCTACACGCGATTTCCGCAGGGTACGTGTATTTCAGGGGTGCGTGTGAAGATCCACACGCGATTGGCCTGGGCGCGTGTATTTCAGGGGTGCGCGGGAAGTTCTACACGCGATTGGCCTGGGCGCGTGTATTTCAGGGGTGCGCGGGAAGTTCTACACGCGATTGGCCTGGGCGCGTGTATTTCAGGGGTGCGCGTGAAGTTCTACACGCGATTGGCCTGGGCGCGTGTATTTCAGGGGTGCGCGTGAAGTTCTACACGCGATTGGCCTGGGCGCGTGTATACACGCGATTTCCGCAGGGTACGTGTATTTCAGGGGTGCGCGTGAAGTTCCACACGCGATTGGCCTGGGTGCATGTATTTCAGGGGTGCGCGGGAAGTTCTACACGCGATTGGCCTGGGCGCGTGTATTTCAGGGGTGCGAGGGAAGTTCTACACGCGATTGGCCTGGGCGCGTGTATTTCAGGGGTGCGCGTGAAGTTCTACACGCGATTGGCCTGGGCGCGTGTATTTTAGGGGTGCGCGTGAAGTTCTACACGCGATTGGCCTGGGCGCGTGTATTTCAGGGGTGCGCGGGAAGTTCTACAAGCGATTTCCGCAGGGTACGTGTATTTCAGGGGTGCGCGTGAAGTTCCACACGCAATTGGCCTGGGCGCATGTATTTCAGGGGTGCGCGGGAAGTTCTACACGCGATTGGCCTGGGCGCGTGTATTTCAGGGGTGCGCGGGAAGTCCTACACGCGAATGGCCTGGGCGCGTGTATTTCAGGGGTGCGCGTGAAGTTTTACACGCGATTGGCCTGGGCGCGTGTATTTCAGGGGTGCGCGTGAAGTTCTACACGCGATTGGCCTGGGCGCGTGTATTTCAGTGGTGCGCGGGAAGTTCTACACGCGATTTCCGCAGGGTACGTGTATTTCAGGGGTGCGCGTGAAGTTCCACACGCGATTGGCCTGGGCGCGTGTATTTCAGGGGTGCGCGTGAAGTTCCACACGCGATATCAGCAGGGTACGTGTATTTCATGGGTGCGCGGGAATTTCCACACGCGATTGGGCCCGTGCGAGCAGGGTACGCGTATTTCAGGGGTGCGCAGGGAGCACCACACGTGAATTGCACGTGTGGGTCCTCCCAGGTGTTCCCACTACACCCTACACGGCCCCTGCAGGTGGCTCACACCACAGGGGCCTGCCCTGCACATGTCCTGCAGGCACCCCATTCACCATGGCCATGCCCCCCAGCCAACCCACATGTCAACTTGCACTACTGCCCACCAACGCATGTCCCCTTGCACCCCCAGCCACCAGGGGCACCCTCCACAGGCCCCCACCCATGTCTCCCAGCACCCCCACCCCCCAGCATTGCAGGGGCACCCACCACCAGGCCCCCACCCATGTCTCCCACCACCCCCACCCCCAGCCACCAGGGGCAGCCTCCACCAGGCCCCCCACCCATGTCTCCCAGCACCCCCACCCCCCAGCATTGCAGGGGCACCCTCCACAGGCCCCCACCCATGTCTCCCAGCACCCCCACCCCCCAGCATTGCAGGGGCACCCACCACCAGGCCCCCACCCATGTCTCCCACCACCCCCACCCCCAGCCACCAGGTGCAGCCTCCACCAGGCCCCCCACCCATGTCTCCCAGCATCCCCATCCCCCAGCCACCAGGGGCAGCCTCCACCAGGCCCCCACCCATGTCTCCCAGCACCCCCACCCCCCAGCAGTGCAGGGGCACCCTCCACCAGGCCCCCACTCATGTCTCCCACCCCCCACCGCCCCCAGCACTGTGGGGCACCTGCCAGCAGGCCCCCACCCATGTCCAACTCATGTTCCCCACCACCCCCACCCCTCAGCACTGTGGGGCACCTGCCAGCAGGCACCCACCCATGTCCAACTCATGTTCCCCACCACCCTCACCCCCCAGCACTGTGGGGCACCTGCCAGCAGGCCCCCACCCATGTCCAACTCATGTCCCCTTGCACCCCCACCCCCAGCACTGTGGGGCACCTGCCAGCAGGCCCCCACCCATGTCCAACTCATGTTCCCCACCACCCCCACCCCCCAGCACTGTGGGACACCTGCCAGCAGGCCCCCACCCATGTCCAACTCATGTTCCCCACCCCCCTACCCCCCAGCAGTGCAGGGGCACCCTCCACCAGGCCTTCGCCCATGTCCCATCCATGCCCCCCTGCACCTGGGTCCCAACAATCCCCAATCATGTCCGTAATGGCCATCCTCCCCTGCCAAAAGGCCCAACCAACTATCACATCCACCCACATATCAAAGGCAATTACATGTTACACACCCAATGTAAATAATGCAAATGAACACATGTCTGTCACACACAATGGCTGTAAGTGAATGTTAAAACACCCAACATGACATGCATGAAAGTAATGAGATGATACGACACATTGAAGGATGAAAATAAAAATGTATTGAAAATCAACTTGAATGGAAATGAAATGAGAAAAACCACAAAGCAAAACAACAAAAAGAATATGAATGTCCATGAAAAAAATACAAAAAATAAAAAAATCCATTGAAGAACTATTTACAAGATAATCCCGGGTCCATGAGCCCAACCAAATGAAACCTAACTATGACAACTAACTAAAAACCGAACTATATACAAAAATGTGGCGCATTGTCCAATCGCAACCAAATAAAAAAAAAAAAATTAAAGGAAACCTACCACTAACTATATAACTATATACAAAGGCAGCGGGCTAGTCCGACGGCTCACTGGTTGTTGTCATGGGCCAGGGCATCATCGAACTCCCGTTCAATGGCTTGGAGGCGGGCATGTTCCCTGGCCCCGAGGTCCCGCAGGGATAATGCAGTGTCCAGCTCCAACTCCCTGCGAAGACCCTCGAGGCACTCAGCCCGCCTCAGCGCCCTCCGCATGGAGTCCTCCGCCCTGACAATTGTGAGCCGTTCCTCCTCTGCCCGCTGCCGCTCCGCACCTATCTGCTGGCACAACCGCTCCCACACGGAAGCCACTCCCATTCCAGGGTTCTCCTGCCCTCCGGCCGATGCCTGCACCCCTGATGTTGATGGCCCCGAGCCATGATGCCTCCCACGTTGAGCCTGCTGCTGCCTCCGACGCAACTGCCTGTGCCAGCACGACGGCATCCAGGCTGATGGAAACCACTGACGCCGTCGTACACGTGCCCTGCCGATGATGCCGTCACATCCTCCATCTGCTGGGGTCCAGTTGCTGGTGTGTCCACCCCTGCTGGACCTCTGACTCCCGACTGTGGCAGGGATGGGATCGCCACCGAGCTGGCTGCATTGGGCAGGGCAGGTCCACAGGGGGCCCTGGTGGCATCTGGGCTGGAAGACGGCAAGGAGAACGACTGGCGTATAGTCTCCACAGAGGAGGAGAGGGCCGCCAGATTGGCCGACACATGCAGGAAACCCCCAAACATGGATGATCCCAATTGGGCCACGTCGGCACGGTGCTCTTCGTGATGACGTGCGTGCTCCTCCTGGGAAGCACGCACGGCATCACGAATCACAGCCGTGCGCATCGCGACCCCAATCAGGACCTTCTCCATATGGCCAGGGGTCCCCTCGTCCGCAGGTGGAGGGGAGTCAGATGACATGGACATCCCCTCTACCTGCGGACGGGCCTGGGACGGGGCATCCCTGCTGGTGCATGGTGGTGCACCCACAGGGTCAGGGACAGCGACATGCACAGGCCCCTCCACAGTGACCTGTGCTGCCTCCTGCCCCTGGACTGCACCACTTGCACCAGCAGGGATGCCCCCACCAGGCCCCATGTGCGCCTCAGTGGCGGCCTCCTCCTCCTCTGTGGAAACCACCAACCTGGATGGCTCCTCACCGTCTTCCGCCGTAGCAGGCCCCTGTGGGGGCTCACCCACCCCTTCCGCTGCAGCCGTGGGGGCATCCCCGCCGCCTTGCTCCACAGCGCCGTCTCCGCCCTCTTCTTCACTAGCCGCTGCGTAGAGGGAGACATAGAACACAAGCATCAGGGTACTGTACAATGGTCCCCTAGACAGGAAGCAATAGCAGATGAGTGCCACTGTCAAAGTACACTTCCATCATGTCCCTCCACAACACATGTGTCAGTCCAGGCAAAACACACACAGTGACAGTCATGGTGCATGCCATGGACATTTCCATACATGTCCAATGGACTCTCGAAACATACAATGTAATGGTACTCACATGCATCATGGGTCATGCCTATCACATGCACACACTTCACCTCAGTCACACCCATCTGGCCCCGTACACCCCAATCACAGTGGATACAAGGATGACTAGGCTGCCTCAGTGAATCTGTACATTGTCACAGACATGTGTCATGCATCCATGGCATTCACAAGTCACAGACACGCAGGTCAGGCACACAGACATGGATACCATATATGTACCTGGCATCAGCACCCATCCCTCACCCCCACCCATGTCCAGGAACAGAGACTGCCATGCTCTCATGTGTACAATCTGCATAGGGCTCCCCATGTCGCATTTAAACACATGCAACGACCGTGCGGTTCACACATTACTGGTCGCACATGCATTACCATGATGTCCCTGCACACATTCATGCGTACATGGCCTATGTCACAAATACAGGCAAGTATCAAACAACCAGCACACTGCAACATGCCCTGTCTCACACAGCAATGCTTGGCCACTTACCGCTCAACTCCAGACTGGTCTCCCTCTCAAGGACCTGGGCGTGGAGCGCTGGGTGTACGCGTTCCAGGACCCTCATCTGGATGGAACTCATGCGGCCCTGGCCCCCCTCCACGAGGCGCCAGGCCTTTATGAGGGTCCTGGACCTCAAGTCTTCCCAGCGCTGCTTGACCTTCTGGATGGTGCGGGTTGCCACCCCCTCCGCGTTGATGGCAACCACACAGTCGGCCTAGATCCTCTCCCGTCCTTCCTTGTTGGCGCGGGACGATCCGAAGAGGGCATCATACTGCCCCAGGACTTGCTCCACCAGGACACCAACTTCGGTGGCAGTGAAGCTGGTGCCCCTCTGCCCCTCTGGCCGGGGGTTGCCACTGGTGCCAGATGTGGATGTGCCCGACATGGCAACCCCAGGGGCAGGAGTGGGTGGGCAACTGGGTCCTGGGGCTGGGCTGTGGAGCGATGTTATCTGAGTCGGGAGTCTTCTGTTCCAGCAGGGGTGGACACAGCAACTGGACCCCTGCAGATGGCTGATGTGCAGGCACCAAATGGCAGGGCACGGTGGCAGCAGGCAGGCAGGCAGGCAGGCAGGCAGCAGCAGATGGCACGTGGGAGGCTGCTCGGGGCACTGGGGGGGACAGTAATTCGGCATTCTGGGCAGGAGCGTGGTCTTCCGTGTGTTTTCGCGTGGCCAGCTTGATACGGAGTGATTTGGCACGTGAAAATCCTGCACGTCAGCGTGAAAATCGAGGAAAGGCCCTTAGCACGTAAGCGCGTCAGCACGCGTACGCGATTTCATTGGACCAAAGGCCCTTACAGCGTAAGCGCGTCTGTGACGTTTTGCGCACAGGCTTTGCCCTGGCAGGGCTTGGAGATCCCGCGTGCCTTTATGTTCTGTACGTGCTTTTCGTGCGGTGCGTGTGTTTTCCATCCGTTGGGGTTCACACACTATTACTTCACAGCGGGTGTTGGCTACGCGTTCTTCTACACTCAAGGCAGACGGTGAGTGGTACCCCCCTCCCCCAGGCCCGATCACGTGAAAAAGTTCACGCGAACCCCTGATATACACGTAGCCCGCTCCCCCAGGCCCGATCGCGTGAAAAAGTTCACGCGAACCCCTGAAATACACGTAGCCCGCTCCCCCAGGCCCGATCGCGTGAAAAACTTCACGCGAACCCCTGATGTACACGTAGCCCGCTCCCCCAGGCCCGATCGCGTGAGAAACTTCACGCGAACCCCTGATGTACACATAGCCCGCTCCCCCAGGCCCGATCGCGTGAAAAAGTTCACACAAACCCCTGAAATACACGTAGCCCGCTCCCCCAGGACCGATCGCGTGAAAAAGTTCACGCGAACCCCTGATGTACATGTAGCCCGCTCCCCCAGGCCCGATCGCGTGAAAAACTTCACGCGAACCCCTGAAATACACGTAGCCCGCTCAATCGTGTGTGTGACTTCCCGCGCAACCCCGAAATACACGTGCCCCGCTCGCACAGGCACAATTGCTGTATGTTGCCACTTTTGTAATGCGCAGGGACGCTACCGCCTGCCTTCATGTGGCGGACGTGTTTCGGCTTGTGCGTGTCTTTCGCTGTGCGTGGCTTTGCCCTAATCGATTCCATGAATACGTGTGGTTCGGGTGCGTGTGGGCGTTCTGTCTGCTTCCCTGCAGTACATCCCCAGTTACGCCCTTGTTTTCGCGAGTTGTTCCCCATTCCGCGCGTTACGCCCCGTGTTCCGCCCACTTTCTAGTGTATGCGCCGAGGTTGTGCGCTTTCACTGTGCGCGTCGCGCACGTCTTTCGGGATGTTGCAGTGACGTGTGCGCCATGCACGGGTTTGGCGCACATCCCGAGGAGAACACGCGCAGGGACTTCCATGAATCGCACGCGTGCGCGTGCGCCTGTTTTTTTGCGCTTGCGCCTGCTTGCGCCTGCTTGCGCCTGCTTGCGCGAAGATTTTCGGCGCACGTTTGTTCCATGAATCGGCCCCTAAGTCTACAAATATAGTACCTTTTCAATTTTTACTTCCTGACTGTTACTGAAGAAAACTATGTGGCTTAGATATGTCAGTAAAGGAAAAAAGGGAGAGCCAGCCATGTGATGTCATCAGTGATGTCATCAATGACATTTGTGATGTCATCTTTGATGTCCTGGGTGTTAGTGTTAGCAGTGCATGGTGGCGCGAGTTATGGTTGCTTATCTTACCATAACTGCCGAATTTCAGGGGTTTTTCTGTTTTACTTTGAACCATAACGTCCCTTTAACAACGTTTTTTTTACTGAATTTGATAGGTTTTTAGTAGCGCAACTTAACCATAACGTCCCTTTTATATATTTGTATACATGCAATTGTACTGGCCTACCTACGTTTTTCATTTTATAATGATGTGCATGCAACCCTGTAACGTAGATGCGTGAGAAGTTACAAGGCTATCTCTCCCTTTCCCTGGAAAGCCACGTACTCAGCCCCCATCCTCCTCCCTCCAAGGCCCAGCTGGGGATTGAAGGTCTCTGGTTTATTGATGTTAGAATAACACAACTACACCTCCTTGCTTTCTTTTCCTGCTGAACCCACACAAGGTATTTACCTTTCCCCATCCCCTCTGACACCCGACGCCACCATAAAATCACTGTGTACCTCCATGCTCTGGTTAGAAGAATTATGAGTACCAAGGCCCCACATGCTGACACCTCTTGATGTACCAGCTATGTGCCCCCCTGACCCAATGGTATTTTAGTTCACCCCAACCTCGACTGACCATGAGGCAATTATTCACTCTTGGACTAACACACTATAAAAATGTCTCTTACTACATCTAACAAAGTAGAATGATAAAAGTACCCCAACTCATGCCCCCTGATAAGACACCTGGGCTCATGAACCTGCCCCTCTCTGTTAACAATGACTTTATGATCATGTATTGAGAAGACACAGAGTTACATGCCATTTCTTTGAGATGTTAGATTAACAACTTGTAGGATTCATATGACAGATTGAAGTAGAAGTTAGTAATGAATGAGTACATGTGGCCACAAGGGCAAAATGTTAGTGCAGACGTGATGTATCAACTGGAACAGCTTGTGACCTGATACTCCACCCCGATGAGCCCAACTGCTCCGAGAACCCGCGCTGCCACCACGTGGATCTCCGCCAATCATGGAGCACCGCACCTGCTTTGTACATAGTAGCTAGTCTTCACCACCCAATCCCCATGATTATGTGCCACCTATAGCTTACCTCACCAATGACGTGTTTTTGTAATAAATATGAATACCTTTCTATTATCTGGCAGAGTTTGCAGAGTCCTCTGCATGCCTTATATTGATTTAGATAAAGCTTTTTATACTTCACCCGCACTTGGCCTTGGTCTCATTCCCTGCTGGGATGTGTCCATTATTGACTACCATTGTAGAGTTTAAATGCCTTTTTAGGGGACACTCACTTTCAGTATCTGTCAATCATTGGTGCACTGGGGATTCTTCCGAAATAAGATGGGTGGTTGCAAGCATTTCTGGATCTTTATGTTGTCATCAATCTGGGGGTAAGGAGGGGTATTCTCAGGACCCTCTCTTCAGTCCCTCCTCTGGTAGACCAGTCGACCAAATCCTCATACTTCACACTTTTTGCTCTTGGCTGCCAAATCTGTGTTATCCGTCTGAGGTGTCCATAGTAATTTACATGATTGTCGAAAGTCCACTCCCTGTAGCTGCACACTCCCTCTGGGTTACACCATACCCATTTTCCTTCATAGATCTTAGCATCGAAAGTATTATCCAGCTTCATCGCCTCATGTGGAAATAATGGACATCTGGATATTCTCGCTCTCAGCTTGTCTCGTTCTTCCACTATTTTGTCCTGTGTTCCTCGTATATATGCACGTCCATCATCACCTTCATCCTGATCGATTTCTCTGCTGTCTTACGACATTGAGCAATGCAGATCTTCACCACACAGTCCTACTAGTACCAATATCTTTTTTTTATAAAGTGCCCAAACCCTTTGGCACAGGGCACTGTAGCAACCAGTTACATGTCACATGCTTAGGCGAGGCAATACAAGGAACTTCTGTGGGCATGATATAACAACATAGGTGAAGTTAATACCCAAAAGAGTCAGTAGTTCCTGCAAAGAGGAGCAGTGTGTTAGGTGAAAGGCCATGTTTTCAGTGACTTTCGGAAGGTCCAGTATGAGCTTTCTGATCTCAAGTCTGTTGGAAGGGCATTCCAGTGGTTCGCTGATATCGATGGGAAGCTGCCCCCCCCTCCTTTAGCTCTTTTGAATTTGGATAGGATGAGTCTTTGAGCGTTGATAACCCTAGTTGGTCTGTTGGGTGTTGCTTTTTCAATTTTCTGGGCAACGTAACATGGGGTGGTGTTGCTTAGACATTTATGAGTGATGGCTAGAGTTTTAAAGATGATTCTTTCCCTGATTGGGAACCAGTGTGCTTTTTTTTTTGCAGTTGAAATGTGGTCTCTGCTCGGAATGTTTAATTCTGCTCTTAGGGAGTTATTCTGAATTAAATGGAGTTGGTTAATGTTTATTTGGGATGTTCCAGTGAACACACATTGCAGTAATCCAATTGTGTGCCTATGGTGGCTCTTGCTATTGTCAGGCAGCCCTCTGTTGTCAAGAAGTGTCTAGCTGCAGAGATGGGTTTTGCTGTGTATGCTGCTGAAGAGGCAACAGCGCTGATTTCTTCGTGAGGTATAATGCAGAGTCCAGATGTATGCCAAGGGATTTTACAGTGGCAGAAACGGGGATCTGGAAGCTTTCTGTCCTGAAGGATGAGTATTATGGGCTGAGTTTCTGAATCAGAGAATGTGAGCCTGCCAGGAGGATCTCTGTTTTTTTTCATTGAGGCAAAGGAAATTCATGGCCATCCATGTTTCAATAGTGGAGTAGATGTGGTGGAGGGTAAGAGAGTCTTGCTTGTAGGAGCCTGTTAAGGGAAGAAGGATATGGGTGTCATCGGCATAATTGGTGTAAGATATGCCAATGTCATCCAGGATGTCAAAAAGAGGTTTAGTAAACATATTGTATAGGCACGGGAGATGCAGGAGCCTTGAGGGATGCCACACGGGGTGGGGCTAGGCGTGCCATTGGCGTTGTCGGAGAAGAATCTCATGGTTCTACCTTCTAGGAAGGAGGTTATCCAGCAGGTGGCATTGGTGGAGAAATTCACTAATGATGTGAGGTGGTGGCATAGGGTGGTGTGGTCAATTAATACAAACAATGGCCCCATCTTCCTGAGCTACACACTCCAGCAGAACAGAAAGGCTTAAAGGAACCAGATTTTGAAGTCTATCAGAAGGCTGTGGTCTAGGAGAGGAAGCCAAAGACACGTGGGGGTCAGAAACCAAGTCATGTAGTAGCAGGATGGCAGTTTTGCCATTGTATCACGTTGAATATAGTATGGAAATCTCCCAATATCATAATTCAACAGCCACTTATCAAAATGTTGACTTCAACAAGATCCCAAGCTACCTGTCTAATAGCTTTAGAATCCTGAATGCTTAGGGATCATAAACATTACAATCAATAGTGAATGGAACCCATAATCTTACCAGCAAGTACATGTCTAGATATTACTGCATTTACCATGCTGTTATAATTATTTCTTACCCATATCAGTAGGCCCCCTTTTGAACTACCTATTCCTTGAGATTTTAGTAACACATTTCAGCCATCTACAAAGAAGGGGTTATTTGAATACTTTTCATGTAGGGCAAAAAAGACATGCTGATCGATCAACTGATGAACCCGCTCATACAAGCCAGTTGCAATGTGTCCCTATGTCGATATGTGGCAGGGACACATTGGAAGCAGATACAAAGTTGTGTACACAGTGTAACACCTGCACAATAATCCATCCCACATCCCACACTATCACGTGGCAATGTCTGTGTCTGTGTACAAATGTTACTCCTGCAGATACCCTGTCTGTTTATAAAATACACCCTTAAGAAGTTTTCAGCACATAGTTCCTCATTATCAGTATGGTGGTGCAGGAATAAAATGGGGGCAAAATGCTGGGGGTAATTCTGCCGCCTTACCACCAAATAACGGACAGATCAGCAGAATTACTGCTAACAGTAATTCTGCCAAAATCCCCATGGAATGGAGTCCATAGCACTCCATAAATAGGGACTAAAACTGCCATACCACCACTTGTAATCCAGCGGTAATTCCATCAGACCAAGTGGCACTAATGGTAATTCCATTTGGTGGTATTCCAGCTGATTTAATACCGAAATATGACTGAACTTGCAAATAGGTCCATACTGTTGACAATGTCAGATTGCATGTACAAAGAACTATGGTCAATTAGACATAGGAGATAGACAGGAAGACATGGCTCAACAAGTTTTACTAAAGAAAGCAAAACCTCAACTAACCCTATACCTAACTTCAAATGAACATAATCAAATAGTGCTGGTCAAGAATTCTTACAAAAATTCTGTCCTCTTTCCAAACCTGTGCTATCCTATATCCATACCAATAATAACCTAAATGACATAAACCTCTGCCAAGTAAGTTGGGCTGTCTAGCTCTCCAGGCCACCTGTGTACTGCATAGCGTCCAACCCCTCCTGTGGTACTCTGTGCCTCAAACCCCTCATGGGCTAACCCAACGCGTATAAGCTCCTTGTGGACTTTTTGACATCCCAGGATGTCTGAGTCTCAGGTTGCTTTCACCCCAACATGGAGAATTCTCTATGTAAACCCCTCATGGGCTTTCCGATATCTCACCACTGGGTGGGGTGTGGGCATTGTCATCCCAGTTCAGACAGTTCTCACTGTTAGCCCCTCAGGGGCTTTTGGCTTCCTCACCCCATCATGTGGTATGGGGGTTGCCACCCTGGTTCAGGTAGTTAACAATAGTATGCCCTTGTGGGTTTTTTGCTTTTTCACTGCACTGTGGAGTTTGAGTATTCCCACTCCAGTTCAAGTAGCTCTCAATATTAGCCCATTGTAGTTGTTCGGCTTTCTCACCCTGGCGTGGGGTATGCATTGTGCAGTCTGTTAGCTTCTCAGTTCCTAATACAGCCTGAATCCCTTTTTTGCTTTGGCTTCCCTCGGCCACAGCAGTGGCGATATGTTTCGAACTCCTTTTGTAAACTCAGCAGGGATGCATGTCTTTCCTTCTCTGGCAGTCCGACATCTGCTCCAGCTGCGCCTTCAGTTTGCTACAACGGTATTTTCTGGTCCTGCGCTTGGAGGGCAAAGCACATCCAGCTTGAGGCCCCACTCTAGGAAGTGGTTTACAGTGGGTCTCCTAGCTGTGCCATAGTTTCGACCGGATACACAGGATTGACGCCTGACTTGGTCTTATACCAAAGGGGCACCTCCACATATTTTCTTCCTGCTTCATCTGGTGCAGGTCTCTGCCTTTACTCTCTCTCGCCAGATGTAACAAGACACTTATGTTTCCCCCTAGAGCTGAAAGGAAGAATTGATTGCTTCTTCATCTCACACAACAATGGTAACTGTTGCAGGTCAGACACCACTGCAGCTTGTCACAAATGCCCTGCACATTATGGTCAGTCCCTAGGTATGCCATTAATAAAGGGGAATCAGGGTAGGAGGGAGGTATAGTTAGATCCCTGCCTGGGGTCTCATTGCCTCCTAAGAGGGGTCACCCCCAATGAGAGCCCCCTAGCCCTGTCCCTTAGTGAGGGCATAGGAGAGCAGGCTCACCTCCCCAGTCTCAAAGGGAGGGACTACCCGACAGGGCGAAGGATTGCATTCCCTGTATTCATCACAGCACCTAGAGTACACACAACCCCTAAATGTATCTTTATTCCTACAGGAGAGGATAAGGATACTTCTGAGGAGATTGATGAAGAGGATGAAGATGATAATGATAATGGTGTACACACAGACGTGGCAAGGGGCTCAGAGATATATGTGGCAGAACCCCCTGATTTTCCTCCGGGCTGTAGTTCTACAGTGTGTTAGTCTGTTAACAAAGAGGTTATTTTACTTCAGACATTTGTTTAATGAGACTGCGATTATCACACATGACCAATTATGGTTAATATTGCACAGAGGACATTCAAAGCGGTTAATATATGCACTTGTAAATTATCTAAACACATTAGAAATTAGGTCATGTGAAGACAAGGACGGCTAAGAACTGGAAATGTGTACATGTATTTATACATCTATTATGTATGTTAAGTTGAATATCTTTTCGAGTGAATAATGATTAACTTGTCATCACTCTAAAAATGTTTTGTTTGTATTATCTAGAAATTGAATGTTGAAACTGATCATTTTTAAATTCTGTAATGAATTTGTTGAAAGGTCAGGTTTATTTTACTGATCAAAACAACAATAAATAAAAAATAAATAAAAATTCTACAGCTAGAAGCCTTTTGGAGTCCTAGCCCACATCCAGCATGTGGAACTTGCTGAAACGCCAGGGTGACTGGGACACCCACCAGCAGGTACCACCAAACAGAACAATGTCACCATGGCCCAACCATACACACAGCAGTTGATGGCTGGGCACATACTGGTGGTGGTGGAGGACACCACCACTCATGTGGAGCCAACAGACCTCTGCCACACACAGGGCTAACTGTATCTCCTACAGGCACCAGGCACCAATGATCACCCTCCCAACACCCCAAAAACAATCCCACAGTTTATGTGGCTGACACCTTAATTACTGAAATAATTGAGAGGATGTCATCCTTAAACAGTACCCATGAATAGACATGTGGGAATATGAGGACATTGGTTGATGACTGCTCCTTGTTGGGAACCACTACTGGCTGATGTAAATAAGTCACCAGAGAAGGTGTAGCATGAGTTGGAGGAATTCAACAGGATCAGGGTGGCATTGCAGTGGCAGGTGCCAGCAGCATGGGAAAAGTCCAGGAAGGGTGGTCATCTGGCCCAAGAGCAGTCTACTGATGTTTCAGCTGCTGCTTTAGCTGCATCTGGAGCAGTCTATGCTCAGACCATCGTGGATGATCATCTGGCCCAGTAGTGGACTGCTGGAGATGCAGTTCAGCTTCAGCTGCATTTGCAGCAGCCTATGCTCAGGCAAGGAAGGATGCCTGTCTGAACTGGGAGGAGGCTGCCGCTTATGCTGTTGCAGCTGTAGCTGTAGATTCATCTGCAGCAGCCTGTGATCAGTCCTGGGAGGACACCCTTCTGGCCTCGGAGCCACATAACATGATGCTCTTGCCTCCTGCGCCACTATCTGACTCTTGGCACATTGCAATATGTCCTTATGCCTATGGATGAAGGAGTCCAGCTTGCACCATGCCCAGTTACAAATTGCATTGAGTGGGTAGCAGACACACATCCAAATTCAGGAGTATTTGGGGAGGGACTATTCAACTACCTTTACCTAAAGCCTCCCTTCTACAGCAGTCCCTCAACCATCCCAGGCTAGCACACTGTTGACAACTGGTGTTGATGGTGCAACTACAGAACCAACAGGCCTCTGTGTCCAAAGGGCCATGCCGGGGGAGATAGTCACTCCATTCTAGCACATTTACTTTTTGCCTCTTCCTGCCCTGGTGGGCTTGCCACATTATTTGATTCAATTTGGATTACATCCTGTATTATGCATCCTAGACCTTGGACTTCTGGTATTTTGGATTTACCCTGTGCTTCATATTCACCTTCATGTCCCTGGACTACCACTTAAACGTACCTCTCTGGAATTCAGTGATAAAAGAACAGGACATTATTTTTCAAAAATAAGCTCTGACCTAAAAGGGCTCCAGCATTCATCAAGAATCAACATGTTCAGAACAGATATGTTTAGAAATTATTTTGTTGTGTCCTGCCTGTTTAACATTTGGGTACATGGGAAGGGGCAGTTAGGAGTAGTGCCATGTTGGTTCCATGTCTTTTCATTGAAAAATGTTTCAGTGAACATGTTTCAATGAAACATTTTTCATGTAATGAAGATTAATGACATTTTTAATCAAAAATGTGTACATCAAATTTACCGATTATTATTTTTTTTTAAATTAGGTCCATCCAAAATCCTCAATTTCTGCCCTTTAAAACACCCTAAACATTCCCAAATATATATTTATATTTTTAATAGGGGGTCCCCAACCCATGTTTCCCAAATGTAACCCTTTACCCAACCCATACATACATACATACTTTTTAGATGAGAAACATTTTCACTGAAATATTTTTTCTATGAACAAAGTTTTCATTGAAACATTTTAGATGAAACATCTTTTCAATTGAACATTTTTCATTGAAAAGACTATACCGGCCATGTTGTGTGGTGTATAGATAAATATACCTCTATCAGAAGAAATTGTTATGATCTCTTTCCACCAGACAATCCCTATTGCTGTACATGATTCAGAGCCTCCCCATCATGGCCATGTCCACTATCACCAGATTTGGTTCATCCTTGCTGTCATCTGTCATGGGCATATTGCCTCAACATGCAATGGCGTACAGCATGATACACATGGCTATAATCGGTCAGAACCTCTCCTGAAGGTACATGAAAGCCGCACCTGTATTATGAAAGCACCTAAGGCGGTTCTTCACTAGGCCAAAATGCTGACACGGACTCATGGTGTATCCTGCATCTCCTGAGGGACACAGAGTACAGTACAGACAACACATGGAATGATGTTGGCTCTTGGACAAAGACACATAACCTAACATGAGTGTGTATGTTTAAGTACTGTGGCATTCACCACTTTCACAGACCTTTGGTACATATTACCCTCTTGTCTGGCAGTTTAGGGCACAGAAATAGACATGTGTTTGTTGTCGTACAGGAGACAGGAACATTCAGCACATTCCAGCAGTTCTAGAGACTTCATATCCATTTGTGCAGTTCATGGGGTGGGTGAAAAGCAGAGTGTGACCAGCCAACATTACCTAAACTGAATCATTTCACTGTTTGCTTTGTCTTTTGGTATACAACACATGCACATCAAACCTTCCTGTGATGCTGCACAATGGATCCCAGTGTAATACACCAGCACTCTAGCAGGTGCTATATGCAGGCCGATTACATTGGGTTCACATCTTGTTATGCTTGACTGCCTCAGTGCTCCCTCTCAGAGGTTCCTGTCCATTCTCTTCCCCTGTTGAGCCCTCAATACATTCCAGGAATTAGTCCTTACTGTTCACTGGCTCCCTGAGCCATGCCTCATAGGTCCCTAGATCTACATTTGCTTTCTTGTGGATTTGTTGTCCCACTCCTCATCATGGTCTTGCCCCTTATGAGCATGACTTCCTTGGTGCTCCCTCTCACAGTTCCCTGTCCTTCCTCTTGCCCTTCCTTCTGTGTCAAAGACCTTTGTGCCACCTGCAGAGTGCTTCAAGTCTGGCGTTTTTTCTCAGTGTGGCTTCCCTGTATATTCGCCCCAAAATCTGTATTAGCTTCCGTCCACATACTCTCCAGCCTTGCTGGGTGCCTTTTTTCATTAAACAGACTATTCCTTCCTCTGAGATTTCTTGGTTTCTTACATGGCACCATGAATGCACATGGCTATCAAAGTGGGTTGTATCCCTGTGTAGGCCCCACTACCCCTACTTCTATGAACATTGTACCTTTGCACTACGATGCTTCTTATTGTTTATTTGTTGGTGTTGAATGGTGAGGCGCAAGCACACACCCTCTGGCCACCTGCGTCATTTCTTGTTTGTGTCAGCTGCCTTAGGGCTTTCTGGCTCATTCATGCTCATGTCCGCTACCCTTCCTATCCTCTGGTTCTCTTATCATGTTCGTCCTCTCATCTCCTTCTCACTGATGCTGGGGTAATAAAATAGACAGGCTGTCCTTCTGAACCTGTCTGTTATATTTATCGTACTTTCTAGTGACATTGCATTACACTTACCACAAAGGCACTTTTGTAGCTCGTCAATGGCTTTCTGCCCATGCAAGCCATCTCTCCCACGATGCAGCCATGTGCATTAGGTACATGTGCTTTTTGTCCCTGGGATCTGTTTCTGTAATCCACATGTTCTTTTAGGGGGCAAACAGGGACATGTGTGCCCATTGGGTATGGTGGAATTGTGTTAGGTCAGCAAAACTGTGGCAGTATGATAGCGTTTAGTGAGTGCTATGGACTGTTCTTGTGCTTAAATAGCATGCATGCCATACATTGCTCAAGTCCCTTCATGATGTGTGGAAACTTGCACTAAACCAGGATCATGGAGTCATGGGTGGATCCCAGAAACACGCACGCACATGTTTAAATAGTGGATCCAAGACACAGACTATCAGTGCATTGATGAATGTTTCATGTGTCTGTTTCTGTAGACCTGTGCAATTGCCCTGAATGGTACAATGACCACACGTTTGCACCACATGGTGCCCACCACATTGGGTAAGCCTGCAATAGTATCAAACTGGGACTTTATGTGGGTGGGGATGACAGGGTTCGTGGGTGTTGGATATATTCTGGGGTTACTCCTATTTTTGTGATATTTTATGGTAATTGGTTGGGGTGTGTCTTTTTACATTTGTGAGACCAACTTCAGAATATAACTTCACAACTGTTCTTTTAACCAGGGTACTTATTTGCATAAGTTACTGGACTTGGGACAGTCAGTGGGGTAATTAGTATTTTCACACCTCACAGCATTTATGTACAATGCTGCCATAGGCCCTAGTTGCTGAAATGCAAAACACATGGATCATATCATAAACAAATAATTGTCTACACACACACACACATCCGACACTCCTAACAACTCACTTCACAGAAAACAATCTATTTCAGATGTTACCACATGTGGCAATATGAATTACCGCCTATGGTAAAATAAGCCTATCACCTGTTGGACCTCAGTCTATATGCTAATAAAATTGCAGACACATAATAAAAGCACAAACTCAATTCATTTTTAATCCTTTTAGTTTTTTATAAAATGTTAAAATTCAAGGCTGTTTAGACAGTTGTATTATGCGATACAAGGTACTTGGACATGGATAAAAATGCATTTTATTAGAGTGTTCGCACACATTAACAGAACCAGCTGTTCTCAATCTTACCATCCAACCTTGTACACGAGAGAATTGGCAAGAAATGCACTTTGAGAGAGAGAAAGAACAAAACCACAAATACTTTCATGTAAATTTATATTCCTGGCTGAGTTGGAACTGGAGAATCTGCCTCAGTCTGTTCGCACACAGATAAGGACTGCCATGAACCCAGGAAGCCTGCCAGCACTGGACACTGTCCTGCAAATCACAGTCCCTATCAGCACAGTGTCCCAGTATGTCTACCCACCAGCTCATCTCAGCCCAGTATCCAAAGAGGTCTGACTCGCTCTGGATGTTTATAAATAAAACAAAAAATATAATTTTACATTCAGCTGACAGCTGTTCACCCTAAACAATTTTAAAAAGTAAGTATCTATGATGTTTCTTTCAAAAGCTGTAAACAAAAATATGATTCCATATGTAAAAAATGTTTTTAGATGTAATGGGATGAATCTCAACATATAATGACCTTCCATCCCCTGGCCTGTCAGCAGAAGCTTTGGTGTCATATAATGTTGGTCCCTTTGAGTTCAGACCTGGGCCATTTCTGACCCCTGGGAGAGTGGCTGTCATGGGAACAGTGTCAAAGGCTTTGTTGAAGTTTGTTTTCCCAATAGAAGATGTTGCTATAGCTCTCCCCCAGTGAGTGATTGTCCCAGCTGTCTGACCAATGTTTCAGACTCCAGGTCTCCACGTATCAAAGATGTGAATTGCACCCTTCTGGAAGGACCTGGCTGATTAGAAGATCTGATAAATCGGGGGTAGACCACTGCTCAGAATCTATGTCTTGTATATTTTAAATGAGCAGCATTTGTTTTCCTCCAAAGATCTATTCTGAGAACAAAGAATGCATTTGGGCCTTAGTAAATCTAGGCAGTGTCATAACATATTATTGTCCAGCTTCCAAGCCTGAGTTTACACTTTCCAAGTCCTCTGCAGAAAAAATAGAAATAAAGTAGGCCCAAATTGTATTTTACTGTTTTATAACATGCTGTGTTTTTACATCCCAGATTGACTATTTTCCATTTATTTTCTATTTATTTCCATAGCTGGTCAGATAGCACAGTGAGTAGAGCGCTCGCTTTGACATCTGTGTGCAGAGCCTGCTGACGCAGGTTCGTATCCCAGCAGGACCAAACTCAGCCTTTCATTCTTCTGAGGTCAATAAATGAGCACCACACTCTGTGTGTAGTAATACGCACCTTTCAAATGCCTGAGGGTTTGTAACACTATATAAATGTTAAATTATTATTATTATTATTAAGAAATGGTTGTTGGATACTTTCTGGTAACTGGTAAGATTGATTTTGGTCACTGTCAGTAACTATTATACTATTGTTATAGATGGGTCGTTAACATTGCATATTTCCTTACATGTTTTTTTTTTAAATGCTTTGCAAAGTATGTAGTTCACATGCTTGTTTTTAAATATGGCATGTTTCTTTGCATTCTTTTCTTCAGTATAGATTTCCCTACAAATATCCACATTTGTTCCTTCTCCTTGGAACAGCAACATGGGGAGGACAAGGGACTGTTTCCTTTTTGTCTGTGTTCTTTCTGGCTGATTTTGGATCAGTCTTTCTTCCACCGTCACTTCTTCCTTTTGGGGAACAATGGAGGTTATCCTTTTCTGGATCTTATCCCCTCTCCCAATTTTCCTTGGAAGGTTCCTCTCTGTCCTCTGTGCCCTGGAAAGAAGTCAAGCACACCCTCAGCAAATGTGAGACTTCCACAGCCGCTCAAGTCATACCAACACACCATGCATCGTGTTCTATGCAGATTTGGAAAGAACAGTTCAGCCATGACATTGCCAAAAAAGGAGCTGTCTCCCAGATATTGGGGACAACCAAGGATGCATGCCCTTGACTTTACCATGTCACCTGCATCCAGATGTGGTGCTTCCAACATTGATATTTTGAGGAGGATCCCGACCCATTAAGCCATGATCAAATGATCAACCACACACAAATTATCCAGTGTCGATATGCAAACACCCACCTGCAGGGCCTTACCTATTGCAAGATGGCCACATTCTCGAGGCCAATACTGAGAAATCATTGGTCATATATTCACTAGGGTACCGACACATTGGTGACAAAATGAAGCATGGCTGAGTGCATCACATACGAATGCCCTGCACATGGAATGATCACACAGCAACATCAATGGGTACCATGATCTCCTTGCAACAGTGTAACAAGGCCATGCCATCCTGATGCACATTCCAAAATAAACAACAAATATTGAGCCTACGCAATGGCACAGCACATAACGAGGTACCCCAAAACATTGCAATTGAAAAACATATGTTCCAGATGCAAAGCATCCAATATATGGAAAGGTACACCACACAATGATCAATGGATACTCCACATGTTCCTGTCCATGTGAATCATGTGTAGTACAACTCCAACAACCAGTAAAAATATGCCCCCAACTGGCATATATCCCAGACATATTAAGAGTGAAGGAGAAAGAAAAATTCAATATGTGGGCCACATAAACAGCAGTT
Organism: Ambystoma mexicanum; assembly: GCF_040938575.1. Lineage (NCBI taxonomy): Eukaryota > Metazoa > Chordata > Amphibia > Caudata > Ambystomatidae > Ambystoma > Ambystoma mexicanum. The sequence goes on from NC_090939.1 coordinate 398,181,163, forward strand.
TTCAGTTATAGACAGAAAAGGCTTGCAGTCAACAGCTAATGAGAATTAGGGGCAACCGCCAAATGCCATGCCCATCTCATGTAAAGTTTCAATCGATCGAAGTATCCGGGGTGATTAATAATTATATAATGTGTTGAAGTTCTTGTATGTATTTATTTGTTTATTGGGTTTGTATAATACACCTACACACAAGTGTTACACTCCTAAGGTGCAGTGCATGACATGCAACCATGAACGGGACCCATCATGAGGCCTTCCATAGTGCTGTGAATATAGCAAGGCATCTCCCCTTCCCCTTGATAAAATGGCAACAAACCAATGTTTTTGTGTTTGTGGGAAGATTCTCATCTGGGGCATATGGTCAGTGGGCCACGAAGTAAGGAGAAGCATACAAAAGTAAAGGCAAAACCAACTCCAACCATTACTCAACTCAGGGCCCATGCAACCCTAAAACATACATGTGCATAATACCATGCACAATACATAACTGGCTTGTGGATTATGGGAATTCCTAGAGATCCAGCCTAGCATGACCTTCAACCTTGTGACACATATGACACAAACTTTGGGAAAGCCAACATGATGTAGTGAATACATGGACATATGGTTAGTGCCCCACTCTTTCACTCATTCCCCAGTATGCATTTATAACACGCCTGTACAGAAGTTTTTCTATGCGCCTATGCGCGACAAGACACGAAGGAAGAATAGAGGGAGGACAAACATTTTTTTCAAGGCCTTGTGACATTCAGATCGCACAGGTGCAGGGGGAGAGAGGGAGAGAAGTGCCAAGGGGGCCGGGGTGAAAGGGAAAGTGCAGGTAGCTCATAAGTGCTTCCGGTAAGTGGCTCATAAGTGCAGAGATTCGGGGGACTGTAGGGTTGAAGATACAGGCCTGTAAGTGCAAGGAGACCCGGAGTCAGGGCAAGGGTAACTGGACATGCAGGAGCCTGAACCCGAAATTCAGTGGGTGGCCATGTGAACAGTGTGTGCAGCTATCATGTAATCATCAAGGGACAGGGAGAGAGAAATTGGAAGTGAAAAGGAAGGTCTTGAGTTGCTTCTGGAACCAGAGGTGGTCCTGCTCAAGTTTGAGAGAGGCAGGGAGGCTGTTCCAGAGTGAGGCCCAAGCAGAGGAAAGAGATCTATGCCCTACTCTCTGCCTGGAGAAGCGTCTTACCCTCAGAGATTTGGATGGGGATGAGTGGTGGGTTCGAGAAGAAAGAAGCGTAGGAAGAGAAATTTGGAGGTAGTGAGGTCGCTGGCACCAGCAAGCTTTGTGGATGATGCAAATGGTCTTGAATTTGTCCTTGCAGCCACAGGGAGTCAGTGGAGAGATTTCAGAGCTGGAGAGACATGATCCCTGGAATTGAGGCCAAAGACAAGTCTTGCAGTCCTGTTCTGGATAAGTTGTAAAGGGTGAAAAGTAGAGGCAGGTAGATTTAGAAAGAGACTGTTCAGTGGCCCAACCTAGAGAGGACCAGGGCTCTGAAGACACTGAGTTTCTCAGGGGAAGTGTGAAAAGGACAAATACCTCTGAGCAGGTGCAGCTGATAGTGTGACTTAGAGATTTCAGAAATGTGCTTAGAGAAGGAGAGGGTGGAGTCAAAGATGAAGCTAAGGTTCTTAGCCTCACAGGAAGGAGCAGGTAGAGGGCCCAGGGTGGGTGGCCAGAGTAAGAGAGGAAAGGAGGGAGCATGTGTCCCAATGAGGAGAATCTCAGTTTTACTAGCATTAAGGCAGAGATTGTTGGTGGCACATCATTCTCGAATTAATAACAGGTAGTCTAATATGAGAGAAGGCACAGAAGTGGCTGAGAGGAGCCTGAGGAGAGCTGGGTGTCTTCCACATAACACTGAAAGTTAGAGCCAAAGTTGAGAATTTCTATTCTCAACTTGATCCAATAACAACTGAAGAGCATGGTAGTCTTGCATCATCCTCCATCCAGCAGTACTGAGCAGCCATACTCCATTCAGCCTTAATATTGTTTGCAACCCTCAGGGATTCTTTCTCAATGGAAGCTCTTTCCTGGACCATGACTTCCAAATCCTCTGCCCTTGCTCTAAGAATGGCCATGGTGTGTGAAGCAACCTTGGCTGTAAGCATTTCATGTCTCTACACCCTCATCTGCGCAGACACACACATGCACACACGCTGCCAGCATCTGGGTGCCTAACCTCTTGCTGTTCCCTCCTGATGTTGTAATGCAACTGTGGCATCCTGTCACCCACCCTCAATATTGCCACCTTTCTAAGTTATTGCAACTCCTGCTGCCTTGTGATCTGACTATGGCACTTGTTTTATATGAGCAAAGATGATCTGCTGCAGATAGAGACAACCATCCAGGCACTATCCCTCATTAACAGCATGATCACATGTGTCTGCCCTCAGTTGGCTCCAATGTCATGGGTAGACCCCTGTACCTTACTCAAGTTTACAGGCTGTGTGGCTTCTTCCATTATTTTCTTAAAGTATATTGTCTTGTCTGCCTCCATGTGGCCCTCCACCACTACCATGGAAAAAGGCATACCCAAAGTTATATATAGGTGGGAAAACACAGGTGGAACCAGATGTGATATCAAACAAGTAGTCCCACTGGATGCAGTTTGGTGCACATGTATGATGGTGTGGAAGGAGGGAATTTATGCTGGCTACCCAAAGAAACTACTCTCACCAATAGCTGCTGCCTGGTGTTTGAAGAGCATGACCAACTATCTGAAATGCTGATCTTTGAAAACCACAGCATCATGGAGAACATTTATTTTCTGCAATCCAACCACCAGAAATTTAAACATTGTTGTCTACATGGCCTCATCGGCCAATAAGGTAGGGTGGGTGCATCTGGGTGGTGACATCAGTGCAGGAATTTAGCATGACAGTAGAGGTGTGTCTGGTAGGAGGAAGCGTACACATACCAAGTGTGCTTGGACACCCTACATTTGCATGTCCATCTCTACAGTATACATAGTCGCTGTGGATGCTGCACCAGACACACCTTCAAACTGGTCTTCCCCTTCTTTCACACATAGCCCTGCCACATCAAGTGAAGTATCCAGTCTCTGTGGCTCGCCTGTGTCCTCTGACACATTCCATTGTTACTCTGCTGCTGAGGTGTCCACAATAATGGCATGTACAATGCCCTCACTCTGGGCAGTAGTGCCGTCGAACATGTCAATAACGTTATCCATTCGCCCGTCTCTGGAGCTTGATGTGATGGAGAGTGCCTGGGAACTACCACCCCTTTAGGAATTCTTGCCCATAGTATGTCACTGTTCCTCAAATGAAAGACTCTTTTCAGCTGATCATGACACTGCAAAGGAAGATTACATACATCATAACTTATGTAAGAAAATATCTCAACATTTTGACAGGCAACTGTGAAATGTGGTAATGCAGGCATTTATGTGTAATTTATCTTTGTTCATTGATGTGAACATAAATACCAGTCAGACAGACATGGCATCAGAGTCAGTGTAATGGGAACCCAATGTGGCCACTGGATTACTGAACCCTGCATGTCCATCTTGTAATACTAATATTGGCATGTCTCTGGTGGCCCTTTTCAATACATGTGTTTTTGCCTGGAGTCATGTGTGTTGCTCGTACTCATGACCCCAGAATCATACATTCACTCAACCACCTCACATAATCTGACACCCAACATAAGACGCAAACCTATTGACATTGATATCAATTCCAATGCAACAGCAAGGACATTTCTTACAAACCTTAGTATTTTGATGAGCCGATGGGCAGGACTTCTGTCACAGCCCATGATGTGCATGCACCACTCCTATCAAGCCCGTTCATGTAGCCTTCATACATAGCAATCTGCAGATGAGGAAACAAAATGCCCTCAGACCATTCCCATGTGATTGCATCACAACACCTCATGTGTATGTCTCAGGTGTTCCAGACGCCCACAGATATGAGAGCAGGAGGGGTTTTCATTCACCATACTTCCAGATGTGTGCATGTGCCCTCTCTGCTGTTACCAGGCCCAGATGTATGTTAGGGTTGTTTGGATAGGCCATTGAGCCTATATCCTACATACTGGGTCACACATACCTGTGAGTGGAAGACTGACACCCCCTCGAGAAATTCATGCTATCACATCCATGTGTTTTGCACATTGTTAGCCAGGATCCCTTTGGGTACCTTCTAGCATCATGGGTCTGGGGCTACAGGCTACAGTTATAGGGCCTGGGCATGAAGCAGCACATTCACCTTCATAAGGTTCCAGACCAAAAATAGTGCCACCCACCTCGTTGGCCAATCTTGCCTTCTTCTCACTCCCAATCCACATTTTATTCCAGCGCTTATTGTTTGTATCAGTGCTACAGACTTTGATCCCCTCTGCATTGATGGTAGCCTTAACTTAATGCACTTCCAGATCCTCTGATTTGCATAAGCCCCATGCTGCTTCTCAGTGCTGAAGAGGAACTCATAATAGCTAAGGGCCTGGTCACCCAGGATGCCAACTATGAATGCAGATAATTTGACAGACCTGAGCCATATCACCTGGGCTGGTTTAGATGATTGGTCTGTCATCATGGGTGGGAGGATAGTAGGGGTGACAGAGGGTCGGGCGTGTTGCTGCTCAGAGGAGGTTTGAATAACAGATGGAAGTGTTGTTGTCCAGATGATTCTGATTAGATCAATTGAGGAAGTTGATTGTACTGGAACAAGGATCAGGTAGTGTTCTAGCAGGGGATGACTGGCTGTGGAGTTGGACAAGTCACTCCGGGGCATTGGCAATGTTGTGCCCCCCCAAGAAAGATGACCAGATAGCAGCAGGTGTTTGCCTGACAGGGAAATCACACAGAAGTGTGAGCGAAGGCAGGCAACATCTGTTCACTTTGGTGACAGGAGCATGCACACCATAAGGAAGCAGAGCTGAGAAAAGACCCTTGGTGCGTATCTTGTGTAGTAGCTGCTACATGGGCCATCATGTTGTCATGTGCATGCTTTCCAGATAATCTTCAGATGCAGTAATGATGCTTATATGTATCATTGTTTGTGTGGCACACTCAGCATCTGCATAGGAAGAGGTCACTTTTGCTATATCAATCTGGACAGAGAGCACATCTTACACCATGAGCAGGAGGGGACAGCCTCAAAAGGAGAAGGGCCCATCTAGGAACAATAGTTTAATTAACGAGGAGCTTGGGATCCTCACAGAACTTGTGGAGGAACGTCATGTGAAACTTTAAATATGGCTGGCAACACACTTTCAGTGATTGAAAATGCTGACCTTTGGCAGCAGGTAACAGATCACATTGATAGACAGTTATAAAAGGAAGACTAGGGGTCATATGTTTGACCGTGCGCTAATTGATACTGTTATAAAAGATTCCTGAGATACATGTAATGCAAATTGGGTCTGCAGCAACTGCACACTTCCACTGGACCCCCTAGCAGGAACCAGGACACATCTGAGTAAAATATGGGGTTTGAAGGTCAAATCAGTGCGCTGATCCAAGGAAATTCTCAAAGTACAGTAGTCAGTATAAATGCAGAAATAAATCTTGAACTGAAATAATGGTAGCAATGAAAGTCTTTATCTTGATAATCTGCATAAATGAACAGCCGACAAGTGTTTCGACCCTCACGGTCGGTCTCAAGGCGTCTGGACGGATTGTAGCAACATGAATACGCGAAGAGAGGGAGACAGTCTAAAAAGACTGTAATGTCACCCTCAAAGCTGATTAGCAGAAACAAGGTTTCCAAGCATAAATGCTAGACAGATTATAAGTAGACAGCTCTTCAGAAAAGAAGTCAGTCTGCACGATCTCCTGACTTCCTCTATATCTTGCCGTACTCGCAGTCAGGTCCTTTATGGTGATGATTGATAGACATGCAATGGAATACCAACTGTCCAAGGATCTGAGTCTTTGAACCAAGAAAAAATTGGTGAGGAATTACTAGTCTTCTCAGGCCAGTCGTAGGGGACCCCCAGATAGAGGTCCTGACACCTGTGGGAGAGGTGGTCAGTAACCTGTTTTCCACACAGCAGGTAGTCAGCTTAGAAGGCACTGACACCTATGTGCCTACATCTAGTGAGTTACATGACTGCATGTTTTCTTTTCCTGGGGACATCCTTTTTATGCGTTTCAGATCAGGTATAGCGCTGAGCTCCATGTATGGCCAATGTGCATCATGGGCATTGCTGTCTATGCATGGCAGGCCATGGTCACTACCTTCAGGTATGGAATGGTGAGATGTACAAAGTTGACATCACTGTGTATCACCTGTCCGATGAAGCAGTCACCCATATTTGCATGGGTATTATATCCCACATGACTGTTAGCCATGTCTAGCATTGAAGGAAACATATGAGATTTTGCTGTACGGCACATGCAGCCATGTGTCAAATAAGGGTAATGTCAGTGCTGGATATGGAAGTAAGGGGTCATTCATGACACGAGTGTGTGATTGTTCTATGTGTACTTGCTTACATGCAAATGATGTGTTATGGCACATAGATAGGCCAATGCTGTAATGGCTTGCCAAGTGGGGCATTTGTTTGATAGTATGCCAAGATTAAATGTACTGGTGGTGCTGGTCAAGCTATGCATGTAATCACATTGTACACGGATGACATTCCCAGGCAAAAGAACCATATGTTGTCCAGAATGGACCCTCACACTTGAAGATGCATTGCATGTTGCATGTGTTGCATAGTACACTGACAGACTATCTATTTACCACAGATCTATTGTGAGGATGTCCTTAGATTAGGTTACATCCTGGTTGAGTTTCTTTTTATTCAAAATCTGACCTTTGCTCTTTAGCTTCAAGTTTGGCTGTACTTAGTTGTTCTACTATTTAAGTAGTTGTCATTGGTTCAATCAGCTACATGTTATGGTTATTGATTCTGATTTACTGTTCAACTGATCACATTTCAAAGTCTTAATTGAATAAGTCTACCATGGAAAACAATTATTACTGAGCATATTTACTGCAGATGTGAAGCCCACACTTAAATAGTGATGTAGTGGTTTATTAATAATTTAAGGCTGTTGGGATGGTTTTCTCCCGGGTTTACCCAAGGCAGTCTTGGGGTCTACCTGACTCTAAGGGGCCCAACACCCCTCCCGAGAATAACGGTGGGCTGTGTCAACGACAAGTAAAAAAAAAAAAACAACTGGGATCATACAAGGCAAACAAAATTCTCCGGTAATTCTCAGCTCTCCATGGTGTGCAGTAGAGTTTTGTACAAGTGTAGCGTCATCACCTGGGCCGTTCCCCAAAAAACCTATCACCATCGAGGATTGGGTATCGAGAGTACTATTGCCTATGGAAGTTTCCTATAGAGGTTATCGTACTGGCCCTTGCATGTCAGTTGGCTGGACTATCCCGTCCCCAAGAAACTGTCTTTTACATTGTTGCAGAGTAATGGGCTTAATATTGGTGCGTACCCTTACCATCCACCCTTGACTTTCTAAGTTGTGATTGGTTAGGGCTAATGTCCCCAGGCCTGGGAATTGATTTGGTGCTCAGCCCTCTGTGCACCTCTTCAAGGTGATGGGAACGGCTATGTTTCTGGATTGTAACGTGTGTGTACTACCTTCGCCTATGAGAGTGAGCTCAGACGTTCGAAACACTTGTTTCCGTCCACATCAGGTTTTGCTGGGATCAGCTCTGCTTTCCCACCACAAAAGAATATCCATTGTCTCGCTCGGCTGCATCACGTGTTCAGAGACGACTGAATTGAGCTCTGGAGTTTCCATTTATGAGGATTTATTCATATTTTCTTCAGCTGGTCCCCTTGTCCTCTGAAGATTGGAATGTTTCTGTGCATCTCTAACTTGGCTGTGACCTCGGCTTGTATGTCTTGCTCTCTGTGCAGCCGAATCAGCTCTTCTCATCTCATGCTCTGTGGCTTTAAGGCCTCCTGTAATGTTCCTTAGACTTGTAATGCAAATTCTGTATTGTTCGTGCTATGGTAAGTTTCCTATAGGTTAGTCATAAAATATCATAAGTGGTTCTATCAGGCTCCATATATATTCCTGCTGTTCCACATAGTTTATTACTATAAACATCAGCAAGCTTGCTCAGGATCTCTTGTGTCTTGTCTGTGTTACTGCATTTGGTTAATGACAAAAATAATAAAGCTTTGACAGTATTTACATGTAACTGTCCTCTAGCTATCGAACTGTGTAAGCATGTTCTTCGTGTATACAAATGTGTGTTCGTGTAAGCGGTGCAGGACTGCGAGTGTGCTTCATGTCTAACTTTGCTATGTTGTGGTGTCACTACTGACGTCATTACAATGGTTGCTTTGTGTTTAATTGAGACTGTCCATAAGGGTATTTCCGCCCACAATCTCTGTTTCTTCTCCTATACCCGTGAAGACGTGTACTGGATTTGGTCTGTAAGGCTGGCTGGGAGGATACATTTCGGTGTATTGTATGGGAGGAAGGGTCTTTAGGTCTTAGGATCCCACTACATTTCTCACCTACGTGGGGCTTATGACTCGCTGGCAGCATCTATGCACCTGGGCCCGGGATGTGGGATGGCTGCGGGCCGATGCATGAGTCTGCGCGGCTCACCCTGTAGCATGATACAGACTCCATTTTGTGATACACGTAGACTCTTTTTTGAGTATAACAATCTAGGCCTCCGTTGCAAAAGCGGCCTGCAGGGCTTCAGCTCTCCCCCATTCTCTTCCCCCCACCCGACTGCGCACAGCGAGCCAGCACTCCCTTCATCCTCCACTCCCTGCGGCTTCGCTGAAGGCCTATTCTCATGAGCAACTAGGCGTGAACAAGTAAAAGTACAAACACTGTATCTTTCACCTTCCGCAGTACATCATTGACCTGACGGTGACCGGACCTTAAGCTGCGGTCTGAGAAAAACAAAGCTGCCTCTATAAAACATGTCCTGTCTCCTTGCAGACCCCTGCATCTATAATATATGTTGTGAATAACCCCCAACCCTCTTCCCCGTTTGAAGTATCAGACATGAATGTTAAGCCTGGCTGCCACCCAGTTTTATCCATGCTGCTAAGCCATTTGCATGGCAGATGAAATAGCCTCACGTACATAAGGTTGATTGTTCATATGAAAATGGGACGACCTTCGCCCATCCCAGAACACCCAAATGTAAAGTTATCAAACATATGTATAATCGAATTTGTCATTACTAACCAAGGGTCGATGTTGCTGCATATGTGTAAAATCCCTGTGCCCAATATGTTTTCTCATAAAACACACAAGTTTACAAATAAATAATTAAGTATTGCAACATATATGAATCTTTTAAAGCACCACCTTTTTTTATCAATGAAATGTAGTTTAAAGTAATTATTTAAACCTTGAACATGTACACAAGTCTGATCATAAGTAGAATGTTGTAAATGTTCACTGATGCTGATGTATACGCCAACCTTGTTCTACCTCACATTCTATGCTAGCCTTCCCAATGTGTCCCCGCACTCAAATGCAAAACTATGAATGATGATGAGTGATGTTAACAAAACTGTTCATTGATTCTGCAAATGCAGTACCTATGAAATACGAAAATATTTAATACAAATAGTGTTCATAAACTCACATGATTATTATACATATATCTATGTACACATGCAATTGTACTGGCCTACCTCCTTTTTTCATTTTATAATGATGTGCATGCAACCCTGCAACATAGACGCGTAAGAAGTTACAAGGCCATCTCCACCTTTCCCTGGAAAGCCGCATACTCAGCCACCATCCTCCTCCCTCCAAGGCCCGGCTGGGGATTGAAGATCTCTGGTTTATTGATGTTAGAATAACACAACTACACCACCTTGCTTTCTTTTCCTGCTGAACCCCCATGAGATATTTACCTTCCCCCATGCCCCCTGACACCAGACAGTGCCATAAAATCACTGTGTACCTCCACGCTCTGGTTAGAAGAATTATGAGTAACAAGGCCTCACATGCAGCCGCCTCTTGATGTACCAGCTATGTGCCCCCCTGACCCAATGGTATTTTAGTTCACCCCAACCTCGACTGGCCATGGTGGCAGTTATTCACTCTTGTACTAACACACTATAAAAATGTCTCTTACTACATCTAACAAAGTATAATGATAAAAGTACCCCGACGCATGCCCCCTGATAAGACACCTGGGCTCATGAACCTGCCCCTCTCTGTTAACAATGACTTTATGATCATGTATTGAGAAGACCGAGAGTTACATGCCATTTCTTTTGTGATGTTAGATTAATAGCTTGTATGATTCATATGACAGATTGAAGTAGAAGTTAGTGATGAATGAGTACGTGTGGGCACAAGGGCAAAATGTTAGTGCAGCCGCGATGTATCAACTCGAACATCTCGTGACCTGATACTCGACTCCGATGATCCCAGCTGACCCGAGCAACCTGCGCTGCCACCACATGGATCTCCGCCAATCATGGGGCGCCGAACCTACATCGTACATAGTAGCTAGTCTTCTCCACCCAATCCCCATGGTTATGTGCCCCGTATAGCTTAACTCACCAATGAGGTGTTTTTGTAATAAATATGAATGCCTTTCTATTATCTGGCAGAGCGCTCTCTGAGTTTGCAGAGTCCTCTGCATGCCCTATATTGATTTAGATAAAGCCTTTTATACTTCATCCGCACTTGGTTTTGGTCTTATTCCCTGCCGGGATGTGTCCATTATTGACTCCCATTGAAGAGTTTAAATGCCTTTTTGGGGGACACTCACTTTCAAGTGGTGATACTAATAATAGAGATACTATTCAGAATACAGGATGAGCCGACCAGAATAATAGAGTTAGAGAAACACACGCCTGAGGGAGAGAGAGTGGAAGAAGGAATGGCCACATGAGGGGTGGAGGAGATGGTCTTGTGACATAGAGGAAGATGAGTTAGAAGGAAGAAGAATAGGGTTTGCAGCATGAGGGGCACCAGTGAGGTTAGATGAAACAGCTCTGGGGAGGGCAATGGAGCAAGGATGGAATGGAAGACTAAGGAGTATAGTGGGAAGGATGGCAGTAGTAGGAAAGAAAGGGTCGAAGGTGAGTTTTGGGGAAGGAACAAAAGGTTAGTTACAGCTATCCTTGAAACACAGAAGAGGAGGGAGGCCAAATTATATACCCTGGGCTGAGATGGATAAGGCCAACTTATTGAAATTGTTGCCCCCGCTGTCAGGAGGAGCAAGTAAATGGATATACGCATTTGAGAAACACACAGCAGGGGTCCCCCTGGCGGTGGGTGATGTTAAAAGTTTGCTATAATCTGCAATGGGTGATCAAGCTGACCGAGTGTGGACGAAAGCCGGAAAACCAGGAATAACATGAGATTGCGATAGACATGACGGTGCATCTTTCAACACAGAGAGAGAAAGAATTTGGGATGCATTAAGAGACACCTTCCCAGACACCCCCGATTTACAGTCAGTGATGCAGTGCACGATGAACGATGGGGAAGATGCAAAGGCTGTCATTTTACGGGTGCAGGAGATGTGGAGAGCGGAAATGGGTACGGCATGGGACCAGTCAACCTCCTTGTTTTACTTTATAATAAAGAGGGGGCTCCCAAAAGATGTTCAGAAAGCGCTCAACAAAATAGTAGGGATTGAAGCAAAAGGCTGGCCCGAGATACAAAGCATCATAGAGCACCACTGCAAAAGGATCAAAGAAAGGGAGAAGGAGATAGTACAAAGAAGGTTGGCAGATGAGGGGAAATTAATACAAACAAAACTGGTGAAGGTCACAGCAGATGTAGCTGCACTCCCAACAGATAGAGAACCAGAGGAGGAGGAGGGGTCAGTGGCAATACAAGGGAGAATGGCAGCTAATTGGGCGGGAAATGAGCAGGAGCAGTGGAACGGACAGAAGCAGTACGGAGTGCCGCAGTGGCAAGTATAGAGGGCCCGGGGTGGAAGAGGTGGGTACAGAAGGCAAAGAGGTGGTGGTCCAGGGTACAGAGGGCATGGCGGGTATGGAGGTCCAGGCCCAGGAAGGGGAGAAGGGAATTGTTGGAATTGCTGGAGGCGGGGACATTTCTCACGGGAGTGCAGAAGCAGACCCATGAATAATGGGCAGCAGTATGGCCACACCTACCCAGGAAGTCCATATGGGCTGCCAATGGGCGGTGACAGTGGAGGAGGACAGCAAGTTCATAGCTGCCCAGAACAGCATAGGGTACAGCCGCGTAATGTTCAGCAACACCTGCAATGCTGCGGGCACATCACACACACACAGGGAAAACCTTTTGCAACAGTGGCAAATGGTGCACCTACACATTTTGGTGTGGTGGCTGTGGTATCGGGAAATGTTTTTGACAATGGGGGTACAATAAGGAATCCAGCACAGGACAGCCCCCAGAGAGCACTTGCGTGTCCAGTACTATCAACGACCCTTGATGCAGCAGAGGAACCATTGTTGGCGGTGGAGATAGGGAACAAACAATTCATTTTTATGGTAGATTCGAGAGCTGAAAAATCATGCCTACGAGAAGGCAGGTTTCTGCTATCTAATCGTAAATTGGAGACACAGGGGTTCTCTGGGGCGGTGATTGAAGTTCCTTACACAGAAGATTTGGATGTAACAGTAGGGGGAAAAACAGTACGAGCTCCCCTGCTGTAATATGAAGAATCTCCGATCAACCTGCTGGGGAGAGATCTCCTCAGTAAGCTCAATATGACCACTTCATTTACAAAGAAGGGGATAGTTTGCTAGACACCGGGGATCTGCCCATTGCGAGTCATGTTGGAAGTACACACACGAATAACAGCACCAGAAATATGCGGCATACTGGTGGACCCAGACATGTTCATTCAGGGGTTGAAAACACTAGCACGAGTGGTTCCAGAGTTAAGAAGCCAAGAATGGAGGGTGCCCGCAGAGTTTATCTTTCGTCCTGTAGCACACCCAAAAATAGTGCAAGGAACAGTGATGTCCTTAGACTTACATGCAGTACAGGTATCACAGCAGAGAATAGCAGTTATTGGAATGGACATACATGGGTGTCAGTGGCGCACAGTATTGTGCATTAATGCTAACATTGCACTGAGAGATTTGTCAGACGAGGACCTATTCACAGACTCAGACACCAATGAGGAAATAATAATGGAATTAGCGATCCCCTGTGACATCATGATAGAAACATGACAGGTGCCAGTGCAGCTAATGGCAGTAGTAGGAGCGCTTCTGTCCTTCTTTGACAATGACATGCAACAAGTGCTAACTGACCTATGGACGACAGACCCACATGATGTAGGGCTGTTGCATGAGGTGACACCAGTGAAGATAAAACTCAAACATAGAGCATTACTGCCCAGAGTAAAACAGTACCCCCTGTCCCAGGAAGCAGAAGGGATAAAAGAAATGATTAACACACTGTTAGCACAGGGAATAATAGTGCCTTCAAATTCGCCATGCAATACCTGCATTTACCCCATCAAAAAAGCAAAGGGCCAGCTGTGGAGGATCATACAGGACCTACTCCCCCTTAATGACGTCATACAGAAAGAATTCCCATTAGTTCCTAACCCTGCATTAATTCTGTGCAGTATACCAAAAGATGCATCTTGTTTCACAGTAGTGGATTTGAAGAACGCATTCTTCTCAGTACCACTAGATCCAGAATCCCGATACTTGACAGCATTCACATTGGGAGGAAAGAGATACGAACATTGCAGGCTACCCCAGGGATACTGTGAAAGGCCAAGTATATTCAACAGAATCTTACATGAGATCTAGGAATGTTGTCACAGAAAGCACAATTATTCAATACATGGATGAACTACTGATTTGTGGAAACTATGAGGACAAGTGTAGGAAGGATTCTATTACACTTTTGACATTGTTGGCACACAAAGGTTACAAAGTAGTCAAAGAGAAATTACAATATTGTCAGAAAGAAGTATTGTACATGGGATAACTGATATCAAGTGATAGTCAAAGAATCATACCAGACAGGGCAATATCTCTGGGGCACAAACCCTAGGCCTATAACAGTGGGACACTAGATACAGTGATGCAAGGACACCTCGCTTGTGAGCAGTTTCTTGCAGACTCAGCATTCGCAATAGAGAAGAGTGCAACAATTGTGATGGGTTGTTCTGTAACACTGTTTGTGGAACATTCACTATCCGCAATATTAGAAAGATCAAAGAGCACACTGACAACACAAAGAGCCACAGCTTATGAAGTAGTTTTATCCAGTGCCAACATCCACATAGAGAGGTGCAAAACAGTAAACCCTGCAACATTCATCACAGAAGCCTGCACAGTGGAGGATATGCAAATACACGATTGTGCAACATACAGAGGAGAAGATGGGGACGCACCCACAGTAAGTGAAAATGCACTGACAGAAGGAGAAATATACTTCATAGATGTATCAGCATCCCTACATTCTGAAACAGGTGAAAAACATGTGGGGATAGCTGTTGTGAGACTAGAGGAAAGTGAATATGAAGTACTCATCCAACAGAGACTACCAGCCCATTATTCAGCACAAGCAGCAGAGTTAGTAGCACTCATTGAAGCTCTACATGCAGCCAAACGGTGCGCAGTAACAATCTATACGGACTCCGCATACATGACTACAACAGTACACGGGGGTTGGCTAGATGGGGGAGAAGATGATTCCACAGAGCAGATGGATCCCCTGTTCAACATGTGGAGTTACTTTAAGAATTGATAGAAACGCTAAAAGAACCTACAATTGTGGCCATAGTGAAATGCCAAGCCCATACAAACAACAATGATGTCATCTCTTTGGGAAATGCGGCAGCAGACGCTGCCGCGAAAGAAGCATCATATTTAACAAAAGGGAGAACAGGTGAGTACTTGATGCAGAAACATGTGGAAGAGGATCACCCAGACATGTATAATTCAATGCCCATATGCCAAATATTATAGCTGCAAGAAGGGGTGTCAGATGAGGAAAAGGAGTTATGCGAGAAACAAGGGTGCAGCAAGTCGTCCACGGATCTCCTTTGGCGCCAGAACAACACAGGTAAAGTAGTGATGCCCAACAAACTACTAGATATAGTGTTCCAACAGCTTCACTTCCCAGTTCACAATGCAAAACAGCACATTGCTGCGGAGATACAAGAAAATTGGTTCGTCCCGGGGCTGCAGGAGCAGCTTTCAAAACTATCAATGGAGTGTACAATGTGTCAGCTATATAATTCAGGAAACACATTAAGGACATTGCGAGGGACATTGCCCAAACCAACATGCCCCTTTAGAGAGCTGCATATTGATTATGCAGATATGGGAGAAAGGTGCAATGGGTCAAGCTACATGATAGTGGTGGTCTGTCCTTTTTCAAGATGGGTAGAAGCAGGACGGTGCGCCCACCCGGATGAGAAGTGCGCTGCAAAGTTCTTAGTGCAGGAAGTGTTTCCACGCTGGGAAATTTGTGACGTAATCCACTCCGCAATGGCACACATTTTGTAAATGATTTATTCAAAGAATTAACAGCACTATTAGGAATTACACATGAACTATGCACAATTTATCACCTGCAATCAAACAGCATGGTTGATAAAAATCAACGGCCTATGGAAAGGAGGTTGGCAAAATTGTGCTTCACACTCAAGAAAAATTGGGTGTACTGTCTACCCCTGGCCTTGTTTGAACTAAGAAATCAACCCAGCAAAGACCACCACCTGTCCCCACATGAAATTGTAACAGGAAGGCACATGCATACTGCACATTCCCTGCTCCGCAGACATTCAGATGCTCACAGAAGTGCTACAGTAAAAGGGTAAGAATTCAATGAATATTTGACAAAGCTCTATTCTCAACGGTTCTGAGTCACAGAAAGGGATGAAACAGACCTCTCACTCTGTGAGCATACATTTTTACATATAAGAAGAAAGTCTGATATTTTCATGGGTGTGATTCACCCCTCTTACCACAACAACAATAGTATCAAATATCACAAAACTTTATTACAATTCCATATATTTCATAAAACAATCATAAAAAATGATCTTAGTACATCAGACCATTATGTTTAAAAACCACACAAGTTTTGACACCATAAGTGAGTAATGTTTGTAAATATTCCGTAAGGATCTTGCACTGTGTGTACATCTCACACTCTGATTCCTGTGCCACACTACTAATGGCCTATTCCCTATCAATGTAATGCAAACTACTCAACTTGTACAAGTTTCTGTCCTTGAACCACAACAATGTCAGACATTCTTCAGGGGACAAATTGTCTTGTGCCGTAATCTAGAACATTCTTCTTTTCTAGGGGAGAACCCTGTTGATCAAAAGATAATGGACACCCTATTAGTAACTTATAATCGAGTATCAATCTCTACTGACATGAAAAACATGTGAAACATGTAAAACATGAACCCTCATCCCTCAAAGGGTGCAGGATATGTCTAAAATTACGTACCTCTGTTCCCAGTAATGAATCTTGGGCTTTTTCTGTAAAGTATTGTAGATTCCCAATTTCTTCAGGAATTCTTACATATCCTTTCTCGCCCCTGTCTAAAATAGTGTGCAATATAAGCAAAATTAATACGGGATGTTGCATCAAACTCCCGCAATCATCCACTTCCTAGGCTAATCAATACATACATAGGTGCTAGATCTCACCTATTTTAATGTAACATTATGTTGGAAAATTGTACACCCTCTCAATTCCAAAGACTCCTTTACAATCTTTCCCATATCCGGGTCAGTGAAACAAATCTCTGCTCCCCTTCATGGGTCACCTGTCTGTAAAAAATGAACAGAACTCCCATTCAAGTATCACTCCTCTCAATAAAGAAATCTCACAATCACCAAGTCTACCAGCCCCTCTACAGAGACCACCTAGCAGTAGCCCTCTGTTCACTTACATATAAGTGTTGTCTCGTTCATCCTCCCTGCCAGCCACAATAAACGAGCTGCCTCTGTGTCCCTGGAGGATCCAAAAGCTCAGCGGAATTCGCGGGTCAAAAAACGCACCCAAAACGTGACGCAGTGACGTCATCACGCATCCAAGACATGCGATGACGTCACTGCGCCGCCGGCGCGTCCGAGAACGCCCATACATGCGTACACCCACGCTATTCTGGGAAATGCAGGCGCCATGATAAAAAAATGATAAAAAAATCCCCCAAGCGCCAAAGTTGCAGACAATTCTGTCAACCACACAGTGGCTGTTATGCCCAATGAAACTAACTCCACAATGACTATAGAAATGGAAAGTCGACAGAAAAGCCACTAAATTGATGTTCAAGAAGGTCAATGGTCATCTATGATGTTATTCAGAGAGCAGAATTGCTCGGCTTATAGCCCTATCCTCACGCTGCATTTTAAGGTATGTTAATGGCCACACAGCCCTAGGTGGTACACAGATCTATCCACATAGGAAATAAACAGCACCAATATACAAATGTTCATACACTGAGAGCCACATATGATTGCATAACGACTCCCACTTCACTCAATAACCCTTAATAGATGGAAACAGTGTACAGGGCAGTAGTAGGTAACAAACTTCACAAGAATATAATTTTGTGCCCCAAACAACTCAGCATTACATAAAGAGTGAGAACAGACTAATGGGTAGTACTATATATCAAGCCTACATTCAGCATGATTTTGTGACACAACCACATTGCATAACATGATGGATGAAAAACAGCGTCACAGAATGAGCTGTACATCAAACTTTCCATAGGCATAATTTTATGCCACAGTAACTCTGTATTACATGATGCGAAAATACACTGAAACCCCAAATTAAACATTATTTGAAAAACAGTGTCACGGGATGAGCTGTACATCAAACTGTCCATAGGCATCATTTTGTGCCCCAGTAACTTTGTATTACATGATGCGAGAAACACTGAGACCCCAAATTAAGCATTATGCCATTCAACACCTTCATTCATCCCTTTAATGTGACTTTTAGACAAAAAAATAAGTTTCTGTTCTGTCCCCAATGTTGCGAATTTATATGTGAACATGTTTGAAGAAACTGTAGTTTATAATGAACGTAACCCTTTTCAGAATAACATCATCTGTTGGCTACGTTATATAGACGATGTTTTCGTCATTTGGAAGGGGAATGGAGAGGAAGCAGGCAATTTTGTACAGTGGCTCAATCAACAAAATAGATACTTGAAATTCACTAGCAATGTAAGTAACAAAGAAGTGAATTATTTAGATATATGCACCCAGAGGTGCTGAGCAGCATGACTCCATTCGGCCTTAATATTGTTTGCAAGCCTCAGGGATTCTTTCTCAATGGAAGCTCTTTCCTGGACCATGACTTCCAAAGCCTCTGCCCTTGCTCCCAGAATGGCCATGGTGTGTGAAGCAACCTTGATGAAAGCATTTCATGTCTCTACACCCTCTTCTGCGCAGACACACACATGCACACATGCTGCCAGCATTTGTGTGCCTAACCTCTTGCTGTTCCCTCCTGATGGTGTAATGCAACTGTGGCAGCCTGTCACCCACCCTCCATATTGCCACCTTTATAAGTTATTGCAACTCCTGCTGCCTGGAGATCTGACTATGGCACTTGTTTTATCTCAGCAAAGATGATCTGCTGCAGATAGAGACAACCATCCAGGCACTATCCCTCATTAACAGCATGATCACATGTGTCTGCCCTCAGTTGGCTCCAATGTCATGGGTAGACCCCTGTACCTTACTCAAGTTTACAAGCTGTGAGGCCTCTTACATTATTGCCTTAAAGTATATTGGGCCTCATTACACGTAAGGCGGTGAACCATGGTGCAATTAGCGCCATGGTTCATGCCGGTAAAATAACGGCACCGCCTTGGTGGAAAGGGGAATTACCGCCCCATTCCAAGGTTGGAGGGGCGGTAATTCCCCCTTCCCCCTTCCACCATTGCCCTTCCCCATTGCCATTTTTGCCCCATAGGGCATAATGGGAATGGGGAAGGCGCTAATTACGGCACCGCAAATTGCGGTACCGTAATTAACTCCCTGGGTCCCTTTGCGGGTTGGTTTTTAATGCCTGCAAAAAGCAGGCGTTAAAATCCCCAACCCGCAAAGGGACCTCGTAGTAAGGCGGTAAGTATTTACCGGTAAAATACCGGTACCGGTAAACCCTTACCGCCTACCGTGTAATGAGGCCCATTGTCTTGTCTGCATCCATGTGGCCCTCCACCACTGCCAGGGAAAAAGGCATACCCAAAGTTATATATAGGTGGGAAAACACAGGTGGAACCAGATGTGATATCAAACAAGTAGTCCCACTGGATGCAGTTTGGTGCACATATATGACAGTGTGGAAGGAGGGAATTTATGTTGGCTACCCAAAGAAACTACCAATAGCTGCTGCCTGGTGTTTGAAGAGCATGGCCAACTCTCTGAAATGTTGATCTTTGAAAACCACAGCATCATGGAGAACATTTATTTTCTGCAATCCAACCACCAGAAGTTAAAACATTGTTGTCTACATGGCCTCATCGGCCACTAAGAAAGTGTGGGTGCATCTGGGTGGTGACATCAGTGCAGGAATTTAGCATGGCAGTAGATGTGTGTCTGGTAGGAGGATGTGTACACATACCCAGTGTGCTTGGACACCTTACATTTGCATGTCCATCTCTGCAGTATACATAGTCACTGTGGATGCTGCACCAGACACACCTTCAAACTGGTCTTCCCCTTCTTTCACACATAGCCCTGCCACATCAAGGCAAGTATCCAGTCTCTGTGGCTCGCCTGTGTCCTCTGACACATTCCATTGTTACTCTGCTACTGAGGTGTCCACAATAATGCCATGTGCAATGCCCTCACTCTGGGCAGTAGGGCCCTCAAACATGTCAATAACGTTATCCATTTGCCCGTCTCTGGAGCTTGATGTGACAGAGAGTGCCTGGGATCTACCACCCCTTTACGAGTTCTTTCCCATAGTATGTCACTGTTCCTCAAATGAAAGACTCTTTTCAGCTGATCGTGACACTGCAAAGGAAGATTACATACATCATAACTTATGTAAGAAAATGTCTTAACATTTTGACAGGCAACTGTGAAATGTGGTAATGCAGGCATTTATGTGTAATTGATCTTTGTTCATTGATGTGAACATATATGCCAGTCAGACACACATGACAGCAGAGTCAGTGTAATGGGAACACAATTCAGAATCAATAACCATAACATGTTTCTGATTGAAACAATGACAACTACTTAAATTGTAGAACAACTAAGTACAGCCAAACTTGAAGCTAAAGAGCAAATTTCAGATTTTGAATGAAAAGAAACTCAACCAGGCAGTAAATACACTTAATTAATAATGTAGTAGTGGTTTAGTAATAATGTAAGGCTGTTGGGATGGTTTTCTCCCGGGTTACCCAAGGCAGTCTTGGAGTCTACCTGACTCTAAGGGGCCCAACACCCCTCCTGAGAATAGCGGTGGGCTCAGTCAATGGCAAGTTAAAACTGTGGTTTCTTGCAAAAACCAACAGGGATCATACAAGGCAAACAAAATTCTCCAGTAATTCTCATCTCTCCATGGTGTGCAGTACAGTTTTGTACAAGTGTAGCGTCATCACATGGGCCCTTCCCCAAAAAACCTATCACCATCGAGGATTGGGTGTCGAGAGTACTATTGCCTATGGAATTCTCCTATAGAGGTTATCGTTATAGCCTTTGCATGCCGTTTGGCTGGACTGTCCCATCCCCAAGAAACTATCTTTTACATTGTTGCAGAGCAGTGGGCTTATCATTGGTTCTTACCCTTTGCCATCCACCCCTGACTTTCTAAGTTGTGATTGGTTAGGGCTAATGTCCCCAGGCCTGGGACTTGATTTGGTGCTCAGCCCTCTGTGCACCTCTTCAAGGTGATGGGAACGGCAATGTTTCTGCATTGTAAATTGTGTGTACTACCTTTGCCTGTCAGAGTGATCTCAGACGTTTGAAACACTTGGTGCCGTCCACATCGGGTTTTGTGGGGATCGGCTCTGCTTTCCCACCACAAGTGAATATCCATTGTCTAGCTTGGCTGCATCATGTGTTCAGAGGCCACCAAATTGAGCTCTGGAGTTTGCATTGGAATTTGTCTGTGTATCTCTGACTTGGATGTGACCTCAGCTTGTACGTCTTGCTCTCTGTGCAGCCGAATCAGCTCTTGTCATCTCATGCTCTCTGGCTTTGAGGCCTTCTGTAATTTTCCTTAGACTTATAATGCAGATTCTGTATTGTTCGTGTTATGCTAAGTTTCCTATAGGTTAGTCATAAGTGGTCATAAGTGGTTCTATCAGGCTCCATATATATTCCTGCTGTTCCAAATGGTTTATTACTATAAGCATCAGCAAGCTTGCTCAGGATCTCTTGTGCCTTGTCTGTGTTACTGCATTTGGTTAATGACAAAAATAATAAAGCTTTGACAGTATTTACATGTAACCGTCCTCTAGCTATCGAACTGTGTAAGCATGTTCTTCGTGTATGCGAATGTGTGTTCGTGTAAGCGGTGCAGGACTGCGAGTGTGCTTCAGTCTAACTTTGCTATGTTGTGGTGTCACTACTGATGTCATCACAATGGTTGCTTTGTGTTTAATTGAGACTGTCCATAAGGGTATTCTCGTCCACAATCTCTGTTTCTTCTCCTATACACGTGAAGACGTGTACTGGATTTGGTCTGCAAGGCTGGCTGGGAGGATACCTTTCAGTGTATTGTATGAGAGGAAGGGTCTTTAGGATCCCCCTCCCCCTACATTTCTCACCTACATGGAGTTCATGACTCGCCGGCAGCCATCTATGCACCTGGGCCTGGAATGTGGGATGGCTGCGGTCTGATGCATGATTCTGTACGGCTCACCCTGTAGCATGATACAGAATCCATATTGTGATAGACGTAGACTCCATTTTGAGTACAACAATCTAGGCCTCAGTGGCACAAGTGGCCTGCAGGGCTGCAGCTCTCCCCCACCCGATCGCGCACAGCGAGCCAGCACTCCCCTCATCCTCCTCTCCCTGGCGGCTCCGCTGAAGGCCTCTTCTCACGAGCAACTAGGCGCGAACAAGTAACAGTACAAACACTGTACCTTTCACCTTCCACAGTACATCATTGACCTGACGGTGACGACCTTAAGCTGCGGTCTGAGAAAAAGAAAGCTGCCTCTATAAAACATGTCCTGTCTCGTTGCAGACCCCTGCATCTATAATATATGTTGTGAATAACCCCCAACCCTGTTCCCCATTTGAAGTATCAGACATGAATGTTAAGCCTGCTTGCCACCTATTTCTATCCATGCTGCTAAGCCATTTGCATGGCGGATGAAATAGCCTCAAGTCCATAAGGTTGATTGTTCATATTTTATTTTTATTTGTATCTGGTTTATACAAAATAAACCTTTACAAAAAACAAATAAAAACATATAGAAAGCATTAAAACAATATGCCCAAAAATATTTAGCCATTCTAAAACAATGTACAATTTAATTATGAGTATTTAACAATTTCCTCTAAGAAACCAGAGAAAACAGATAACCTTAAAAACATAATTTTCATTCAAATAAGTACACTGATCAAAAGAAGCTTCTACTATATTTTGCATATTTAAATCAAAACGGAAGACAAGGAAGGCGAGAAAGTGGGAAAATAGAAATTCTGCGCTATACATTCATGTCGATACTGAGATCAAGTCAAGATTCCTCACGATACTAGTTTTGTTTTCTGTAGATGACAGGCCACACACTTCAGTTAAGAAGTTTACCACAGTCAATTTTAGGGCATTTAACTTCCCATGTAGCATATGCCACCATAACCTTTTGGACAGCACCCTCGAGGCATCATGGACAAATTTGCCAAAGTAAATAAGTCGCTGAGGTACAAATTTTTCACAATAAAGGAGTAAGTGTATAGGTGATTCCGTCTTGTTTTCACAGTGGCAGAAACGGCAAGGGAATTTTTGGCCAGTACGAGATCTAATTTCTAATATTTCCCCCGTTGGTAGTACATTAAAGCGAAAGCGTATGTATACAGCTCTCCTAGTTGGGTCTGGGAATTTAATCAGGTAAGATTCCAACCTGCCTAATTCTTTCCCTTATGCAATTAGTTGTTTATAGATCTTAGATGCGACCACCCTATCCATAGTATTTGCCCAGTCCAGCCATTGTAACCACTTCTTCACGCCCACCGGATTTTGAGTTAACATTGCATGCGTTGCATTGATAGACTCCAGAAGATCTATACAATCTTTATGTAGCTTCAGCAACCATTTCGAGTCGTTGGAGCCCGTTCTCAATTTACGGCCCAGTAAGGTGTATAGGGAATTATTCTTAGATATAATCAAATTCCAGTACAGTACCATTTTTTTCCATTCTATTCTCATTTTTAAAGACGTAAGGCCTAATTCATAACAAATTGCTGAAACGGCACACTTTGAGGTAAGTAAAAGATGATTTTTCTGCCATGTTTTCGATTCTATTTTCTGGGTCAAGCGTGATGTTTCGAAAGGTAAAATTTCGAAACAATATAATATTTTTGGTACAATTTTCAGGTTGTAAAACCTGATCAAGGGGGTGATTGAAAAAATGTACAATATTTATTGGCGACCTTCCTCATTTGAGGGATACGTTTATCCACCATTTCAAGATAGAAGTTCCGATATAATTGCGTGGAAGCGGTTCCAAAGACTGGAAAGCCAAAGTAGCAAAGAGATCTAACTTTTACAAGATTGCATGCATTTATTCGCCAATTATATTTTACAGTCTTTTTCCTGGTTGTGAAGCAAATTACCACCGATTTTTTTTCATTTATAACAAGTGCATTTTCATGAACATATGTTGCGAGGGCTGTAAGTTTGAGTTGTAAACCCACAGGGGTATTATCGACCAGGAGAAGGTCATCGGCATATGCATTCCAGCATATTTTTATTCCCTCTATACTGGGGGAAACAACTGAAAAGGTTGTAAGATGTCAGTTTACATTGGCTGTGTAGAGATTGAAAAGGGTGGAAGCGAACAGACTACCTTGTCTAAGACCGTTATAGGTTTGAATTGTTTTAGAGAGGTCGCCGGACATATTCAATCTCACTTGAATAGCGGAATTCTCATGCAGATGAATCAAACTGGCCAGGAGTCCAGAGGGGAGCCCCATTTTAGCTAATTTAGTCCAAAGTCGCACTCTATCCACCTTATCAAAGGCGAGTGAAAGATCAACTGACGCCAGATATGTAGGAGATGCAGTTTTTTTAGAAGCCTTTTCTAAAAGTAGACAAATTACCAAGCCCCCTATCTCCATTCCCATCCCTTTTCGAAAACCGAACTGCTGTGGGGGGAAGATCTTATTCGAGTCTGCCCACTCTTCAATTCTCTGTAGTACCAGCCCCACAAAGAATTTCGAGTCTGCATCCATAACTGAGATAGGGTGGTAGTTTGTCGGGCAGGTTCTGTCCCCCTTTTTATATTTCGGGACGATATAGGATATTCTCCAGGAATTAGGTGTTACCCTGGATTGTGTGATGGACTGAAATAGAATGGATAAAGACTTAGCCCAAAGTTCCGAGGACCTCTTTAGTGTATTATTAGTCAACCCGTGTGGACCAGCCGCCTTTGATTTGTTTGCCCTCTTGATCTGGGATTCGATGTCTGCGACTGAAAAATCGAGATTCCAGGTTCCTCTTTTTATAATTAAAAGTTTGTTTGTCGTCTCCGGAGTGCCTTTATATAAAGCAGAGAAGTGCTTTTCCCAGGTTGCTTCCTGTACATTTACAGATTGAATAGTGACCTGACATTTTTCCAGTATGTTTATCAGGCTCCAAAACTCACGGTCCGACGAATCCCTGAGTGCCTCTAGCATATTAATGTTGTCATTGTTTTGGAGGACCATCTTATGATTTTTCATCCAGTTATTTTTTTGCTTGTGAAATGTGTTTCCCTTTTTTTGCTTGTGTCAAATTTGCCTTCAAGATTGCTCTGATTTTAAGATTTGTAAGATTTTTTTTTTGCCTTACCAAAGGGTCGTAGGCGTGTACATAAGGAGGTTTCACATACCCCTGTTTTCTCTCTTTTATCAACCTCCCTATCATATCTTTTATGTGATCTGTAAAGTTGGGAACAGGGAAACATTGAAGTCTTTTGGACAATGGCATGTTATTATAATCTTGAACAAAGACGATGTTAAATTTATCAACATTTCCCTCATGCCAGGTTATGCGATTTCCGCCGCATGACACTATAGACTGCTTTTGCATACTGCTTTGTTTAGGGGTTATGGTGTTGGTTATCATTTTAATCTCCAAAAATCTGTGGTCACTCATGTTGGTATTGTTTATTAATAATTCTGAACATAAAGCAGATAAGGATTCAGACATAAAGATATGATCAATCTGTGATTTAACAATCCCGTTCGACCATGTATGCTCATGCAGAGAGGATGTAAAAATACCATTAATATGGTTAAGACCCCAGTAAACTAATAGATTCCTCCAAATATCACCATTAATTAGCTTTTGTTTAATAGCAAATGGACCGCCCTCCACATTTTTCAAGGGCTGCAAGGAATTTATTACTGACACACCCATCTTTTTCGCAATACCTTGGCCATATCTAATTTCTGAGTTCAAGTCCAATGCAACTATGATGTCTATTCCTCTATATTTGAGCAACATGGACGATATACAGTTATTTAAATGAGGTATAACGTTAGCCAATGGAACAAGGGGATTCCAGTAAATATTTAGCACAAGTATCAATTGGGGGTGTGGAATACGCCCACATTCCAAAACAATAGTGAGAGCAAAGTTCAGTAGTTCCATGGATTCCAGGACTTTTGTGCCTGATACAATTTTGACAGCTGTGAGTAGACCACCAGACGGTCACCCACAAATCCTCGTTTTGGCTAAAAGATGTTTACAAGCAAAACCATCCAAGTGCAAAGCACTAGTAAGCCATGTCTCTTGTATACATATTAGTTTGAATGTTTTAAGTTTTGCACCCAGAACCCCCAAATTCACCAAATTAGAATGACCTCTTGAGTTCCATGAGAGCAAATACCAGTAAGATTTTCCATTTCCATTTTCCATTTACTTTTGCCTCATGTTTTGGATTTCGGAGATAGACTCTCTTAAGGACTGCGCAAGCCAGGTCCAGTCCTGAGCCTCCTCCCCCTTATAGGCCATATTAGTATCCTTTTGTGTATTAACTTCCTCCCGAGGTGTGTTGGAATTATTTTTTTCGTGCATATGTGCATTTCCATTCTCGCAGCCGTTACTAAAGATCAGGATATCATAACCCATTCGATTAAATTGTTCTGTCTGCTGAGCTATCATATCAAAGTTCTTTTGTGTGTTGGGAACGATACGGGCATGATCAAGTCGTGACGGATGAATGAAGTCCACTAAGCAAATATCCGCCGAAGCAATCAGCCTTAAACGTGGAACCTCATTAAAGAGTGACAAAATGCGCAGTCTGTTCAAGGAGGATGGTCCTCCAATGTCACACAGATTATACAGGAGGATGCTTGGATATTCCGGAAAGGAAACCTTCCGCCATATTGTATTCCTTAGATCACTGTCCTTTATGTGAAGCGGCCTAGCTGGTTCATATTGAGCCGGGTTTCTAGAATCCTGTGTACCTGCGGGTTGGGGCATTTTGTGTTAATTACTGGGTTGTATAGGTGCCCTCACGTGTTCCTCCCTCCCATAGGGCTGTGCAATTTCTGTTGTTCCACCCCCCGGGACAGGATCGGTAGGCAATTTACTCAGAGCCCAGTCTATTGTTTTCCCTGTCCCCGGGGTCCCTTCCCATCGTGGCCTTATTTCCAGATAGTGCAAGGTCAAGGAAGAAGTTCATCATGATCTTTTTTATGGTATCTGGTAGGCATGAATTAAGTCCCTCATTCCCTATCAGGGACGGTTGGACTTCATTTTTCTCAATATTGGGCTTTGTATTCCCCTCACTGAGATCCATGCCCGAGGAGTCTACGATCCCAGGAAAGGGAGGGATTAGGGTCTGAGCAGAGGGTAAGGAGGAAAACCCCAATCTGTTTGATTCCGCTGAGGTCATAGGGCGATCAGCCAAGATGTTACAGGCATCTTGAGGCAATATCTTACTGGCAGTCGATTTCTCCAGAACCTTGTAGAAGTTAGAGAGTTGTAACTGTTTTACTTCCTTGTTATCCCACCCTATTTTTTGCAACATGGCTTTTTCATTGTCCGCGCCCTCTGTTTTATCCTCTGCGATAAGTTTCCTTCCACCCTCTTGTTTCTTGTCAGTATTTTTTTTTAAAGATTTTTTTTATTTTTATTTTTACTATTTCCTGGAATTTCTTCCGGGATAGATTTCAGGGTGTCATTGTTATTTAATTGCAAGGCCTTCCTACTTGCCTCATTCATTTGTTTAAGATCGGATAGGGCAACTGCACCACGGGGCATCTTCAGTTCTTTTTTAGGGATGTTTGACTTAGTAGAGAATGATCCCTTCTTCATTAGCCTTTTTTTTTGCTTTTAGTGCCAAACGTTTTTGCCGTCGCAAGAGAAAAAGAACATTTCCACTGACACTTTCATCCACCTCTTGTTTTTCTTTTGCCTCTTCTTTTGGCCCTAAACCCTCAACGAGTCCAATATTTTAACTAGACCTGATGGACTATCGGGTGTGTCAGTGGGATTGGAGTCCCCCTCCCGTGCTGGCAATAGGGTCCCCGAGGACTTTCCTATGACTGAGCTCCCTATCAAAACTTGCATACCTTTTTCCAACATGGCCATTTTTACAGAGAGTTCCTTGAGGGCCTCCATGATCCCTTTTTCCCCTTCTAATTCAGGATTTAGGGCATTATTGCAATTCTTTTCCTTAGCCTTATTCATCCCATTACCCATAGCAGTCATATTGGCGAAAGTCAGGCCCTCCTTTCCGTTAGTTATGGTTTGGGATCCTTGCGAATTAGTTGCTTTTAGGGGTGATGGAAAGTCTGTCTTTATTTTAAGTGCCTTTACTTCCTCTCCGGCCATGAGGAAACCTTCCACTTTGCTGAGTTTTATTTGGGTATCAAGTACAATTCTTTTCAGATCTCTCATCTCCCAGTGTGTGAGCTTGTGACCTTTATCAAGGAGATTCAATATCCTTGAAAACACTGGAAGTGACTCCTCAAACTTATCATTATTGTCATTGATTGGGGAGCTCCTAAGAGATACTCCTACGATTGGAGGATTATTAATGTGAGGGGGCACCGCAGTGTTCGGCAGATTCTCCAGCGGTAAGTGTCCCCCCTGACCCCCCTTAAAGGTTTTAGGTTCCTCACCCCACCCTTCTTGTATATTTGTAAATATAGAGGCTGAGGGTAGGGGGAATTTCACATCTGCTGAAAAGACTCTGTAAGGAGTAAGGGTTCTCAACTGGGGAAGTGTATTGAACAAATGTACCTGGTGAATTCAATTTCGGGCTGCATTAACAGGTGTAGAAGGACCCCTTGAAAGCCTAGCGCGCTTGCCCAGTTCCGTCCTCACTGTTTCACCCATCACAGATATGTCTAGGTTTATATCCTTTGGCATGGTGTCTGTACCCTCAATGAATTTCTGATTTGTTGATTCTCTTACACTAAGAAAGCTCGATTGAATAGGAATTTGAGAATCAAAGGACAGACCAGCTGGCACAAAGGATATGTTGTCCTCCCCCAGCGATTGTGCACCCAATTTTGAGTGTAGTTGTGATTGCATGCAGGAAAATTCCACCTCCTGCTCAATAGCATTCCTTTTTTCCCTTTCATCTTCCTCCGTATTGACTAGCCCAGAGTTCTCTTCCTGAGTATTGGTACCCAATAGTGGGACCGCAGGCATTTGTACTTCCATCCCCTCTTCCAGCGTGGGTATTTCCTGTATAACAAGAGATACCCCCATTTGCTTAATCTCTGTCCCCACACAATGCAGTATCAAATTATTCTCTACGGTCTTTGGGAGCGCCGGGGTCTTTAGTGCGCAGATTTTACCATTGTGTAACACAGTAGACATAACGCCCTAATTTTGTAATAATTAACTGGACAAGTCGGGGAGGAACAAGGTAAGAGGGGGAATCTACTAGCCACAAATTGTTTCCAACCCACCTCCCGTGCCCCCGCACACCCAAACAGCCCAACAGCCCACTTGCGTGCCACTTCCGGGTGCGCGCGCGGGTGCGCTAGCACAGGGAATTATATGCACGTAGGAGCCGTGGGCGGGACGCGGGGTCCAAAGAATAGACACAAAAAATGGACTCTGCAAGGCAATGGAGAAAGAGGAAGTCAGTGGTGCATTTCAAAGCCCCTCGCGGTCACGCACACAAGTTCCCAAGTCCCCAAGTCCCAGAACAGGTCCCTGAACAAGTCCCCAAGTCCCCAAGTCCCAAGACCCTGCACTGGGCTACAGTGCTTCAGCAATGTCCACAATAAAGAAGCGTGTTGCACAGAAAAAGGGCCCACTGTGCTTCCTCTTGCCGACTCACTCACTCACTTAGGTGAAACCTTCAACGTCCACAGGAACAGCGCGTCCTCAGCAGAAGAGTCTCAGCCCAACAGCCCACTTGTGTGCCACTTCCGGGTGCGCACGCGGGTGCACTAGCACAGGGAGTTATATGCACGTAGGAGCCGTGGGCGGGAGGCGGGGTCCAAAGAATAGAAACAAAAAATGGACTTTAGGTGAAAGCTTCAACGTCCACAGGAACAGCGCATCCTCAGCACAAGAGTCTCAGCCCAACAGCCCACTTGCGTGCCACTTCCGATTGTTCATATTAAAATCGGACGACCTTCGCCCATCCCAGAACACCCACATGTAAAGTTATCACACATATGTATATATACAAATTTGTCATTACAAACCAAGGGTCATTGTTGCTGCGAAATATTTAAATAGCAATGTGTAAAATCCCTATGATTTCCCATAAAACACCCAAGTTTACAAGTAAATAATTAGTATTGCAACATATATGAGTCTTTTAAAGTGATAAGCACCGCCTTTTTAATCAATGAAATGTCATTTAAAGTAATTATTTAACCCTTGAACATGTACACAAGTCTGATCATAAGTAGAATGTTGTAAATTTTCACTAATGCTGTTGTATACGTCAACCTGGTTCTACCTCACGTTCTATGCTAGCTTTCCCCATCGGTCCCCGCACCCCAATGCATAACTTTGAATGATGTGATGTTAACAAAACCGTTCACTGATTCTGCAAATACAGTACCTAGGAAATACTAAAAAGTGTAATACAGTGTTCATAAAATCACATGATCTTTGATACATATTACATGCAGCAGCGTCCATGTAGTTATGGTTAAGTTGGTGTTTCCATAGGAAGAGCATTTTTTGGGCAGCTTATAACTTCGCTTATAACTTCGCTCATTCTGGACGAATCCTCACCAAACTTTGCAAAAAACTTATATGGCCCACTATGAATTGCAAAGTTTGGAGAGGTTTGGTTCAGGGGGGGCAAAGTTATAGGGGGGTCCCAAAGCTTTTGTTTTTTCCCATAGACATAATGAGAAAACACTTTGCGCATGCCTACAGCCCAAACCGCTGGACGGATTTACACCAAATTTGTGGCAGGAGCGGGGGCTTGGTCCTGAAAGCGTGCTTTTGCAAATTTGGTGTAAATCCGTCCAGTAGTTTTTTTTTAAATGACCTAAATATAAGGCAAAAAAATGAGTGATATCTCCGTTCGCTTTGCGGACGGACTTCCCGGTTCGCTTCGCGGACAGTGCCCTGATTGGCTGAGCGGCTTGCGCTGTGTCCGCGGACATCTGACGTGTTTGCTGATTGGACGGCGTGGGGCGTGGAGCGTGTCACATTTTTGGTGGCACCCGACATCTTGCATTCACCGAAGACCGCGGACAGCGAGGTGAAACTTGGTTTAAAAATTGTATTTAGTGGCGTGTGTTGGTGTGTAAGAGTGTTTGGGGACGGTAGGGGAGTATGAGATAGGTGCAACATTGTATTTTTTATGTGCTAGATGCTTTTGTTGTGTTCGATTTGTCTGCGGACAACACGGCTGTTCTGAAATGTTCGTAAATAAGCAGAATGGATTCGCTGTCAAGTTGAAAGTGTTCTAAGAAGACTCGTGGGGTCCTGGAATGTTCGCAGGGGGTGTCCTGAAGACGTTGTCTGTATTGTTCGTTGTCAAGCTGAAAGTGTTCCAAGAACACTCGCAGTGTCCTGAAATGTTCGTACATAAAGAAAATGGGGGTGTTCACAGAAAGGATTGCTCTCTTTCAAGCCTGTGTCTTCCGCTATATTTATATATGTTTCATATGATATGACTTGACCCTAAGTCTACAAATATAGTACCTTTTCAATTTTTACTTCCTGACTGTTACTGAAGAAAACTATGTGGCTTAGATATGTCAGTAAAGGAAAAAAGGGAGAGCCAGCCATGTGATGTCATCAGTGATGTCATCAATGACATTTGTGATGTCATCTTTGATGTCCTGGGTGTTAGTGTTAGCAGTGCACGGTGGCGCGAGTTATGGTTGCTTATCTTACCATAACTGCCGAATTTCAGGGGTTTTTCGGTTTTACTTTGAACCATAACGTCCCTTTAACAACGTTTTTTTTACTGAATTTGATAGGTTTTTAGTAGCGCAACTTAACCATAACGTCCCTTTTATATATATGTATACATGCAATTGTACTGGCCTACCTACGTTTTTCATTTTATAATGATGTGCATGCAACCCTGTAACGTAGATGCGTGAGAAGTTACAAGGCTATCTCTCCCTTTCCCTGGAAAGCCACGTACTCAGCCCCCATCCTCCTCCCTCCAAGGCCCAGCTGGGGATTTAAGGTCTCTGGTTTATTGATGTTAGAATAACACAACTACCCCTCCTTGCTTTCTTTTCCTGCTGAACCCACACAAGGTATTTACCTTTCCCCATGCCCTCTGACACCCGACGCCACCATAAAATCACTGTGTACCTCCACGCTCTGGTTAGAAGAATTATGAGTACCAAGGCCCCACATGCTGACACCTCTTGATGTACCAGCTATGTGCCCCCCTGACCCAATGGTATTTTAGTTCACCCCAACCTCGACTGACCATGAGGCAGTTATTCACTCTTGGACTAACACACTATAAAAATGTCTCTTACTACATCTAACAAAGTAGAATGATAAAAGTACCCCGACGCATGCCCCCTGATAAGACACCTGGGCTCATGAACCTGCCCCTCTCTGTTAACAATGACTTTATGATCATGTATTGAGAAGACACAGAGTTACATGCCATTTCTTTGTAATGTTAGATTAACAACTTGTAGGATTCATATGACAGATTGAAGTAGAAGTTAGTAATGAATGAGTACATGTGGCCACAAGGGCAAAATGTTAGTGCAGACGTGATGTATCAACTGGAACAGCTTGTGACCTGATACTCCACCCCGATGAGCCCAACTGCTCCGAGCACCCCGCGCTGCCACCACGTGGATCTCCGTCAATCATGGAGCGCCGCACCTGCTTTGTACATAGTAGCTAGTCTTCACCACCCAATCCCCATGATTATGTGCCACCTATAGCTTACCTCACCAATGACGTGTTTTTGTAATAAATATGAATACCTTTCTATTATCTGGCAGAGTTTGCACAGTCCTCTGCATGCCCTATATTGATTTAGATAAAGCTTTTTATACTTCACCCGCACTTGGCCTTGGTCTCATTCCCTGCTGGGATGTGTCCATTATTGATTACCATTGTAGAGTTTAAATGCCTTTTTAGGGGACACTCACTTTCAGTATCTGTCAATCATTGGTGCACTGGGGATTCTTCCGAAATAAGATGGGTGGTTGCAGGCATTTCTGGATCTTTATGTTGTCATCAATCTGGGGGTAAGGAGGGGTATTCTCAGGACCCTCTCTTCAGTCCCTCCTCTGGTAGACCAGTCGACCAAATCCTCATACTTCACACCTTTTGCTCTTGGCTGCCAAATCTGTGTTATCCGTCTGAGGTGTCCATAGTAATTTACATGATTGTCGAAAGTCCACACCCTGTAGCTGCACACTCCCTCTGGGTTACACCATACCCATTTTCCTTCATAGATCTTAGCATCGAAAGTATTATACAGCTTCATCGCCTCATGTGGAAATAATGGACATCTGGATATTCTCGCTCTCAGCTTGTCTCGTTCTTCCACTATTTTGTCCTGTGTTCCTCCTATATGCACGTCCATCATCACCTTCATCCTGATCGATTTCTCTGCTGTCTTACGACATTGAGCAATGCAGATCTTCACCACACAGTCCTACTAGTACCAATATCTTTTTTTTTTTTTTTACATTTATAAAGTGCCCAAACCCTTTGGCACAGGGCACTGTAGCAACCAGTTACATGTCACATGCTTAGGCGAGGCAATACAAGGAACTGCTGTGGGCATGAGATAACAACATAGGTGAAGTTAATACCCAAAAGAGTCAGTAGTTCCTGCAAAGAGGAGCAGTGTGTTAGGTGAAAGGCCATGTGTTCAGTGACTTTCGGAAGGTCCAGTATGAGCTTTCTGATCTCAAGTCTGTTGGAAGGGCATTCCAGTGGTTCGCTGATATCGATGGGAAGCTGCCCCCCCCTCCTTTAGCTCTTTTGAATTTGGATAGGATGAGTCTTTGAGCGTTGATAGCCCTAGTTGGTCTGTTGGGTGTTGCTTTTTCAATTTTCTGGGCAATGTAACATGGTGTGGTGTTGCTTAGACATTTATGAGTGATGGCTAGAGCTTTAAAGATGATTCTTTCCCTGACTGGGAACCAGTGTGCTTTTTTTTTTGCAGTTGAAATGTGGTCTCTGCTCCGAATGTTTAATTCTGCTCTTAGGGAGTTATTCTGAATTAAATGGAGTTTGTTAATGTTTATTTGGGATGTTCCAGTGAACACACATTGCAGTAATCCAATTGTGTGCCTATGGTGGCTCTTGCTATTGTCAGGCAGCCCTCTGTTGTCAAGAAGTGTCTAGCTGCAGAGATGGGTTTTGCTGTGTATGCTGCTGAAGAGGCAACAGCGCTTATTTCTTGGTGAGGTATAATGCAGAGTCCAGATGTATGCCAAGGGTTTTTACAGTGGCAGAAACGGGGATCTGGAAGCTTTCTATCCTGAAGGATGAGTATTATGGGCTGAGTTTCTGAATCAGAGAATGTGAGCCTGCCAGGAGGATCTCTGTTTTTTTTCATTGAGGCAAAGGAAATTCATGGCCATCCATGTTTCAATAGTGGAGTAGATGTGGTGGAGGGTAAGGGAGTCTTGCTTGTAGGAGCCTGTTAAGGGAAGAAGGATATGGGTGTCATCGGCATAATTGGTGTAAGATATGCCAATGTCATCCAGGATGTCAAAAAGAGGTTTAGTAAACATATTGTATAGGCACAGGGAGATGCAGGAGCCTTGAGGGATGCCACACGGGATGGGGCTAGGCGTGCCATTGGCGTTGTCGGAGAAGAATCTCATGGTTCTACCTTCTAGGAAGGAGGTTATCCAGCAGGTGGCATTGGTGGAGAAATTCACTAATGATGTGAGGTGGTGGCATAGGGTGGTGTGGTCAATTAATACAAACAATGGCCCCATCTTCCTTAGCTACACACTCCAGCAGAACAGAAAGGCTTAAAGGAACCAGATTTTGAAGTCTATCAGAAGGCTGTGGTCTAGGAGAGGAAGCCAAAGACATGTGGGGGTCAGAAACCAAGTCATGTAGTAGCAGGATGGCAGTTTTGCCATTGTATCACGTTGAATATAGTATGGAAATCTCCCAATATCATAATTCAACAGCCACTTATCAAAATGTTGACTTCAACAAGATCCCAACCTACCTGTCTAATAGCTTTAGAATCCTGAATGCTTAGGGATCATAAACATTAAAATCAATAGTGAATGGAACCCATAATCTTACCAGCAAGTACATGTCTAGATATTACTGCATTTACCATGCTGTTATAATTATTTCTTACCCATGTCAGTAGGCCCCCTTTTGAACTACCTATTCCTTGAGATTTTAATAACACATTTCAGCCATCTACAGAGAAGGGGTTATTTGAATACTTTTCATGTAGGGCAAAAAAGACATGCTGATCGATCAGCTGATGAACTCGCTCATACAAGCCAGTTCCAATGTGTCCCTATGTCGATATGTGGCAGGGACACATTGGAAGCAGATACAAAGTTGTGTACACAGTGTAACACCTGCACAATAATCCATCCCACATCCCACACTATCACGTGGCAATGTCTGTGTTACTTCTGCAGATACCCTGTCTGTTTATAAAATACACCCCTAAGAAGTTTTCAGCACATAGTTCCTCATTACCAGTATGGTGGTGCAGGAATAAAATGGGGGCAAAATGCTGGGGGTAATTCTGCCGCCTTACCACCAAATAACGGACAGATCAGCAGAATTACTGCTAACAGTAATTCTGCCAAAATCCCCATGGAATGGAGTCCATAGCACTCCATAAATAGGGACTAAAACTGCCATACCACCACTTGTAATCCAGCGGTAATTCCATCAGACCAAATGGCACTAATGGTAATTCCATTTGGTGGTATTCCAGCTGATTTAATACTGAAATATGACTGAACTTGCAAATAGGTCCATACTGTTGACAATGTCAGATTGCATGTACAAAGAACTATGGTCAATTAGACATAGGAGATAGACAGGAAGACATGGCTCAACAAGTATTACTAAAGAAAGCAAAACCTCAACTAACCCTATACCTAACTTCAAATGAACATAATCAAATAGTGCTGCTCAAGAATTCTTACAAAAATTCTGTCCTCTGTCCAAACCTGTGCTATCCTATATCCATACCAATAATAACCTAAATGACATAAACCTCTGCCAAGTAAGTTGGGCTGTCTAGCTCTCCAGGCCACCAGTGTACTGCATAGCGTCCAACCCCTCCTGTGGTACTCTGTGCCTCAAACCCCTCAAGGGCTAACCCAATGCGTATAAGCTCCGTGTGGACTTTTTGACATCCCAGGCTGTCTGAGTCTCAGGTTGCTTTCACCCCAACATGGAGAATTCTCTATGTAAACCCCTCATGGGCTTTCCGATATCTCACCACTGGGTGGGGTGTGGGCATTGTCATCCCAGTTCAGACAGTTCTCACTGTTAGCCCCTCAGGGGCTTTTGGCTTCCTCACCCCATCATGTGGTATGGGGGTTGCCACCCTGGTTCAGGTAGTTAACAATAGTATGCCCTTGTGGGTTTTTTGCTTTTTCACTGCACTGTGGAGTTTGAGTATTCCCACTCCAGTTCAGGTAGCTCTCAATATTAGCCCAATGTGGTTGTTCGGCTTTCTCACCCTGGCGTGGGGTATGCATTGTGCAGTCTGTTAGCTTCTCAGTTCCTAATACAGCCTGAATCCCTTTTTTGCTTTGGCTTCCCTCGGCCACAGCAGTGGCGATATGTTTCGAACTCCTTTTGTAAACTCAGCAGGGATGCATGTCTTTCCTTCTCTGGCAGTCCGACATCTGCTCCAGCTGAGCCTTCAGTTTGCTACAACGGTATTTTCTGGTCCTGCGCTTGGAGGGCAAAGCACATCCAGCTTGAGTCCCCACTCTAGGAAGTGGTTTACAGTGGGTCTCCTAGCTGTGCCATAGTTTCGACCGGATACACAGGATTGACGCCTGACTTGGTCTTATACCAAAGGGGCACCTCCACATATTTTCTTCCTGCTTCATCTGGTGCAGGTCTCTGCCTTTACTCTCTCTCGCCAGATGTAACAAGACACTTATGTTTCCCCAGCTTGTCACAAAAGCCCTGCACATTATGGTCAGTCCCTAGGTATGCCATTAATAAAGGGGAATCAGGGTAGGAGGGAGGTATAGTTAGATCCCTGCCTGGGATCTCATTGCCTCCTAAGAGGGGCCACCCCCAATGAGAGCCCTCTAGCCCTGTCCCCTAGTGAGGGCATAGGAGAGCAGGCTCACCTCCCCAGTCTCAAAGGGAGTGACTACCCGACAGGGCGAAGGATTGCATTCCCTGTATTCATCACAGCACCTAGAGTACACACAACCCCTAAATGTATCTTTGTTCCTACAGGAGAGGATAAGGATACTTCTGAGGAGATTGATGAAGAGGATGAAGATGAGGATGATAATGGTGTACACACAGACGTGGCAAGGGGCTCAGAGATATATGTGGCAGAACCCCCTGATTTTCCTCCGGGCTGTAGTTCTACAGTGTGTTAGTCTGTTAACAAAGAGGTTATTTTACTTCAGACATTTGTTTAATGAGACTGCGATTATCACACATGACCAATTATGGTTAATATTGCACGGAGGACATTCAAAGCGGTTAAGATATGCACTTGTAAATTATCTAAACACATTAGAAATTAGGTCATGTGAAGACAAGGATGGCTAAGAACTGGAAATGTGTACATGTATTTATACATCTATTATGTATGTTAAGTTGAATATCTTTTCGAGTGAATAATGATTAACTTGTCATCACTCTAAAAATGTTTTGTTTGTATTATCTAGAAATTGAATGTTGAAACTGATCATTTTTAAATTCTGTAATGAATTTGTTGAAAGGTCAGGTTTATTTTACTGATCAAAACAACAATAAATAAAAAATAAAAAATAAAAAAAAATTCTACAGCTAGAAGCCTTTTGGAGTGCTAGCCCACATCCAGCATGTGGAACTTGCTGAACAGCCAGGGTGACTGGGACACCCACCAGCAGGTACCACCAAACAGAACAATGTCACCATGGCCCAACCATATACACAGCAGTTGATGGCTGGGCACATACTGGTGGTGGTGGAGGACACCACCACTCATGTGGAGCCAACAGACCTCTGCCACACACAGGGCTAACTGTATCTCCTACAGGCACCAGGCATCAATGATCACCCTCCCAACACCCCAAAAACAATCCCACAGTTTATGTGGCTGACACCTTAATTACTGAAATAATTGAGAGAATGTCATCCTTAAACACTACCCATGAATAGGCATGTGGGAATATGAGGACATTGGTTGATGACTGCTCCTTGTTGGGACCACTACTGGCTCATGTAAATAAGTCACCGGAGAAGGTGTAGCATGAGTTGGAGGAATTCAACAGGATCAGGGTGGCATTGCAGTGGCAGGTGCCAGCAGCATGGGAAAAGTCCAGGAAGGGTGGTCATCTGGCCCAAGAGCAGTCCATTGATGTTTCAGCTGCAGCTTTAGCTGCATCTGGAGCAGTCTATGCTCAGACCAGGGTGGATGATCATCTGGCCCAGTAGTGGGCTGCTGCAGATGCAGTTCAGCTTCAGCTGCATTTGCAGCAGCCTATGCTCAGGCAAGGAAGGATGCCTGTCTGAACTGGGAGCAGGCTGCCGCTTATGCTGTTGCAGCTGTAGCTGTAGCTTCATCTGCAGCAGCCTTTGATCAGTCCTGGGAGGACACCCTTCTGGCCTGGGAGCCACATAACATGATGCTCTGCCTCCTGTGCCACTATCTGACTCTTGGCACATTGCAATATGTCATTATGCCTATGAATGAAGGAGTCCAGCCTGCACCATGCCCAGTCACAAACTGCATTGAGTGGGTAGCAGACACACATCCAAATTCAGGAGTATTTGGGGAGGGAATATTCAACTACCTTTACCTAAAGCCTCCCTTCTACAGCAGTCCCTCAACCATCCCAGGCTAGCACACTGTTGACAACTGGTGTTGATGGTGCAACTACAGAACCAACAGGCCTCTGTGTCCAAAGGGCCATGCCGGGGGAGATAGTCACTCCATTCTAGCACATTTACTTTTTGCCTCTTCCTGCCCTGGTGGGCTTGCCACATTATTTGATTCAATTTG
Source organism: Ambystoma mexicanum (assembly GCF_040938575.1). Lineage (NCBI taxonomy): Eukaryota > Metazoa > Chordata > Amphibia > Caudata > Ambystomatidae > Ambystoma > Ambystoma mexicanum. Next base: position 398,219,845 of record NC_090939.1, read on the forward strand.
GATTACATCCTGTATTATGCATCCTAGACCTTGGACTTCTGGTATTTTGGATTTACCCTGTGCTTCATAATCACCTTCATGTCCCTGGACTACCACTTAAATGTACCTCTCTGGAATTCAGTGATCAAAGGACAGGACATTATTTTTCAAAAATAAGCTCTGACCTAAAAGGGCTGCAGCATTCATCAAGAATAAACATGTTCAGAACAGATATGTTTAGAAATTATTTTGTTGTGTCCTGCCTGTTTAACATTTGGGCACATGGGAAGGGGCAGTTAGGAGTAGTGCCATGTTGGTTCCATGTCTTTTCATTGAAAAATGTTTCATGATTACCGATTATTTTTTTTTAAAAAATTAGGTCCATCCAAAATCCTCAATTTCTGCCCTTTCAAACACCCTAAACATTCCCAAATATATATTTATATTTTTAATAGGGGGTCCCCCAAGCCATGTTTTCCAAATGTAACCCTTTACCCCACCCATACATACATACATACATACTTTTTAGATGAGAAACATTTTCACTGAAATATTTTTTCTATGAACAAAGTTTTCATTGAAACATTTTAGATGAAACATATTTTCAATTGAACATTTTTCATTTAAAAAACTATACCGGCCATATTGTGTGGTGTATAGATAAATATACCTCTATCAGAAGAAATTGTTATGATCTCTTTCCACTAGACAATCCCTATTGCTGTACACGATTCAGAGCCTCCCCATCATGGCCATGTCCACCATCACCAGATTTGGTTCATCCTTGCTGTCATCTGTCATGGGCATATTGCGTCAACATGCAATGGCGTACAGCATGATACACATGGCTATAATGTGTCAGAACCTCTCCTGAAGGTACATGAAAGCCGCACCTGTATTATGAAAGCACCTAAGGCGGTTCTTCACTAGGCCAAAATGCTGACACTGACTCATGGTGTATCCTGCATCTCCTGAGGGACACAGAGTACAGTACAGACAACACATGGAATGATGTTGGCTCTTGGACAAAGACACATAACCTAACATGAGTGTGTATGTTTAAGTACTGTGGCATTCACCACTTTCACAGACCTTTGGTACATATTACCCTCTTGTCTGGCAGTTTAAGGCACAGAAATAGACATGTGTTTGTTGTCGTACAGGAGACAGGAACATTCAGCACATTCCAGCAGTTCTAGAGACTTCATATCCATTTGTGCAGTTCATGGGGTGGGTGAAAAGCAGAGTGTGACCAGCCAACATTACCTAAACTGAATCATTTCACTGTTTGCTTTGTCTTTTGGTATACAACACATGCACATCAAACCTTCCTGTGATGCTGCACAATGGATCCCAGTGTAATACACCAGCACTCTAGCAGGTGCTATATGCAGGCCCATTACATTGGGTTCACATCTTGTTATGCTTGACTGCCTCAGTGCTCCCTCTCAGAGGTTCCTGTCCATTCTCTTCCCCTGTTGAGCCCTCAATACATTCCAGAAATTAGTCCTTACTGTTCACTGGCTCCCTGAGCCATGCCTCATAGTTCCCTAGATCTACATTTGCTTTCTTGTGGATTTGTTGTCCCACTCCTCATCATGGTCTTGCCCCTTATGAGCATGACTTCCTTGGTGCTCCCGCTCACAGTTCCCTGTCCTTCCTCTTGCCCTTCCTTCTGTGTCAAAGACCTTTGTGCCACCTGCAGAGTGCTTCAAGTCTGGCGTTTTTTCTCAGTGTGGCTTCCCTGTACATTCGCCCCAAAATCTGCATTAGCTTCCGTCCACATACTCTCCAGCCTTGCTGGGTGCCTTTTTTCATTCAACAGACTATTCCTTCCTCTGAGATTTCTTGGTTTCTTACATGGCACCATGAATGCACATGGCTATCAAAGTGGGTTGTATCCCTGTGTAGGCCCCACTACCCCTACTTTTATGAACATTGTACCTTTGCACTACGATGCTTCTTATTGTTTATTTGTTGGTGTTGAATGGTGAGGCGCAAGCACACACCCTCTGGCCACCTGCGTCATTTCTTGGTTTGTGTCAGCTGCCTTAGGGCTTTCTGGCTCATTCATGCTCATGTCCGCTACCCTTCCTATCCTCTGGTTCTCTTATCATGTTCGTCCTCTCATCTCCTTCTCACTGAAATAGACAGGCTGTGTCCTTCTGAACCTGTCTGTTATATTTATCGTACTTTCTAGTGACATTGCATTACACTTACCACAAAGGCACTTTTGTAGCTCCTCAATGGCTTTCTGCCCATGCAAGCCATCTCTCCCACGATGCCGCCATGTGCATTAGGTACATGTGCTTTTTGTCCCTGGGATCTGTTTCTGTAATCCACATGTTCTTTTAGGGGGCAAACAGGGACATGTGTGCCCATTGGGTATGGTGGAATTGTGTTAGGTCAGCAAAACTGTGGCAGTATGATAGCGTTTAGTGAGTGCTATGGACTGTTCTTGTGCTTAAATAGCATGCATGCCATACATTGCTCAAGTCCCTTCATGATGTGTGGAAACTTGCACTAAACCAGGATCATGGAGTCATGGGTGGATCCCAGAAACACGCACGCACATGTTTAAATAGTGGATCCAAGTCACAGACCATCAGTGCATTGATGAATGTTTCATGTGTCTGTTTCTGTAGACCTGTGCAATTGCCCTGAATCGTACAATGACCACACGTTTGCACCACATGGTGCCCACCACATTGGGTAAGCCTGCAATAGCATCAAACTGGGACTTTATGTGGGTGGGGATGACTGGGTTCGTGGGTGTTGGATATATTCTGGGGTTACTCCTATTTTTGTGATATTTTATGGTAATTGGTTGGTGTGTGTCATTTTACATTTGTGAGACCAACTTCAGAATATAGCTTCACAACTGTTCTTTTAACCAGGGTACTTATTTGCATAAGTTACTGGACTTGGGACAGTCAGTGGGGTAATTAGTATTTTCACACCTCACAGCATGTATGTACAATGCTGCCATAGGTCCTAGTTGCTGAAATGCAAAACACATGGATCATATCATAAACAAATAATTGTCTACACACACACACACATCCGACACTCCTAAAAACTCACTTCATAGAAAACAATCTATTTCAGATGTTACCACATGTGGCAATATGAATTACCGCCTATGGTAAAATAAGCCTATCACCTGTTGGACCTCAGTCTATATGCTAATAAAATTGCAGACACATAATAAAATCACAAACTCAATTCATTTTTAATCCTTTTGGTTTTTTATAAAATGTTAAAATTCAAGGCTGTTTAGACAGTTGTATTATGCGATACAAGGTACTTGGACATGGATAAAAATGCATTTTATTAGAGTGTTCGCACACATTAACAGAACCAGCTGTTCTCAATCTTACCATCCAACCTTGTACACGAGAGAATTGGCAAGAAATGCACTTTGAGAGAGAGAAAGAACAAAAGCACAAATACTTTCATGTAAACTTATATTCCTGGCTGAGTTGGAACTGGAGAATCTGCCTCAGTCTGTTCGCACACAGATAAGGACTGTCATGACCCCAGGAAGCCTGCCAGCACTGGACACTGTCCTGCAAATCACAGTCCCTCTCAGCACAGTGTCCCAGGATGTCTACCCGCCAGATCATCTCAGCCCAGTATCCAAAGAGGTCTGACTCGCTCTGGATGTTTATAAATAAAACAAAAAATATAATTTTACATTCAGCTGACAGCTGTTCACCCTAAACAATTTTAAAAAGTAAGTATCTATGACATTTCTTTCAAAAGCTGTAAACAAAAATATGATTCCATATGTAAAAAAATGTTTTTAGATGTAATGGGATGAATCTCAACATATAATGACCTTCCATCCCCTGGCCTGTCAGCAGAACCTTTGGTGTCATATAATGTTGGTCCCTTTGAGTTCAGACCTGGGCCATTTCTGACCCCTGGGAGAGTGGTTGTCATGGGACCAGTGTCAAAGGCTTTGTTGAAGTTTGTTTTCCCAATAGAAGATGTTGCTATAGCTTTCCCCCAGTGAGTGATTGTCCCAGCTGTCTGACCAATGTTTCAGACTCCAGGTCTCCACGTATCAAAGATGTGAATTGCACCCTTCTGGAAGGACCTGGCTGATTAGAAGATCTGATAAATCGGGGGTAGACCACTGCTCAGAATCTATGTCTTGTATATTTTAAATGAGCAGCATTTGTTTTCCTCCAAAGATCTATTCTGAGAAAAAAGAATGCATTTGGGCCTTAGTAAATCTAGGCAGTGTCATAACATATTATCGTCCAGCTTCCAAGCCTGAGTTTACACTTTCCAAGTCCTCTGTAGAAAAAATAGAAATAAAGTAGGCCCAAATTGTATTTTACTGTTTTATAACATGCTGTGTTTTTACATCCCAGATTGACTATTTTCCATTTATTTTCTATTTATTTCCATAGCTGGTCAGATAGCACAGTGAGTAGAGCGCTCGCTTTGACATCTGTGTGCAGAGCCTGCTGACGCAGGTTCGTATCCCGGCAGGACCAAACTCAGCCTTTCATTCTTCTGAGGTCAATAAATGAGCACCACACTCTGTGTGCAGTAATAAGCACCTTTCAAATGCCTGAGGGTTTGTAACACTATATACATGTTAAATTATTATTATTATTAAGAAATGGTTGTTGGATACTTTCTGGTAACTGGTAAGATTGATTTTGGTCACTGTCAGTAACTATTATACTATTGTTATAGATGGGTCGCTAACATTGCATATTTCCTTACATGTTTTTTTTTTAAATGCTTTGCAAAGTATGTAGTTCACATGCTTGTTTTTAAATATGGCATGTTTCTTTGCATTCTTTTCTTCAGTATAGATTTCCCTACAAATATCCACATTTGTTCCTTCTCCTTGGAACAGCAACATGAGGAGGACAAGGGACTGTTTCCTTTTTGTCCGTGTTCTTTCCGGCTGATTTTGGATCAGTCTTTCTTCCACCGTCACTTCTTCCTTTTGGGGAACAATGGAGGTTATCCTTTTCTGGATCTTATCCCCTCTCTCAATTTTCCTTGGAAGGTTCCTCTCTGTCCTCTGTGCCCTGGAAAGAAGTCAAGCACACCCTCAGCAAATGTGAGACTTCCACAGCCGCTCAAGTCATACCAACACGCCATGCATCGTGTTCTATGCAGATTTGGAAAGAACATTTCAGCCATGACATTGCCAAAAAAGGAGCTGTCTGCCAGATATTGGGGACAACCCAGGATGCATGCCCTTGACTTTACCATGTCACCTGCATCCAGATGTGGTGCTTCCAACATTGATATTTTGAGGAGGATCCCGACCCATTAAGCTATGATCAAATGATCAACCACACACAAATTATCCAGTGTCGATATGCAAACACCCACCTGCAGGGCCTTACCTATTGCAAGATGGCCACATTCTCGAGGCCAATACTGAGAAATCATTGGTCATATATTCACTAGGGTACCCACACATTGGTGACAAAATGAAGCATGGCTGAGTGCATCACATACGAATGCCCTGCACATGGAATGATCACACAGCAACATCAATGGGTACCATGATCTCCTTGCAACAGTGTAACAAGGCCATGCCATCCTGATGCACATTCCAAAATAAACAACAAATATTGAGCCTAAGCAATGGCACAGCACATAACGAGGTACCCCAAAACATTGCAATTGAAAAACATATGTTCCAGATGCAAAAGGATCCAATATATGGAAAGGTACACCACACAATGATCAATGGATACTCCACATGTTCCTGTCCATGTGAATCATGTGTAGTACAACTCCAACAACCAGTAAAAATATGCCCCCAACTGGCATATACCCCAGACATATTAAGAGTGAAGGAGAAAGGAAAATTCAATATGTGGGCCACATAAACAGCACTTTTCAGTTATAGACAGAAAAGGCTTGCAGTCAACAGCTAATGAGAATTAGGGGCAACCGCCAAATGCCATGCCCATCTCATGTAAAGTTTCAATCGATCGAAGTATCCGGGGTGATTAATAATTATAGAATGTGTTGAAGTTCTTGTATGTATTTATTTGTTTATTGGGTTTGTATAATACACCTACACACAAGTGTTACACTCCTAAGGTGCAGTGCATGACATGCAACCATGAATGGGACCCATCATGAGGCCTTCCATAGTGCTGTGAATATAGCAAGGCACCTCCCCCTTCCCTTGATAAAATGGCAACAAACCAATGTTGTTGTGTTTGTGGGAAGATTCTCATCTGGGGCATATGGTCAGTGGGCCACGAAGTAAGGAGAAGCATACAAAAGTAAAGGCACACCCAACTCCAACCATTACTCAACTCAGGGCCCATGCAACCCTAAAACATACATGTGCATAATACCATGCGCAATACATAACTGGCTTGTGGATTATGGGAATTCCTAGAGATCCAGCCTAGCATGACCCTCAACCTTGTGACACATATGACACAAACTTTGGGAAAGCCAACATGATGTAGTGAATACATGGACATATGGTTAGTGCCCCACTCTTTCACCCATTCCCCAGTATGCATTTATAACACGCCTGTACAGAAGTTTTTCTATGCGCGACAAGATAAGAAGGAAGGAAGGATAGAGGGAGGACAAAACCATTTTTCTAGGCCTTGTGACATTCAGATCGCACAGGTGCAGGGGGAGAGAGGGAGAGAAGTGCCAAGGGGGCCGGGGTGAAAGGGAAAGTGCAGGTAGCTCATAAGTGTTTCCGGTAAGTGGCTCATAAGTGCAGAGATTCGGGGACTGTAGGGTTGAATATACAGGCCTGTAAGTGCAAGGAGACCCGGAGTCAGTGCAAGGGTAACTGGACATGCAGGAGCCTGAACCCGAAATTCAGTGTGCAGCTATCATGTAATCATCAAGGGACAGGGAGAGAGAAATTGGAAGTGAAAAGGAAGGTCTTGAGTTGCTTCTGGAACCAGAGGTGGTCCTGCTCAAGTTGAGATAGGCAGAGAGGCTGTTCCAGAGTGAGGCCCAAGGAGAGGAAAGAGATCTATGCCCTACTCTCTGCCTGGAGAAGCGTCTTACCCTCAGAGATTTGGTTGGGGATGAGTGGTGGGTTTGAGAAGAAAGAAGCGTAGGAAGAGAAATTTGGAGGTAGTGAGGTCGCTGGCACCAGCAAGCTTTGTGGATGATGCAAATGGTCTTGAATTTGATCCTTGCAGCCACAGGGAGTCAGTGGAGAGATTTCAGAGCTGGAGAGACATGATCCCTGGAATTGAGGCCAAAGACAAGTCTTGCAGTCCTGTTCTGGATATGTTGTAAAGGGTGAAAAGTAGAGGCAGGTAGATTTAGAAAGAGACTGTTCAGTGGTCCAACCTAGAGAGGACCAGGGCTCTGAAGACAGTGAGATTCTCAGGGGAAGTGAGAAAAGGACAAATACCTCTGAGCAGGTGCAGCTGATAGTGTGACTTAGAGATTTCAGAAATGTGATTAGAGAAGGAGAGGGTGGAGTCAAAGATGAAGCCAAGGTTCTTAGCCTCACAGGAAGGAGCAGGTAGAGGGCCCAGGGTGGGTGGCCAGAGTAAGAGAGGAAAGGAGGGAGCATGTGTCCCAATGAGTAGAATCTCAGTTTTACTAGCATTAACGCAGAGATTTTTGGAGGCACATCATTCTCAAATTAATAACAGGTATTCTAATATGAGAGAAGGCACAGAGGTGGCTGAGAGGAGCCTGAAGGAGAGCTGGGTGTCTTCCACATAACACTGAAAGTTAGAGCCAAAGTTGAGAATTTCTAATCTCAACTTGATCCAATAACAACTGAAGAGCATGGTAGTCTTGCATCATCCTCCATCCAGCAGTACTGAGCAGCCATACTCCATTCAGCCTTAATATTGTTTGCAACCCTCAGGGATTCTTTCTCAATGGAAGCTCTTTCCTGGACCATGACTTCCAAATCCTCTGCCCTTGCTCCAAGAATGGCCATGGTGTGTGAAGCAACCTTGGCTGTAAGCATTTCATGTCTCTACACCCTCATCTGCGCAGACACACACATGCACACACGCTGCCAGCATCTGGGTGCCTAACCTCTTGCTGTTCCCTCCTGATGTTGTAATGCAACTGTGGCATCCTGTCACCCACCCTCAATATTGCCACCTTTCTAAGTTATTGCAACTCCTGCTGCCTTGTGATCTGACTATAGCACTTGTTTTATATGAGCAAAGATGATCTGCTGCAGATAGAGACAACCATCCAGGCACTATCCCTCATTAACAGCATGATCACATGCGTCTGCCCTTAGTTGGCTCCAATGTCATGGGTAGACCCCTGTATCTTACTTACAGGCTGTGAGGCTTCTTACATTATTTTCTTAAAGTATATTGTCTTGTCTGCCTCCATGTGGCCCTCCACCACTACCATGGAAAAAGGCATACCCAAAGTTATATGTAGGTGGGAAAACACAGGTGGAACCAGATGTGATATCAAACAAGTAGTCCCACTGGATGCAGTTTGGTGCACATATATGATGGTGTGGAAGGAGGGAATTTATGTTGGCTACCCAAAGAAACTACTCTCACCAATAGCTGCTGCCTGGTGTTTGAAGAGCATGACCAACTATCTGAAATGCTGATCTTTGAAAACCACAGCATCATGGAGAACATTTATTTTCTGCAATCCAACCACCAGAAGTTTAAACATTGTTGTCTACATGGCCTCATCGGCCAATAAGGTAGGGTGGGTGCATCTGGGTGGTGACATCAGTGCAGGAATTTAGCATGACAGTAGAGGTATGTCTGGTAGGAGGAAGCGTACACATACCAAGTGTGCTTGGACACCCTACATTTGCATGTCCATCTCTACAGTATACATAGTCGCTGTGGATGCTGCACCAGACACACCTTCAAACTGGTCTTCCCCTTCTTTCACACATAGCCCTGCCACATCAAGTGAAGTATCCAGTCTCTGTGGCTCGCCTGTGTCCTCTGACACATTCCATTGTTACTCTGCTGCTGAGGTGTCCACAATAATGGCATGTACAATGCCCTCACTCTGGGCAGTAGTGCCCTCGAACATGTCAATAACGTTATCCATTTGCCCGTCTCTGGAGCTTGATGTGATGGAGAGTGCCTGGGAACTATCACCCCTTTAGGAGTTCTTGCCCATAGTATGTCACTGTTCCTCAAATGAAAGACTCTTTTCAGCTGATCATGACACTGCAAAGGAAGATTACATACATCATAACTTATGTAAGAAAATATCTCAACATTTTGACAGGCAACTGTGAAATGTGGTAATGCAGGCATTTATGTGTAATTGATCTTTGTTCATTGATGTGAACATAAATACCAGTCAGACAGACATGGCATCAGAGTCAGTGTAATGGGAACCCAATGTGGCCACTGGATTACTGAACCCTGCATGTCCATCTTGTAATACTAATATTGGCATGTCTCTGGTGGCCCTTTTCAATACATGTGTTTTTGCCTGGAGTCATGTGTGTTGCTCGTACTCATGACCCCAGAATCATACATTCACTCAACCACCTCACATAATCTGACACCCAACATAAGACGCAAACCTATTGACATTGATATCAATTCCAATGCAACAGCAAGGACATTTCTTACAAACCTTAGTATTTTGATGAGCCGATGGGCAGGACTTCTGTCACAGCCCATGATGTGCATGCACCACTCCTATCAAGCCCGTCCATGTAGCCTTCATACATAGCAATCTGCAGATGAGGAAACAAAATGCCCTCAGACCATTCCCATGTGATTGCATCAAAACACCTCATGTGCATGTCTCAGGTGTTCCAGACGCCCACAGATATGAGAGCAGGAGGGGTTTTCATTCACCATACTTCCAGATGTGTGCATGTGCCCTCTCTGCTGTTACCAGGCCCAGATGTATGTTAGGGTTGTTTGGATAGGCCATTGAGCCTATATCCTACATACTGGGTCACACATACCTGTGAGTGGAAGACTGACACCCCCTCGAGAAATTCATGCTATCACATCCATGTGTTTTGCACATTGTTAGCCAGGATCCCCTTTGGGTACCTTCTAGCATCATGGGTCTGGGGCTACAGGCTACAGTTATAGGGCCTGGGCATGAAGCAGCACATTCACCTTCATAAGGTTCCAGACCAAAAATAGTGCCACCCACCTCGTTGGCCAATCTTGCCTTCTTCTCACTCCCAATCCACATTTTATTCCAGCGCTTATTGTTTGTATCAGTGCTACAGACTTTGATCCCCTCTGAATTGATGGTAGCCTTAACTTAATGCACTTCCAGATCCTCTGATTTGCATAAGCCCCATGCTGCTTCTCAGTGCTGAAGAGGAACTCATAATAGCTAAGGGCCTGGTCACCCAGGATGCCAACTATGAATGCAGATAATTTGACAGACCTGAGCCATATCACCTGGGCTGGTTTAGATGATTGGTCTGTCATCATTGGTGGGAGGATAGTAGGGGTGACAGAGGGTTGTGAGTGTTGCTGCTCAGAGGAGGTTTGAATAACAGATGGAAGTGTTGTTGACCAGATGATTCTGATTAGATCAATTGAGGAAGTTGATTGTACTGGAACAAGGATCAGGTAGTGTTCTAGCAGGGGATGACTGGCTGTGGAGTTGGACGAGTCACTCCGGGGCATTGGCAATGTTGTGCCCCCCCAAGAAAGATGACCAGATAGCAGCAGGTGTTTGCCTGACAGGGAAATCACACAGAAGTGTGAGCGAAGGCAGGCAACATCTGTTCACTTTGGTGACAGGAGCATGCACACCATAAGGAAGCAGAGCTGAGAAAAGACCCTCGGTGCGTATCTTGTGTAGTAGCTGCTACATGGGCCATCATGTTGTCATGTGCATGCTTTCCAGATAATCTTCAGAAGCAGTAATGATGCTTATATGTATCATTGTTTGTGCGGCACACTCAGCAGCTGCATAGGAAGAGGTCACTTTTGCTATATCAATCTGGACAGAGAGCACATCTTACACCATGAGCAAGAGGGGACAGCCTCAAAAGGAGAAGGGCCCATCTAGGAACAATAGTTTAATTAACGAGGAGCTTGGGATCCTCACAGAACTTGTGGAGGAACGTCATGTGAAACTTTAAATATGGCTGGCAACACACTTTCAGTGATTGAAAATGCTGACCTTTGGCAGCAGGTAACAGATCACATTGATAGACAGTTATAAAAGGAAGACTAGGGGTCGTATGTTTGACCGTGCGCTAATTGATACTGTTATGAAAGATTCCTGAGATACATGTAATGCAAATTGGGTCTGCAGCAACTGCACACTTCCACTGGACCCCCTAGCAGGAACCAGGACACATCTGAGTAAAATATGGGGTTTGAAGGTGAAATCAGTGCGCTGATCCAAGGAAATTCTTGAAGTACAGTAGTCAGTATAAATGCAGAAATAAATCTTGAACTGAAATAATGGTAGCAATGAAAGTCTTTATCTTGATAATCTGCATAAATGAACAGCCGACAAGTGTTTCGACCCTCACGGTCGGTCTCAAGGTGTCTGGACGGATTGTAGCAACATGAATACGCGAAGAGAGGGAGACAGTCTAAAAAGACTGTAATGTCACCCTCAAAGCTGATTAGCAGAAACAAGGTTTCCAAGCATAAATGCTAGACAGATTATAAGTAGACAGCTCTTCAGAAAAGAAGTCAGTCTGCACGATCTCCTGACTTCCTCTATATCTTGCTGTACTCGCGGTCAGGTCCTTTATGGTGATGATTGATAGACATGCAATGGAATACCAACTGTCCAAGGATCTGAGTCTTTGAACCAAGAAAAAATTGGTGAGGAATTACTAGTCTTCTCAGGCCAGTGGTAGGGGACCCCCAGATAGAGGTCCTGACACCTGTGGGAGAGGTGGTCAGTAACCTGTTTTCCACACAGCAGGTAGTCAGCTTAGAAGGCACTGACACCTATGTGCCTACATCTAGTGAGTTACATGACTGCATGTTTTCTTTTCCTGGGGACATCCTTTTTATGCGTTTCAGCTCAGGTATAGCGCTGAGCTCCATGTATGGCCAATGTGCATCATGGGCATTGCTGTCTATGCATGGCAGGCCATGGTCACTACCTTCAGGTATAGATTGGTGAGATGTCATCAGTTGACATCACTGTGTATCACCTGTCCGATGAAGCAGTCACCCATATTTGCATGGGTATTATATCCCACATGACTGATAGCCATGTCTAGCATTGAAGGAAACATATGAGATTTTGCTGTACGGCACATGCAGCCATGTGTCAAATAAGGGTAATGTCAGTGCTGGATATGGAAGTAAGGGGTCATTCATGACACAAGTGTGTGATTGTTCTATGTGTACTTGCTTACATGCAAATGATGTGTTATGGCACATACATAGGCCAATGCTGTAATGGCTTGCCAAGTGGGGCATTTGTTTGATAGTATGCCAAGATTACATGTACTGGTGGTGCTGGTCAAGCTATGCATGTAATCACATTGTACACGGATGACATTCCCAGGCAAAAGAACCATATGTTGTCCAGAATGGACCCTCACACTTGAAGATGCATTGCATGTTGCATGTGTTGCATAGTACACTGACAGACTATCTATTTACCACAGATCTATTGTGAGGATGTCCTTAGATTAGGTTACATCCTGGTTGAGTTTCTTTTTATTCAAAATCTGACCTTTGCTCTTTAGCTTCAAGTTTGGCTGTACTTAGTTGTTCTACTATTTAAGTAGTTGTCATTGGTTCAATCAGCTACATGTTATGGTTATTGATTCTAATTTACTGTTCAACTGATCACATTTCAAAGTCTTAATTGAATAAGTCTACCATGGAAAACAATTATTACTGAGCATATTTACTGCAGATGTGAAGCCCACACTTAAATAGTGATGTAGTGGTTTATTAATAATTTAAGGCTGTTGGGATGGTTTTCTCCCGGGTTTACCCAAGGCAGTCTTGGGGTCTACCTGACTCTAAGGGGCCCAACACCCCTCCCGAGAATAACGGTGGGCTCAGTCAACGACAAGTAAAAAAAAAAAAACAACTGGGATCATACAAGGCAAACAAAATTCTCCGGTAATTCTCAGCTCTCCATGGTGTGCAGTAGAGTTTTGTACAAGTGTAGCGTCATCACCTGGGCCGTTCCCCAAAAAACCTATCACCATCGAGGATTGGGTATCGAGAGTACTATTGCCTATGGAAGTTTCCTATAGAGGTTATCGTACTGGCCCTTGCATGTCAGTTGGCTGGACTATCCCGTCCCCAAGAAACTGTCTTTTACATTGTTGCAGAGTAATGGGCTTAATATTGGTGCGTACCCTTACCATCCACCCTTGACTTTCTAAGTTGTGATTGGTTAGGGCTAATGTCCCCAGGCCTGGGAATTGATTTGGTGCTCAGCCCTCTGTGCACCTCTTCAAGGTGATGGGAACGGCTATGTTTCTGGATTGTAACGTGTGTGTACTACCTTCGCCTATGAGAGTGAGCTCAGACGTTCGAAACACTTGTTTCCGTCCACATCAGGTTTTGCTGGGATCAGCTCTGCTTTCCCACCACAAAAGAATATCCATTGTCTCGCTCGGCTGCATCACGTGTTCAGAGACGACTGAATTGAGCTCTGGAGTTTCCATTTATGAGGATTTATTCATATTTTCTTCAGCTGGTCCCCTTGTCCTCTGAAGATTGGAATGTTTCTGTGCATCTCTAACTTGGCTGTGACCTCGGCTTATATGTCTTGCTCTCTGTGCAGCTGAATCAGCTCTTCTCATCTCATGCTCTGTGGCTTTAAGGCCTCCTGTAATGTTCCTTAGACTTGTAATGCAAATTCTGTATTGTTCGTGCTATGGTAAGTTTCCTATAGGTTAGTCATAAAATATCATAAGTGGTTCTATCAGGCTCCATATATATTCCTGCTGTTCCACATAGTTTATTACTATAAACATCAGCAAGCTTGCTCAGGATCTCTTGTGCCTTGTCTGTGTTACTGCATTTGGTTAATGACAAAAATAATAAAGCTTTGACAGTATTTACATGTAACTGTCCTCTAGCTATCGAACTGTGTAAGCATGTTCTTCGTGTATACAAATGTGTGTTCGTGTAAGCGGTGCAGGACTGCGAGTGTGCTTCATGTCTAACTTTGCTATGTTGTGGTGTCACTACTGACGTCATTACAATGGTTGCTTTGTGTTTAATTGAGACTGTCCATAAGGGTATTTCCGCCCACAATCTCTGTTTCTTCTCCTATACCCGTGAAGACGTGTACTGGATTTGGTCTGTAAGGCTGGCTGGGAGGATACATTTCGGTGTATTGTATGGGAGGAAGGGTCTTTAGGTCTTAGGATCCCCCTACATTTCTCACCTACGTGGGGCTTATGACTCGCTGGCAGCATCTATGCACCTGGGCCCGGGATGTGGGATGGCTGCGGGCCGATGCATGAGTCTGCGCGGCTCACCCTGTAGCATGATACAGACTCCATTTTGTGATACACGTAGACTCTTTTTTGAGTATAACAATCTAGGCCTCCGTTGCAAAAGCGGCCTGCAGGGCTTCAGCTCTCCCCCATTCTCTTCCCCCCACCCGACTGCGCACAGCGAGCCAGCACTCCCTTCATCCTCCACTCCCTGCGGCTTCGCTGAAGGCCTATTCTCATGAGCAACTAGGCGTGAACAAGTAAAAGTACAAACACTGTATCTTTCACCTTCCGCAGTACATCATTGACCTGACGGTGACCGGACCTTAAGCTGCGGTCTGAGAAAAACAAAGCTGCCTCTATAAAACATGTCCTGTCTCCTTGCAGACCCCTGCATCTATAATATATGTTGTGAATAACCCCCAACCCTTTTCCCCGTTTGAAGTATCAGACATGAATGTTAAGCCTGGCTGCCACCCAGTTTTATCCATGCTGCTAAGCCATTTGCATGGCAGATGAAATAGCCTCACGTACATAAGGTTGATTGTTCATATGAAAATGGGACGACCTTCGCCCATCCCAGAACACCCAAATGTAAAGTTATCAAACATATGTATAATCGAATTTGTCATTACTAACCAAGGGTCGGTGTTGCTGCATATGTGTAAAATCCCTGTGCCCAATATGTTTTCTCATAAAACACACAAGTTTACAAATAAATAATTAAGTTTTGCAACATATATGAATCTTTTAAAGCACCACCTTTTTTTATCAATGAAATGTAGTTTAAAGTAATTATTTAAACCTTGAACATGTACACAAGTCTGATCATAAGTAGAATGTTGTAAATGTTCACTGATGCTGATGTATACGCCAACCTGGTTCTACCTCACATTCTATGCTAGCCTTCCCAATGTGTCCCCGCACCCAAATGCAAAACTATGAATGATGATGAGTGATGTTAACAAAACTGTTCATTGATTCTGCAAATGCAGTACCTATGAAATACGAAAATATTTAATACAAATAGTGTTCATAAACTCACATGATTATTATACATATATCTATGTACACATGCAATTGTACTGGCCTACCTCCTTTTTTCATTTTATAATGATGTGCATGCAACCCTGCAACATAGACGCGTGAGAAGTTACAAGGCCATCTCCACCTTTCCCTGGAAAGCCGCATACTCAGCCACCATCCTCCTCCCTCCAAGGCCCGGCTGGGGATTGAAGATCTCTGGTTTATTGATGTTAGAATAACACAACTACACCACCTTGCTTTCTTTTCCTGCTGAACCCCCATGAGATATTTACCTTCCCCCATGCCCCCTGACACCAGACAGTGCCATAAAATCACTGTGTACCTCCACGCTCTGGTTAGAAGAATTATGAGTAACAAGGCCTCACATGCAGCCGCCTCTTGATGTACCAGCTATGTGCCCCCCTGACCCAATGGTATTTTAGTTCACCCCAACCTCGACTGGCCATGGTGGCAGTTATTCACTCTTGTACTAACACACTATAAAAATGTCTCTTACTACATCTAACAAAGTATAATGATAAAAGTACCCCGACGCATGCCCCCTGATAAGACACCTGGGCTCATGAACCTGCCCCTCTCTGTTAACAATGACTTTATGATCATGTATTGAGAAGACCGAGAGTTACATGCCATTTCTTTTGTGATGTTAGATTAATAGCTTGTATGATTCATATGACAGATTGAAGTAGAAGTTAGTGATGAATGAGTACGTGTGGGCACAAGGGCAAAATGTTAGTGCAGCCGCGATGTATCAACTCGAACATCTCGTGACCTGATACTCGACTCCGATGATCCCAGCTGACCCGAGCAACCTGCGCTGCCACCACATGGATCTCCGCCAATCATGGGGCGCCGAACCTACATCGTACATAGTAGCTAGTCTTCTCCACCCAATCCCCATGGTTATGTGCCCCGTATAGCTTAACTCACCAATGAGGTGTTTTTGTAATAAATATGAATGCCTTTCTATTATCTGGCAGAGCGCTCTCTGAGTTTGCAGAGTCCTCTGCATGCCCTATATTGATTTAGATAAAGCCTTTTATACTTCATCCGCACTTGGTTTTGGTCTTATTCCCTGCCGGGATGTGTCCATTATTGACTCCCATTGAAGAGTTTAAATGCCTTTTTGGGGGACACTCACTTTCAAGTGGTGATACTAATAATAGAGATACTATTCAGAATACAGGATGAGCCGACCAGAATAATAGAGTTAGAGAAACACACGCCTGAGGGAGAGAGAGTGGAAGAAGGAATGGCCACATGAGGGGTGGAGGAGATGGTCTTGTGACATAGAGGAAGATGAGTTAGAAGGAAGAAGAATAGGGTTTGCAGCATGAGGGGCACCAGTGAGGTTAGATGAAACAGCTCTGGGGAGGGCAATGGAGCAAGGATGGAATGGAAGACTAAGGAGTATAGTGGGAAGGATGGCAGTAGTAGGAAAGAAAGGGTCGAAGGTGAGTATTGGGGAAGGAACAAAAGGTTAGTTACAGCTATCCTTGAAACACAGAAGAGGAGGGAGGCCAAATTATATACCCTGGGCTGAGATGGATAAGGCCAACTTATTGAAATTGTTGCCCCCGCTGTCAGGAGGAGCAAGTAAATGGATATACGCATTTGAGAAACACACAGCAGGGGTCCCCCTGGCGGTGGGTGATGTTAAAAGTTTGCTATAATCTGCAATGGGTGATCAAGCTGACCGAGTGTGGACGAAAGCCAGAAAACCAGGAATAACATGAGATTGCGATAGACATGACGGTGCATCTTTCAACACAGAGAGAGAAAGAATTGGGGATGCATTAAGAGACACCTTCCCAGACACCCCCGATTTACAGTCAGTGATGCAGTGCACGATGAACGATGGGGAAGATGCAAAGGCTGTCATTTTACGGGTGCAGGAGATGTGGAGAGCGGAAATGGGTACGGCATGGGACCAGTCAACCTCCTTGTTTTACTTTATAATAAAGAGGGGGCTCCCAAAAGATGTTCAGAAAGCGCTCAACAAAATAGTAGGGATTGAAGCAAAAGGCTGGCCCGAGATACAAAGCATCATAGAGCACCACTGCAAAAGGATCAAAGAAAGGGAGAAGGAGATAGTACAAAGAAGGTTGGCAGATGAGGGGAAATTAATACAAACAAAACTGGTGAAGGTCACAGCAGATGTAGCTGCACTCCCCACAGATAGAGAACCAGAGGAGGAGGAGGGGTCAGTGGCAATACAAGGGAGAATGGCAGCTAATTGGGCGGGAAATGAGCAGGAGCAGTGGAACGGACAGAAGCAGTACGGAGTGCCGCAGTGGCAAGTATAGAGGGCCCGGGGTGGAAGAGGTGGGTACAGAAGGCAAAGAGGTGGTGGTCCAGGGTACAGAGGGCATGGCGGGTACGGAGGTCCAGGCCCAGGAAGGGGAGAAGGGAATTGTTGGAATTGCTGGAGGCGGGGACATTTCTCACGGGAGTGCAGAAGCAGACCCATGAATAATGGGCAGCAGTATGGCCACACCTACCCAGGAAGTCCATATGGGCTGCCAATGGGCGGTGACAGTGGAGGAGGACAGCAAGTTCATAGCTGCCCAGAACAGCATAGGGTACAGCCGCGTAATGTTCAGCAACACCTGCAATGCTGCGGGCACATCACACACACACAGGGAAAACCTTTTGCAACAGTGGCAAATGGTGCACCTACACATTTTGGTGGGGTGGCTGTGGTATCGGGAAATGTTTTTGACAATGGGGGTACAATAAGGAATCCAGCACAGGACAGCCCCCAGAGAGCACTTGCGTGTCCAGTACTATCAACGACCTTCGATGCAGCAGAGGAACCATTGTTGGCGGTGGAGATAGGGAACAAACAATTCATTTTTATGGTAGATTCGAGAGCTGAAAAATCATGCCTACGAGAAGGCAGGTTTCTGCTATCTAATCGTAAATTGGAGACACAGGGGTTCTCTGGGGCGGTGATTGAAGTTCCTTACACAGAAGATTTGGATGTAACAGTAGGGGGAAAAACAGTACGAGCTCCCCTGCTGTAATATGAAGAATCTCCGATCAACCTGCTGGGGAGAGATCTCCTCAGTAAGCTCAATATGACCACTTCATTTACAAAGAAGGGGATAGTTTGCTAGACACCGGGGATCTGCCCATTGCGAGTCATGTTGGAAGTACACACACGAATAACAGCACCAGAAATATGCGGCATACTGGTGGACCCAGACATGTTCATTCAGGGGTTGAAAACACTAGCACGAGTGGTTCCAGAGTTAAGAAGCCAAGAATGGAGGGTGCCCGCAGAGTTTATCTTTCGTCCTCTAGCACACCCAAAAATAGTGCAAGGAACAGTGATGTCCTTAGACTTACATGCAGTACAGGTATCACAGCAGAGAATAGCAGTTATTGGAATGGACATACATGGGTGTCAGTGGCGCACAGTATTGTGCATTAATGCTAACATTGCACTGAGAGATTTGTCAGACGAGGACCTATTCACAGACTCAGACACCAATGAGGAAATAATAATGGAATTAGCGATCCCCTGTGACATCATGATAGAAACATGACAGGTGCCAGTGCAGCTAATGGCAGTAGTAGGAGCGCTTCTGTCCTTCTTTGACAATGACATGCAACAAGTGCTAACTGACCTATGGACGACAGACCCACATGATGTAGGGCTGTTGCATGAGGTGACACCAGTGAAGATAAAACTCAAACATAGAGCATTACTGCCCAGAGTAAAACAGTACCCCCTGTCCCAGGAAGCAGAAGGGATAAAAGAAATGATTAACACACTGTTAGCACAGGGAATAATAGTGCCTTCAAATTCGCCATGCAATACCTGCATTTACCCCATCAAAAAAGCAAAGGGCCGGCTGTGGAGGATCATACAGGACCTACTCCCCCTTAATGACGTCATACAGAAAGAATTCCCATTAGTTCCTAACCCTGCATTAATTCTGTGCAGTATACCAAAAGATGCATCTTGTTTCACAGTAGTGGATTTGAAGAACGCATTCTTCTCAGTACCACTAGATCCAGAATCCCGATACTTGACAGCATTCACATTGGGAGGAAAGAGATACGAACATTGCAGGCTACCCCAGGGATACTGTGAAAGGCCAAGTATATTCAACAGAATCTTACATGAGATCTAGGAATGTTGTCACAGAACGCACAATTATTCAATACATGGATGAACTACTGATTTGTGGAAAATATGAGGACAAGTGTAGGAAGGATTCTATTACACTTTTGACATTGTTGGCACACAAAGGTTACAAAGTAGTCAAAGAGAAATTACAATATTGTCAGAAAGAAGTATTGTACATGGGATAACTGATATCAAGTGATAGTCAAAGAATCATACCAGACAGGGCAATATCTCTGGGGCACAAACCCTAGGCCTATAACAGTGGGACACTAGATACAGTGATGCAAGGACACCTCGCTTGTGAGCAGTTTCTTGCAGACTCAGCATTCGCAATAGAGAAGAGTGCAACAATTGTGATGGGTTGTTTTGTAACACTGTTTGTGGAACATTCACTATCCGCAATATTAGAAAGATCAAAGAGCACACTGACAACACAAAGAGCCACAGCTTATGAAGTTGTTTTATCCAGTGCCAACATCCACATAGAGAGGTGCAAAACAGTAAACCCTGCAACATTCATCAGAGAAGCCTGCACAGTGGAGGATATGCAAATACACGATTGTGCAACATACAGAGGAGAAGATGGGGACGCACCCACAGTAAGTGAAAATGCACTGACAGAAGGAGAAATATACTTCATAGATGTATCAGCATCCCTACATTCTGAAACAGGTGAAAAACATGTGGGGATAGCTGTTGTGAGACTAGAGGAAAGTGAATATGAAGTACTCATCCAACAGAGACTACCAGCCCATTATTCAGCACAAGCAGCAGAGTTAGTAGCACTCATTGAAGCTCTACATGCAGCCAAACGGTGCGCAGTAACAATCTATACGGACTCCGCATACATGACTACAACAGTACACGGGGGTTGGCTAGATGGGGGAGAAGATGATTCCACAGAGCAGATGGATCCCCTGTTCAACATGTGGAGTTACTTTAAGAATTGATAGAAACGCTAAAAGAACCTACAATTGTGGCCATAGTGAAATGCCAAGCCCATACAAACAACAATGATTTCATCTCTTTGGGAAATGCGGCAGCAGACGCTGCCGCGAAAGAAGCATCATATTTAACAAAAGGGAGAACAGGTGAGTACTTGATGCAGAAACATGTGGAAGAGGATCACCCAGACATGTATAATTCAATGCCCATATGCCAAATATTATAGCTGCAAGAAGGGGTGTCAGATGAGGAAAAGGAGTTATGCGAGAAACAAGGGTGCAGCAAGTCGTCCACGGATCTCCTTTGGCGCCAGAACAACACAGGTAAAGTAGTGATGCCCAACAAACTACTAGATATAGTGTTCCAACAGCTTCACTTCCCAGTTCACAATGCAAAACAGCACATTGCTGCGGAGATACAAGAAAATTGGTTCGTCCCGGGGCTGCAGGAGCAGCTTTCAAAACTATCAATGGAGTGTACAATGTGTCAGCTATATAATTCAGGAAACACATTAAGGACATTGCGAGGGACATTGCCCAAACCAACAGGCCCCTTTAGAGAGCTGCATATTGATTATGCAGATATGGGAGAAAGGTGCAATGGGTCACGCTACATGATAGTGGTGGTCTGTCCTTTTTCAAGATGGGTAGAAGCAGGACGGTGCGCCCACCCGGATGAGAAGTGCGCTGCAAAGTTCTTAGTGCAGGAAGTGTTTCCACGCTGGGAAATTTGTGACGTAATCCACTCCGCAATGGCACACATTTTGTAAATGATTTATTCAAAGAATTAACAGCACTATTAGGAATTACACATGAACTATGCACAATTTATCACCTGCAATCAAACAGCATGGTTGATAAAAATCAACGGCCTATGGAAAGGAGGTTGGCAAAATTGTGCTTCACACTCAAGAAAAATTGGGTGTACTGTCTACCCCTGGCCTTGTTTGAACTAAGAAATCAACCCAGCAAAGACCACCACCTGTCCCCACATGAAATTGTAACAGGAAGGCACATGCATACTGCACATTCCCTGCTCCGCAGACATTCAGATGCTCACAGAAGTGCTACAGTAAAAGGGTAAGAATTCAATGAATATTTGACAAAGCTCTATTCTCAACGGTTCTGAGTCACAGAAAGGGATGAAACAGACCTCTCACTCTGTGAGCATACATTTTTACATATAAGAAGAAAGTCTGATATTTTCATGGGTGTGATTCACCCCTCTTACCACAACAACAATAGTATCAAATATCACAAAACTTTATTACAATTCCATATATTTCATAAAACAATCATAAAAAATGATCTTAGTACATCAGACCATTATGTTTAAAAACCACACAAGTTTTGACACCATAAGTGAGTAATGTTTGTAAATATTCCGTAAGGATCTTGCACTGTGTGTACATCTCACACTCTGATTCCTGTGCCACACTACTAATGGCCTATTCCCTATCAATGTAATGCAAACTACTCAACTTGTACAAGTTTCTGTCCTTGAACCACAACAATGTCAGACATTCTTCAGGGGACAAATTGTCTTGTGCCGTAATCTAGAACATTCTTCTTTTCTAGGGGAGAACCCTGTTGATCAAAAGATAATGGACACCCTATTAGTAACTTATAATCGAGTATCAATCTCTACTGACATGAAAAACATGTGAAACATGTAAAACATGAACCCTCATCCCTCAAAGGGTGCAGGATATGTCTAAAATTACGTACCTCTGTTCCCAGTAATGAATCTTGGGCTTTTTCTGTAAAGTATTGTAGATTCCCAATTTCTTCAGGAATTCTTACATATCCTTTCTCGCCCCTGTCTAAAATAGTGTGCAATATAAGCAAAATTAATACGGGATGTTGCATCAAACTCCCGCAATCATCCACTTCCTAGGCTAATCAATACATACATAGGTGCTAGATCTCACCTATTTTAATGTAGCATTATGTTGGAAAATTGTACACCCTCTCAATTCCAAAGACTCCTTTACAATCTTTCCCATATCCGCGTCAGTGAAACAAATCTCTGCTCCCCTTCATGGGTCACCTGTCTGTAAAAAATGAACAGAACTCCCATTCAAGTATCACTCCTCTCAATAAAGAAATCTCACAATCACCAAGTCTACCAGCCCCTCTACAGAGACCACCTAGCAGTAGCCCTCTGTTCACTTACATATAAGTGTTGTCTCGTTCATCCTCCCTGCCAGCCACAATAAACGAGCTGCCTCTGTGTCCCTGGAGGATCCAAAAGCTCAGCGGAATTCGCGGGTCAAAAAACGCACCCAAAACGTGACGCAGTGACGTCATCACGCATCCAAGACACGCGATGACGTCACTGCGCCGCCGGCGCGTCCGAGAACGCCCATACATGCGTACACCCACGCTATTCTGGGAAATGCAGGCGCCATGATAAAAAAATGATAAAAAAATCCCCCAAACGCCAAAGTTGCAGACAATTCTGTCAACCACACAGTGGCTGTTATGCCCAATGAAACTAACTCCACAATGACTATAGAAATGGAAAGTCGACAGAAAAGCCACTAAATTGATGTTCAAGAAGGTCAATGGTCATCTATGATGTTATTCAGAGAGCAGAATTGCTCGGCTTATAGCCCTATCCTCACGCTGCATTTTAAGGTATGTTAATGGCCACACAGCCCTAGGTGGTACACAGATCTATCCACATAGGAAATAAACAGCACCAATATACAAATGTTCATACACTGAGAGCCACATATGATTGCATAACGACTCCCACTTCACTCAATAACCCTTAATAGATGGAAACAGTGTACAGGGCAGTACTAGGTAACAAACTTCACAAGAATATAATTTTGTGCCCCAAACAACTCAGCATTACATAAAGAGTGAGAACAGAGTAATGGGTAGTACTATATATCAAGCCTACATTCAGCATGATTTTGTGACACAACCACATTGCATAACATGATGGATGAAAAACAGCGTCACAGAATGAGCTGTACATCAAACTTTCCATAGGCATAATTTTATGCCACAGTAACTCTGTATTACATGATGCGAAAATACACTGAAACCCCAAATTAAACATTATTTGAAAAACAGTGTCACGGGATGAGCTGTAAATCAAACTGTCCATAGGCATCATTTTGTGCCCCAGTAACTTTGTATTACATGATGCGAGAAACACTGAGACCCCAAATTAAGCATTATGCCATTCAACACCTTCATTCATCCCTTTAATGTGACTTTTAGACAAAAAAATAAGTTTCTGTTCTAGATGTAATAATTTTCTATTGGTAGCCATCTGGGATTGCCCCTTCACCTGTTTCAAAATACACCACTGAAAGTCGTTGCATGAATGTTTCATTTCTATGAAATGTTTTACCATGGGAGCCTGTTCTACCTTATTCCTAATGCAGCTCTTATGTTCTATCATTCTGATTCTGCATTTTCTGTTCGTTTTGCCAATATACATACGTTTACAAGGACATACAATCAAATAAATCACATTATTCGTATTGCAATTGGTATGTTCATTGATATTCCACAGCCTATCCAACCCCAAATCTACATTCACTGTTTTTCTTGTTTGAGAACACATAGAGCAATTTCCGCAAGGAAAATGCCCAATCACTGGAGGGAGGCCCCACAAATTGGTTTCTTGCATAGGCCTCTTTTTGGTATTCACATCATTTCTCATTATCAAATTTCGTATGGTAGTACTCTTTTTGAAAGCTACAATAGGTTTTCCTATTTCCTTGGTCATGATCTTACTCCAATTTCTTGTCACAATGCCCTTGATTTTATATGACAAATTGCTAAACGTATTGACAAATACTAGAGGTGTCTCCTTTGTCCTTCTTTCTCTTTGAATTTGCTGGTCAAGAAGAGATTCGCGATTATTGTTAAAAGCCCTCTTCGCTGCTTTTTTTACCAAGGGGACAGGGTAGCCCTGATGTATCAACTTAGTAATCAAATTGTTTGCTTCAGTTTCATATGATTCATTGGTGCTGCTATTCTTTTTTAACCGCAAAAATTGACCAAACGGGAGATTGTTCTTCACATGTTGGGCATGATGACTCTTAAAATGTAATAATGCGTTTTTGTCAGTTGCTTTAGTATATGGTCGGACTAAAAGTAGCCCATTCTGGTGGTAAATGCATATATCTAAATAATTCACTTCTTTATTACTTACATTGCTAGTGAATTTCAAGTATCTATTTTGTTGATTGAGCCACTGTACAAAATTGCCTGCTTCCTCTCCATTCCCCTTCCAAATGACGAAAACATCGTCTATATAACGTAGCCAACAGATGATGTTATTCTGAAAAGGGTTACGTTCATTATAAACTACAGTTTCTTCAAACATGTTCACATATAAATTCGCAACATTGGGGACAGAACAGAAACGTATTTTTTTGTCTAAAAGTCACATTAAAGGGATGAATGAAGGTGTTGAATGGCATAATGCTTAATTTGGGGTCTCAGTGTTTCTCGCATCATGTAATACAAAGTTACTGGGGCACAAAATTATGCCTATGGACAGTTTGATGTACAGCTCATCCCGTGACACTGTTTTTCAAATAATGCTTAATTTGGGGTTTCAGTGTATTTTCGCATCATGTAATACAGAGTTACTGTGGCATAAAATTATGCCTATGGAAAGTTTGATGTACAGCTCATTCTGTGACGCTGTTTTTCATCCATCATGTTATGCAATGTGGTTGTGTCACAAAATCATGCTGAATGTAGGCTTGATATATAGTACTACCCATTACTCTGTTCTCACTCTTTATGTAATGCAGAGTTGTTTGGGGCACAAAATTATATTCTTGTGAAGTTTGTTACCTCGTACTGCCCTGTACACTGTTTCCATCTATTAAGGGTTATTGAGTGAAGTGGGAGTCGTTATGCAATCATATGTGGCTCTCAGTGTATGAACATTTGTATATTGGTGCTGTTTTTTTCCTATGTGGATAGATCTGTGTACCACACTAGGGCTGTGTGGCCATTAACATACCTTAAAATGCAGCTTGAGGTTAGGGCTATAAGCCGAGCAATTCTGCTCTCTGAATAACATCATAGATGACCATTGACCTTCTTGAACATCAATTTAGTGGCTTTTCTGTCGACTTTCCATTTCTATAGTCATTGTGGAGTTAGTTTCATTGGGCATAACAGCCACTGTGTGGTTGACAGAATTGTCTGCATCTTTGGCGCTTGGGGGATTTTTTTATCATTTTTTTATCATGGCGCCTACATTTCCCAGAATAGCGTGGGTGTACGCATGTATGGGCGTTCTCGGACATGCCGGCGGCGCAGTGACGTCATCGCGTGTCTTGGATGCGTGATGACGTCACTGCGTCACGTTTTGGGTGCGTTTTTTGACCCGCGAATTCCGCAGAGCTTTTGGATCCTCTAGGGACACAGAGGCAGCTTGTTTATTGTGGCTGGCAGGGAGGATGAACGAGACAACACTTATATGTAAGTGAAC
The DNA here is from genome assembly GCF_040938575.1 of Ambystoma mexicanum. Taxonomy (NCBI): domain Eukaryota; kingdom Metazoa; phylum Chordata; class Amphibia; order Caudata; family Ambystomatidae; genus Ambystoma; species Ambystoma mexicanum. The sequence continues at coordinate 398,245,797 of NC_090939.1, forward strand.
AGAGGGCTACTGCTAGGTGGTCTCTGTAGAGGGGCTGGTAGACTTGGTGATTGTGAGATTTCTTTATTGAGAGGAGTGATACTTGAATGGGAGTTCTGTTCATTTTTTACAGACAGGTGACCCATGAAGGGGAGCAGAGATTTGTTTCACTGACCCGGATATGGGAAAGATTGTAAAGGAGTCTTTGGAATTGAGAGGGTGTACAATTTTCCAACATAATGCTACATTAAAATAGGTAAGATCTAGCACCTATGTATGTATTGATTAGCCTAGGAAGTGGATGATTGCGGGAGTTTGCAGCAATATCCCGTATTAATTTTGCTTATATTGCACACTATTTTAGACAGGGGCGAGAAAGGATATGTAAGAATTCCTGAAGAAATTGGGAATCTACAATACTTTACAGAAAAAGCCCAAGATTCATTACTGGGAACAGAGGTACGTAATTTTAGACATATCCTGCACCCTTTGAGGGATGAGGGTTCATGTTTTACATGTTTCACATGTTTTTCATGTCAGTAGAGATTGATACTCGATTATAAGTTACTAATAGGGTGTCCATTATCTTTTGATCAACAGGGTTCTCCCCTAGAAAAGAAGAATGTTCTAGATTACGGCACAAGACAATTTGTCCCCTGAAGAATGTCTGACATTGTTGTCGTTCAAGGACAGAAACTTGTACAAGTTGGGTAGTTTGCATTACATTGATAGGGAATAGGCCATTAGTAGTGTGGCACAGGAATCAGAGTGTGAGATGTACACACAGTGCAAGATCCTTACGGAATATTTACAAACATTACTCACTTATGGTGTCAAAACTTGTGTGGTTCTTAAACATAATGGTCTGATGTACTAAGATCATTTTTTATGATTGTTTTATGAAATATATGGAATTGTAATACAGTTTTGTGATATTTGATACTATTGTTGTTGTGGTAAGAGGGGTGAATCACACCCATGAAAATATCAGACTTTCTTCTTATATGTAAAAATGTATGCTCACAGAGTGAGAGGTCTGTTTCATCCCTTTCTGTGACTCAGAACCGTTGAGAATAGAGTGTGTTGGAGACCAATAGGGTCTCGGAGGTCAACGTGACAAGTTACACAAATTTGTCCTTAATTCCCCCTTTTACGTAGTGTGCCTTGTGGCTTGTCAAAGGAATTGCATTATGGAAACCGATAAATGTTTAGCTTATGATGATGAGTATGTTCGGAAGCTGATAGAATCTTTACCAATAGGAGGTCTCAATACAGATTTAGAAGCATTAGACAAGGATGACCAATGGGATGAACTAGTCCAGATGAGGAAAAGACTCATCCGCACAAAATTACATGCCATCATTATGTTAGAGTATGTGAAAAACCAGGCTCTACCCCAGGGCCTGATTGTAAGAAATGAACCCAGACTTTTTTTAGACAATTCAGAGTTCAAATTAAAATGGAGTTACATTTCTAATAAATGTGGTCGGGATTGGTTAATATTAATTATAGAAACAGCACAGGAAACAGCTAAAAAAATCAAGATTGATCTGAAGGATTTAGAAGATAAAATCAAAAGCAAATTCGATGTGGAAGCTTTTAAAAAAGGCTTAGACAAACATCTTAAAGAGATGCAAGATTTTAAGAGTGAAACTGTCTCTGAAAGAATCAAAAGAATGAAGAAGGACATTCTTAACTTCTCTCACGAGAAAGCTTTTCGTTATACTAACAAGGACTACAAATTTGGAGAGCCCAGACCAAATATAAAACAAAATCGGCGAGTACGGTTCCGGAATACATCGTATAGTTCGAGTGGAGGTGGCTCCTAGGACAATGACGAATCCGAATATCTAGATATTCCCAGTAATAGGGGGGGTGGCCGTCCCTTTAGAGCTAGAGGGAGAGGCACAAGGAACAATAGCCAGAGAAGCAATAACCAAAGACAGTCTTTTTTAGGAAGAGGCGGAGATCAGAGACAGTGGGAACCAGAACGGATGCAAACGAGAAGTTACAGGGGCTGGTAGTGAACCTTTCTGATACCCAGATCACTAAAAAAGAAGAGGAAGTGCTCAATAAGGGTTTAAATTTCGTACTCACTAAGTTTCACAATCCCTTTGATTTTAGGATTGAATTCAACCAGTTTATGCGGAAAGTCCACCTGAAAGAATTCTTTATGGATAATGCATTTGATAAAGGTGACAATTGTAGCGGTTTGAGAAATCCCTCCGTTTTTTGTGCACCTATTAATGCACATTCAGCAGAATCCAAGGTTTTTGAAAAAAAGGTTTTGGAGGAAGTAACCAAGTTGGAAACCAAGGGTATCCCTCACCATTCAAATCTAAGTATGGTAGAACAGAAAATTTTGAAAAATTTGGGTGCGAATGATAAGATAATTATTCGCCAAGCTGACAAAGGGGGAGCCATCGTTATATTGAATCGGTGTGATTACATCCAGGAATGTGAAAGATTGCTATCAGATGAGAACCATTACCTCAAAATAGACAAAGATCCCAGCAATGACCTTTAAAACATCATACAGGACAAGGTACAGAAGGCAGTGGATGAACAGATGATTAGTAAACAAGAGAGTGAAAATCTTATTAGAGAGAATGGTCGGATACCCATATTTTACACATTACCTAAGATTCACAAAAGTTTGGAGAACCCGCCGGGGAGACCTATTGTCTCAGGCGTGAGTTCCCTTTTGGAACCACTTTCCAAATTTGTTGATTTTTACTTGAGGCCATTCATTCCCGCCATGAAGAGTTATATCAAAGACACTACGGATGCGATTAACAGAATAGAGGGGAACAGTTTCGACCCCAAGGTGAATTTACTGATCTGCTTAGACATTCAAGCACTATACACTAACATTCCGCAGTTGGCTACTTTGGAGGTAGTGGAAGAAACTTTATTGAAGAGAGCTGATGAAAGCCCGGTATCCAACTCGTTCATAAAGTGGTGCACAGAGATGGCCCTTACAGAGAATTTCTTTCAATTTATGGGGCAGCTCTATAAACAGATTGAAGGGACTGCTATGGGCTCAGCCATGGCCCCCAATGTTGCGAATTTATATGTGAACATGTTTGAAGAAACGGTAGTTTATAATGAACGTAACCCTTTTCAGAATAACATCATCTGTTGGCTACGTTATATAGACAATGTTTTCGTCATTTGGAAGGGGAATGGAGAGGAAGCAGGCAATTTTGTACAGTGGCTCAATCAACAAAATAGATACTTGAAATTCACTAGCAATGTAAGTAACAAAGAAGTGAATTATTTAGATATATGCATTTACCACCAGAATGGGCTACTTTTAGTCCGACCATATACTAAAGCAACTGACAAAAACGCATTATTACATTTTAAGAGTCATCATGCCCAACATGTGAAGAACAATCTCCCGTATGGTCAATTTTTGCGGTTAAAAAAGAATAGCAGCACCAATGAATCATATGAAACTGAAGCAAACAATTTGATTACTAAGTTGATACATCGGGGCTACCGTGTCCCCTTGGTAAAAAAAGCAGCGAAGAGGGCTTTTAACAATAATCGCGAATCTCTTCTTGACCAGCAAATTCAAAGAGAAAGAAGGACAAAGGAGACACCTCTAGTATTTGTCAATACGTTTAGCAATTTGTCATATAAAATCAAGGGCATTGTGACAAGAAATTGGAGTAAGATCATGACCAAGGAAATAGGAAAACCTATTGTAGCTTTCAAAAAGAGTACTACCATACGAAATTTGATAATGAGAAATGATGTGAATACCAAAAAGAGGCCTATGCAACAAACCAATTTGTGGGGCCTCCCTCCAGTGGTTGGGCATTTTCCTTGCGGAAATTGCTCTATGTGTTCTCAAACAAGAAAAACAGTGAATGTAGATTTGGGGTTGGATAGGCTGTGGAATATCAATGAACATACCAATTGCAATACGAATAATGTGATTTATTTGATTGTATGTCCTTGTAAACGTATGTATATTGGCAAAACGAACAGAAAATGCAGAATCAGAATGATAGAACATAAGAGCTGCATTAGGAATAAGGTAGAACAGGCTCCCATGGTAAAACATTTCATAGAAATGAAACATTCATGCAACGACTTTCAGTGGTGTATTTTGAAACAGGTGAAGGGGCAATCCCAGATGGCTACCAATAGAAAATTATTACATCTAGAACAGAAACTTATTTTTTTGTCTAAAAGTCACATTAAAGGGATGAATGAAGGTGTTGAATGGCATAATGCTTAATTTGGGGTCTCAGTGTTTCTCACATCATGTAATACAAAGTTACTGGGGCACAAAATTATGCCTATGGACAGTTTGATGTACAGCTCATCCCGTGACACTGTTTTTCAAATAATGCTTAATTTGGGGTTTCAGTGTATTTTCGCATCATGTAATACAGAGTTACTGTGGCATAAAATTATGCCTATGGAAAGTTTGATGTACAGCTCATTCTGTAACGCTGTTTTTCATCCATCATTTTATGCAATGTGGTTGTGTCACAAAATCATGCTGAATGTAGGCTTGATATATAGTACTACCCATTACTCTGTTCTCACTCTTTATGTAATGCAGAGTTGTTTGGGGCACAAAATTATATTCTTGTGAAGTTTGTTACCTAGTACTGCCCTGTACACTGTTTCCATCTATTAAGGGTTATTGAGTGAAGTGGGAGTCGTTATGCAATCATATGTGGCTCTCAGTGTATGAACATTTGTATATTGGTGCTGTTTTTTTCCTATGTGGATAGATCTGTGTACCACACTAGGGCTGTGTGGCCATTAACATACCTTAAAATGCAGCTTGAGGTTAGGGCTATAAGCCGAGCAATTCTGCTCTCTGAATAACATCATAGATGACCATTGACCTTCTTGAACATCAATTTAGTGGCTTTTCTGTCGACTTTCCATTTCTATAGTCATTGTGGAGTTAGTTTCATTGGGCATAACAGCCACTGTGTGGTTGACAGAATTGTCTGCAACTTTGGCGCTTGGGGGATTTTTTTATCATTTTTTTATCATGGCGCCTACATTTCCCAGACTAGCGTGGGTGTACGCATGTATGGGCGTTCTCGGACGCGCCGGCGGCGCAGTGACGTCATTGCGTGTCTTGGATGCGTGATGACATCACTGCGTCACGTTTTGGGTGCGTTTTTTGACCCGCAAATTCCGCTGAGCTTTTGGATCCTCCAGGGACACAGAGGCAGCTCATTTATTGTGGCTGGCAGGGAGGATGAACGAGACAACACTTATATGTAAGTGAACAGAGGGCTACTGCTAGGTGGTCTCTGTAGAGGGGCTGGTAGACTTGGTGATTGTGAGATTTCTTTATTGAGAGGAGTGATACTTGAATGGGAGTTCTGTTCATTTTTTACAGACAGGTGACCCATGAAGGGGAGCAGAGATTTGTTTCACTGACCCGGATATGGGAAAGATTGTAAAGGAGTCTTTGGAATTGAGAGGGTGTACAATTTTCCAACATAATGCTACATTAAAATAGGTAAGATCTAGCACCTATGTATGTATTGATTAGCCTAGGAAGTGGATGATTGCGGGAGTTTGCAGCAATATCCCGTATTAATTTTGCTTATATTGCACACTATTTTAGACAGGGGCGAGAAAGGATATGTAAGAATTCCTGAAGAAATTGGGAATCTACAATACTTTACAGAAAAAGCCCAAGATTCATTACTGGGAACAGAGGTACGTAATTTTAGACATATCCTGCACCCTTTGAGGGATGAGGGTTCATGTTTTACATGTTTCACATGTTTTTCATGTCAGTAGAGATTGATACTCGATTATAAGTTACTAATAGGGTGTCCATTATCTTTTGATCAACAGGGTTCTCCCCTAGAAAAGAAGAATGTTCTAGATTACGGCACAAGACAATTTGTCCCCTGAAGAATGTCTGACATTGTTGTGGTTCAAGGACAGAAACTTGTACAAGATAGGGATTACATTGATAGGGAATAGGCCATTAGTAGCGTGGCACAGGAATCAGAGTGTGAGATGTACACACAGTGCAAGATCCTTACGGAATATTTACAAACATTACTCACTTATGGTGTCAAAACTTGTGTGGTTTTTAAACATAATGGTCTGATGTACTAAGATCATTTTTTTATGATTGTTTTATGAAATATATGGAATTGTAATAAAGTTTTATGATATTTGATACTATTGTTGTTGTGGTAAGAGGGGTGAATCACACCCATGAAAATATCAGACTTTCTTCTTATATGTAAAAAAAAAAAAAATATTTGACAAAGCTCACAAAAGCAGCTTGTATGATAGCCAGGCAGCTAGCACCCCCATTTACACGCGAAGAATCCAATGACACCATAACACCTGCAGTAGACAGTCCAACAGGCCAGCTAATGCCAGGGAAGATGGTGTACGTGAGGAGTTTTGTTCGTCGGTGGAATGCTCCAAGATTTCATTGCCCGTACGAGGTGGTGTATTGCACTCCAACTGCGGTCAAAGTGAAGGGCCGGAGGTATTCGATACATTTAACAGACGTACGAAAGTGTAACACAAGAAAGAGAAGAGGGTATGAATGAAGGAGAAACAAAGACTTAATAATGAAACGTGTGGACATTTAATGGTAACCATGTGACAAATGAGAAGAAAAACAAAAATGAATATATATATCTTGATGTACATAATAATGGTAATGAAATGAACAGATGTTGTTTTACTCTCTCCCTCTCTCTCTCTCACTCACTCTTTTTTCTCTCTTCCTCTTTTTCTTCTCCTTCACTCTCCCAGTTTAAAAAATGAACATGCTAATAACATAACATGGCCTAATTATGAGTTGTATAAAACAAAAAACAAAAAAAAAAACATGAAATAAAAATGGATGTTATGGGATGCTTAATGCACTTTTCTGTCTCACTATGTAGGAGAAAACATGGCAACTGAGGGGCCCCCGCCGTGAACAATGTTAGAATAGATAGAAATGGAAATACTAATTTTGAATTGCGTAGATATTCGTAGGAGTGTGGCTTGTTTGTGTGTGCTGTAATATTTTTTACAATGATGTTTGGCCCAGTAATATACTGGGCAGTTGCATTTATATCCTTCGATATTAATGAGGGGGGAGGAAATGGAACAACTATGATAAAACAAGGGACCTACCTCATTTGGGATGGCTTCCAGCTCATATGTGGGCATGGTACCCACCATGATGGCACACAGCACCCAAATGATACAGACAATGAGAAGATATCCCCACGCCCTACTTCCCAGTACAATGCCTCTGAATATTACGTTTATGAACTGAACGATCCAAATCCTTCTGTTTTGCCTTGGTTATATGTTGACACCACCACCGCTGTAACACCAACATTTGAAACACCTGCAGGGTATAATTCCCCCACAAGTATAAAAGAAGAAAATGTGGAAATAGCTGAGAGATTTCTTGTCCTGTATGACGAATGTGAAAAGGAAGGAGTGGGGGGGACGCCTTTAATACAGCATGAAGTAGAAAAACAGAGAGTAAACGCCAGAAGCAATAGGAGAAGGAGGGATGTTCGGAGGAGGAAGTATGCTGAATACTCCGGGTTGGGGTTACATACAATAGAAGATCCCAGGCACCCACACTAGTCCAACAAGTGGTATGCAGAAATGAGTTCCACTGCCAAACAAACCACAAACGAGAGCTGCTATGTGTGCTCTCTAATACCCCATGCCTCAGGTACCCCCAAGGTGCTCCTGCCACAAGAACTACCTCTTGCAGACACCCAGTGTCTCTTTCATCTCACCCTATGTAGAATAAAGAACACCTTTCAGGCACACACAGTTTCTTTTGAAATGCTGCAGAGCGAAAAAACGTGCTTCTCGAGACCTAAAGGAGTGATATGCCTGAAGGAACCGTTTCTAGTGATTAAAGGGACACTGTTTCCAGACAACAAGTGGAAAGAGGAACAGGTGGCATGCAAAGCAGCAGCACTACGAGGTTTAGCAGCAGAAAAATTGCAATGGGTCGAGAAAATGTGCGCTCCACTATGGGCCGAACATATCACAAAGCTCACCTGGCTCACACCCTTGGAAAAACCCTTCAAACAGCAAAAAGAAATTACATATGAACTGTACTTCCTCGGTGAAGGGACAACTAACATGTGCACAAGCAAGAACTGTAACAAAACACTCATTCCAGATATGAAGAAAGGGACAACTGCCCTGATGGACACTTACTGGGTTTGCGGTAAACAGGCATACTTGCACCTCCCACAATCCTGGAGGGTCACGTGTTCTCTGGCAATGCTGCACTCACCCTGATGGTGGTTCCGGAGAGTCATATCAAAGGGGGGAGGGGGCTGCAAGCCGTCCAAGTTCCAGAACACACACAACCAACGTATGAGACACCAATGTATGCCCTATCCGCAGACAACACGTAAAGCCTGGTACCTAGAAAAAGGAAGTCGTCCAACTACATATCCAAAGCATCCACAGAACTTTTGGTGCAAATTCCAGACAGGCTCTGGCTGTTCAATTCCGCTGAAACATTCTTCGCCTCCCTTATTCCCAGTATCCAAGCGCGAGTCAATGCAAAATGGCTTCAAATAACACGCTGGGAACTGATCCAATTGGCCAACGACACGAAAGAAGGGTTCAACATGATCAAGGTGGAGCTAAGGGCCCTGCGGCTAATGACAATGCAGAACAGATATGTCCTAGACCTGTTGACGGGAATGGATGAAGGTGTTTGCCGAAAAATCAGGCGCGCATGCTGCACGTTCGTACCTTCTACAGACGCGGACAATGGAACACTGTCCCACGTTATCACAGCCATGCACAAACTGGGCGAGCGGATGAAGAACGAAGGAGGTGTGGACCCGAGCTCATGGTTCGACAAGATTTTTTCCATCGGTACCTTCCTGGCTCGGGATGACTGTTAAACTGCTGATACACATCACAATGTTTTTGCTCCTGGTTTTTTCTGTGTGCCAGTTGGGTCTTCGGGGCTGTGTAAACGCAGTTCCTAATGGTGCAATGATGATGGTGACAATGGGCAATGCTAGAGGAGTAGCGCAGATGACACAAGAGGCACAAGAACAAACAGGTCAGGACCCTGGGCCCAAATATAGATTGGTAGCATTGTACTATGACCGGGACATAGTGGACAGATTGTATCACACTACAATAAGGGAGCCTCGCACACTAGAATGGTATAAAGAGGTATGGGTGGATTTGGAGGGAGATGGGGGATGTATATATGTATATATGCCAATAGAGGAAAGCTTGGGATGAAGCAGTAGCTGATGAAAAGGAACGAAGTAGGTTGGGTGAGTTACAACATTCATTACTTCATTCAGTAACAAAAGGAGGAATGTATGGGAGGAAGGGTCTTTAGGAACACCCTCCCCCTACATTTCTCACCTACGTGGGACCTATGAGTCGCCGGCAGCCATCTATGCACCTGGGCCTGGGATGTGGGATGGCTGCAGGCCGATGCATGAGTCTGTACGGCTCACCCTTTAGCATGATAAAGACTCCATTTTGTGATACAGGTAGACTCCACATTGAGTACAACAATCTAGGCTTCAGTGGCACAAGTGGCCTGCAGGGCTTCAGCTCTCCTCCACCCGACAGCGCACAGCGTGCCAGCACTCCCCTCACGCTCCTCTACCTGGTGGCTATGTTGAACGCCTGTTCTCACGAGCAACTAGGCGTGAACAAGTAACAGTACAAACACTGTATCTTTCACCTTCCACAGTACATCATTGACCTGACCGTGACGGGACCTTTAACTGGGGTCTGGGAAAAATAAAGCTGACTCTATAAATCATATCCTGTCTCCTCGCAGACCCCTGCATCTATAATATATGTTGTGAATAACCCCCAACCATTTTCCCCGTTTGAAGTATCAGACATGAATGTTAAGCCTGTGCGCCACCCAGTTTTATCCATGCTGCTAAGCCATTTGCAAGGAGGATGAAATAGCCTCAAGTCCATGACATTGATTATTCATATTAAAATGGGACAACCTTTGCCCATCCCAGAACACCCACATGTAAAGTTATCAAACATACGTATATTCGAATTTGTCATTACCAACCAAGGGTCATTGTTGCTGCACAATATTTAAAAAGCAATGTGTAAAATCCCTATGCACAATATGATTTCCCATAAAACACGGAAGTTTACAAGTAAATAATTATGTATTGCAACATATATGAGTCTTTTAAGATGATAAGCACCGCCTTTTTTATCAATGAAATGTTGTTTAAAGTACTTACTTAACCCTTGAGCATGTACACAAGCCTGATCATAAGTAGAATGTTGTATATTTTCAATGATGCTGAAGTAAACGCCAACCTGGTTCTACCTCACTTTCTGTGCTAGCTTTCCCCATGTGTCCCCACACCCAAATGGAAAATTATGAATGATGTTATGTTAACAAAACCGTTCATTGATTTTGCAAATACAGTATCTATGAAATACGAAAAAGTGTAATACAGTGTTCATAAGCTCACATGATCGTTGATACATATATATATATATATATATATATTCAGTGAAAACCTTTTTTAAAAGGGACGTTATGGTTAAGTTGCGCTACTAAAAACCTATCAAATTCTGTAAAAAAACTTTGTTAAAGGGACGTTATGGTTCAAAGTAAAACAAAAAAACCCTGAAATTCGGCAGTTATGGTAAGATAAGCAACCATAACTCGCCCCACCGTGCACTGCTAACACTACCACCGAGATGTCATTGATGACATCACTGATGACATCACATGCGCATTTATTTTTCATGAAAACTCTGTAGGAGGGATTCTTATAATGTTGACCAAAAAGTGTGAAGGATCATTTGAATAAATATTATGAGCTAATTAGTGCATTAAGCAATGCATTGATATAAATAGCATTCTTTTATGAAGTTCTGTCCAGTATACTAAACAACTCATGTAGAAACTTAGACAGTGTGTGCAGTATACATGATGAAGGTGCAATATTCATAATCTAACATGTAATAAGTAGCTAATAAAACCCACTTGATACATAATTACACTTAATACAGACAAAACACAGAGAGACAACAACACATAGAAATATGAGTATATACAGGGACAGAGGAGTAAGCAAAAAAGCAGAAGTAGTAGCAGAAAGAGTTCATAACCTAACTGATTATCTTTATGCAGATAGGGATCGTGTTAAAAGACTTCTTTTGAAGGAGTGTTGCAAAAACGTAAGACAAGATAAGGATGAAATTACTGTAACAAAACCACTTTTATATATTATATCACTATGAGAAAGATCGTTGGCACAGATGGAGTCGTATTTTGGGACTGCACTACGCTTAGACAATGGAAAATGCCAATATAATGTAAGTAACCCTTTAGATTATTTTATACCGAAATATAATAACAATAGCGTGGCATGAAAGCCCGGTTAAGTTGTACTTGTTCGTTGAATGTGGCATAGTGTTTTCTACCGCGCACTATCACCGCCAAATTGGTCCCCTGGCACTTAGAGGGCTCTGAAAAAGGCAGAGGACAGAGGGTGGGTTAATGGGAATAAGTTAACATACTGCGTTGCACTATCCTTGCTAGCAAATAGTTTCACACCCTAATAAATAAAATGAATATTTTTAATGAAGATCGGCTGGTGAGACTAATTTATGTTTTTTAAAACAGGTACGTCCTTCCGTACTGTCAATGCCACGATTTTCAGACCCCAGCCGAAGGATTTTTTAACTGCTAGGTGCAGCTACTTCTAAACAACTTCATGACCCTCACCATTTTATGGGACAATCACCAAGGACAAATATGCCCTTACGAGGTACTAGCGGCTAGAAGCAACATACCAACCATTATGGTGGTCTAATGCCTCGTTGTTGGAACAGCCTTCCGATTATCAGTGTGACCATAGTGCTTCTTTTATCATAAACCAAGACCCTGTGTACCACAAAGGAACAGCGCGTGACTCAAGATGAACTTTTGCGGATCGACAGCAAAGACAAATGCAAATCGCTGAATATTCTCTAAACATTTTATGTCAAATAAAAGTACTTTACAAAATGTACAGTCTTGCTTTTTGCTTTTAAATCACAGTTTCATATTCCGAATTGTGGCGCGCTGTGTTGTGAGATGATCTGTGCTGTTTTCCGGGTTCTGTGTAAAGTCGCGTAGGACTGGAGACGACTGGGCCTTACGCGGTACTAGCGGTTAGAAGCAACATACCAACCATTATGGTGGTCTAATGCCTCGTTGTTGGAACAGCCTTCCGATTATCAGTGCAACCATAGTGCTTCTTTTATCATAAACCAACACCCTGTGTACCGCAAAGAAACAGTGCGTGACTCAAGATGAACTTTTGCGGATCGACAGCAAAGACAAATGCAAATCGCTGAATATTCTCTAAACATTTGATGTCAAATAAAAGTACTTTACAAAATGTACAATCTTTCTGTTTGCTTTTAAATCACAGTTTCATATTCCGAATTGTTGTGCGCTGTGTTGTGAGATGATCTGTGTTGTTTTCCGGGTTCTGTGTAAAGTCGCGTAAGACTGGAGACGACATTTGGCTACGCATCCTGTACCGTCACGGAGAGAGACGGGGAATCTGAATGCTTTGATAATGTCAGGCTTAGGGGCGGGAGATATGATTTAGTGTCGCAAAAGCAGGTCAGCCAGTCGATGGGGCAAGTGATAGGATTATCACATAATGTCGGCGCACAGCAGCCTTATTTATCGTTTGGTTAGTGGACAAAAAGTCAGGTAAGGCCCATAGGAAATTGTAATGTCAACGACATAAGGAGGGTTCTTAGAACACTTTCAACCTGACAACGAACAATACGAACAGCGTTCTCAGAACACACCCATTTTGTTTAATTGCAAACATTACCTCCACGTCCACTCTTCCTCGTCCCAGTACTTACTTCATGAGGCCCCTGCCTCCGACACAGGACCTTCTTTTATTTCTTTAAATTCCTATAACTCCTCCCCCACATCCACATCACTCAGTTTCATATTACCAAGCCGGAGCATGGGACCTTCCCCGCAGGGAGGGTGAGGAGGGTCGTCAGTACTGTGACGAGCAAGAGTAGGACTGGGAGTAATGAAGATTACTGTTAAGTAATCAGAGCATTTCAGGACACCGCGAGTGTTCTTAGAACACATTCAACTTGCCAGAGTACAATACGGACAGCGTCCTCAGGACACCCCCATTTTGTTTATGTACGAACATTTAAGGACACCGTGAGTGTTCTTAGCTCAATTTTAGCTTGCTTGCGAACAAAACGGACACATACTCCGTCCTCAGAACACCCCACCATTTAGTTTATATAGAACATTTCAGAACAGTCGTGTTGTCCGCAGACAAATCGAAGACAACAAAAGTGTCTAGCATATAAAAAAACCGAATATTGAACCTATCTCATACTCCCCCACCCTCCCCAAACACTCTTACACACCAACACACTCCACTAAATACAATTTTTGATCCAGGTTTCACTGCACTGTCCGCGGTGGTCCGCGAATACAAGATGGTGGGCACCACAGAAAATCTGACGCGCTTCACGCACCACGCCGTCCAATCAGCGAACACGTCGCATGTCCGCGGACATCACGCAAGCCGCTCGGCCAATCAGGGCACTGTCCGCGGAGTGAACCGGGAAGTCCGTCTGCGGAGTGAACGGAGATATCACTAATTTATTTGCCTTACATTTTGGTCATTTAAAAAAAAACTACTGGACGGATTTACACCAAATTTGCAAAAGCACTCTTTCGGGACCAAGCCCACGCTCCTGCCGCAAATTTGGTGTAAATCCGTCCAGTGGTTTGGGCTGTAGTCGTGCGCAAAGTTTTTTCCCATTATGTCTATGGGAAGAAACAAAAGTTTTGGGACCTCCCTATAACTTTGCCCCCCCTAGACCAAACCTCTCCAAACTTTGGTGAGGATTCATCCAGAGGGAGCGAAGTTATAAGCCACCCAAAAAATGCTCTTCCTATGGAAACACCAACTTAACCATAACTACATGGACGCTACCGCGGAATTGGGAATTGAAGGTCTCTGATTTATTGATCATGAGGGGATCCCCACATTTATTTAAAATCACGAGGTATTTACCTTCCCCCATGCACCCTGACACCCGACGCCACCATAAAATCACTGTGTAACTCCACACTCTGGTTAGATGAATTATGAGTAACAAGGCCCCACATGCTGCCACCTCTTGATGTACCAGCTATGTGCCCCCCTCACCCAATGGTATTTTAGTTCACCCCAACCTCGACTGCCCATGAGGCAGTTATTCACTCTTGGACTAACACACTATAAAAATGTCTCTTACTATATCTAACAAAGTAGAATGATAAAAGTACCCCGACTCATGGCCCCTGATAAGACCCTGGGCTCATGAACCTGCCCCTCTCTGTTAACAATGACTTTATGATGATGTATTGAGAAGACCCAGAGTTACATGCCATTTCTTTTGTGATGTTAGATTAACAACTTGTTGGATTCATATGACAGATAGAAGTAGAATTTAGTAATGAATGAGTACGTGTGGCCACAAGGGCAAAATGTTAGTGCAGCCGCGATGTATCAACTCGAACAGCTCGTGACCTGATATTCCACCCCGATGAGCCTAGCTGACCCGAGCACCCCGCGCTGCCGCCAATCATGGAGCACCGTACCTACATCTTACATAGTAGCTAGTCTTCACCACCCAATCCCCACGATTATGTGCCCCCTATAGCTTACCTCACCAATGACGGGTTTTTGTAATAAATATTGATGCCTTTCTATTATCTGGCAGAGCGCTCTCTGAGTTTGCAGAGTCCTCTGCATGCCCTATATTGATTTAGATAAAGCCTTTTATACTTCATCCGCACTTGGTTTTGGTCTTATTCCCTGCCGGGATGTGTCCATTATTGACTCCCATTGAAGAGTTTAAATGCCTTTTTGGGGGATGCTCACTTTCAGTATCTGTCAATTATTGGTGCACTGGGGATTCGTCCAAAATAAGATGGGTGGTTGCAAGAATTTCTGGATCTCTATCTTGTCATCAATCTGGTGGCGAGGAGAGGCATTCTCAGGACCCTCTCTTCAGTCCCTCCTCTGGTAGACCTGTCGACCAAATCCTCATACTTCACACCTTTCGCTCTTGGCTGCCAAATCTTTTTCTATCCATCTGAGGTTTCCATAGTAATTTACATGATTGTCGAAAGTCCACTCCCTGTAGCTGCACACTCCCTCTGGGTTACACCATACCCATTCCCTTCATAGATCTTAGCATCGAAAGGATTATCCAGCTTCATCGTCTCATGTGGAAATAATGGACATCTGGATATTCTCGCTCTCAGCTTGTCTTGTTCTTCCACTATTTTGTCCTTTGTTCCTCCTATATTCACGTCCATCATCACCTTCATCCTGTTCGATTTCTCTGCTGTCTTATGACATTGAGCAATGCGGATCTTCACCACACACACAGTCCTACTAGTAGCAATATTTTTTTTTTTTACATTTACAAAGTGCCCAAACTCTTTGGCACAGGGCACTGTTGCAACCAGTTACATGTCACATGCTTAGGCGAGGCAATACAAAGAATTGCTGTTGGCATGAGATAACAACAGAGGTGAAGTTAATACACAAAAGAGTCAGTAGTTCCTGCAAAGAGGAGCAGTGTGGTCGGTGAAAAGCAATGTTTTCAGAGACTTTCGGAAGGTCCAGTAGGAGCTTTCTGTTCTCAAGGCTGTTGGAAGGGCATTCCAGTGGTTCGCTGCTATCGATGGGAAGCTGGCCCCCCCTCCTTTAGCTCTTTTGAATTTGGATAGGATGAGTCTTTGAGCGTTGATAGCCCTAGTTGGTCTGTTGGATGTTGCTTTTTCAATTGTCTGGGCAAGGTAACGCAGTGCGTTGTTGCTCAGATATTTTTGAGTGATGGCTAGAGTTCCAAAGATGATTTTTTCCCTGACTTGGTGCCAGTGTGCTTTTTTTCTTGCAGTTGAAATGTGGTCTCTGCTCTGAATGTTTATTGCTGCTCTGAGGGAGTTATTCTGAATTAACTGGAGTTTGGTAATGCTTTTTTATGATGTTCCAATGAACAACACATTGCAGTAATCCAATTGTGTGCCCATGGTGGCTCTTGCTATGGTCAGGCAGCTCTCTGGTGTCAAGAAGTGCCTAGCTGCAGAGATGGGTTTTGCTGTGTATGCTGCTGAAGAGGCAACAACGCTGACTTGTTTGGTGAGGTATAATGCAGAGTCCAGATGTACGCCACAGGTTTTCACAGTGGCAGAAACGACGATCTGGAAGCCATCTATCCTGAAGGATGAGTATTATGGGCTGAGGTTCTGAATCAGAGACTGTGAGCCTGCCAGGAGGATCTCTGTTTTTGTCATTGAGTCAAAGGAAATTCATGTTTCAATAGTGGAATAGATGTGGTGGAGGGTAACAGAGTCTTGCTTGTAGGAGCCTGATAAGGGAAGAAGGATATGGGTGTCATCGGCATAGTTGGCGTAAGATATGCTGATGTCATCCAGGATGTCAAAAAGAGGTTTAGTAAACATATTGTATAGGCACGGGGAGATGCAGGAGCCTTGAGGGATGCCAGGATGGGGCTAGGTGCGTCCTTGGCGTTGGCGGAGAAGAATCTCATGGTTCTACCTGCTAGGAAGGAGACTATCCAGCAGGTGGCATTGGTGGAGAAATTCACTGATGATGTGAGGTGGTGGCATAGGGGGGCGTGAAAATCTAGACATGTTCTTGCTGGTAAGATTATGGGTTCCATTCACTATTGATTTTAATGTATATGATCCCTCAGGCATTCAGGATTCTAAATCTATTAGACAGGAAGGTTGGGATCTTGTTGAAGTTAACATTTTGATAAGTGCCTGTTGAATTATGATATTGGGAGCTTTCCATACTATATTCAACGTGATACAATGGCAAAACAGCCATCCTGCTACTGCTTGACTTTGTTTCTGACCCCACATGTCTTTGGCTTCCTCTCCTAGACCACAGCCTTCTGATAGACTTCAAAATCTGGTTCCTTTAAGCCTTTCTCTTCTGCTGGAGTGTGTAGCTCAGGAAGATGGGGCCATTGTTTGTATCAAATCACAAAGTTCAGCTTGAATTTGGTTTTGCAAACTTTGTCTTGGTTGTCTTTTAGCCATGCATTGGCTGTCTAGCTCTCCAGGCCGCCTGTGTACTACATAGCGTCCAACCCCTCCTGTGGTACTCTGTGCCTGAAAACCTTCATGGGCTAACACAACAAGTATAAGCTCCTTGTGGACTTTTTGACCTCCCAGGCTGTCTGAGTCTCAGTTTGCTTTCACCCCGTCATAGGGAATTCTCTGTGCAAACCCCTCATGGGCTTTCTGATATCTCACCCCTGGGTGGGGTGTGGGCATTGTCATCCCAGTCCAGACAGTTCTCACTGTTAGCCCCTCGGCGGCTTTTGGCTTCCTCACCCTATCATGTGGTATGGGGTTGCCACCCTGGTTCAGGTAGTTAACAATATTATGACCTTGTGGGCTTTTTGGCTTTTTCACTGCAGCGTGGAGTTTGGGTATTCCCACTCCAGTTCAAGTAGTTCTCAATATTAGCCCATTTTGGTTGTTCAGCTTTCGCACCCTGGGGTGGGGTATGCATTGTGCAGTCTGTTAGCTTCTCAGTTCCTGGTACAGCCTGCATCCCTTGTTTGCTTTGGCTTCCCTCGGCCAAAGCAGTGGCGATATGTTTCAAACTCCTTTTGTAAACTCAGCAGGGAGACATGCCTTTCCTTCTCTTGCGGCCTGGGAATTTGCTCCAGCCTGCACCTTCAGTTTGCTACAACGGTATTTGCTGGTCCTGCACTTGAAGGGCGAAACACATCCAGCTTGAGGCCCCACTCTAGGGAGTGGTTTACAGTGGGTCTCCTAGCTGTGCCATAGTTTCGACCAGATACACAGGATTGACGCCTGATTTGGTCTAATACCAAAGGGGCACCTCCACATATTTTCTTCCTGCTTCATCTGGTGCAGGTCTCTGCCTTTACTCTCTCTCGCCAGACATAACAAGTTCCTTATGTTTCCCCCTAGAGCAGAAAGGAAGAATTGATTGGTTCTTCATCTTACACAACAATGGTAACAGTTGCAGGTCAGAAACCACTGCAGCTTGTCACAAATGCCCTGCACATTATGGCCAGTCCCTAGGTATGCCATTAATAAAGGGGAATCAGGGTAGGAGGGAGGTATAGTTAGATCCCTGCCTGGGGTCTCATTGCCTTCTAAGAGGGGTCACCCCCAATGGGAGCCCTCTAGCCCTGTCCCCTAGTGAGGGCATAGGAGAGCAGGCTCACCTCTCCAGTCTCAAAGGGAGTGACTCCCCGTCAGGGAGAAGGATTGCATTCCCTGTATTCATCACAGCACCTAGAGTACACATAACCCCTAAATGTGTTGTTGTTCCTACAGGAGAGGATAAGGATTCTTCTGAGGGGAGTGATGAAGAGTATTAAGATGATGATGATAATGGTGGACACACAGACATGGCAAAGGGCTGAGAGTTTTATGTGGCAGAACCCCCTGATTTTCCTCAGGACTGTAGTTCTACAGCTAGAAGCATTTTGGAGTCCTGCCCACATCCAGCATGTGGAACTTGCTGAACAGCCAGTGTGACTGGGACACCCACCAGCAGGTACCACCAAACAGAACAATGTCACCACGGCCCAACCATATAGACAGCAGTTGAGGGCTGGGCACATACTGGTGTTGGTGAAGAACACCACCACTCATGTGGAGCCTACAGACCTCTGCCAAACACAGGGATAACTGTATCTCCTACAAGCACCAGGTATCAATGATCACCCTCCCAACACCCCAAAAACAATCCCACAGTTTCTGTGGCTGACACCTTTATTACTGAAATCATTGAGAGCATGTCATCCTTAAACACTACCCATGAACAGACATGTGTGAATATGAGGACATTGATTGATGACTGTTCCTTGTTGGGACCACTACTAGCTGATGTAAATAAACCACTGGAGAAGGTGTAGCGTGAGTTGGAGGAATTTAACAGGGTGGCATTGCTGTGGCAGGTGCCAGTAGCATGGGAAAAGTCCAGGAATGGTGGCCATCTGGCTCAAGAGCAGTCTACTGATTCTTCAGCTGCTGCTGTAGCTGCAAATGGAGCAGTCTATGCTCAGACCAGGGAGGAGGCTCATCTGGCCCAGTAGTGGGCTGCTGCAGATGCAGTTCAAATTCAGCTGCATTTGCAGCAGCCTATACTCAGGCAAGGAAGGATGTCTGTCTGACCTGGGAGCAGGCTGCTGCTTATGCAGTTGCATCTGTAGCTTCATCTGCAGCAGCCTGTGATCAGTCCTGGGAAGATGCCCTTCTGACCTGCGAGCCACATGACATGATGCTCTTGCCTCCTGTGCCACTATCTGACTCTTGGCACATTGCAATATGTCCTTCTGCCTATGGATGAGGGAGTCCAGCCTGCACCATGCCCAGTCACAAATTGCATTGAGTGGGATGCAGACACACATCCAAATTCAGGAGTATTTGGGGCGGGGATCTTCCACCACCTTTACCTACAGCCTCCCTTCCACAGCAGTCCCTCAACCATCCCAGGCTAGCACACTGTTGACAACTGGTGTTGGTGGTGCAACTACAGACCCAACAGGCCTCTGTGTCCAAGGGGCCATGCCAGGGGAGATAGTTAATCCATTCTAGCATATTTACCTTTTGCCTCTACCTTCCATGGTGGGCTTGCCACATTATTTGATTCAATTTGGATTACATTGTGTATTATGCATCCTTGACCTTGGACTTCTGGTATTTTGGATTTACCCTGTGCTTCAACTTCACCTTCATGTCCCTGGACTCCCCCTTAAATGTACCTCCCTGGAATTCAGTGAGCAAAGGACAGGACATTATTTTTCAAAAATAAACTCTGACCTGAAAGGGCTGCAGCATCCATCAAGAACATGTTCAGAACAGATATGTTTAGAAATGTTTTTGTTGTGTCCTGCCTGTTTGACATTTGGGTACATGGGAAGGGGCAGTTAGGAGTAGGGCCATGTTGGTTCCATGTCTTTATTATTGAAACATGTTTCAGTGAAAGATGTTTCATCGAAGAAAATGTTTAATTGAAAAATGTTTCATCTAATGAAGATGAATGACATTTTTCATCGCAAACGTGCACATCAAATTTACCGATTTTTAAATTTCTTTGAATTAGGGCCCTCCAAAATACTTGTTTTCTCCCTTTAAAACACCCCAAACATTCCCAAATATATAATTTTTTTTTTAATAGGTTTTCCAAATTTAACCCTTCACACCACCCAAACATACATACATACTTTTAAGATGAGAAAGTTTTCAATGAAACATTTTTTCTTTGAACAATGTTTTCATTGGAACATTTTAGTTGAAACATCTTTTCAATTGAACATTTTTCATTGAAAAG
Source organism: Ambystoma mexicanum (assembly GCF_040938575.1). Classification (NCBI taxonomy): domain Eukaryota; kingdom Metazoa; phylum Chordata; class Amphibia; order Caudata; family Ambystomatidae; genus Ambystoma; species Ambystoma mexicanum. The sequence goes on from NC_090939.1 coordinate 398,266,190, forward strand.
ACTATACCGGCCATATTGTGGAGTGAATAGATAAATATACCTCTATCAGAAGAAATTGTTATGATCTCTTTCCACCAGACAATTCCTATTGCTGTTACACGCTCCAGAGCCTCCCCATCATGGCCATGGCCACCATCACCAGATCTGGGTCATCCTTGCTGTCATATGTCATGGGCATATTGCATTAACATGCAATGGCGTACAGCATGATACACATGGCTATAATGTGTCAGAACCTCTCATGAAGGTAGATGAAAGTCACACCTCTATTATGAATGCACCTGAGGCGGTTCTTCACTAGGCCAAAATGTTCACTATATGGTGTTTTGAATGCAGGTGTGGGCAGCATTGTACCTGTATCATTTCTGTCAGTTTTTGGCAAGATTCCACAGTAATTTCATCAGACACAGACTCATGGTGTATCGTGCATCTCCTGAGCGACACCGAGTACAGTACAGACAATCCATGGAATGATGTTGGCTCTTGGACAAAGACACATAACCTAACATGATTGTGTATGTTCAAGTACTGTGGCATTCACCACTTTCACAGACCTGTGGTACATATTACCCTCTTGTCTGGCAGTTTAGGGCACATTAATTTACATGTGTTTGTTGTTGTACAGGAGACGGGAACATTCAGCACATTCCAGCAGTTGTAGACACTTCATATCCGTTTGTGCATTTCATGGGGTGGGTGACAGAGTGTGACCAGCCAACATTACCTAAACTGAATCATTTCACTGTTTGCTTTGTCCTTTGGTATACAACACATGCAAATCAAACCTTCCTGTGATGCTGCACAATGGATCCCAGTGTAATACACCAGCACTCTAGCAGGTGCTATATGTCGGCTGATTGCATTGGGTTCACATCTTTTTATGCTTGACTGTCTCGGTGCTCCCTTTCAGAGGTTCCTGTCCATTCTCTACCCCTGTTGTGTCCCTTATGAGCATGACTTCCTTGGTGCTCCCGCTCACAGTTTCCTGTCCTTCCTCTTGCCCTTCCTTCTCTGTCAAAGACCTTTGTGCCACCTTCAAGTCTGGCATCTTTTCTCAGTGTGGCTTCCCTGTATATTCTCCACAAAATCTGCATTTGCTTCCGTCGTCCACATACTCTCCAGCCTTGCTGGGTGCCTTTTTTTCATTCAACAGACTATTTGTTCCTCTGAGATTTCTTGGTTTCTTACATGGCACCATGGATGCACATGGCTATCAAAGTGGGTTGTATCCCTGTGTAGGCCCCACTACCCCTATTTCTTTGAACATTGTACCTTTGCACTACCATGCTTCTTATTGTTTGTTTCTTGGTGTTGAATGGTGAGGGGCAAGCACACACCCTCTGGCCACCTGCATCATTTCTTGTATGTGTCATTTGCCTTAGGGCTTTCTGGCTCATTCATGCTCATGTCCGCTACCCTTCCTATCCTCTGGTTCTCTTATCATGTTCGTCCTCTCATCTCCTTCTCACTGATGCTGGGGTAATAAAATAGACAGGCTGTGTCCTTCTGAACCTGTCTGTTATATTTATCGTACTTTCTAGTGACATTGCATTACACTTACCACAAAGGCACTTTTGTAGCTCGTCAATGGCTTTCTGCCCATGCAAGCCATCTCTCCCACGATGCAGCCATGTGCATTAGGTACATGTGCTTTTTGTCCCTGGGATCTGTTTCTGTAATCCACATGTTCTTTTAGGGGGCAAACAGGGACATTGGGTATGGTGGAATTGTGTTAGGTCAGCAAAACTGTGGCAGTATGATAGCGTTTAGTGAGTGCTATGGACTGTTCTTGTGCTTAAATAGCATGCATGCCATACATTGCTCAAGTCCCTTAATGATGTGTGGAAACTTGCACTAAACCAGGATCATGGAGTCATGGGTGGATCCCAGAAACACGCACGCACATGTTTAAATAGTGGATCCAAGTCACAGACCATCAGTGCCTTGATGAATGTTTCATGTGTCTGTTTCTGTAGACCTGTGCAATTGCCCTGAATCGTACAATGACCACACGTTTGCACCACATGGTGCCCACCACATTGGGTAAGCCTGCAATAGCATCAAACTGGGACTTTATGTGGGTGGGGATGACTGGGTTCGTGGGTGTTGGATATATTCTGGGGTTACTCCTATTTTTGTGATATTTTATGGTAATTGGTTGGGGTGTGTCTTTTTACATTTGTGAGACCAACTTCAGAATATAGCTTCACAACTGTTCTTTTAACCAGGGTACTTATTTGCATAAGTTACTGGACTTGGGACAGTCAGTGGGGTAATTAGTATTTTCACACCTCACAGCATGTATGTACAATGCTGCCATAGGCCCTAGTTGCTGAAATGCAAAACACATGGATCATATCATAAACAAATAATTGTCTACACACACACACACATCCGACACTCCTAAAAACTCACTTCACAGAAAACAATCTATTTCAGATGTTACCACATGTGGCAATATGAATTACCGCCTATGGTAAAATAAGCCTATCACCTGTTGGACCTCAGTCTATATGCTAATAAAATTGCAGACACATAATAAAATCACAAACTCAATTCATTTTTAATCATTTTGGTTTTTTATAAAATGTTAAAATTCAAGGCTGTTTAGACAGTTGTATTATGCGATACAAGGTACTTGGACATGGATAAAAATGCATTTTATTAGAGTGTTCGCACACATTAACAGAACCAGCTGTTCTCAATCTTACCATCCAACCTTGTACACGAGAGAATTGGCAAGAAATGCACTTTGAGAGAGAGAAAGAACAAAAGCACAAATACTTTCATGTAAACTTATATTCCTGGCTGAGTTGGAACTGGAGAATCTGCCTCAGTCTGTTCGCACACAGATAAGGACTGTCATGACCCCAGGAAGCCTGCCAGCACTGGACACTGTCCTGCAAATCACAGTCCCTCTCAGCACAGTGTCCCAGGATGTCTACCCGCCAGATCATCTCAGCCCAGTATCCAAAGAGGTCTGACTCGCTCTGGATGTTTATAAATAAAACAAAAAATATAATTTTACATTCAGCTGACAGCTGTTCACCCTAAACAATTTTAAAAAGTAAGTATCTATGACGTTTCTTTCAAAAGCTGTAAACAAAAATATGATTCCATATGTAAAAAATGTTTTTAGATGTAATGGGATGAATCTCAACATATAATGACCTTCCATCCCCTGGCCTGTCAGCAGAACCTTTGGTGTCATATAATGTTGGTCCCTTTGAGTTCAGACCTGGGCCATTTCTGACCCCTGGGAGAGTGGTTGTCATGGGACCAGTGTCAAAGGCTTTGTTGAAGTTTGTTTTCCCAATAGAAGATGTTGCTATAGCTCTCCCCCAGTGAGTGATTGTCCCAGCTGTCTGACCAATGTTTCAGACTCCAGGTCTCCACGTATCAAAGATGTGAATTGCACCCTTCTGGAAGGACCTGGCTGATTAGAAGATCTGATTAATCGGGGGTAGACCACTGCTCAGAATCTATGTCTTGTATATTTTAAATGAGCAGCATTTGTTTTCCTCCAAAGATCTATTCTGAGAACAAAGAATGCATTTGGGCCTTAGTAAATCTAGGCAGTATCATAACATATTATCGTCCAGCTTCCAAGCCTGAGTTTACACTTTCCAAGTCCTCTGCAGAAAAAATAGAAATAAAGTAGGCCCAAATTGTATTTTACTGTTTTATAACATGCTGTGTTTTTACATCCCAGATTGACTATTTTCCATTTATTTTCTATTTATTTCCATAGCTGGTCAGATAGCACAGTGAGTAGAGCGCTCGCTTTGACATCTGTGTGCAGAGCCTGCTGACGCAGGTTCGTATCCCGGCAGGACCAAACTCAGCCTTTCATTCTTCTGAGGTCAATAAATGAGCACCACACTCTGTGTGCAGTAATAAGCACCTTTCAAATGCCTGAGGGTTTGTAACACAATATACATGTTAAATTATTATTATTATTAAGAAATGGTTGTTGGATACTTTCTGGTAACTGGTAAGATTGATTTTGGTCACTGTCAGTAACTATTATACTATTGTTATAGATGGGTCGCTAACATTGCATATTTCCTTACATGTTTTTTTTTAAATGCTTTGCAAAGTATGTAGTTCACATGCTTGTTTTTAAATATGGCATGTTTCTTTGCATTCTTTTCTTCAGTATAGATTTCCCTACAAATATCCACATTTGTTCCTTCTCCTTGGAACAGCAACATGAGGAGGACAAGGGACTGTTTACTTTTTGTCCGTGTTCTTTCCGGCTGATTTTGGATCAGTCTTTCTTCCACCGTCACTTCTTACTTTTGGGGAACAATGGAGGTTATCCTTTTCTGGATCTTATCCCCTCTCTCAATTTTCCTTGGAAGGTTCCTCTCTGTCCTCTGTGCCCTGGAAAGAAGTCAAGCACACCCTCAGCAAATGTGAGACTTCCACAGCCGCTCAAGTCATACCAACACGCCATGCATCGTGTTCTATGCAGATTTGGAAAGAACATTTCAGCCATGACATTGCCAAAAAAGGAGCTGTCTGCCAGATATTGGGGACAACCCAGGATGCATGCCCTTGACTTTACCATGTCACCTGCATCCAGATGTGGTGCTTCCAACATTGATATTTTGAGGAGGATCCCGACCCATTAAGCCATGATCAAATGATCAACCACACACAAATTATCCAGTGTCGATATGCAAACACCCACCTGCAGGGCCTTACCTATTGCAAGATGGCCACATTCTCGAGGCCAATACTGAGAAATCATTGGTCATATATTCACTAGGGTACCCACACATTGGTGACAAAATGAAGCATGGCTGAGTGCATCACATACGAATGCCCTGCACATGGAATGATCACACAGCAACATCAATGGGTACCATGATCTCCTGGCAACAGTGTAACAAGGCCATGCCATCCTGATGCACATTCCAAAATAAACAACAAATATTGAGCCTAAGCAATGGCACAGCGCATAACGAGGTACCCCAAAACATTGCAATTGAAAAACATATGTTCCAGATGCAAAAGGATCCAATATATGGAAAGGTACACCACACAATGATCAATGGATACTCCACATGTTCCTGTCCATGTGAATCATGTGTAGTACAACTCCAACAACCAGTAAAAATATGCCCCCAACTGGCATATACCCCAGACATATTAAGAGTGAAGGAGAAAGGAAAATTCAATATGTGGGCCACATAAACAGCAGTTTTCAGTTATAGACAGAAAAGGCTTTCAGTCAACAGCTAATGAGAATTAGGGGCAACCGCCAAATGCCATGCCCATCTCATGTAAAGTTTCAATCGATCGACGTATCCGGGGTGATTAATAATTATAGAATGTGTTGAAGTTCTTGTATGTATTTATTTGTTTATTGGGTTTGTATAATACACCTACACACAAGTGTTACACTCCTAAGGTGCAGTGCATGACATGCAACCATGAATGGGACCCATCATGAGGCCTTCCATAGTGCTGTGAATATAGCAAGGCACCTCCCCCTTCCCTTGATAAAATGGCAACAAACCAATGTTGTTGTGTTTGTGGGAAGATTCTCATCTGGGGCATATGGTCAGTGGGCCACGAAGTAAGGAGAAGCATACAAAAGTAAAGGCACACCCAACTCCAACCATTACTCAACTCAGGGCCCATGCAACCCTAAAACATACATGTGCATAATACCATGCGCAATACATAACTGGCTTGTGGATTACGGGAATTCCTAGAGATCCAGCCTAGCATGACCCTCAACCTTGTGACACATATGACACAAACTTTGGGAAAGCCAACATGATGTAGTGAATACATGGACATATGGTTAGTGCCCCACTCTTTCACCCATTCCCCAGTATGCATTTATAACACGCCTGTACAGAAGTTTTTCTATGCGCGACAAGACAAGAAGGAAGGAAGGATAGAGGGAGGACAAAACCATTTTTCTAGGCCTTGTGACATTCAGATCGCACAGGTGCAGGGGGAGAGAGGGAGAGAAGTGCCAAGGGGGCCGGGGTGAAAGGGAAAGTGCAGGTAGCTCATAAGTGTTTCCGGTAAGTGGCTCATAAGTGCAGAGATTCGGGGACTGTAGGGTTGAATATACAGGCCTGTAAGTGCAAGGAGACCCGGAGTCAGTGCAAGGGTAACTGGACATGCAGGAGCCTGAACCCGAAATTCAGTGTGCAGCTATCATGTAATCATCAAGGGACAGGGAGAGAGAAATTGGAAGTGAAAAGGAAGGTCTTGAGTTGCTTCTGGAACCAGAGGTGGTCCTGCTCAAGTTTGAGATAGGCAGAGAGGCTGTTCCAGAGTGAGGCCCAAGGAGAGGAAAGAGATCTATGCCCTACTCTCTGCCTGGAGAAGCGTCTTACCCTCAGAGATTTGGTTGGGGATGAGTGGTGGGTTTGAGAAGAAAGAAGCGTAGGAAGAGAAATTTGGAGGTAGTGAGGTCGCTGGCACCAGCAAGCTTTGTGGATGATGCAAATGGTCTTGAATTTGATCCTTGCAGCCACAGGGAGTCAGTGGAGAGATTTCAGAGCTGGAGAGACATGATCCCTGGAATTGAGGCCAAAGACAAGTCTTTCAGTCCTGTTCTGGATATGTTGTACAGGGTGAAAAGTAGAGGCAGGTAGATTTAGGAGGAGACTGTTCAGTGGTCCAACCTAGAGAGGACCAGGGCTCTAAAGACAGTGAGATTCTCAGGGGAAGTGAGAAAAGGACAAATACCTCTGAGCAGGTGCAGCTGATAGTGTGACTTAGAGATTTCAGAAATGTGATTAGAGAAGGAGAGGGTGGAGTCAAAGATGAAGCCAAGGTTCTTAGCCTCACAGGAAGGAGCAGGTAGAGGGCCCAGGGTGGGTGGCCAGAGTAAGAGAGGAAAGGAGGGAGCATGTGTCCCAATGAGTAGAATCTCAGTTTTACTAGCATTAACACAGAGATTTTTGGAGGCACATCATTCTCAAATTAATATCAGGTATTCTAATATGAGAGAAGGCACAGAGGTGGCTGAGAGGAGCCTGAAGGAGAGCTGGGTGTCTTCCACATAACACTGAAAGTTAGAGCCAAAGGTGAGAATTTCTATTCTCAAATTGATCCAATAACAACTGAAGAGCATGGTAGTCTTGCATCATCCTCCATCCAGCAGTACTGAGCAGCCATACTCCATTCAGCCTTAATATTGTTTGCAACCCTCAGGGATTCTTTCTCAATGGAAGCTCTTTCCTGGACCATGACTTCCAAATCCTCTGCCCTTGCTCCAAGAATGGCCATGGTGTGTGAAGCAACCTTGGCTGTAAGCATTTCATGTCTCTACACCCTCATCTGCGCAGACACACACATGCACACACGCTGCCAGCATCTGGGTGCCTAACCTCTTGCTGTTCCCTCCTGATGTTGTAATGCAACTGTGGCATCCTGTCACCCACCCTCAATATTGCCACCTTTCTAAGTTATTGCAACTCCTGCTGCCTTGTGATCTGACTATGGCACTTGTTTTATATGAGCAAAGATGATCTGCTGCAGATAGAGACAACCATCCAGGCACTATCCCTCATTAACAGCATGATCACATGCGTCTGCCCTTAGTTGGCTCCAATGTCATGGGTAGACCCCTGTATCTTACTTACAGGCTGTGAGGCTTCTTACATTATTTTCTTAAAGTATATTGTCTTGTCTGCCTCCATGTGGCCCTCCACCACTACCATGGAAAAAGGCATACCCAAAGTTATATATAGGTGGGAAAACACAGGTGGAACCAGATGTGATATCAAACAAGTAGTCCCACTGGATGCAGTTTGGTGCACATATATGATGGTGTGGAAGGAGGGAATTTATGTTGGCTACCCAAAGAAACTACTCTCACCAATAGCTGCTGCCTGGTGTTTGAAGAGCATGACCAACTATCTGAAATGCTGATCTTTGAAAACCACAGCATCATGGAGAACATTTATTTTCTGCAATCCAACCACCAGAAGTTTAAACATTGTTGTCTACATGGCCTCATCGGCCAATAAGGTAGGGTGGGTGCATCTGGGTGGTGACATCAGTGCAGGAATTTAGCATGACAGTAGAGGTATGTCTGGTAGGAGGAAGCGTACACATACCAAGTGTGCTTGGACACCCTACATTTGCATGTCCATCTCTACAGTATACATAGTCGCTGTGGATGCTGCACCAGACACACCTTCAAACTGGTCTTCCCCTTCTTTCACACATAGCCCTGCCACATCAAGTGAAGTATCCAGTCTCTGTGGCTCGCCTGTGTCCTCTGACACATTCCATTGTTACTCTGCTGCTGAGGTGTCCACAATAATGGCATGTACAATGCCCTCACTCTGGGCAGTAGTGCCCTCGAACATGTCAATAACGTTATCCATTTGCCCGTCTCTGGAGCTTGATGTGATGGAGAGTGCCTGGGAACTATCACCCCTTTAGGAGTTCTTGCCCATAGTATGTCACTGTTCCTCAAATGAAAGACTCTTTTCAGCTGATCATGACACTGCAAAGGAAGATTACATACATCATAACTTATGTAAGAAAATATCTCAACATTTTGACAGGCAACTGTGAAATGTGGTAATGCAGGCATTTATGTGTAATTGATCTTTGTTCATTGATGTGAACATAAATACCAGTCAGACAGACATGGCATCAGAGTCAGTGTAATGGGAACCCAATGTGGCCACTGGATTACTGAACCCTGCATGTCCATCTTGTAATACTAATATTGGCATGTCTCTGGTGGCCCTTTTCAATACATGTGTTTTTGCCTGGAGTCATGTGTGTTGCTCGTACTCATGACCCCAGAATCATACATTCACTCAACCACCTCACATAATCTGACACCCAACATAAGACGCAAACCTATTGACATTGATATCAATTCCAATGCAACAGCAAGGACATTTCTTACAAACCTTAGTATTTTGATGAGCCGATGGGCAGGACTTCTGTCACAGCCCATGATGTGCATGCACCACTCCTATCAAGCCCGTCCATGTAGCCTTCATACATAGCAATCTGCAGATGAGGAAACAAAATGCCCTCAGACCATTCCCATGTGATTGCATCACAACACCTCATGTGCATGTCTCAGGTGTTCCAGACGCCCACAGATATGAGAGCAGGAGGGGTTTTCATTCACCATACTTCCAGATGTGTGCATGTGCCCTCTCTGCTGTTACCAGGCCCAGATGTATGTTAGGGTTGTTTGGATAGGCCATTGAGCCTATATCCTACATACTGGGTCACACATACCTGTGAGTGGAAGACTGACACCCCCTCGAGAAATTCATGCTATCACATCCATGTGTTTTGCACATTGTTAGCCAGGATCCCCTTTGGGTACCTTCTAGCATCATGGGTCTGGGGCTACAGGCTACAGTTATAGGGCCTGGGCATGAAGCAGCACATTCACCTTCATAAGGTTCCAGACCAAAAATAGTGCCACCCACCTCGTTGGCCAATCTTGCCTTCTTCTCACTCCCAATCCACATTTTATTCCAGCGCTTATTGTTTGTATCAGTGCTACAGACTTTGATCCCCTCTGAATTGATGGTAGCCTTAACTTAATGCACTTCCAGATCCTCTGATTTGCATAAGCCCCATGCTGCTTCTCAGTGCTGAAGAGGAACTCATAATAGCTAAGGGCCTGGTCACCCAGGATGCCAACTATGAATGCAGATAATTTGACAGACCTGAGCCATATCACCTGGGCTGGTTTAGATGATTGGTCTGTCATCATGGGTGGGAGGATAGTAGGGGTGACAGAGGGTTGTGAGTGTTGCTGCTCAGAGGAGGTTTGAATAACAGATGGAAGTGTTGTTGACCAGATGATTCTGATTAGATCAATTGAGGAAGTTCATTGTACTGGAACAAGGATCAGGTAGTGTTCTAGCAGGGGATGACTGGCTGTGGAGTTGGACGAGTCACTCCGGGGCATTGGCAATGTTGTGCCCCCCCAAGAAAGATGACCAGATAGCAGCAGGTGTTTGCCTGACAGGGAAATCACACAGAAGTGTGAGCGAAGGCAGGCAACATCTGTTCACTTTGGTGACAGGAGCATGCACACCATAAGGAAGCAGAGCTGAGAAAAGACCCTTGGTGCGTATCTTGTGTAGTAGCTGCTACATGGGCCATCATGTTGTCATGTGCATGCTTTCCAGATAATCTTCAGAAGCAGTAATGATGCTTATATGTATCATTGTTTGTGCGGCACACTCAGCAGCTGCATAGGAAGAGTTCACTTTTGCTATATCAATCTGGACAGAGAGCACATCTTACACCATGAGCAAGAGGGGACAGCCTCAAAAGGAGAAGGGCCCATCTAGGAACAATAGTTTAATTAACGAGGAGCTTGGGATCCTCACAGAACTTGTGGAGGAACGTCATGTGAAACTTTAAATATGGCTGGCAACACACTTTCAGTGATTGAAAATGCTGACCTTTGGCAGCAGGTAACAGATCACATTGATAGACAGTTATAAAAGGAAGACTAGGGGTCGTATGTTTGACCGTGCGCTAATTGATACTGTTATGAAAGATTCCTGAGATACATGTAATGCAAATTGGGTCTGCAGCAACTGCACACTTCCACTGGACCCCCTAGCAGGAACCAGGACACATCTGAGTAAAATATGGGGTTTGAAGGTGAAATCAGTGCGCTGATCCAAGGAAATTCTTGAAGTACAGTAGTCAGTATAAATGCAGAAATAAATCTTGAACTGAAATAATGGTAGCAATGAAAGTCTTTATCTTGATAATCTGCATAAATGAACAGCCGACAAGTGTTTCGACCCTCACGGTCGGTCTCAAGGTGTCTGGACGGATTGTAGCAACATGAATACGCGAAGAGAGGGAGACAGTCTAAAAAGACTATAATGTCACCCTCAAAGCTGATTAGCAGAAACAAGGTTTCCAAGCATAAATGCTAGACAGATTATAAGTAGACAGCTCTTCAGAAAAGAAGTCAGTCTGCACGATCTCCTGACTTCCTCTATATCTTGCTGTACTCGCGGTCAGGTCCTTTATGGTGATGATTGATAGACATGCAATGGAATACCAACTGTCCAAGGATCTGAGTCTTTGAACCAAGAAAAAATTGGTGAGGAATTACTAGTCTCCTCAGGCCAGTGGTAGGGGACCCCCAGATAGAGGTCCTGACACCTGTGGGAGAGGTGGTCAGTAACCTGTTTTCCACACAGCAGGTAGTCAGCTTAGAAGGCACTGACACCTATGTGCCTACATCTAGTGAGTTACATGACTGCATGTTTTCTTTTCCTGGGGACATCCTTTTTATGCGTTTCAGCTCAGGTATAGCGCTGAGCTCCATGTATGGCCAATGTGCATCATGGGCATTGCTGTCTATGCATGGCAGGCCATGGTCACTACCTTCAGGTATAGATTGGTGAGATGTCATCAGTTGACATCACTGTGTATCACCTGTCCGATGAAGCAGTCACCCATATTTGCATGGGTATTATATCCCACATGACTGATAGCCATGTCTAGCATTGAAGGAAACATATGAGATTTTGCTGTACGGCACATGCAGCCATGTGTCAAATAAGGGTAATGTCAGTGCTGGATATGGAAGTAAGGGGTCATTCATGACACGAGTGTGTGATTGTTCTATGTGTACTTGCTTACATGCAAATGATGTGTTATGGCACATACATAGGCCAATGCTGTAATGGCTTGCCAAGTGGGGCATTTGTTTGATAGTATGCCAAGATTACATGTACTGGTGGTGCTGGTCAAGCTATGCATGTAATCATATTGTACACGGATGACATTCCCAGGCAAAAGAACCATATGTTGTCCAGAATGGACCCTCACACTTGAAGATGCATTGCATGTTGCATGTGTTGCATAGTACACTGACAGACTATCTATTTACCACAGATCTATTGTGAGGATGTCCTTAGATTAGGTTACAGCCTGGTTGAGTTTCTTTTTATTCAAAATCTGACCTTTGCTCTTTAGCTTCAAGTTTGGCTGTACTTAGTTGTTCTACTATTTAAGTAGTTGTCATTGGTTCAATCAGCTACATGTTATGGTTATTGATTCTGATTTACTGTTCAACTGATCACGTTTCAAAGTCTTAATTGAATAAGTCTACCATGGAAAACAATTATTACTGAGCATATTTACTGCAGATGTGAAGCCCACACTTAAATAGTGATGTAGTGGTTTATTAATAATTTAAGGCTGTTAGGATGGTTTTCTCCCGGGTTTACCCAAGGCAGTCTTGGGGTCTACCTGACTCTAAGGGGCCCAACACCCCTCCCGAGAATAACGGTGGGCTCAGTCAACGACAAGTAAAAAAAAAAAAACAACTGGGATCATACAAGGCAAACAAAATTCTCCGGTAATTCTCAGCTCTCCATGGTGTGCAGTAGAGTTTTGTACAAGTGTAGCGTCATCACCTGGGCCGTTCCCCAAAAAACCTATCACCATCGAGGATTGGGTATCGAGAGTACTATTGCCTATGGAAGTTTCCTATAGAGGTTATCGTACTGGCCCTTGCATGTCAGTTGGCTGGACTATCCCGTCCCCAAGAAACTGTCTTTTACATTGTTGCAGAGTAATGGGCTTAATATTGGTGCGTACCCTTACCATCCACCCTTGACTTTCTAAGTTGTGATTGGTTAGGGCTAATGTCCCCAGGCCTGGGAATTGATTTGGTGCTCAGCCCTCTGTGCACCTCTTCAAGGTGATGGGAACGGATATGTTTCTGGATTGTAACGTGTGTGTACTACCTTCGCCTATGAGAGTGAGCTCAGACGTTCGAAACACTTGTTTCCGTCCACATCAGGTTTTGCTGGGATCAGCTCTGCTTTCCCACCACAAAAGAATATCCATTGTCTCGCTCGGCTGCATCACGTGTTCAGAGACGACTGAATTGAGCTCTGGAGTTTCCATTTATGAGGATTTATTCATATTTTCTTCAGCTGGTCCCCTTGTCCTCTGAAGATTGGAATGTTTCTGTGCATCTCTAACTTGGCTGTGACCTCGGCTTGTATGTCTTGCTCTCTGTGCAGCCGAATCAGCTCTTCTCATCTCATGCTCTGTGGCTTTAAGGCCTCCTGTAATGTTCCTTAGACTTGTAATGCAAATTCTGTATTGTTCGTGCTATGGTAAGTTTCCTATAGGTCAGTCATAAAATATCATAAGTGGTTCTATCAGGCTCCATATATATTCCTGCTGTTCCACATAGTTTATTACTATAAACATCAGCAAGCTTGCTCAGGATCTCTTGTGCCTTGTCTGTGTTACTGCATTTGGTTAATGACAAAAATAATAAAGCTTTGACAGTATTTACATGTAACTGTCCTCTAGCTATCGAACTGTGTAAGCATGTTCTTCGTGTATACAAATGTGTGTTCGTGTAAGCGGTGCAGGACTGCGAGTGTGCTTCATGTCTAACTTTGCTATGTTGTGGTGTCACTACTGACGTCATTACAATGGTTGCTTTGTGTTTAATTGAGACTGTCCATAAGGGTATTTCCGCCCACAATCTCTGTTTCTTCTCCTATACCCGTGAAGACGTGTACTGGATTTGGTCTGTAAGGCTGGCTGGGAGGATACATTTCGGTGTATTGTATGGGAGGAAGGGTCTTTAGGTCTTAGGATCCCCCTACATTTCTCACCTACGTGGGGCTTATGACTCGCTGGCAGCATCTATGCACCTGGGCCCGGGATGTGGGATGGCTGCGGGCCGATGCATGAGTCTGCGCGGCTCACCCTGTAGCATGATACAGACTCCATTTTGTGATACACGTAGACTCTTTTTTGAGTATAACAATCTAGGCCTCCGTTGCAAAAGCGGCCTGCAGGGCTTCAGCTCTCCCCCATTCTCTTCCCCCCACCCGACTGCGCACAGCGAGCCAGCACTCCCTTCATCCTCCACTCCCTGCGGCTTCGCTGAAGGCCTATTCTCATGAGCAACTAGGCGTGAACAAGTAAAAGTACAAACACTGTATCTTTCACCTTCCGCAGTACATCATTGACCTGACGGTGACCGGATCTTAAGCTGCGGTCTGAGAAAAACAAAGCTGCCTCTATAAAACATGTCCTGTCTCCTTGCAGACCCCTGCATCTATAATATATGTTGTGAATAACCCCCAACCCTCTTCCCCGTTTGAAGTATCAGACATGAATGTTAAGCCTGGCTGCCACCCAGTTTTATCCATGCTGCTAAGCCATTTGCATGGCAGATGAAATAGCCTCACGTACATAAGGTTGATTGTTCATATGAAAATGGGACGACCTTCGCCCATCCCAGAACACCCAAATGTAAAGTTATCAAACATATGTATAATCGAATTTGTCATTACTAACCAAGGGTCGGTGTTGCTGCATATGTGTAAAATCCCTGTGCCCAATATGTTTTCTCATAAAACACACAAGTTTACAAATAAATAATTAAGTATTGCAACATATATGAATCTTTTAAAGCACCACCTTTTTTTATCAATGAAATGTAGTTTAAAGTAATTATTTAAACCTTGAACATGTACACAAGTCTGATCATAAGTAGAATGTTGTAAATGTTCACTGATGCTGATGTATACGCCAACCTGGTTCTACCTCACATTCTATGCTAGCCTTCCCAATGTGTCCCCGCACCCAAATGCAAAACTATGAATGATGATGAGTGATGTTAACAAAACTGTTCATTGATTCTGCAAATGCAGTACCTATGAAATACGAAAATATTTAATACAAATAGTGTTCATAAACGCACATGATTATTATACATATATCTATGTACACATGCAATTGTACTGGCCTACCTCCTTTTTTCATTTTATAATGATGTGCATGCAACCCTGCAACATAGACGCGTGAGAAGTTACAAGGCCACCTCCACCTTTCCCTGGAAAGCCGCATACTCAGCCACCATCCTCCTCCCTCCAAGGCCCGGCTGGGGATTGAAGATCTCTGGTTTATTGATGTTAGAATAACACAACTACACCACCTTGCTTTCTTTTTCTGCTGAACCCCCATGAGGTATTTACCTTCCCCCATGCCCCCTGACACCAGACAGCGCCATAAAATCACTGTGTACCTCCACGCTCTGGTTAGAAGAATTATGAGTAACAAGGCCTCACATGCAACCGCCTCTTGATGTACCAGCTATGTGCCCCCCTGACCCAATGGTATTTTAGTTCACCCCAACCTCGACTGGCCATGGTGGCAGTTATTCACTCTTGTACTAACACACTATAAAAATGTCTCTTACTACATCTAACAAAGTATAATGATAAAAGTACCCCGACGCATGCCCCCTGATAAGACACCTGGGCTCATGAACCTGCCCCTCTCTGTTAACAATGACTTTATGATCATGTATTGAGAAGACCGAGAGTTACATGCCATTTCTTTTGTGATGTTAGATTAATAGCTTGTATGATTCATATGACAGATTGAAGTAGAAGTTAGTGATGAATGAGTACGTGTGGGCACAAGGGCAAAATGTTAGTGCAGCCGCGATGTATCAACTCGAACATCTCGTGACCTGATACTCGACTCCGATGATCCCAGCTGACCCGAGCAACCTGCGCTGGCACCACATGGATCTCCGCCAATCATGGGGCGCCGAACCTACATCGTACATAGTAGCTAGTCTTCTCCACCCAATCCCCATGGTTATGTGCCCCGTATAGCTTAACTCACCAATGAGGTGTTTTTGTAATAAATATGAATGCCTTTCTATTATCTGGCAGAGCGCTCTCTGAGTTTGCAGAGTCCTCTGCATGCCCTATATTGATTTAGATAAAGCCTTTTATACTTCACCCGCACTGGGTCTTGGTCTCATTCCCTGCTGGGGTGTGTCCATTATTGACTCCCGTTGTAGAGTTTAAATGCCTTTTTGGGGGACACTCACTTTCAAGTGGTGATACTAATAATAGAGATACTATTCAGAATACAGGATGAGCCGACCAGAATAATAGAGTTAGAGAAACACACGCCTGAGGGAGAGAGAGTGGAAGAAGGAATGGCCACATGAGGGGTGGAGGAGATGGTCTTGTGACATAGAGGAAGATGAGTTAGAAGGAAGAAGAATAGGGTTTGCAGCATGAGGGGCACCAGTGAGGTTAGATGAAACAGCTCTGGGGAGGGCAATGGAGCAAGGATGGAATGGAAGACTAAGGAGTATAGTGGGAAGGATGGCAGTAGTAGGAAAGAAAGGGTCGAAGGTGAGTATTGGGGAAGGAACAAAAGGTTAGTTACAGCTATCCTTGAAACACAGAAGAGGAGGGAGGCCAAATTATATACCCTGGGCTGAGATGGATAAGGCCAACTTATTGAAATTGTTGCCCCCGCTGTCAGGAGGAGCAAGTAAATGGATATACGCATTTGAGAAACACACAGCAGGGGTCCCCCTGGCGGTGGGTGATGTTAAAAGTTTGCTATAATCTGCAATGGGTGATCAAGCTGACCGAGTGTGGACGAAAGCCGGAAAACCAGGAATAACATGAGATTGCGATAGACATGACGGTGCATCTTTCAACACAGAGAGAGAAAGAATTTGGGATGCATTAAGAGACACCTTCCCAGACACCCCCGATTTACAGTCAGTGATGCAGTGCACGATGAACGATGGGGAAGATGCAAAGGCTGTCATTTTACGGGTGCAGGAGATGTGGAGAGCGGAAATGGGTACGGCATGGGACCAGTCAACCTCCTTGTTTTACTTTATAATGAAGAGGGGGCTCCCAAAAGATGTTCAGAAAGCGCTCAACAAAATAGTAGGGATTGAAGCAAAAGGCTGGCCCGAGATACAAAGCATCATAGAGCACCACTGCAAAAGGATCAAAGAAAGGGAGAAGGAGATAGTACAAAGAAGGTTGGCAGATGAGGGGAAATTAATACAAACAAAACTGGTGAAGGTCACAGCAGATGTAGCTGCACTCCCCACAGATAGAGAACCAGAGGAGGAGGAGGGGTCAGTGGCAATACAAGGGAGAATGGCAGCTAATTGGGCGGGAAATGAGCAGGAGCAGTGGAACGGACAGAAGCAGTACGGAGTGCCGCAGTGGCAAGTATAGAGGGCCCGGGGTGGAAGAGGTGGGTACAGAAGGCAAAGAGGTGGTGGTCCAGGGTACAGAGGGCATGGCGGGTACGGAGGTCCAGGCCCAGGAAGGGGAGAAGGGAATTGTTAGAATTGCTGGAGGCGGGGACATTTCTCACGGGAGTGCAGAAGCAGACCCATGAATAATGGGCAGCAGTATGGCCACACCTACCCAGGAAGTCCATATGGGCTGCCAATGGGCGGTGACAGTGGAGGAGGACAGCAAGTTCATAGCTGCCCAGAACAGCATAGGGTACAGCCGCGTAATGTTCAGCAACACCTGCAATGCTGCGGGCACATCACACACACACAGGGAAAACCTTTTGCAACAGTGGCAAATGGTGCACCTACACATTTTGGTGGGGTGGCTGTGGTATCGGGAAATGTTTTTGACAATGGGGGTACAATAAGGAATCCAGCACAGGACAGCCCCCAGAGAGCACTTGCGTGTCCAGTACTATCAACGACCCTCGATGCAACAGAGGAACCATTGTTGGCGGTGGAGATAGGGAACAAACAATTCATTTTTATGGTAGATTCGAGAGCTGAAAAATCATGCCTACGAGAAGGCAGGTTTCTGCTATCTAATCGTAAATTGGAGACACAGGGGTTCTCTGGGGCGGTGATTGAAGTTCCTTACACAGAAGATTTGGATGTAACAGTAGGGGGAAAAACAGTACAAGCTCCCCTGCTGTAATATGAAGAATCTCTGATCAACCTGCTGGGGAGAGATCTCCTCAGTAAGCTCAATATGACCACTTCATTTACAAAGAAGGGGATAGTTTGCTAGACACCGGGGATCTGCCCATTGCGAGTCATGTTGGAAGTACACACACGAATAACAGCACCAGAAATATGCGGCATACTGGTGGACCCAGACATGTTCATTCAGGGGTTGAAAACACTAGCACGAGTGGTTCCAGAGTTAAGAAGCCAAGAATGGAGGGTGCCCGCAGAGTTTATCTTTCGTCCTGTAGCACACCCAAAAATAGTGCAAGGAACAGTGATGTCCTTAGACTTACATGCAGTACAGGTATCACAGCAGAGAATAGCAGTTATTGGAATGGACATACATGGGTGTCAGTGGCGCACAGTATTGTGCATTAATGCTAACATTGCACTGAGAGATTTGTCAGACGAGGACCTATTCACAGACTCAGACACCAATGAGGAAATAATAATGGAATTAGCGATCCCCTGTGACATCATGATAGAAACATGACAGGTGCCAGTGCAGCTAATGGCAGTAGTAGGAGCGCTTCTGTCCTTCTTTGACAATGACATGCAACAAGTGCTAACTGACCTATGGACGACAGACCCACATGATGTAGGGCTGTTGCATGAGGTGACACCAGTGAAGATAAAACTCAAACATAGAGCATTACTGCCCAGAGTAAAACAGTACCCCCTGTCCCAGGAAGCAGAAGGGATAAAAGAAATGATTAACACACTGTTAGCACAGGGAATAATAGTGCCTTCAAATTCGCCATGCAATACCTGCATTTACCCCATCAAAAAAGCAAAGGGCGGGCTGTGGAGGATCATACAGGACCTACTCCCCCTTAATGACGTCATACAGAAAGAATTCCCATTAGTTCCTAACCCTGCATTAATTCTGTGCAGTATACCAAAAGATGCATCTTGTTTCACAGTAGTGGATTTGAAGAACGCATTCTTCTCAGTACCACTAGATCCAGAATCCCGATACTTGACAGCATTCACATTGGGAGGAAAGAGATACGAACATTGCAGGCTACCCCAGGGATACTGTGAAAGGCCAAGTATATTCAACAGAATCTTACATGAGATCTAGGAATGTTGTCACAGAAAGCACAATTATTCAATACATGGATGAACTACTGATTTGTGGAAAATATGAGCACAAGTGTAGGAAGGATTCTATTACACTTTTGACATTGTTGGCACACAAAGGTTACAAAGTAGTCAAAGAGAAATTACAATATTGTCAGAAAGAAGTATTGTACATGGGATAACTGATATCAAGTGATAGTCAAAGAATCATACCAGACAGGGCAATATCTCTGGGGCACAAACCCTAGGCCTATAACAGTGGGACACTAGATACAGTGATGCAAGGACACCTCGCTTGTGAGCAGTTTCTTGCAGACTCAGCATTCGCAATAGAGAAGAGTGCAACAATTGTGATGGGTTGTTCTGTAACACTGTTTGTGGAACATTCACTATCCGAAATATTAGAAAGATCAAAGAGCACACTGACAACACAAAGAGCCACAGCTTATGAAGTAGTTTTATCCAGTGCCAACATCCACATAGAGAGGTGCAAAACAGTAAAACCTGCAACATTCATCACAGAAGCCTGCACCGTGGAGGATATGCAAATACACGATTGTGCAACATACAGAGGAGAAGATGGGGACGCACCCACAGTAAGTGAAAATGCACTGACAGAAGGAGAAATATACTTCATAGATGTATCAGCATCCCTACATTCTGAAACAGGTGAAAAACATGTGGGGATAGCTGTTGTGAGACTAGAGGAAAGTGAATATGAAGTACTCATCCAACAGAGACTACCAGCCCATTATTCAGCACAAGCAGCAGAGTTAGTAGCACTCATTGAAGCTCTACATGCAACCAAACGGTGCGCAGTAACAATCTATACGGACTCCGCATACATGACTACAACAGTACACGGGGTTGGCTAGATGGGGGAGAAGATGATTCCACAGAGCAGATGGATCCCCTGTTCAACATGTGGAGTTACTTTAAGAATTGATAGAAACGCTAAAAGAACCTACAATTGTGGCCATAGTGAAATGCCAAGCCCATACAAACAACAATGATGTCATCTCTTTGGGAAATGCGGCAGCAGACGCTGCCGCGAAAGAAGCATCATATTTAACAAAAGGGAGAACAGGTGAGTACTTGATGCAGAAACATGTGGAAGAGGATCACCCAGACATGTATAATTCAATGCCCATATGCCAAATATTATAGCTGCAAGAAGGGGTGTCAGATGAGGAAAAGGAGTTATGCGAGAAACAAGGGTGCAGCCAGTCGTCCACGGATCTCCTTTGGCGCCAGAACAACACAGGTAAAGTAGTGATGCCCAACAAACTACTAGATATAGTGTTCCAACAGCTTCACTTCCCAGTTCACAATGCAAAACAGCACATTGCTGCGGAGATACAAGAAAATTGGTTCGTCCCGGGGCTGCAGGAGCAGCTTTCAAAACTATCAATGGAGTGTACAATGTGTCAGCTATATAATTCAGGAAACACATTAAGGACATTGCGAGGGACATTGCCCAAACCAACAGGCCCCTTTAGAGAGCTGCATATTGATTATGCAGATATGGGAGAAAGGTGCAATGGGTCAAGCTACATGATAGTGGTGGTCTGTCCTTTTTCAAGATGGGTAGAAGCAGGACGGTGCGCCCACCCGGATGAGAAGTGCGCTGCAAAGTTCTTAGTGCAGGAAGTGTTTCCACGCTGGGAAATTTGTGACGTAATCCACTCCGCAATGGCACACATTTTGTAAATGATTTATTCAAAGAATTAACAGCACTATTAGGAATTACACATGAACTATGCACAATTTATCACCTGCAATCAAACAGCATGGTTGATAAAAATCAACGGCCTATGGAAAGGAGGTTGGCAAAATTGTGCTTCACACTCAAGAAAAATTGGGTGTACTGTCTACCCCTGGCCTTGTTTGAACTAAGAAATCAACCCAGCAAAGACCACCACCTGTCCCCACATGAAATTGTAACAGGAAGGCACATGCATACTGCACATTCCCTGCTCCGCAGACATTCAGATGCTCACAGAAGTGCTACAGTAAAAGGGTAAGAATTCAATGAATATTTGACAAAGCTCTATTCTCAACGGTTCTGAGTCACAGAAAGGGATGAAACAGACCTCTCACTCTGTGAGCATACATTTTTACATATAAGAAGAAAGTCTGATATTTTCATGGGTGTGATTCACCCCTCTTACCACAACAACAATAGTATCAAATATCACAAAACTTTATTACAATTCCATATATTTCATAAAACAATCATAAAAAATGATCTTAGTACATCAGACCATTATGTTTAAAAACCACACAAGTTTTGACACCATAAGTGAGTAATGTTTGTAAATATTCCGTAAGGATCTTGCACTGTGTGTACATCTCACACTCTAAATCCTGTGCCACACTACTAATGGCCTATTCCCTATCAATGTAATGCAAACTACCCAACTTGTACAAGTTTCTGTCCTTGAACCACAACAATGTCAGACATTCTTCAGGGGACAAATTGTCTTGTGCCGTAATCTAGAACATTCTTCTTTTCTAGGGGAGAACCCTGTTGATCAAAAGATAATGGACACCCTATTAGTAACTTATAATCGAGTATCAATCTCTACTGACATGAAAAACATGTGAAACATGTAAAACATGAACCCTCATCCCTCAAAGGGTGCAGGATATGTCTAAAATTACGTACCTCTGTTCCCAGTAATGAATCTTGGGCTTTTTCTGTAAAGTATTGTAGATTCCCAATTTCTTCAGGAATTCTTACATATCCTTTCTCTCCCCTGTCTAAAATAGTGTGCAATATAAGCAAAATTAATACGGGATATTGCATCAAACTCCCGCAATCATCCACTTCCTTGGCTAATCAATACATACATAGGTGCTAGATCTCACCTATTTTAATGTTGCATTATGTTGGAAAATTGTACACCCTCTCAATTCCAAAGACTCCTTTACAATCTTTCCCATATCCGGGTCAGTGAAACAAATCTCTGCTCCCCTTCATGGGTCACCTGTCTGTAAAAAATGAACAGAACTCACATTCAAGTATCACTCCTCTCAATAAAGAAATCTCACAATCACCAAGTCTACCAGCCCCTCTACAGAGACCACCCAGCAGTAGCCCTCTGTTCATTTACATATAAGTGTTGTCTCGTTCATCCTCCCTGCCAGCCACAATAAACGAGCTGCCTCTGTGTCCCTGGAGGATCCAAAAGCTCCGCGGAATTCGCGGGTCAAAAAACGCACCCAAAACGTGACGCAGTGACGTCATCACGCATCCAAGACACGCGATGACGTCACTGCGCCGCCGGCGCGTCCGAGAACGCCCATACATGCGTACACCCACGCTATTCTGGGAAATGCAGGCGCCATGATAAAAAAATGATAAAAAAATCCCCCAAGCGCCAAAGTTGCAGACAATTCTGTCAACCACACAGTGGCTGTTATGCCCAATGAAACTAACTCCACAATGACTATAGAAATGGAAAGTCGACAGAAAAGCCACTAAATTGATGTTCAAGAAGGTCAATGGTCATCTATGATGTTATTCAGAGAGCAGAATTGCTCGGCTTATAGCCCTATCCTCACGCTGCAATTTAAGGTATGTTAATGGCCACACAGCCCTAGGTGGTACACAGATCTATCCACATAGGAAATAAACAGCACCAATATACAAATGTTCATACACTGAGAGCCACATATGATTGCATAACGACTCCCACTTCACTCAATAACCCTTAATAGATGGAAACAGTGTACAGGGCAGTACTAGGTAACAAACTTCACAAGAATATAATTTTGTGCCCCAAACAACTCAGCATTACATAAAGAGTGAGAACAGACTAATGGGTAGTACTATATATCAAGCCTACATTCAGCATGATTTTGTGACACAACCACATTGCATAACATGATGGATGAAAAACAGCGTCACAGAATGAGCTGTACATCAAACTTTCCATAGGCATAATTTTATGCCACAGTAACTCTGTATTACATGATGCGAAAATACACTGAAACCCCAAATTAAACATTATTTGAAAAACAGTGTCACGGGATGAGCTGTACATCAAACTGTCCATAGGCATAATTTTGTGCCCCAGTAACTTTGTATTACATGATGCGAGAAACACTGAGACCCCAAATTAAGCATTATGCCATTCAACACCTTCATTCATCCCTTTAATGTGACTTTTGTGATTTGTTTCACTGACCCGGATATGGGAAAGATTGTAAAGGAGTCTTTGGAATTGAGAGGGTGTACAATTTTCCAACATAATGCTACATTAAAATAGGTAAGATCTAGCACCTATGTATGTATTGATTAGCCTAGGAAGTGGATGATTGCGGGAGTTTGCAGCAATATCCCGTATTAATTTTGCTTATATTGCACACTATTTTAGACAGGGGCGAGAAAGGATATGTAAGAATTCCTGAAGAAATTGGGAATCTACAATACTTTACCGAAAAAGCCCAAGATTCATTACTGGGAACAGAGGTACGTAATTTTAGACATATCCTGCACCCTTTGAGGGATGAGGGTTCATGTTTTACATGTTTCACATGTTTTTCATGTCAGTAGAGATTGATACTCGATTATAAGTAACTAATAGGGTGTCCATTATCTTTTGATCAACAGGGTTCTCCCCTAGAAAAGAAGAATGTTCTAGATTACGGCACAAGACAATTTGTCCCCTGAAGAATGTCTGACATTGTTGTGGTTCAAGGACAGAAACTTGTACAAGTTGGGTAGTTTGCATTACATTGATAGAGAATAGGCCATTAGTAGTGTGGCACAGGAATCAGAGTGTGAGATGTACACACAGTGCAAGATCCTTACGGAATATTTACAAACATTACTCACTTATGGTGTCAAAACTTGTGTGGTTTTTAAACATAATGGTCTGATGTACTAAGATCATTTTTTATGATTGTTTTATGAAATATATGGAATTGTAATAAAGTTTTGTGATATTTGATACTATTGTTGTTGTGGTAAGAGGGGTGAATCACACCCATGAAAATATCAGACTTTCTTCTTATATGTAAAAATGTATGCTCACAGAGTGAGAGGTCTGTTTCATCCCTTTCTGTGACTCAGAACCGTTGAGAATAGAGTGTGTTGGAGACCAATAGGGTCTCGGAGGTCAACGTGACAAGTTACACAAATTTGTCCTTAATTCCCCCTTTTACGTAGTGTGCCTTGTGGCTTGTCAAAGGAATTGCATTATGGAAACCGATACAGATTTAGAAGCATTAGACAAGGATGACCAATGGGATGAACTAGTCCAGATGAGGAAAAGACTCATCCGCACAAAATTACATGCCATCATTATGTTAGAGTATGTGAAAAACCAGGCTCTACCCCAGGGCCTGATTGTAAGAAATGAACCCAGACTTTTTTTAGACAATTCAGAGTTCAAATTAAAATGGAGTTACATTTCTAATAAATGTGGTCGGGATTGGTTAATATTAATTATAGAAACAGCACAGATAAACAGCTAATAAAATCGAGATTGATCTGAAGGATTTAGAAGATAAAATCAAAAGCAAATTCGATGTGGAAGCTTTTAAAAAAGGCTTAGACAAACATCTTAAAGAGATGCAAGATTTTAAGAGTGAAACTGTCTCTGAAAGAATCAAAAGAATGAAGAAGGACATTCTTAACTTCTCTCACGAGAAAGCTTTTCGTTATACTAACAAGGACTACAAATTTGGAGAGCCCAGACCAAATATAAAACAAAATCGGCGAGTACGGTTCCGGAATACATCGTATAGTTCGAGTGGAGGTGGCTCCTAGGACAATGACGAATCCGAATATCTAGATATTCCCAGTAATAGGGGGGGTGGCCGTCCCTTTAGAGCTAGAGGGAGAGGCACAAGGAACAATAGCCGGAGAAGCAATAACCAAAGACAGTCTTTTTTAGGAAGAGGCGGAGATCAGAGACAGTGGGAACCAGAACGGATGCAAACGAGAAGTTACAGGGGCTGGTAGTGAACCTTTCTGATACCCAGATCACTAAAAAAGAAGAGGAAGTGCTCAATAAGGGTTTAAATTTCGTACTCACTAAGTTTCACAATCCCTTTGATTTTAGGATTGAATTCAACCAGTTTATGCGGAAAGTCCACCTGAAAGAATTCTTTATGGATAATGCATTTGATAAAGGTGACAATTGTAGCGGTTTGAGAAATCCCTCCGTTTTTTGTGCACCTATTAATGCACATTCAGCAGAATCCAAGGTTTTTGAAAAAAAGGTTTTGGAGGAAGTAACCAAGTTGGAAACCAAGGGTATCCCTCACCATTCAAATCTAAGTATGGTAGAACAGAAAATTTTGAAAAATTTGGGTGCGAATGATAAGATAATTATTCGCCAAGCTGACAAAGGGGGAGCCATCGTTATATTGAATCGGTGTGATTACATCCAGGAATGTGAAAGATTGCTATCAGATGAGAACCATTACCTCAAAATAGACAAAGATCCCAGCAATGACCTTTAAAACATCATACAGGACAAGGTACAGAAGGCAGTGGATGAACAGATGATTAGTAAACAATAGAGTGAATATCTTATTAGAGAGAATGGTCGGATACCCATATTTTACACATTACCTAAGATTCACAAAAGTTTGGAGAACCCGCCGGGGAGACCTATTGTCTCAGGCGTGTGTTCCCTTTTGGAACCACTTTCCAAATTTGTTGATTTTTACTTGAGGCCATTCATTCCCGCCATGAAGAGTTATATCAAAGACACTACAGATGCGATTAACAGAATAGAGGGGAACAGTTTCGACCCCAAGGTGAATTTACTGATCTGCTTAGACATTCAAGCACTATACACTAACATTCCGCAGTTGGCTACTTTGGAGGTAGTGGAAGAAACTTTATTGAAGAGAGCTGATGAAAGCCCGGTATCCAACTCGTTCATAAAGTGGTGCACAGAGATGGCCCTTACAGAGAATTTCTTTCAATTTATGGGGCAGCTCTATAAACAGATTGAAGGGACTGCTATGGGCTCAGCCATGGCCCCCAATGTTGCGAATTTATATGTGAACATGTTTGAAGAAACGGTAGTTTATAATGAACGTAACCCTTTTCAGAATAACATCATCTGTTGGCTACGTTATATAGACAATGTTTTCGTCATTTGGAAGGGGAATGGAGAGGAAGCAGGCAATTTTGTACAGTGGCTCAATCAACAAAATAGATACTTGAAATTCACTAGCAATGTAAGTAACAAAGAAGTGAATTATTTAGATATATGCATTTACCACCAGAATGGGCTACTTTTAGTCCGACCATATACTAAAGCAACTGACAAAAACGCATTATTACATTTTAAGAGTCATCATGCCCAACATGTGAAGAACAATCTCCCGTTTGGTCAATTTTTGCGGTTAAAAAAGAATAGCAGCACCAATGAATCATATGAAACTGAAGCAAACAATTTGATTACTAAGTTGATACATCGGGGCTACCGTGTCCCCTTGGTAAAAAAAGCAGCGAAGAGGGCTTTTAACAATAATCGCGAATCTCTTCTTGACCAGCAAATTCAAAGAGAAAGAAGGACAAAGGAGACACCTCTAGTATTTGTCAATACGTTTAGCAATTTGTCATATAAAATCAAGGGCATTGTGACAAGAAATTGGAGTAAGATCATGACCAAGGAAATAGGAAAACCTATTGTAGCTTTCAAAAAGAGTACTACCATACGAAATTTGATAATGAGAAATGATGTGAATACCAAAAAGAGGCCTATGCAACAAACCAATTTGTGGGGCCTCCCTCCAGTGGTTGGGCATTTTCCTTGCGGAAATTGCTCTATGTGTTCTCAAACAAGAAAAACAGTGAATGTAGATTTGGGGTTGGATAGGCTGTGGAATATCAATGAACATACCAATTGCAATACGAATAATGTGATTTATTTGATTGTATGTCCTTGTAAATGTATGTATATTGGCAAAACGAACAGAAAATGCAGAATCAGAATGATAGAACATAAGAGCTGCATTAGGAATAAGGTAGAACAGGCTCCCATGGTAAAACATTTCATAGAAATGAAACATTCATGCAACGACTTTCAGTGGTGTATTTTGAAACAGGTGAAGGGGCAATCCCAGATGGCTACCAATAGAAAATTATTACATCTAGAACAGAAACTTATTTTTTGTCTAAAAGTCACATTAAAGGGATGAATGAAGGTGTTGAATGGCATAATGCTTAATTTGGGGTCTCAGTGTTTCTCGCATCATGTAATACAAAGTTACTGGGGCACAAAATTATGCCTATGGACAGTTTGATGTACAGCTCATCCCGTGACACTGTTTTTCAAATAATGCTTAATTTGGGGTTTCAGTGTATTTTCGCATCATGTAATACAGAGTTACTGTGGCATAAAATTATGCCTATGGAAAGTTTGATGTACAGCTCATTCTGTGACGCTGTTTTTCATCCATCATTTTATGCAATGTGGTTGTGTCACAAAATCATGCTGAATGTAGGCTTGATATATAGTACTACCCATTACTCTGTTCTCACTCTTTATGTAATGCAGAGTTGTTTGGGGCACAAAATTATATTCTTGTGAAGTTTGTTACCTAGTACTGCCCTGTACACTGTTTCCATCTATTAAGGGTTATTGAGTGAAGTGGGAGTTGTTATGCAATCATATGTGGCTCTCAGTGTATGAACATTTGTATATTGGTGCTGTTTTTTTCCTATGTGGATAGATCTGTGTACCACACTAGGGCTGTGTGGCCATTAACATACCTTAAAATGCAGCTTGAGGTTAGGGCTATAAGCCGAGCAATTCTGCTCTCTGAATAACATCATAGATGACCATTGACCTTCTTGAACATCAATTTAGTGGCTTTTCTGTCGACTTTCCATTTCTATAGTCATTGTGGAGTTAGTTTCATTGGGCATAACAGCCACTGTGTAGTTGACAGAATTGTCTGCAACTTTGGCGCTTGGGGGATTTTTTTATCATTTTTTTATCATGGCGCCTACATTTCCCAGAATAGCGTGGGTGTATGCATGTATGGGCGTTCTCGGACGCGCCGGCGGCGCAGTGACGTCATTGCGTGTCTTGGATGCGTGATGACGTCACTGCGTCACGTTTTGGGTGCGTTTTTTGACCCGCGAATTCCGCTGAGCTTTTGGATCCTCCAGGGACACAGAGGCAGCTCATTTATTGTGGCTGGCAGGGAGGATGAACGAGACAACACTTATATGTAAGTGAACAGAGGGCTACTGCTAGGTGGTCTCTGTAGAGGGGCTGGTAGACTTGGTGATTGTGAGATTTCTTTATTGAGAGGAGTGATACTTGAATGGGAGTTCTGTTCATTTTTTACAGACAGGTGACCCATGAAGGGGAGCAGAGATTTGTTTCACTGACCCGGATATGGGAAAGATTGTAAAGGAGTCTTTGGAATTGAGAGGGTGTACAATTTTCCAACATAATGCTACATTAAAATAGGTAAGATCTAGCACCTATGTATGTATTGATTAGCCTAGGAAGTGGATGATTGCGGGAGTTTGCAGCAATATCCCGTATTAATTTTGCTTATATTGCACACTATTTTAGACAGGGGCGAGAAAGGATATGTAAGAATTCCTGAAGAAATTGGGAATCTACAATACTTTACAGAAAAAGCCCAAGATTCATTACTGGGAACAGAGGTACGTAATTTTAGACATATCCTGCACCCTTTGAGGGATGAGGGTTCATGTTTTACATGTTTCACATGTTTTTCATGTCAGTAGAGATTGATACTCGATTATAAGTTACTAATAGGGTGTCCATTATCTTTTGATCAACAGGGTTCTCCCCTAGAAAAGAAGAATGTTCTAGATTACGGCACAAGACAATTTGTCCCCTGAAGAATGTCTGACATTGTTGTGGTTCAAGGACAGAAACTTGTACAAGATAGGGATTACATTGATAGGGAATAGGCCATTAGTAGTGTGGCACAGGAATCAGAGTGTGAGATGTACACACAGTGCAAGATCCTTACGGAATATTTACAAACATTACTCACTTATGGTGTCAAAACTTGTGTGGTTTTTAAACATAATGGTCTGATGTACTAAGATCATTTTTTTATGATTGTTTTATGAAATATATGGAATTGTAATAAAGTTTTGTGATATTTGATACTATTGTTGTTGTGGTAAGAGGGGTGAATCACACCCATGAAAATATCAGACTTTCTTCTTATATGTAAAAAAAAAAAAATATTTGACAAAGCTCACAAAAGCAGCTTGTATGATAGCCAGGCAGCTAGCACCCCCATTTACACGCGAAGAATCCAATGACACCATAACACCTGCAGTAGACAGTCCAACAGGCCAGCTAATGCCAGGGAAGATGGTGTACGTGAGGAGTTTTGTTCGTCGGTGGAATGCTCCAAGATTTCATTGCCCGTACGAGGTGGTGTATTGCACTCCAACTGCGGTCAAAGTGAAGGGCCGGAGGTATTCGATACATTTAACAGACGTACGAAAGTGTAACACAAGAAAGAGAAGAGGGTATGAATGAAGGAGAAACAAAGACTTAATAATGAAACGTGTGGACATTTAATGGTAACCATGTGACAAATGAGAAGAAAAACAAAAATGAATATATATATCTTGATGTACATAATAATGGTAATGAAATGAACGGATGTTGTTTTACTCTCTCCCTCCCTCTCTCTCACTCACTCTTTTTTCTCTCTTCCTCTTTTTCTTCTCCTTCACTCTCCCAGTTTAAAAAATGAACATGCTAATAACATAACATGGCCTAATTATGAGTTGTATAAAACAAAAAACAAAAAAAAAAACATGAAATAAAAATGGATGTTATGGGATGCTTAATGCACTTTTCTGTCTCACTATGTAGGAGCAAACATGGCAACTGAGGGGCCCCCGCCGTGAACAATGTTAGAATAGATAGAAATGGAAATACTAATTTTGAATTGCGTAGATATTCGTAGGAGTGTGGCTTGTTTGTGTGTGCTGTAATATTTTTTACAATGATGTTTGGCCCAGTAATATACTGGGCAGTTGCATTTATATCCTTCGATATTAATGAGGGGGGAGGAAATGGAACAACTATGATAAAACAAGGGACCTACCTCATTTGGGATGGCTTCCAGCTCATATGTGGGCATGGTACCCACCATGATGGCACACAGCACCCAAATGATACAGACAATGAGAAGATATCCCCACGCCCTACTTCCCAGTACAATGCCTCTGAATATTACGTTTATGAACTGAACGATCCAAATCCTTCTGTTTTGCCTTGGTTATATGTTGACACCACCACCGCTGTAACACCAACATTTGAAACACCTGCAGGGTATAATTCCCCCACAAGTATAAAAGAAGAAAATGTGGAAATAGCTGAGAGATTTCTTGTCCTGTATGACGAATGTGAAAAGGAAGGAGTGGGGGGGACGCCTTTAATACAGCATGAAGTAGAAAAACAGAGAGTAAACGCCAGAAGCAATAGGAGAAGGAGGGAGGTTCGGAGGAGGAAGTATGCTGAATACTCCGGGTTGGGGTTACATACAATAGAAGATCCCAGGCACCCACACTAGTCCAACAAGTGGTATGCAGAAATTAGTTCCACTGCCAAACAAACCACAAACGAGAGCTGCTATGTGTGCTCTCTAATACCCCATGCCTCAGGTACCCCCAAGGTGCTCCTGCCACAAGAACTACCTCTTGCAGACACCCAGTGTCTCTTTCATCTCACCCTATGTAGAATAAAGAACACCTTTCAGGCACACACAGTTTCTTTTGAAATGCTGCAGAGCGAAAAAACGTGCTTCTCGAGACCTAAAGGAGTGATATGCCTGAAGGAACCGTTTCTAGTGATTAAAGGGACACTGTTTCCAGACAACAAGTGGAAAGAGGAACAGGTGGCATGCAAAGCAGCAGCACTACGAGGTTTAGCAGCAGAAAAATTGCAATGGGTCGAGAAAATGTGCGCTCCACTATGGGCCGAACATATCACAAAGCTCACCTGGCTCACACCCTTGGAAAAACCCTTCAAACAGCAAAAAGAAATTACATATGAACTGTACTTCCTCGGTGAAGGGACAACTAACATGTGCACAAGCAAGAACTGTAACAAAACACTCATTCCAGATATGAAGAAAGGGACAACTGCCCTGATGGACACTTACTGGGTTTGCGGTAAACAGGCATACTTGCACCTCCCACAATCCTGGAGGGTCACGTGTTCTCTGGCAATGCTGCACTCACCCTGATGGTGGTTCCGGAGAGTCATATCAAAGGGGGGAGGGGGCTGCAAGCCGTCCAAGTTCCAGAACACACACAACCAACGTATGAGACACCAATGTATGCCCTATCCGCAGACAACACGTAAAGCCTGGTACCTAGAAAAAGGAAGTCGTCCAACTACATATCCAAAGCATCCACAGAACTTTTGGTGCAAATTCCAGACAGGCTCTGGCTGTTCAATTCCGCTGAAACATTCTTCGCCTCCCTTATTCCCAGTATCCAAGCGCGAGTCAATGCAAAATGGCTTCAAATAACACGCTGGGAACTGATCCAATTGGCCAACGACACGAAAGAAGGGTTCAACATGATCAAGGTGGAGCTAAGGGCCCTGCGGCTAATGACAATGCAGAACAGATATGTCCTAGACCTGTTGACGGGAATGGATGAAGGTGTTTGCCGAAAAATCAGGCGCGCATGCTGCACGTTCGTACCTTCTACAGACGCGGACAATGGAACACTGTCCCACGTTATCACAGCCATGCACAAACTGGGCGAGCGGATGAAGAACGAAGGAGGTGTGGACCCGAGCTCATGGTTCGACAAGATTTTTTCCATCGGTACCTTCCTGGCTCGGGATGACTGTTAAACTGCTGATACACATCACAATGTTTTTGCTCCTGGTTTTTTCTGTGTGCCAGTTGGGTCTTCGGGGCTGTGTAAACGCAGTTCCTAATGGTGCAATGATGATGGTGACAATGGGCAATGCTAGAGGAGTAGCGCAGATGACACAAGAGGCACAAGAACAAACAGGTCAGGACCCTGGGCCCAAATATAGATTGGTAGCATTGTACTATGACCGGGACATAGTGGACAGATTGTATCACACTACAATAAGGGAGCCTCGCACACTAGAATGGTATAAAGAGGTATGGGTGGATTTGGAGGGAGATGGGGGATGTATATATGTATATATGCCAATAGAGGAAAGCTTGGGATGAAGCAGTAGCTGATGAAAAGGAACGAAGTAGGTTGGGTGAGTTACAACATTCATTACTTCATTCAGTAACAAAAGGAGGAATGTATGGGAGGAAGGGTCTTTAGGAACACCCTCCCCCTACATTTCTCACCTACGTGGGACCTATGAGTCGCCGGCAGCCATCTATGCACCTGGGCCTGGGATGTGGGATGGCTGCAGGCCGATGCATGAGTCTGTACGGCTCACCCTTTAGCATGATACAGACTCCATTTTGTGATACAGGTAGACTCCACATTGAGTACAACAATCTAGGCTTCAGTGGCACAAGTGGCCTGCAGGGCTTCAGCTCTCCTCCACCCGACAGCGCACAGCGTGCCAGCACTCCCCTCACGCTCCTCTACCTGGTGGCTATGTTGAACGCCTGTTCTCACGAGCAACTAGGCGTGAACAAGTAACAGTACAAACACTGTATCTTTCACCTTCCACAGTACATCATTGACCTGACCGTGACCGGACCTTTAACTGGGGTCTGGGAAAAATAAAGCTGACTCTATAAATCATGTCCTGTCTCCTCGCAGACTCCTGCATCTATAATATATGTTGTGAATAACCCCCAACCATTTTCCCCGTTTGAAGTATCAGACATGAATGTTAAGCCTGTGCGCCACCCAGTTTTATCCATGCTGCTAAGCCATTTGCAAGGAGGATGAAATAGCCTCAAGTCCATGACATTGATTATTCATATTAAAATGGGACAACCTTTGCCCATCCCAGAACACCCACATGTAAAGTTATCAAACATATGTATATTCGAATTTGTCATTACCAACCAAGGGTCATTGTTGCTGCACAATATTTAAAAAGCAATGTGTAAAATCCCTATGCACAATATGATTTCCCATAAAACACGGAAGTTTACAAGTAAATAATTATGTATTGCAACATATATGAGTCTTTTAAGATGATAAGCACCGCCTTTTTTATCAATGAAATGTTGTTTAAAGTACTTACTTAACCCTTGAGCATGTACACAAGCCTGATCATAAGTAGAATGTTGTATATTTTCAATGATGCTGAAGTAAACGCCAACCTGGTTCTACCTCACTTTCTGTGCTAGCTTTCCCCATGTGTCCCCACACCCAAATGCAAAATTATGAATGATGTGATGTTAACAAAACCGTTCATTGATTTTGCAAATACAGTATCTATGAAATACGAAAAAGTGTAATACAGTGTTCATAAGCTCACATGATCGTTGATACATATATATATATATATATATATTCAGTGAAAACCTTTTTTAAAAGGGACGTTATGGTTAAGTTGCGCTACTAAAAACCTATCAAATTCTGTAAAAAAACTTTGTTAAAGGGACGTTATGGTTCAAAGTAAAACAAAAAAAACCTGAAATTCGGCAGTTATGGTAAGATAAGCAACCATAACTCGCCCCACCGTGCACTGCTAACACTACCACCGAGATGTCATTGATGACATCACTGATGACATCACATGCGCATTTATTTTTCATGAAAACTCTGTAGGAGGGATTCTTATAATGTTGACCAAAAAGTGTGAAGGATCATTTGAATAAATATCATGAGCTAATTAGTGCATTAAGCAATGCATTGATATAAATAGCATTCTTTTATGAAGTTCTGTCCAGTATACTAAACAACTCATGTAGAAACTTAGACAGTGTGTGCAGTATACATGATGAAGGTGCAATATTCATAATCTAACATGTAATAAGTAGCTAATAAAACCCACTTGATACATAATTACACTTAATACAGACAAAACACAGAGAGACAACAACACATAGAAATATGAGTATATACAGGGACAGAGGAGTAAGCAAAAAAGCAGAAGTAGTAGCAGAAAGAGTTCATAACCTAACTGATTATCTTTATGCAGATAGGGATCGTGCTAAAAGACTTCTTTTGAAGGAGTGTTGCAAAAACGTAAGACAAGATAAGGATGAAATTACTGTAACAAAACCACTTTTATATATTATATCACTATGAGAAAGATCGTTGGCACAGATGGAGTCGTATTTTGGGACTGCACTACGCTTAGACAATGGAAAATGCCAATATAATGTAAGTAACCCTTTAGATTATTTTATACCGAAATATAATAACAATAGCGTGGCATGAAAGCCAGGTTAAGTTGTACTTGTTCGTTGAATGTGGCATAGTGTTTTCTACCGCGCACTATCACCGCCAAATTGGTCCCCTGTCACTTAGAGGGCTCTGAAAAAGGCAGAGGACAGAGGGTGGGTTAATGGGAATAAGTTAACATACTGCTTTGCACTATCCTTGCTAGCAAATAGTTTCACACCCTAATAAATAAAATGAATATTTTTAATGAAGATCGGCTGGTGAGACTAATTTATGTTTTTTAAAACAGGTACGTC
Organism: Ambystoma mexicanum; assembly: GCF_040938575.1. NCBI lineage: Eukaryota > Metazoa > Chordata > Amphibia > Caudata > Ambystomatidae > Ambystoma > Ambystoma mexicanum. The sequence continues at coordinate 398,300,676 of NC_090939.1, forward strand.
CTTCCGTACTGTCAATGCCACGATTTTCAGACCCCAGCCGAAGGATTTTTTAACTGCTAGGTGCAGCTACTTCTAAACAACTTCATGACCCTCACCATTTTATGGGACAATCACCAAGGACAAATATGCCCTTACGAGGTACTAGCGGCTAGAAGCAACATACCAACCATTATGGTGGTCTAATGCCTCGTTGTTGGAACAGCCTTCCGATTATCAGTGCGACCATAGTGCTTCTTTTATCATAAACCAAGACCCTGTGTACCACAAAGGAACAGCGCGTGACTCAAGATGAACTTTTGCGGATCGACAGCAAAGACAAATGCAAATCGCTGAATATTCTCTAAACATTTTATGTCAAATAAAAGTACTTTACAAAATGTACAGTCTTGCTGTTTGCTTTTAAATCACAGTTTCATATTCCGAATTGTGGCGCGCTGTGTTGTGAGATGATCTGTGCTGTTTTCCGGGTTCTGTGTAAAGTCGCGTAGGACTGGAGACGACTGGGCCTTACGCGGTACTAGCGGTTAGAAGCAACATACCAACCATTATGGTGGTCTAATGCCTCGTTGTTGGAACAGCCTTCCGATTATCAGTGCAACCATAGTGCTTCTTTTATCATAAACCAACACCCTGTGTACCGCAAAGGAACAGTGCGTGACTCAAGATGAACTTTTGCGGATCGACAGCAAAGACAAATGCAAATCGCTGAATATTCTCTAAACATTTGATGTCAAATAAAAGTACTTTACAAAATGTACAATCTTTCTGTTTGCTTTTAAATCACAGTTTCATATTCCGAATTGTTGTGCGCTGTGTTGTGAGATGATCTGTGTTGTTTTCCGGGTTCTGTGTAAAGTCGCGTAAGACTGGAGACGACATTTGGCTACGCATCCTGTACCGTCACGGAGAGAGACAGGGAATCTGAATGCTTTGATAATGTCAGGCTTAGGGGCAGGAGATATGATTTAGTGTCGCAAAAGCAGGTCAGCCAGTCGATGGGGCAAGTGATAGGATTATCACATAATGTCGGCGCACAGCAGCCTGATTTATCGTTTGTTTAGTGGACAAAAAGTCAGGTAAGGCCCATAGGAAATTTTAATGTCAACGACATAAGGAGGGTTCTTAGAACACTTTCAACCTGACAACGAACAATACGAACAGCGTTCTCAGAACACACCCATTTTGTTTAATTGCAAACATTACCTCCACGTCCACTCTTCCTCGTCCCAGTACTTACTTCATGAGGCCACTGCCTCCGACACAGTACCTTCTTTTATTTCTTTAAATTCCTATAACTCCTCCCCCACATCCACATCACTCAGTTTCATATTACCAAGCCGGAGCATGGGACCTTCCCCGCAGGGAGGGTGAGGAGGGTCGTCAGTACTGTGACGAGCAAGAGTAGGACTGGGAGTAATGAAGATTACTGGTAAGTAATCAGAGCATTTCAGGACACCGCGAGTGTTCTTAGAACACATTCAACTTGCCAGAGTACAATACGGACAGCGTCCTCAGGATACCCCCATTTTGTTTATGTACGAACATTTAAGGACACCGTGAGTGTTCTTAGCTCAATTTTAGCTTGCTTGCGAACAAAACGGACACATACTCCGTCCTCAGAACACCCCACCATTTAGTTTATATAGAACATTTCAGAACAGCCGTGTTGTCCGCAGACAAATCGAAGACAACAAAAGTGTCTAGCATATAAAAAAAACGAATATTGAACCTATCTCATACTCCCCCACCCTCCCCAAACACTCTTACACACCAACACACTCCACTAAATACAATTTTTAATCCAAGTTTCACTGCACTGTCCGCAGTCGTCCGCGAATACAAGATGGTGGGCACCACAGAAAATCTGACGCGCTTCACGCACCACGCCGTCCAATCAGCGAACACGTCGCATGTCCGCGGACATCACGCAAGCCGCTCGGCCAATCAGGGCACTGTCCGCGGAGTGAACCGGGAAGTCCGTCTGCGGAGTGAACGGAGATATCACTAATTTTTTTGCCTTACATTTTGGTCATTTTAAAAAAAACTACTGGACGGATTTACACCAAATTTGCAAAAGCACTCTTTCGGGACCAAGCCCACGCTCCTGCCGCAAATTTGGTGTAAATCCGTCCAGTGGTTTGGGCTGTAGTCGTGCGCAAAGTTTTTTCCCATTATGTCTATGGGAAGAAACAAAAGTTTTGGGACCTCCCTATAACTTTGCCCCCCCTAGACCAAACCTCTCCAAACTTTGGTGAGGATTCATCCAGAGGGAGCGAAGTTATAAGCCACCCAAAAAATGCTCTTCCTATGGAAACACCAACTTAACCATAACTACATGGACGCTACCGCGGAATTGGGAATTGAAGGTCTCTGATTTATTGATCATGAGGGGATCCCCACATTTATTTAAAATCACGAGGTATTTACCTTCCCCCATGCACCCTGACACCCGACGCCACCATAAAATCACTGTGTAACTCCACACTCTGGTTAGATGAATTATGAGTAACAAGGCCCCACATGCTGCCACCTCTTGATGTACCAGCTATGTGCCCCCCTGACCCAATGGTATTTTAGTTCACCCCAACCTCGACTGCCCATGAGGCAGTTATTCACTCTTGGACTAACACACTATAAAAATGTCTCTTACTATATCTAACAAAGTAGAATGATAAAAGTACCCCGACTCATGGCCCCTGATAAGCTCCTGGGCTCATGAACCTGCCCCTCTCTGTTAACAATGACTTTATGATGATGTATTGAGAAGACCCAGAGTTACATGCCATTTCTTTTGTGATGTTAGAATAACAACTTGTTGGATTCATATGACAGATAGAAGTAGAATTTAGTAATGAATGAGTACGTGTGGCCACAAGGGCAAAATGTTAGTGCAGCCGCGATGTATCAACTCGAACAGCTTGTGACCTGATATTCCACCCCGATGAGCCTAGCTGACCCGAGCACCCCCCGCTGCCGCCAATCATGGAGCACCGTACCTACATCTACATAGTAGCTAGTCTTCACCACCCAATCCCCACGATTATGTGCCCCCTATAGCTTACCTCACCATGACGGGTTTTTGTAATAAATATTGATGCCTTTCTATTATCTGGCAGAGCGCTCTCTGAGTTTGCAGAGTCCTCTGCATGCCCTATATTGATTTAGATAAAGCCTTTTATACTTCATCCGCACTTGGTTTTGGTCTTATTCCCTGCCGGGATGTGTCCATTATTGACTCCCATTGAAGAGTTTAAATGCCTTTTTGGGTGATGCTCACTTTCAGTATCTGTCAATTATTGGTGCACTAGGGATTCGTCCAAAATAAGATGGGTGGTTGCAAGAATTTCTGGATCTCTATCTTGTCATCAATCTGGTGGCGAGGAGAGGCATTCTCAGGACCCTCTCTTCAGTCCCTCCTCTGGTAGACCTGTCGACCAAATCCTCATACTTCACACCTTTCGCTCTTGGCTGCCAAATCTTTTTCTATCCATCTGAGGTTTCCATAGTAATTTACATGATTGTCGAAAGTCCACTCCCTGTAGCTGCACACTCCCTCTGGGTTACACCATACCCATTCCCTTCATAGATCTTAGCATCGAAAGGATTATCCAGCTTCATCGTCTCATGTGGAAATAATGGACATCTGGATATTCTCGCTCTCAGCTTGTCTTGTTCTTCCACTATTTTGTCCTTTGTTCCTCCTATATTCACGTCCATCATCACCTTCATCCTGTTCGATTTCTCTGCTGTCTTATGACATTGAGCAATGCGGATCTTCACCACACACACAGTCCTACTAGTAGCAATATTTTTTTTTTTTTACATTTACAAAGTGCCCAAACTCTTTGGCACAAGGCACTGTTGCAACCAGTTACATGTCACATGCTTAGGCGAGGCAATACAAAGAATTGCTGTTGGCATGAGATAACAACAGAGGTGAAGTTAATACACAAAAGAGTCAGTAGTTCCTGCAAAGAGGAGCAGTGTGGTCGGTGAAAAGCAATGTTTTCAGAGACTTTCGGAAGGTCCAGTAGGAGCTTTCTGTTCTCAAGGCTGTTGGAAGGGCATTCCAGTGGTTTGCTGCTATCGATGGGAAGCTGGCCCCCCCTCATTTAGCTCTTTTGAATTTGGATAGGATGAGTCTTTGAGCGTTGATAGCCCTAGTTGGTCTGTTGGATGTTGCTTTTTCAATTGTCTGGGCAAGGTAACGCAGTGCGTTGTTGCTCAGATATTTTTGAGTGATGGCTAGAGTTCCAAAGATAATTTTTTCCCTGACTTGGTGCCAGTGTGCTTTTTTTCTTGCAGTTGAAATGTGGTCTCTGCTCTGAATGTTTATTGCTGCTCTGAGGGAGTTATTCTGAATTAACTGGAGTTTGGTAATGCTTTTTTATGATGTTCCAATGAACAACACATTGCAGTAATCCAATTGTGTGCCCATGGTGGCTCTTGCTATGGTCAGGCAGCTCTCTGGTGTCAAGAAGTGCCTAGCTGCAGAGATGGGTTTTGCTGTGTATGCTGCTGAAGAGGCAACAACGCTGACTTGTTTGGTGAGGTATAATGCAGAGTCCAGATGTACGCCACAGGTTTTCACAGTGGCAGAAACGACGATCTGGAAGCCATCTATCATGAAGGATGAGTATTATGGGCTGAGGTTCTGAATCAGAGACTGTGAGCCTGCCAGGAGGATCTCTGTTTTTGTCATTGAGTCAAAGGAAATTCATGTTTCAATAGTGGAATAGATGTGGTGGACGGTAACAGAGTCTTGCTTGTAGGAGCCTGATAAGGGAAGAAAGATATGGGTGTCATCGGCATAGTTGGCGTAAGATATGCTGATGTCATCCAGGATGTCAAAAAGAGGTTTAGTAAACATATTGTATAGGCACGGGGAGATGCAGGAGCCTTGAGGGATGCCAGGATGGGGCTAGGTGCGTCCTTGGCGTTGGCGGAGAAGAATCTCATGGTTCTACCTGCTAGGAAGGAGACTATCCAGCAGGTGGCATTGGTGGAGAAATTCACTGATGATGTGAGGTGGTGGCATAGGGGGGCGTGAAAATCTAGACATGTTCTTGCTGGTAAGATTATGGGTTCCATTCACTATTGATTTTAATGTATATGATCCCTCAGGCATTCAGGATTCTAAATCTATTAGACAGGAAGGTTGGGATCTTGTTGAAGTTAACATTTTGATAAGTGCCTGTTGAATTATGATATTGGGAGCTTTCCATACTATATTCAACGTGATACAATGGCAAAACAGCCATCCTGCTACTGCTTGACTTTGTTTCTGACCCCACATGTCTTTGGCTTCCTCTCCTAGACCACAGCCTTCTGATAGACTTCAAAATCTGGTTCCTTTAAGCCTTTCTCTTCTGCTGGAGTGTGTAGCTCAGGAAGATGGGGCCATTGTTTGTATCAAATCACAAAGTTCAGCTTGAATTTGGTTTTGCAAACTTTGTCTTGGTTGTCTTTTAGCCATGCATTGGCTGTCTAGCTCTTCAGGCCGCCTGTGTACTACATAGCGTCCAACCCCTCCTGTGGTACTCTGTGCCTGAAAATCTTCTTGGGCTAACACAACAAGTATAAGCTCCTTGTGGACTTTTTGACCTCCCAGGCTGTCTGAGTCTCAGTTTGCTTTCACCCCGTCATAGGGAATTCTCTGTGTAAACCCCTCATGGGCTTTCTGATATCTCACCCCTGGGTGGGGTGTGGGCATTGTCATCCCAGTCCAGACAGTTCTCACTGTTAGCCCCTCGGCGGCTTTTGGCTTCCTCACCCTATCATGTGGTATGGGGTTGCCACCCTGGTTCAGGTAGTTAACAATATTATGACCTTGTGGGCTTTTTGGCTTTTTCACTGCAGCGTGGAGTTTGGGTATTCCCACTCCAGTTCAGGTAGTTCTCAATATTAGCCCATTTTGGTTGTTCAGCTTTCGCACCCTGGGGTGGGGTATGCATTGTGCAGTCTGTTAGCTTCTCAGTTCCTGGTACAGCCTGCATCCCTTGTTTGCTTTGGCTTCCCTCGGCCAAAGTAGTGGCGATATGTTTCAAACTCCTTTTGTAAACTCAGCAGGGAGACATGCCTTTCCTTCTCTTGCGGCCCGGGAATTTGCTCCAGCCTGCACCTTCAGTTTGCTACAACGGTATTTGCTGGTCCTGCACTTGAAGGGCGAAGCACATCCAGCTTGAGGCCCCACTCTAGGGAGTGGTTTACAGTGGGTCTCCTAGCTGTGCCATAGTTTCGACCAGATACACAGGATTGACGCCTGATTTGGTCTAATACCAAAGGGGCACCTCCACATATTTTCTTCCTGCTTCATCTGGTGCAGGTCTCTGCCTTTACTCTCTCTCGCCAGACATAACAAGTTCCTTATGTTTCCCCCTAGAGCAGAAAGGAAGAATTGATTGGTTCTTCATCTTACACAACAATGGTAACAGTTGCAGGTCAGAAACCACTGCAGCTTGTCACAAATGCCCTGCACATTATGGCCAGTCCCTAGGTATGCCATTAATAAAGGGGAATCAGGGTAGGAGGGAGGTATAGTTAGATCCCTGCCTGGGGTCTCATTGCCTTCTAAGAGGGGTCACCCCAATGGGAGCCCTCTAGCCCTGTCCCCTAGTGAGGGCATAGGAGAGCAGGCTCACCTCTCCAGTCTCAAAGGGAGTGACTCCCCGTCAGGGAGAAGGATTGCATTCCCTGTATTCATCACAGCACCTAGAGTACACATAACCCCTAAATGTGTTGTTGTTCCTACAGGAGAGGATAAGGATTCTTCTGAGGGGAGTGATGAAGAGTATTAAGATGATGATGATAATGGTGGACACACAGACATGGCAAAGGGCTGAGAGTTTTATGTGGCAGAACCCCCTGATTTTCCTCAGGACTGTAGTTCTACAGCTAGAAGCATTTTGGAGTCCTGCCCACATCCAGCATGTGGAACTTGCTGAACAGCCAGTGTGACTGGGACACCCACCAGCAGGTACCACCAAACAGAACAATGTCACCACGGCCCAACCATATAGACAGCAGTTGAGGGCTGGGCACATACTGGTGTTGGTGAAGAACACCACCACTCATGTGGAGCCTACAGACCTCTGCCAAACACAGGGATAACTGTATCTCCTACAAGCACCAGGTATCAATGATCACCCTCCCAACACCCCAAAAACAATCCCACAGTTTCTGTGGCTGACACCTTTATTACTGAAATCATTGAGAGCATGTCATCATTAAACACTACCCATGAACAGACATGTGGGAATATGAGGACATTGATTGATGACTGTTCCTTGTTGGGACCACTACTAGCTGATGTAAATAAACCACTGGAGAAGGTGTAGTGTGAGTTGGAGGAATTTAACAGGGTGGCATTGCTGTGGCAGGTGCCAGTAGCATGGGAAAAGTCCAGGAATGGTGGCCATCTGGCTCAAGAGCAGTCTACTGATTCTTCAGCTGCTGCTGTAGCTGCAAATGGAGCAGTCTATGCTCAGACCAGGGAGGAGGCTCATCTGGCCCAGTAGTGGGCTGCTGCAGATGCAGTTCAAATTCAGCTGCATTTGCAGCAGCCTATGCTCAGGCAAGGAAGGATGTATGTCTGACCTGGGAGCAGGCTGCTGCTTATGCAGTTGCATCTGTAGCTTCATCTGCAGCAGCCTGTGATCAGTCCTGGGAAGATGCCCTTCTGACCTGCGAGCCACATGACATGATGCTCTTGCCTCCTGTGCCACTATCTGACTCTTGGCACATTGCAATATGTCCTTCTGCCTATGGATGAGGGAGTCCAGCCTGCACCATGCCCAGTCACAAATTGCATTGAGTGGGATGCAGACACACATCCAAATTCAGGAGTATTTGGGGCGGGGATCTTCCACCACCTTTACCTACAGCCTCCCTTCCACAGCAGTCCCTCAACCATCCCAGGCTAGCACACTGTTGACAACTGGTGTTGGTGGTGCAACTACAGACCCAACAGGTCTCTGTGTCCAAGGGGCCATGCCGGGGGAGATAGTTAATCCATTCTAGCATATTTACCTTTTGCCTCTACCTTCCATGGTGGGCTTGCCACATTATTTGATTCAATTTGGATTACATCGTGTATTATGCATCCTTGACCTTGGACTTCTGGTATTTTGGATTTACCCTGTGCTTCAACTTCACCTTCATGTCCCTGGACTCTCCCTTAAATGTACCTCCCTGGAATTCAGTGAGCAAAGGACAGGACATTATTTTTCAAAAATAAACTCTGACCTGAAAGGGCTGCAGCATCCATCAAGAACATGTTCAGAACAGATATGTTTAGAAATGTTTTTGTTGTGTCCTGCCTGTTTGACATTTGGGTACATGGGAAGGGGCAGTTAGGAGTAGGGCCATGTTGGTTCCATGTCTTTATTATTGAAAAATGTTTCAGTGAAAGATGTTTCATCGAAGAAAATGTTTAATTGAAAAATGTTTCATCTAATGAAGATGAATGACATTTTTCATCGCAAACGTGCACATCAAATTTACCGATTTTTAAATTTCTTTGAATTAGGGCCCTCCAAAATCCTTGTTTTCTCCCTTTAAAACACCCCAAACATTCCCAAATATATAATTTTTTTTTTAATAGGTTTTCCAAATTTAACCCTTCACACCACCCAAACATACATACATACTTTTAAGATGAGAAAGTTTTCAATGAAACATTTTTTCTTTGAACAATGTTTTCATTGGAACATTTTAGTTGAAACATCTTTTCAATTGAACATTTTTCATTGAAAAGACTATACCGGCCATATTGTGGAGTGAATAGATAAATATACCTCTATCAGAAGAAATTGTTATGATCTCTTTCCACCAGACAATTCCTATTGCTGTTACACGCTCCAGAGCCTCCCCATCATGGCCATGGCCACCATCACCAGATCTGGGTCATCCTTGCTGTCATATGTCATGGGCATATTGCATTAACATGCAATGGCGTACAGCATGATACACATGGCTATAATGTGTCAGAACCTCTCATGAAGGTAGATGAAAGTCACACCTCTATTATGAATGCACCTGAGGCGGTTCTTCACTAGGCCAAAATGTTCACTATATGGTGTTTTGAATGCAGGTGTGGGCAGCATTGTACCTGTATCATTTCTGTCAGTTTTTGGCAAGATTCCACAGTAATTTCATCAGACACAGACTCATGGTGTATCGTGCATCTCCTGAGCGACACCGAGTACAGTACAGACAATCCATGGAATGATGTTGGCTCTTGGACAAAGACACATAACCTAACATGATTGTGTATGTTCAAGTACTGTGGCATTCACCACTTTCACAGACCTGTGGTACATATTACCCTCTTTCTGGCAGTTTAGGGCACATTAATTTACATGTGTTTGTTGTTGTACAGGAGACGGGAACATTCAGCACATTCCAGCAGTTGTAGACACTTCATATCCGTTTGTGCATTTCATGGGGTGGGTGACAGAGTGTGACCAGCCAACATTACCTAAACTGAATCATTTCACTGTTTGCTTTGTCCTTTGGTATACAACACATGCAAATCAAACCTTCCTGTGATGCTGCACAATGGATCCCAGTGTAATACACCAGCACTCTAGCAGGTGCTATATGTCGGCTGATTGCATTGGGTTCACATCTTTTTATGCTTGACTGTCTCGGTGCTCCCTTTCAGAGGTTCCTGTCCATTCTCTACCCCTGTTGTGTCCCTTATGAGCATGACTTCCTTGGTGCTCCCGCTCACAGTTTCCTGTCCTTCCTCTTGCCCTTCCTTCTCTGTCAAAGACCTTTGTGCCACCTTCAAGTCTGGCATCTTTTCTCAGTGTGGCTTCCCTGTATATTCTCCACAAAATCTGCATTTGCTTCCGTCGTCCACATACTCTCCAGCCTTGCTGGGTGCCTTTTTTTCATTCAACAGACTATTTGTTCCTCTGAGATTTCTTGGTTTCTTACATGGCACCATGGATGCACATGGCTATCAAAGTGGGTTGTATCCCTGTGTAGGCCCCACTACCCCTATTTCTTTGAACATTGTACCTTTGCACTACCATGCTTCTTATTGTTTGTTTCTTGGTTTTGAATGGTGAGGGGCAAGCACACACCCTCTGGCCACCTGCATCATTTCTTGTATGTGTCATTTGCCTTAGGGCTTTCTGGCTCATTCATGCTCATGTCTGCTACCCTTCCTATCCTCTGGTTCTCTTATCATGTTCGTCCTCTCATCTCCTTCTCACTGATGCTGGGGTAATAAAATAGACAGGATGTCCTTCTGTCCCTATCTGTTATATTTATGGTACTTCCTAGTGATATTGAATTACACTTACCACAAAGGCACTTTTGTAGCTCGTCAATGGCTTTCTGTCCATGCAAGCCATCTCTCCCACGATGGAGCCATGTGCCTTAGGTACATGTGCTTTTTGTCCCTGGGATCTGTTTCTGTAATCCACATGTTCTTTTAGGGGGCAAAAAGGGACATGTGTGCCCATTGGGTATGGTGGAATTGTGTTGGGTCAGCAAAACTGTAGCAGTATGATAGAGCGTACTGAGTGCTATGGACTGTTCATGTGCTTACCCAGCAGGCATGCCCAGCATTGCTGAAGTCCCTTCATGATGTGTGGAAAGTTGCTCTAAACCAGGATCATGGAGTCATGGGTGGATGCCAGAAACACGCACACACATGTTTAAAGAGTGGATCCAAGTCACAGACCATCAGTGCATTGATGGAATGTTTCATGTGTCTGTTTCTGTAGACCTGTGCAATTGCCCTGAATGGTGCAATGACCACACTTGTGCACCACATGGTACCCACCACATTGGGTAAGCCTGCAATAACATCAAACTGGGACTTTATGTGGGTGAGGATGACTGGATTCGTGGGTGTGGGATACATTCTGGTGTTACTCTTTTTTTTGTGGTATTTTATGGTAATTGGTTGGGGTGCGTCTTTTTACATTTGTGAGACCAACTTCAGAATATAACCTAACAACTGTTCTTTTAACCAGGGTACTTATTTGCATAAATTACTGGACTTGGTACAGTCAGTGGGGTAATTAGTATTTTCACACCTCACAGCATTTTATGTACAATACCGCCGTAGGCCCTGGTGGCTGAATGCAAAACACATGGATCATATCATAAACAAATAATTGTATACACACATACACATCTGACACTCCTAAAAACTCACTTCACAGAATACAATCTATTTCAGATTTTACCACATGTGGCAATATGAATTACCACCTATGGTAAAATAAGCCCATCACCTGTTGGACCTCATTCTATGTGCTAATACAATTGCAGACACATAATAAGAGCACAAACTCAATTCATTTTTAATCCTTTTGGTTTTTTATAAAATGTTAAAATTCAAGGCTGTTTAGACAGTTGTATTATGTGATACAAGGTACTTGGACATGGATAAAAATGCATTTAATTAGAGTATTCCCACACATTAACAGAACCAGCTGTTCTCAATCTTACCATCCGACCTTGGACACGAGAGAATTGGCAAGAAATGCAATTTGGGAGAGAGAATGAACAAAACCGCAAATACTTTCATGTAAACTTGAAATCGCAAGCACTTTTAACTTAAAAATATTACAGGTTGGCTATATTCCTGGCTAAGTAGGAACTGGAGAATGTGCCTCAGTCAGTTCGCACACAGATAAGGACACCACGACCCCAGGAAGCCTGCCAGCACTGGAATCTGTCCTGCAAATCACTGTCCGTCTCAGCACAGTGTCCCAGGATGTCTACTCACCAGCTCGTCTCAGCCCAGTATCCAAAGAGGTCTGACTCTCTCTGGATGTTTATAAATAAAAAAATGAATGCCCAGCTGCACCCACTAAAGTTCTTGCATTACCTCTTGCTGCTACACAAAGAAAATACTTCCCCTCTAGAACCACCCACATCACCCGATCTGCTCAGTGTTTTGCCCCATTGAAAATAACTGTCCTGCTGAACAACACATGTTACATCTCTTTGCTTCCTGACGTAACTTCAATTTTTTTTTAACGTTTATTTATTGGCGGACGTTAGCAGCAGTTACACATTGCAAGCATTGTCGTATACATACACAGATATAGATCACATATAACAATGAAAAAATAGGTACATGCGAGCATGCAAGTTTGCTTAGTACATGCAGGGTTGTTGACTTTTTTATTTTTTTATTTATTTGTTTCAATGGTTTGGCTTAAAAAAGTCTTTCACAAGTTGTTCAACTTTTCATTCATCTCTCTGCATATAAAAGTATAAGGTTTATCTATATTATTCCAAACTATGAACATTGATACATTTCTAATAAAAATTTCATGTAACATATGATCAATCATGGGAGGGCATTTGTGATGATAGTTTCAGTTCCTCAAGACATTGTGGGGTCGATTCATGGAGCAAACGTGTGCCGAAAATCCCAGCGCAAGCAGGCGCAAGGTGGCAAAAGCGTGAGAAACCCAGCGCACGCGCACGCGTGCTATTCAAGAAAGACACTGCGCGTGTTTCCCGCTGTCCGTGCGCCAAATCCAGCCATGGTGCACGCGGGCACACACGGCGTGCGTTACGCGCACAGCAAAAGCACACATAGCGCGGCGCACACAGCCAAAGTGGGCGGAACAGTGGGCATAACACGCGGAATGGGGAATAACGCGTGAAAAAGAAGGCGTAACTGGGGAAGTACTGCAGGGAACTACACGGAACGCCCACACGCACGCGAACAACCCGTATTCATGGATTCAAATACGGGAAACCCGCGCACAGAAAAAGACGCACACAGGCGTCAACGCGTCCGCCACACAAAGGCAGGCGGAAGCGTCCCCGCGCACAGTATAAAAGTGTGCGCAAACAACAAACACGTATATACAGCTACGATGAATGCCCGATTTGTCGCACCACTGATCGTGGGACACCGCAGGAGGAGGAGAATAGCCAGGGCATGCATTTTCGTACCACGGACAAGCCTTTTTGGGATGCCTGACGACCAGGTCTACGGCAGGTATAGGTTTCCACCCCATATCATCCTAGACCTGGTCAGGGAGTGGGAAGATGACCTTATATCCCCCACCCTTTACTCCCAAGCATTGAGCCCCTTGGAGAAGGTGCTCAATGTCTTGCATTTCTTGGCCACTGGGTCATTCCAGCAGACTACTGCCATAGTGGGGGGGTTTCACAGGCCACGCAGTCACGCTGCCTACACCAGGTACTGGAAATCATGACAGCGCGCCCCTCAGTCCGCAGGCACATATACATGCCCAGAACACCCACAGAAAGGCAGGCCGTTGTCCTGGATTTTTTCAGGGTTGCACACTTCCCCAAAGTGCTCGGTGCCATAGATTGCACCCATGTGGCCCTACGTCCACCTAGGTCCACTGAGCACATCTACCGAAACCGCAAGCACTGGCATTCCATCAATGTACAGGTGGTATGCGATGCAAAGGGAATCATCACCTCTGTCTATGCAAACTACCCTGGCTGCACCCATGACAGTTTCATATACAGAATGACCGCCCTGAGCCGGGCCCTGGAAGCTGGGCAGCATGGCGACACATGGCTCCTAGGTGAGTACAAATGCCTTGCACATGCATGCATGTCACACACACACACACAAATACACAAACCCCAATAATCACAACCATTTACACCTCACCAGGGGACAGTGCCTACCCTCTGAGCAACCACATGATGATGCCAATCCGGAACCCCACCACACCACCCCAGGTAAGATACAACGCCGCCCATATTTCAACCAGGGCGTGGAAGTGGAGTGCACATTCGGAGTGCTCAAGTCACGTTTCCGCTCCCTTGACCGCTCTGGCGGGCAGCTACTCTATGCACCCCCAGTAGTGTGCAGGATCATTGTGGCAGCATGTGTCCTGCACAATGTTGCAACACGGCAGGGCGTACCGGTGGACATGGTGGTGCCTCCACATCCCCAACCACAGGCACAGGCGCTGCCCATGGGAGGGGACAGGGCACGTGGCGAGGAAGCCCGGACCCAGCTTGTGGCCACATTTTTCACCTAAACTCCCACCCCTGCGGAGGGCACACAGGCCTGGCACATACCAGGTGACAATCGATGATGACAAAGAGACAGTCAACTGCCACAACCCTACCACCCTGAGATAGTTGCCATGGAAGTGCCACATTGTTTGCATCCCTAGCTACTTAAACACAAGCTATCCTGTGTGACTAAAAGGCACACATATGACATGACATGATATGGCATTTGTAACGTGCCTATACACAAGGATTTCAAGGTGTGACGAGGCAGGGAGGGGGAACAAGGGAAGACAGACAACGATACTACTAGGCCAGGTGTCATTTAGATTGCGCAAGTCCAGGGGTAGGGGGAAGGGAAAAGTACAAGGGGAAGGAGAGGGGGGGAGTGCAGTACAGGGTAAGTAGACTAAAAAACAAATAAATAGGCCAGCTGGTGGCAACTGCAAAGGTAAGTGCAGACAAGGGCTGGGCAGGGGGGGCTGTAGGGATAGAGAGACAGTCCCGCAGTACAGGGGTTGCCAGGGAGGCAGTGCAAGTGGAGAGTGGCTGGGCCAGGGACCGAGGTCGGTGAGAGTGGCCCAGTTGCAGATCCAGTGCAGGTCCATTGAAGAATTTAGCAAAGGAGAGGGAGAGAGAACGCAGAAGCAAAGAGGAAGGTCTTGAGGTGCTTCCGGAACCGGAGATGGTTCTCCTCAAGTTCAAGTGAGGCAGGAAGGCTGTTCCAGAGGGAGGCCCCTGCCGCGGAGAGAGATCTACCCCCAGCTAGTTGCTTTGAGAAGCGGATGACCCTGACATGCAAGGTGTGAATCACACATACCTGCAAAACAGGCCATGACCATCACTGTTATGTCACTCAAACCCTCCCTAACCACAACATGACATGGCAAGCAATACCCATACACCAACACAGTACCAATAAGGTACACATTGCCATGTCAAAAATGTACAGTGGCATCAGACAATGATGCCTGACATGGAATCAGATGAAATGACTGACCAACAACCTCCCACCCAAAATAAGTCATTCCCAAATGCATTACAAAAGTTGTAGACGTAACATAACAATGAATGCCTGTCTACATGCGCATTGTGCATTGCAAAATCAACACTTCAGCTTCTGTGTGCTGTGTCCAACTCCTGCAACACACTGCTCAGCGCACAGCACAGTGAACAGTCTTTGTGCGTGATGCACACCCTGAGCATCACATCTAAGCGACAAACCACATCAAAAAGAAAATTAGGCATGTACAGGATCCATAATTGGTCACAGAACATGTGCTGAAGGGACACAGTGGGCACCAGAAGGCAAACAGAGTGTACACGTGGATATGCAAGGGTGGTTGTACATGTAGTGCATCATAGTGCAAGTGTTTGTGTCAGTAAGGACATGCACTTAACATATGCATGTGCAATCAAGTGACCATCAGTGTCCTCTACACATCACATGTGAACATTCACCATGTGTACATCCCAGCATGTCAAACCACAACTATCCTCTCACACCTGAAAGGTAAACACAACACATGAACAGGCATTGATTAGCAGAACACAACATGTACATAGAATACCACAATTACAATGTCAGGGTTCCCATCACACTGCAGGGCAAGGCAACTATCAACAACAAACCCCCCCCTCCCTCACAAATGACCATGACCCACTGAACAACTGCACCTGGGTCATGGAGCCTTCAACCCTCAATTTCACCTGGCCACAGGATCACCCTTCCCCTTCGTCACCATCTCCCACCTTGTGTGTAAAAAGGTGCCTGCACCCTCAGAGTCCACCCTCATTTGCAAAATCACAAAATCCAAGCCAGAAAAACGAACCAGAACACCCTCCAGTGGATGACTTGACGTAGCAGTACCTCACAAAGGCCAAGTACTACCACAATGATGTAACAATCAAGGTAGCACAGTAAAACAATGTCACAACAGGATGTGAACCATGTGTGGTACATAACATAGAATGATGCACCATGAACGGATGTGTACTGTCACAGGTCCCGTGTACAGGCGCAGGAGTGGCAGGAAACAACCACCCCCACCGTGTCCCGGGTGCCTGCAAGGTCAAACTCACACAGGCCTCTGAGACCCTGGTGGGGAAGGAGGGTCAGGGATATGCAGTCGGGGCAGGTGTTGGCACACTGGATAACCGGAATGAGTGGCAGGAGAGGGGAGGAGGAATGACACATGAAAGTAGGAAATGCACAAAAATGTACTACCTGCATGAACACATACACAATCCGAACAAACTTGGACATCATTGTCATGGCCTTCTGTAGTCCAGGCTTAGGAGTGGCACGAACCAACCACCCCCTCTAGGGTTTTGGCGCCTGCAAGTTTGGGGCTTACACAGGCATCCGCAACCCCAGCAGGGAAAGAGGGTTAGGGAACATTGCTTGGATAGGTATGGGAAGCAGGAACACCGGGTAGAGGGTACAGGTTTTAAAATTGGATAGGACTCCGGGTGTTTAGGGGAAAACAAACATACCAAATTGAATTACACATTCATCCATGCATTAGTGCACCCCCGAGCAAGCCTATGCAGAGCAGTTTGAAAGAAAAACAACAAGACACTTAGCTCTGGTTTTGAGTGCTGGCCTCCTGCCTGCGCACTCTCACGTCCGGTTACTTAGCCTTAGTGCTGCGTTTGCTGCAAAGAGAGCCACAGTTAATAATCTGTCCGTGCCCATAACACAAAAACACTTAGCCTTAGTTAGTGCTGCGTTTGATGTCATTTCAACGCTTTTTGCACTCTTGCGCCGTGCGCACCTCATGGCCGAATGAACTGACATGTTCCGCAACATGCTTCCAGTGGGTGTCACGTTGGGCAGCCGTAGTCTGACTATTGGCCCCCACTAGCATGTCACGGCTGTGGCCCCGCACGTAGCCCACAAGGAAGTCCAGTTCCTGCTTGCAAAAAGGCTTCTTCCTCGACGTGCAGGAGGTCGTGACTGTGTGTGGGGTCCCAGCCTGTGCTGCAGGTGCAACCTTCCTCCTCTTGGACTGTAGCGCAGACCCTGGCTGGCTAATGCCGCCCTGACCAGTATGGCCAGTGGGTTCGGTGGATTGAGCCAAGGGAGTGGCAGGTGGAGGGACGACCAAAGGCCTGACTTGTGTCAGTGGCATCTGGGTGCCCTCTAATGGACCCTGCGCAGCAACATCAGCTGTGGCAGGGTCATTGACTGCAACGGTCCTGGTTGGCAGACTCACAGCCGGGGTGTTGTTGGGTGCATCTGCCCCTGCACTTGCCAACACCCGGCTGTTCGGGGCAGCAGATGACATAACTGCCCCAGGGACACGTGTCTTGGTCTGAGCAGCCCTGCCCGCCCCTTTGGTTTCCCTCCTGGCCTGTTGGAAATCTACCAAGGGCTACTATGACATCGAAAATGGGTGCGATACACAGGTGCACCCACAGTGGGAGAAATAGCGTGTGCGACTCACCATCTGACTAGCGCGGAGCAGAAAAACACGCGTAGGCAATACCCCCGCCAAAAGAAGAGATACGTCCTTGATAGCTGTGAAGTTGTGATGGCGCGTGAAACAATAGGAAGCAGCAACACACGTCGGTCTCCACGAAAGGCACGTACAGCGAACTGCTGGCCCCGCTCACCTTTAACCCGTGCTGAGGGAAACGCCCGGGCGCTTCACGTCACTTACGCGCATGGGCCCTTTCCTCGGATTACACGCGGACGTGCAGTTTTTCACATGCGCTGAAACGCCCATGCACGCCTGCGTGCGTCACATCACAGAGGCGCTTGCGCTTGAAGGGCCTTCTGTCCAATGAAATTGCGTATGCGTGCAGACGTGCTTACGCGCTAAGGGCCTTTCCTCGAATTACACGCTGACGTGCAGAATTTTCACGTGCCAAATCACTCCGTATCAAGCTGGCCACGCGATATCACACGGAAGACCACGCTCCTGCCCAGAAGGCCGAATTACTGCGCCCCAGAGCCCCGAGCACGCTCTCACCTGCCATCTGCTGCTCCCTGACTGCCTGCTGCCCACGTGCCCTGCCATTTGCTGCCTGCCCATCAGCCAGGGTTGCTGTTGCTGTGACCACCCCTGCTGGAACCGAAGACTCCCGACTGGGATTCCATCGTTCCACAGCCCAGCCCCAGGACCCAGTTGCCCACCCACTCCTGCCTCTGGGGTTGTCATGTTGGGCACTGCAACATCTGGCACCACTGACAACCCCCGGCCGAAGTTGGTGTCCTGGTGGAGCAAGTCCTGGGGCAGTATGATGCCCTTTTCGGAAGTTCCCACGCCGACAAGGAAGGACGGACTCAGATCTGTACGGACATCGTGACTGCCATCAATGCGGAGGGGGTGGCAGTCCACGACTTCCAACATGTCAAGAAGCGCTGGGAGGACTTCAGGTCCAGGACTCTCAACAAGGCCCGGCGCCTCTTGAAGGCAGCGGATGCAAAGGGGTGCCGGGGCCACTTGTCGGAAGATCAGATGAGGGTCCTGGAACGCATATCCCCAGCGCTCCACGTCCAGGTCCTTGAGAGGCAGACCCGTCTGGAGTCGAGCGGTAAGAGTACATGCATCATGATTGTAAGCTGTGCGTGTGGTGATGTGCCAGTAGTGTGCAGGTTGTACGTCTGTTTGTATGGGGCCGAGTATGGGTGGGGGTGTACAGGGCTGTGAGGCTAACACATGCGAGGGCTGTCATGTGTGAGACATGGATGGTGCTTGTGTGTGTAGGCTTGCATGCCAAATGCAGTTGTGTGGGCACACATGTTTGGATGAATGTGTATGTAAGTAGGCATGTTTGTGATGTCACGCAGGTATGTTGTTTTCAGCTGCATGTATCAGCACAGTGTACATGTGCATGTGTGTGTATTTGACAAGGGTGCAACAGTGATGGAACATGGATGCATGTGACAGCGGGATGTGGAAGCCTGATTGGCAGATGTGACATGGATGCCCATCTGAACACTGCGACAGTTGGCAGAGGTGTACACATGCATGCAAGTGTGGTGGTGTGCGTGCATGTGTAGTGCACTCCCTGTGTTACATGTGATGTCTGGCTCACCTTTGCCTGCTCATGCTGTTGTATGTGTATGGATGGTGATGGCAGTTGCGATATGGCTGTGGTATGGCTCATGTGTGCAAGTTGAAATGACATGTGTGTTGGCGATTGTAATGCCATGTCTGAGGTTTGCCAATGCCACTCATGTACAACTGTCATGTGTGTATGTGTCCATTGTACAGTGCCCTGATGCCTGTGTTTTATTTCTCCCTGTCTGCAGCGTCAACTGATGAAGAGGGCGGAGAAGGTGCTGTGAAGCACAGCGGCGGGGATCACACCGCCAGCCAGAGACGCAAGGCCCGGCTCCCCTCCCAGGTTGTGATCTTGTCGGGGAGTGAGGAGTCCGGTGCCGCGTCCCAGGCCGCAGCTGCCGGGGGGAGGTCCAAGAGGCGGAGGTTGGAGTTGGACTCCTTGGCAGCAGAAGGGGCAGCTGGGACCCCACAGGGCCCAACGGGGAAGATGGCACGGAGTCATCCAGGTTGGTGGGGGGTTTGGTTGAGGAGGCGGCCGTGCAAGCAACAGAGACGGGGTCTGGAGGTGGGGATTCCACTGGTGCTAGTGGTGCAGTGCAGGACCAGGGACAGGAGGCAGCACAGTCCGCTGTGGAGGTGCCTGTGTGCAATCCTGTCCCTGATCCTGTCACTGCATCATCTTGCACCAGCAGGGATGCCTACGTCCAGACCCGTTTTCAGGCATGGGATGAGCTCATAACAATTGGCCTTCCTCTGCCTGCAGACGTGGCTATCCGGGTCTGGGTTGAGCCTGTCCTGACTGGTGTGGCTTTGCGTCAACGGGCCATTCGAGGTGACCTGCAGTCTTTTCATGAGGAGACTGCACGTCATCTCGAATGGCTCGTTGACCGCGTTGGCCTACTGGGACAGGTCACCCAGGCCGGATTCCTCCGTTTGATGGGGCTTGCTCAGACCCCCTCCTCAACTGAACCCCCTATGCGCCAGTCATCCTTCGTGCCATCTTCCCACCCATTAGTCACCTGGGTGCCCTGTGGAGCTGCCTCTGACGGTGCGGCCAGGCTGGTGGAGGAGGCATCCCTGCCACAGTCGGGAGTCGGACGTCCAGCAGGGGTGGCCACATCAACGACTGCACCCCAGCCAGCGGAGGATGTGCAGGCAGCAGGAGGCAGTGCACGGGCAGAGGCACAGCAGCAGCAGCAACGTGGTGGGAGCCATGATGGCTTGGGGCCTTTGACATCGGAGGGGCAGGCCTCGGCCGGAGGGCAGGAGGACTCAGGACGGGAAGTGTCTTCCGTGTGGCAGCGGTTGGGCCACCCCATAGATGCGGAGCGGCAGCGGGCGGAAGAGGCACGGCTCATGATGGTCAGGGCGGAGAACTCCATGCGGAGGGCCCTGAGGTGGGCCGAGTGCCTTGAGGCAATCCGCAGGGAGTTGGAGGTGGACATGTCGACGGCCCTGCGGACCCTCGGGCCATGGAGGAGGACCGCCTCCGGGACATTGAGCAGGAGTTCGATGATGCCCTGGCCCGGAACATCCCGAAGTGAGCCGTCGGACTAGCCCGCTGCCCTTGTAAATAGTTCTGTAGTTAGGTTTCCTTTGGTTTTGCATTTTTTTTGGACCTTTTGGACAATGGGCCACATTTTTGTATATAGTTTTTTTTTATTAGGTAGTGTTATTAAATAGGTTTCATTTCTTCTGTTGGGATCATGGACCCTGGATTGTTTATCTGTATATAGTTGACTGTTGGAGTTTAATTTTTTTTATGATTTACCCATGGAGCAATGGTTCTCGATTTTAATTTTCCATTGGATTTACTTTTGTGGACTGTGACTTTGGACACCTTTCCTTTGGATTATGATTTGTGGTTTTGCATTATTTCACGGACATGCTGTTTTTTTTTTTTAATTCCCATTTTTGTTTGTTTATGTTTGATTCAATTTATGTTGCTTTTAATACATATTTTTTCTTCAATCTTCAATGTGCAGTATCATCTCATTGGTTTCATGCATATCATGATATGGGTTTTGACATTCACTGACACCCATTGGGTGTATGTGAGGGATATGTGTTCATTTCCAAACTTGCAATTGGGGTTCTATCATGTTATTGCCATTTCTAAGTGGGTGGATGCAATACTCGGGTGGGTGTTTGGCATTTGGAGGCTGACCATAAGGGCCAGGGATCTAGATTGTGATGACATGTTGGCTGGGGACATGTGTGGGGGCCTGGTGGAGGGTGCACCACAGTACTGGGGGGTGGGGGTGCAGGGGGACATGTGTGGGGGCCTGGTGGAGGGTGCCCTGTACTGCTGGGGCGTGGGGGTGCTGGGAGACATGCATTGTTGATCAGTAGTGCAAGGTGACATGTGGCTTGGCTGGGGGGCATTCCCATGGTGGATGGGCTGCCTGCGGGACATGAGCAGGGGTGCAGGGTAGTCCCCCGTGGTGTGGGCTGTCTGCAGGGGCCGTGGAGGTTGTAGAGCGAACACCTGGGAGGACCCAGACGGCCAATTCACGTGTAGTACTCCCTGAAATACACATACCCTGCTGAAATCGCATGTGAAACTTCCCGTGCACCCCGAAATACACGTACACAGGACATTCGCGTGTGGAACTTCCCGCGCACCCCTGATATACACGTACCCTGATGGAATCGCATGTGGAACTTCCCGCGCACCCCTGATATACACGTACCCTGATGGAATCGCGTGTGGAACTTTCTGCGCACCCCTGAAATACACGTACCCTGCTGAATTTGCGTGTGTAACTTCCCCCGCACCCCGAAATACACGTACCCAGGACATTTGCGTGTGGAACATCCCGGGTACCCCTGAAATACACATACCCCGCTCGCACGGGGCCAATCGCGTGTGGAACTTCCTGCGCACCCCTGAAATACATGTACCCTGATGGAATCGCATGTGCGGGACATGAGCAGGGGTGCAGGGTAGTCCCCCGTGGTGTGGGCTGCCTGCAGGGGCCGTGGAGATTGTAGAGCGAACACCTGGGAGGACCCAGTCGGCCAATTCACATGTAGTACTCCACGGAACCCCTGAAATACACGTACCCTGCTGAAATCGCATGTGAAACTTCCCGCGCACCCCGAAATACACGTACACAGGACATTCGCGTGTGGAACTTCCCGCGCACCCCTGATATACACGTACCCTGATGGAATTGCATGTGGAACTTCCCACGCACCCCTGATATACACGTACCCTGATGGAATCGCGTGTGGAACTTTCTGCGCACCCCTGAAATACACGTACCCTGCTGAATTCGCGTGTGTAACTTCCCGCGCACCCCGAAATACACGTACCCAAGACATTTGCGTGTGGAAAATCCTGGGCACCCCTGAAATACACATACCCCGCTCGCACGGGGCCAATCGCGTGTGGAACTTCCCGCGCACCCCTGAAATACATGTACCCTGATGGAATCACATGTGGAACTTCCTGCGCACCCCTGATATACACGTACCCTGATGGAATCGCGTGTGGAACTTCCCGCGCACACCTGAAATACACATACCCTGCTGAATTTGCGTGTGTAACTTCCCGCGCCCCCCGAAATACACATACCCAGGACATTTGCATGTGGAACTTCCCGCACAACCCTGTAATACACATACCCAGCTGAAATCGCGTGTGAAACTTTCCGCGCACCCCTGATATACACATACCCTGATGGAATCGCGTGTGGAACTTCCCGCGCACCCCTGAAATACACATACCCTGATGGAATCGCGTGTGAAACTTCCCGCGCACCACTGAAATACACGTACCCTGATGGAATCACGTGTGGAACTTCCCACGCACCCCTGATGTACACGTACCCTGATGGAATTGCATGTGAAACTTCCCGCACACCCCAGTAATATACGTACCCCACTCGCACAGGGCCAATCGCGTGTGAAACTTCCCACGCACCCCAGTAATACACGTACCCAGCTGAAATCACGTGAGAAACTTCCTGCGCACCCCAGTGATACACGTACCCCGCTTGCCGTGCTGGTACAGGGTTAGCGCATCCCTTTGCACTGGATTGGGGATTTTGATGGCTTTTCCCTGCGCAAGGGGCGTTCTTGGGGGTGTAACTGGTGCTTCTGCAGGCTCGTTGCGCCACTGTGCGCCACGGCTGGTTTTGGTGGCTGGAATCCATGAATACGCTGTGCGCAGAAATGTATTTTAGCGCACGCGGCTGGCGCAGGGATTCGCACGCGCACACTGTGCGCCAGCCGCGTGCGCCACTTGTGCACTGAATTCTATGAATTACCCCCTTGTATTGTGTTGATGTTTGAAGAGATTAACTGCGTTAATTATCTTGTTCCACATTTCTGAATGATCACATTTTCTATATTCATTAAAACATTTTTAAAAGTGTGCTTTGCTTTGCGTGGCTCAGTCAAGGTTTTGCATTTTGTTAGTAGATGTTCGAGTGTTTCAATGTTCTCAGCATCGTTGCAAAATCTACAACTTGTACTCAAAACCATGTTTCTTTGTGGTCGAGCTAGAACCTGTTTAGACGGCCATGAATTAAATATTAAGCACATTATTCGCACACAGTATCGAGGATCCTGGAATTTTCTGCAGGTATTTTGTTAATTGACCTCTTTTCTTCGATGGAATGTTAGGAATTGTGCAGATTTCATCTCCTTTTAGCGTTTTCAGGGTTGGTGATCAATATTTCCTTCGATACATCCGCTTTTTTCAGCAATATTTCACTATGGTTCTCCCAATTTGTTAGATGGGTCCATCTTTCTGCCATGTTGAAATCCGATATTATCGGGATTACAGATGATTTGCATATGTTGGTCATTAATTTAACTCCCTGGATTTAATACAAGTCTATGCAAAAAAGACAAGCATACTCGCCCTTGGCACTTGAGGGGTTAAGCATTTTCTGTACAAGGATATCATGTTCCACCACACTGTTCCTTTTAGTGACATTAGGCCAAGTTCATGTCTTATTATCACAATTGGGAAACTGGATGGCACTGGCAGGAGTGCTTTCCCAAAAAGGCCTTCAATATAATCCCATTTGAGTTGATATTGAGGGAGTTTAGTTTCACCTCCATATATTGCTGTTGGAATCACTTTTTGTTTGTAGTATATGATTGAAGGAATTATCGAAAATTTGCCATATGTGGTTTGTACCATTTTGCCCTGAGATGAGAGTGATTTCATTTTTGCTTGAATGTCGATTTTATAAGGGGTGTCACAATGGTTGATTTTAATTCTAACTCCAAGGTATCTATATTCAGATACAATCTTGAGGGGTACTTTGCTCAAGAACCAATTTTATCCAGAGTTTTTTGATGTTCCTTTTTTGCTTTCTATGTGCATGATGTTGGTTTTGTCACTGTTTATTTCAAGCTTGTTTGTATATACATAATTCTGTAGTGACAATAGTTGGCGCTGTAGTCCAATAGGTCTTTGGTCGCTTAATATTAATTTATCTGCGTAGAGTAGATGAGATATTGTTTGCTTGCCAACTTTTGGAGGATAAGATTTAGATTCCTTTAGGTGTAAACTTATATTGTGAATGTTAAAGTTGAAAAGAGTAGCAGCGAGTATGCAGGCTTGTTTTAATCCTTGAGATGTTGTTAATGGTTTTCGTCTAGCTTGATTCTAATGATGGTATCTGTATAAAATTGCCTTATTGCGGTTATCATGTAATTGGGACATGCTGCCTTTTCTAGTTTGTCCCATGGTTTTGTTCTACTTACTGAGTCGAAAGCCTGCTGGAAGTCAACAAAAGCAATATATAGTGGAGTCCATGACATTTTGCTTGTTCTTTTAGGGTTGAGATAATTATTAAGTTTGTGCTGGTTCCAATGACTGCTATAAAACCAGATTGATAGGGATCAGTTTGTTTGGCGATCTTGAGTCATTTTACATGTCTCACAGAAGAAATCCGGCAAAGATTTTTCCAGCAGTGTCGCCTAGCGCTAAAGTTCTATAATTCGCTGGATTACTCCTATCACCTTTTTTAAATATGAGTATCGAGTGGATTTTTTCCATATAGATGGTATTAGTCTAGTCTTGCTCACTGTCTGATAGATGTTATTTAGTATGTCTGCCCATTTTTAGAAATGCCATCAGCCCCTGAAGCACTAGAAGTACTTTAAAAAAAAATTCTAGTAAAATATTTAGTCGATATATGTTCAATTCATGTAAATTGTATGGTTCGCATTTATGTTCCGTAATCGTGCTTGAATTGTTGAATAGTTTATTGTAGTGCTCAGCCAATTTTTTTTCCCTTTTATTGCATTGAAAAGTAGTGATTTGTTTTCATTCTTATTTATATTTCTAGCATATAGCTTTTAGCATGTTTTCATTATTTTCTTGCTTTTTCTTAGTTACTATTTGTTTGATGCGATTTTTGTATTTTGACTTTACCTTTTTTGTCTACTTTAATCGTAGTTCTTTTGCTAATATTCATAATTTCCTCAGCTTTTGTTTCATTTTTGTTTTTTAGTAATTTGATTTCAGGTTCCGAGATGTGCTTGTGAACAAGATCAGGTCTGTAATTGGATTGAGACTGGTCATAGAACAGGGCTAAAAAATGATTATACCGAACTGTATAATATGTCATATTGTCATTCATTATTTGGATGTTTCCTTGTGATATCTTTAAAAGTAGTTGATTGATCTTTGCAGGGGTCCACTTGAGTCTGTTCTGGCCATTATTTAATGATATTTTACCCTGATATCTAGAGATATCAGTGGTGAGAGGTAGTTTCCACAACATTTTGATCATGTTATGGTACTTTTCGTTGACTCTATTATTTTGAGCGATAGGATCTCATTTAGATTTTGGAGTGATATAAATACATAATCAATTATTGGTAAGTCTGGTACAGTCAGACTGCCTTTGTATAAATCATAGTGCTCCAATAGAAACGTCAATGCATTTTTCACTTTTCCAATATCTATAAACTGTAGTCAAATGCTCTTATCTTTAGTGGCAACACCATCTACTAAAACAAACAAAGCATCTGCAATGTCACGCTTCACTCCTAGAGTGTTCATATTTTCTTCCAATTTGAGGGGTAAATAAACAACTTTGCCTCTCACACCTTGCCCTAATGATTTCTTAGGCCGATTGAAGTTCTTTGTTTGCAATCTAACAATAACCTGGAACAGATTAACAGTTTGCAATGAAATCACTTTCAACATGTAACATTTTTGCAGCACAGAAGGGATGTCAGACACTACCATGTCATTCAAAACACTTCTTGGAGGATTTATTCTTTGATTATAAAACCCACCACAGTGTCTACGAACATAAAGTTCCTCTCTTGTGTCAAATCAAATCGTTCTTCTACAAACAAATACAGATAAAGTTATTTCCAAACATCTTCTACAGTGTGTCTAATTTTCTCCACAATGTACACTAGTTGCACTTAAGACTTATGAAAAGTGCATTGAAAAGCTATGCAAACAATGTCAGATCTTTCATTAGAAGACAACTCAAACATTGCAATACTTATTTTATACTGTTGAAAAATCTGATCCTTTGGAAGCATAGGATCATCATTTCCAGTTCCTGTAAGTGTTTCATCCACGTACACATACTCTTTTACATGGATCATATTTATAATTGGCATTGTAGAAACTAAACTTTAAACAGTTCCAGTCAAAAGTATTTGATTTAAAACCACAAAACATACTTAGGGCATAATTCACAGAACGTTTTCCAATGGGGTTTTGCCATTATAAAATGCTTCTGTGAATTAGGCACTTAGTGTTTTGCACTCATAGGGCCTCATTACGACCCTTGCGGTCCCGTAATGAAGGGTGCCGGTATGGGACCGGCACCCTTCATTACGGGAGTGCTGATTACGAGGTTCCATTTGCGGGACCCGGAACAGCCGTCTGGTAAAACCAGACGTCCTTTCTGGGTCCAGTGAGGGGAAGAGGGAGGTAATAACGGGCCATTTGTAATGTGCCCGTTATTACCTCCCTCCCATTCCCATTGAGCCCTACGGGGGCTAAAATGGGAATGAGGAATGGTTCCTTCAAGGAGGAATTAGCGCGTCCTCCAATGTTGGAATGACCCGGTTATTCCTCATTGAAGGAACCCGGTAATGGAGCCCGGTTTAGAGGCAGCCATGGTGTTCATAGCACCATGGCTGCCTCCAAACTTGTAATAGGGCCCATAGAGTTCAACTACAAAGTATCTCATTTTAGTGTGATGTGCAGTCAGCATCTGCATATGATGAAACTGATGCTTACATCTACTTTTATCAAGAGAAGCTAGAGAATGACCCAAAAGTCTTGTATGTTCACAAACTTCAAAGTCAGCTATTCTTTGTAGCATCTTCATCTGTCTTTGAACATTAACATTTTTGTTCAAAACTTGCAAAAATCTCTTTAACAAATTACAAAAACATATTGATATTGCACACACATATTTCACCTAGATACCTCACACTCCTTTGATTTAATTTTTGACTGACCTACACTTTCCATTTCTGTATAATCACACCATACTATGAATTTTAGAAATCACAACATTTCAGACTTCATAGCTACATCCACTCTCATCAATAGCTAGGGGAACATTCTTTCCATGAATGTAACTCTCCTCATTAAAAAATCTTTCAGTATAAGAAATGCGTTTCCACTCCCCTCCAAACATGTCACAAAAGTGGTCACATTTAAGTACATCAATTGTTTCTATGTTGTATAGAATAGTTTAGTCACCTTAAGTAATTTCTTAAGTTTATTCAATATGAAAATGAACAATTTTCTTTTCATATCAAAAGCTTTCTTAATTATTACTTTTGTTTTCTTTTGCAAAACATGCTTTACCACATATGTAGATTTTGGCTTCACACTTCTCCAAAGATCTGTAAAAACTCAAGAGTGATACATTTTGCTAATATATCTTTATTCCTCTCTTTCAAATTGATAGCACATTTGCCTCTTTTTCCTATAGAAATCTTTCTTTTTAACTAGCTAGTAACACATTTGATACATTTATTTCATTTTTTCAAGAAAAACATTCTCGGTTCCATGATTATATTCTGTTGGCACATCTCCTATTTGAAATTGCACATTTTAAAAAGTATTATCGATAATAGGTATTGTATTATCTACATGATTTATACAGATTTAACAACACTTCTTTTGAAATCTTACACTGTAGAAATGTACTTCCCTGCAGATGATCCTTTATTCTGGGTCATTGTTGTTGCTTTCTTGATGGCATCTTACAAAAAAGCTGTATAAAAAATGAGGGATAGTGAAGGTCAAGCATTGTGTCTCTTTATATTTTCAATATATAATATAACTTCCATGCTCAGGCTGACAGGCAAAGACAAGGTTTAACGGACTGACAGCCTGTCCAACAAAGGCATCAGTCAAGGCTGCGGGATGTAAAACCCTGTGATCACCCCTCAGCCCAGACTTAATAGTTATTCCCAACTCAGAATCTGCCTGAGATGCAAATAATCTTCTTTTTTTTTATTCCTCACAGGAGATGTGCTCAAGTGGTGCACATCTCTCATTAGAGACAAAATATGCCACTGCCATTTAAATCAAAAAGAGACTGTGTCCCTTTTCGTATGACAGCAACCATGAATAACCTATTCCAAATTGGCCACAGTGATTCAAAAATGGACCTTCCAACTAATCGTTACTGCTGCTACTCGACAAAACACCCCATATGTATATCCTCCCTCCACTACCCAACCCCACTCTCACTAGAGTTTGAATGGCCAAGTTCCCTGGACAGAGCCCTAAAGCTAACTTGCAAACCTAATCAATAATTTCTTAATTAATACCTCACATACTCTACACATAACTTCAGAGTACAATTCCCAAACAACGTCTAAATAGAAGAAATGTTCACTGAACCAACATGACAAAAATTGCTGTCATTGCTTCATTCACATTCATAAAGGTTTTCCGAAAGAATATGTAAAACATCTTTCGTTTCATATACAAACCAACTATTCATTAATATCTGGTGTGTCCTAAATTCATAAGTAACATAATAAGAGAAAATAGCTCCAACATAACACACTGCCATTTAGTTCCCCCACCCAGCTCCAGTTTTCACACCTTAAAAGCCTCTACTTACAGCTGTACGCCAGCTCCAGGCAAAGCATTAAGTATATTCCTGGTCCATTAACTGGGCCTTGCCACACCCTTGCTTCTCCTAACACCCACTTAATTAGTCATCCTTAGCTTCCCTCATCCGGAAAACATGTAAAATGAACCACCTCACCTGTTTCAACCTATTTAAGCATCATAAGCCAATGGACTGACCCACTATCTGCCTTTCACCTACAAATTAATTATTGCTACTGCTACTCAACAAAACTTATCAGCATGCATAGCCTCCCTCCACTGCCTATCCCCGCTCTGGCTAGGGTTTTTGTGGCCAAGTGCCATAGGCAGCCCCACAAATCTATCATAATAAACCTCATCAATAATACCAATCCCCCCATACCATTATACATATCTTCAGTAACACCTCACATACTCTAACCATAACTTCAGACTACAATTCACAAACAACTTCTAAAGAGAAGAAATGTTCACTTAAAAAATATGACAAA
The DNA here is from genome assembly GCF_040938575.1 of Ambystoma mexicanum. Classification (NCBI taxonomy): domain Eukaryota; kingdom Metazoa; phylum Chordata; class Amphibia; order Caudata; family Ambystomatidae; genus Ambystoma; species Ambystoma mexicanum. The sequence goes on from NC_090939.1 coordinate 398,330,249, forward strand.
ATATTTGCGTCATGTCTTCCTTCACATTCATAAAGGTGTTGCAAGATAACTTGTAACGCATCATTGCTTTGATCTACCAACTAACCTTGCCTGCATCTGTACTGTGTTCTCAATTCCTGAGAAAGATAATAATATAAAAGAGCTACAAGATAATGCACTGCCACTTACTTGCTCCACCCAGCTCCAGTGTTCACACCTTACAGGCCTCTCCTAGAGAAGTGAACACCAACTGTGTTCGGATCGGTCTCCAGTAGGCCTGCATCTTTCTTCTGCGCTCAGCTCCTGCAAGAACAAGAACACTGTTAGTAACAGCCTTACCTTGCGGCGCTTCTGCCCATCATTCATCGAGCCTTCTGTTCTGCGGGCATTTTCGGCGGTGTCATATCCATCCCAGCAGACCGCTTCCTAAGGAAAAGGGAAAAGAACAGAAAAAAGGCATTAGTAAGCATTCAGCAAATCTTTGCATATTTTTAAAGACTGTACGAGCTTCAAACGCATACCTGAATCCCAGCTGCTCTGTGGGAACTCATTCTCCGGAACTTCTCATCCATCTGCAAGAGGGAAAAGACACTGCAGTTTAGCGTGGAAAGATCTAGAGGCACCGCATACCGTGCTTACTCACTGCATTTCTTCTTCATATCCGGCATCCACGCTGAAAACATCGCGGCACCTAAAAGACACAGAAAAATAACTCAGTTCAATGCAAATACGAAAGGGGAGCATCGCGCATCACGCTCTCACTCACTGTCAGCGCTACTCATCTCAGCAGCACGCCGCCATCCCCGGACGCCGGCCATCATCTAAGGAAGGAAAGGAACGAAGCTAGAGAACTGTTCAAAAGACTCATTATACTTACCTGTCGGACTCTTGCCAGTGAAGTAACTAGGCAGCACCGAGCCCGCATCAATCAACGCGCACCTGCGCTGAAAGCAGGACGGAGAGCATACTGTCCAAGAAAATGAGGTGAGCTGTGGATCAAAGAGAAGGGTTGGACCCCGGGGAAGAAGGGGTTCAAGCACACAGAGACAACAGGGAGTGAAACTCTACCAATCCTGTGCTTCAGGCCCAGTCTCCAGTGGAGTAGACTCCAGGGAAGGGTTCGAGGTCGTAAGAGGTCAGAACAGGCTGAGTGACGTCCCTGTGGATACCGGGTGAGCGTTACAGAACGCAAAGCCTCACATCAAAATCCACCTGGGCGACATGGAAACGTCAGAAACCGACCAGTTAGCCCACCTGCTGGGGCAGCTACGTTCCAAAGTACATGCAGCCAGGCAGGAGACCAACACCCTGAGGAGAGAGCTGATAGTAGCAAAAGAACGCACTGATGATTTAAGCCGGCAACTTCTCCAGTCACAAGCAGGCCATGCACCATTGCCGGGAAGCGTGCCCTCGATGCCAGCACCATCAGCCAATCCCGTTCAGACAACCCTTTCTTGGGCAGTTCCCTTGGCCCCACCCGAACGATTTACAGGGGATCCCAAGAGGTTTGCAACGTTCATGAACCAGTGCCGCCTGCACTTCCTTTGTAGACCAGGGCCTTTCCGAATGACCAATCACGGGTCGCTTTTGTGCTATCCTACCTGAGTGGTAGCACCGCGGACTGGTCTGTACCCTTTGTGGCCCAAGACGATCCTTTGCTGCATGACTTCAGGGGTTTTCAGCAGGAGATGGAAAAGCTGTTCGCCCGTCGTACTCATGGGCAGGCATTAGACAACGAAATTCTGTCCCTACGCCAAGGGAATCAAGACCTATTAACATACATAGCCACGTTCAATAGACTCCTAGTTGAAGCAGAATGGCCAGTGGAGAAGAGAACCAAGTTATTTCATCAGGAGTTGCTGGGGGAGCTCAAGGATGTTCTCACACAAGTAGTGAACCCCCCGAAAGACTGCTCAGAATTCATTGACCTTGTTGTTCAACTGGCTCATAGGTTGCAGGATTGAAGAGCAGATCGAACCAGACCGGACCCTCGCCCTATGTATGTGCCTTCAAAGGACAATATTGCCCGCACAACGGAAGGTTTAGGAGAACCAATGCAAATGGGGGGGGGTCAGATCCCCCTTGACTAAAGGGATAAAAGGAGACAGCAGCAGTTATGTCTGTACTGTGGAATGTCAGGTCATTTCCTTAAAGAGTACCATGTGAAGCCACCGAGGAGGGCGGTAGGGGCCACGGACAAGGAAGATACCATCAAGGAATCGGAAAACTCCCCAGCCCGGCAAGTGTAGGGGTCCACTTGTCGAGCGAAGAAAGTGAACAACAGACCTCCCATTTTGCACTATCTGTGGTCTTGATCAATCACCAACAAACATCTCGGATGCATGCAGTAAGAGCGTATATTGACAGTTGAGCCGTTGGGAATTACATCGACCGTGGATCTTGCGGCAAAGATGGGGCTTCCGTTACGTCCTAAACCAACCACTGACACTGTTATCACTGTCGATGGCACAGAAATAGCTTCTGGTCCAGTATCCCAATGCACTGCAGCTTGAACCCTTCTGTGCCAGGATAGACACCAAGAATCTATCGTTTTCGACCTCATTAAGGCACCACAGTTCTGGTTGATTTTGGGAATGCCATGGTTGGTAGCTCACAGTCCTCAAATCGATTGTCAAGCAAAAGAATTGGCCTTTCCAGAGACTTGCGCCCACACATGTTATCGCCAAGAGAAACAACCAATAGACACCAGAACCTCCACGCTTGCGACTGTGGCAATCGGCACCCCACCAAGTGAATACCAGGACTTTCAAGATATCTTTCAGAAAGAACAGGCTAATACCCTGCCACCGCATAGACCAAACGATTGCCAAATCGACCTGATACCCGGCGCACAAATCCCTTGTGGGCGAATGTACTCACTCACAGAACCATAAAACCAGCACCTGAAGGCCTATCTTGACCAATACCTAGCCAGCGGGTTCATCCGTCCCTCGAAGTCTCAAGCAGCCAGTCCTCTATTCTTCGTACCGAAAAAGGAGGGGGACTTCAGAACGTGCATCTACTATCGCTCACTGAACCAGATTACCATAAAAAAACACTACCCCCTGCCACTGATCCCTGAATTGCTTGATCAAGTCAAAGATGCCCAAATCTACACAAAACTAGACCTAAGGGGGGCATATCACCTTGTTCGCGTAAAACAGGGGGACAAATGGAAAACTGCTTTTCGCACCAAATACGGCTTGTACGAATATCAAGTAATGCTCTTTGGCCTCTGCAACACGCCTGCAGCATTTCAATACTTCATGAACGATGTCCTATGGGAATTGATTGATTTCTGTGCTCTAGTGTACATTGACGATATTCTAGTATATTCCGCATCAAAGCAGGGCCATGTTAAACACGTCCGATCCGTATTGGAGAAACTCCGTCAACACCAGCTCTACGCCAAGCTCGAAAAGTGCACATTCCATGTCTCAGACGTGGAATTCCCGGGCTTTATTCTCAGCCCGAATGGAATCCGAATGGATGTATACAAGGTAGATGCTATCCTGAACTGGCCATCTCCAAATTCATTCAAGGGGGTTCAAAGTATGCCGGGGGTTTGCAAACTTTTACCGCCGGTTCATCCCAGGATTTTCGCAAATTGTGCATCCCATCATGTCATTGCTAAGGAAAAGCAACAAAAAGTTCCAGTGGACAACAGAAGCAGAGGAAGCTTTCCAAGAACTCAAAGCAAGATTCACATCTGCCCCAATCTTACGCCACCCTCGCCCTGATCTCCCATACCTGGTGGAAACTGATGCCTCAAGCATGGCTATGGGAGCCGTCCTCTCACAAAAGGACCCCGAAAAAGGCAGTTACATCCCTGTTGCCTTCTGGTTGCGTAAATTCACACCCCCCAAACTCAATTACGCTATCACAGACAAAGAACTCCTGGACATTAAGTCAGCCTTTAAGGCATGGCGGCACTAGCTCTTGAGCGCCAGACACACAATCACCGTAATAACTGACCACTGGAACCTCCTGTACCTAAAAATGGCAAAGGCCCAATCCTCACAACAACTACGTTGGGCTCTTTTTTTTGCTGAATATGACTACGTGATTACATTTCGACCAGGGGTGAAAAACGGGAAGGCGTATGCCCTTTCCTGTATGGGGGTGGAACAGCAAGGGTATCAGACCCCTGATCCAATAGCAATCATCCCGAGTGAGAAGCTCCTAGGAATCACAGCAACCATAACTCAGAAAGAATTACATGAAGAAATCCAAAACCTGATGAGTCTGGAGCAATTACAAGCGTGGAGTGCACAATAAGAACATTACATGATAAAAGATCAGTTGCCCTACTTCAGGAATCGTTTATTCTTGCCAAACCAAGAACTATGAGAACAAGTCATGTCCGGTTATCATGATTCCTTGATCGTGGGCCACCCTGGAATCGCTAAAACTCTAGCCAAGGTAAAACAAAATTATTGGTGGCCCACGTGGAGTAAAGACATTATCCAATTCATCCTATCTTGTGGAGTGTGTGCTCAAAACAAGTCATCCAAGCAGAAACCGGCTGGGCTATTACAACCATTGGAAATCCCACCAGCACCCTGGTACACGTTGTCCCTCGATTTTATTACTGACTTACCACCTAGTCAAGGGTTTAACACTATTCTTGTGGTCGTGGACCTATTTTCAAAAATGGCACATTTCATTCCTCTTAATGGACTCCCAAATGTTTCCACTCTGGAAAAGGTATTTCTTGAAGGCATGGTACGGCTCCATGGGTTTTCTTCAGTTTTGGTCTCGGACCGAGGTACTCAATTCGTATGTAACTTCTGGAGAAAATGCTGCTCTATGGCACAGATCGACATCCGGCTATCCACCAGTCACCATCCTCAAACGGATGGTCAAACTGAGAGGACAAACCACGCGCTCGAGCAGTATCTGTGTTGCATGTTACACCAAGCTGAAGGAAGCTGGTTCGACCTATTATGGCTAATGCCGCCCTGCCCGGGAGGATAGCTCAGCGGCAGCGTGCGCGTCTTGGAAGCAAGACGACACGAAGCAACAACAGGTTCGATCCCCGGGTCCGCGTTTGGAAATCTCTGGGTGTTTAAGCGAGTTATAAATACGTAACTAAGACAACAAAAAAAAAAAAAAACGCAACTAAGAAAAACAAACAATTCCTGTAACAGCACCTCGATGCCTGCGGGATGTGTGAGCGCTTTATAAATGTAAAATAAAAATAAATAAATAGCTGAATATGCTTATGATAATTTCCTACACACCAGCACTGGGCAGACACCCTTTTATACCATGTATGGCAGACACCCACGTACTTCTGAGTTGGACGTTCCTACAACCCTGGAAATGCCAGCAGTCAAAACCTTGCACACAACCATTTCTCAAACCTTTAAAAGGGCAGTTGAACACCTACATCAAGCTAAGAATCACCAAAAGAAGTTTGCTGATCAACACCGAGCAAAGGCCCCCAACTACTGTGCCAGCTCCCCATACTGAAGATGGCCTCTTCTCCTCCCCTCTCCCATTCCACCTACAACACACTCTGTTTCAGTGATGCATTTTTCTTTCAGATGTTGGATTATCATGGCTATAGCAGAGGCTATGGAAAGCTTTGTGTTATAAACGCATTCCCTAGACCCCCTCCAACTCCAAAATTTCAATTGGTGCCGTCAAGCCTCCACCACCTCTAGCCTGAAGGCATGTGCATGTTTTTTGACCTGCAAATAGCTTTTTTTCTTTGTTTCTTTTTCCCATATCCTCGGCTATAGCCGGGGATATCGCTCAGATCAAGAGAAAAACAAGATGGCGATCTTTTCATTTCTAAAAACACCCAGATTGTGGTAAATTTAAAATTCTAAATAACTACTGCATCGAATAACCCCAAACCATGCATCGATAGCGAGTCAATGCTTCGTGCCCAAGTAGTTTTGGACCCGGTCCAAATCCATCTAGCGATTTGGGCTGTGCGCTTTGTCAAAAATGTGCCTTGTTTGTCTATGGGAATATGAACGTGAAGAAGCCCACACTTTTTATTGTTGATGTTTAATAACATTTTAATTTTGCAGTCTGGGCAGAAGGGGGGCACAGGTCTTTAATCACTTTCAAAATGTCTGGCCTAAACCGTTGCTCGAATCAAAAGTTATTAACAGTAGAATTTTGAGGGGTTCCTATGTGTCTCGGACTCAGCCTAACTATAGGGCGGCGACTGCCGCCCTATCATATTTGTTCTATTTCTAATCTTATAACACCGAAGCAAGACATATTTTGTTTGCCATGTGTAACATAGGCAAGCCTTTTTGTACAATTTGATGGGCAGGGGGTAATCTAGAAAAAAATACTTTATGCGTGGCGATTGGACAAAAAAGCAAAATACTTGTTTTTGGCATGTTTATCATGAACATTCTGACTGTTATACCTAATACCAACATTCAGGCTGAAAGTAGTTCAGTTGTCTTACAAAGCTAAGGGTTATTGAATCCAACCATGCTAGGGAGAATTCTCTTATAAGGCTAATTTCCCAAAGCTAGTGAGTCCCCCAGCAGCTTTGCTGGATTTTTGGGGTTTGTTTTTTTCTCCTGCTAAGAGTGACACTCTTTTCCTCCCACTCTTAGGCATGATTTGAGGTATGTCTTTGACTTTTTGTGTGCTTATGGGCTATGGGTTTTTTTACTCCATAGGGTATCATCTGTTTTTGTGTATGTGTTACACAGCACCCTCAGTGCAGTAATACAGGGGTGTCATAGTGACCCCCAAACATAGGCACCATACCCTGGGACTGACTACTGTCTCCCAGGGCATGTAAAGTCACCATTGACTTTACTAGTCCAAAATTGTGAACAGAACCAGTACAAACCATCATATTGTGGAAGTACTGGAAGGGGTTAATTCGATTGCCCCTGGGTCTGTTTACAAAGGGGCACTGTCCAGTCCCCCTTGTCGAGTTTGTGGCTGGTGGCAGTGGTTACCACACAAAATATTCCACCGGAATATTTCCTATGGGATTTTCCCATTGATTTTAAACGCACCACTTTTTGGTGCAATGTTAAAGATACTGCCGGTTTATTTATTTAATATAAAGACCCGGTTGGGTCTTTTCGCCAGAACTCTTTTCTAAAATGGCATTTGTGTCCGTCTCTGTAACTCCAACCAAGGTCGGGCCTTTTGTTCCACTTTTTGGCGGGCTTCTCCACAGAAGCCCTCCAAATGGTGCCACTCTGTCTGGGTTCCACAGGATTTGTGGGGAGTGGAATTGGCACCCTGGACTGCGTTGCCTTAGCAACCCAAGTCACACTCTATTCTGATTGACCCAGTGGTGAGCCACCCGGCTTACCACTTAGCATGTTTGAGTGACAGCGAGGTAGTTAAATGGGGGTTTTTCTGCATAAAAGCAGGGCTTTTGGGACTGGAACTTCAGAAGTCGCCACAGGACCTAAGAATCCGAAGAGGGAAGAAGCTGAGCCATCTACAATGACAACACCGCCGGTGGAGCCCTGCTGCAACAAACTCACCACTTTCCCAACGACAAGAGAAGATCTTCTGCTGGACGAGTCTTCTTCCTTTGAGCTGGTGGGATCAACCAGTTCATCCCTTTCACCTTCCAAAGATGTCTCTTGGTTGAATCACCCGTGCCAAGCACCCCGGCGGCCGGATAGCCAAGCTTCACCACTTTGACCGCGAATAAAAGGAACGCACCTTTTAAACGACTAACTCCATGGCTGGTTTCATCCCTGTGCAGTGCATCGACTCCAAGTTTCCTCCTTGACGAGTTCCTCCCTTCCCCTGGTCGATACCATGAACTGCAACCACTGCCAGGAACAACTGCCACCGCTGGAGCTTCCTCTCTCTTTAAGGTACTCTGTTCTGCCTGGCCTCCCTTCCACAGATTGCTAAAGGTGACCCTTAAATCCTTGGCTTTCCAACTGGGTTGGCCCCAGACCTTCTAACTTTACTTCTTGAATCACCCCAACCTCGTTTGAACATTCTGCAAAGACTTTTAGTGCATTTTAAACTGTGTGACCTTGGGCACATTTCACTTTGCTCCATTTAAAGTGAGCCTGGCCTATGAACTTTGGCTCTACAGTGTATGCTTCCTTTACTCCCTTGCTTTGAACTTCTAAAAGTGTTGGGAACTGTTTTATTTTTATGCCCTGCCTTTTTCTCTCCCTTTAACTTAACTATTGGAGTGCCATCTAGGTTACACGCTCACATCTGTTTTAATAAATATTGGTGTTTTAACCCTGACTTGTCTAATAGTTATCAAGGGAGGTGTTTATACTTTACCTGACTGTGTTTTAACTTGCTTTTGAATTAGAGTGCTAGTGTGTTGCCTAAAGTGTGTCTTAAATAAATAATTATATACTTTTGATACAAATCTCTGGTCAGTGTTTGTTTGCTCTACTGTGTTTTTAGCCCATTGAGTATACTCTATATGCTGTCCTACTCTTCTTGAGAGAGGTCTGACTGCTCAGCCACAGCTACTAGTTAAATCTGGGTGGTGCAGACTGCTACCAATTGGGTTTACTGCTTACTCCTGTAGTATTCATCTTTTTGCAGTGTACCCCAAGGGAACTGCACAGGATTCTGCTTAACAAACTACAAAGGCCTTGCTGATGCTTTGGAGTCCCCAACTTATCTGTAAATATTAGGGAGGTTATTTCATGTATAAATGGTTGCCCTAAAATATTCTTTGGCTTCTTTCGAAAAAGTTCATGATGGAGTAGAAAGAGGTAACAATTGGCTGATACATAAGTACCTTGAAGTTAGGACTTTAATGACCCTTCCAATTAATATAGCTTTCACTCTGAGGGGTAGAGCTGTGATCTCTCCAACCCATGATGCTGCGCTGGTGAAGGGAATTTCAGGAAATTGACATTTCCAAGGTTCTGGTATATTTATTGTGTGACTGGTTGTGCTTCCTATCTCCCTAAAAATCTGTATATCTCCTTTGCCTATCAGTGGCTTGGATATTACTGATTATTTCCAAATACACAGAGCACAATTGTGTGCATATCTTTGTAAATTGGACCCTGTATCTCCGGCAATATGTGTGTACTAATCATTATGTGCTAGCAGCTGGTTCATGGAATCAAAAGCACCCAGAAACGTGTAGAACAAAGAAAAAAAAGAGTATCACCTGACATGCCCACAACACACTTCCTTAGCGAAAAGAACATAGCGCTGTCTAACAACATTTGCGCTGGGCCCATGTGAAATAAGTAATAAATTATTACTTACCTGCACCCAGCCCCCTACATTAAGGCAGCAGCTCACAAGTCCACACTCATCTCAGTTTTCACACTAATGTGGGTCCAAACCCCCTATATTAAAGAGGCACTCACAAGTCTGCCCTTATGCCAGTACACCAAATAATCTGCACCCCAGCCACCCTAAATTAAGGCAGCACCCACAAGTCCAAACCTGTCCCAGTACCCTCACCAATCTGTGCCCCCAAATCCACCTCACTGTAGACCCATCTCCTCTCCCACATAGTGCTTGCCCCAAGAAGGTGCCACATCACAATAATGCACTTCAGATACAAATCACTCCAACACCGGCTCTTACTCTTTCAGTGCACAGTGCTTTCCACGAGTCATCCAACCGTTCAGATAGCAATGGAAAATAAATGTGATCACATTGCCGCACACACTGGATTGCTGGATAATCTTCCTCTAAAATATGGATTGGAATCTTTTTTCCTAGCCAAATTACCATCATCTACAACAGAGAAACATTTTGTCATTATTATATGAATTTCCATGACTGAGGAAATTTGATTTCCAAGGACTTAGAATGGGTGAAATCTTTGGAGGACTAATGTACGGATGTTGTGTATATTTATTTAAAATCTAGAATAGGAAACACATACCCTATTAAGTGTAGGTTATGGCTTATTTCCCATTTTAGGTCGTTTGAATGTTCAAAAATGGCCCCCAACTTGCTTTACAGGACCCCAAAGACAACAAGACATCTTCAAATGTCCTGCCCAGTTGGAAAATCTAACTGAAGAGTGGTTCAGTTTGGTAAGGACGAAAAATGTGACAGCCCCAATATATCGGACAGGTCCAGTTTAACTTCTGCATTGCACTTAGTCACTGCATGAAGTCACCCAGGAAGGCAACCCCTTTAACAACAAAACAATGAGGGTACTTTCCTGGCACTCAAGAGGCTATAGACGTCTCATGTATATCCTAGAAAAACAATTTGACTATGAACACATCTTGTTGATAATGGTTCAAGAGGTGAGGCTCACTAAACCTCCATATTTACCTGGTTGCTCTTAATTGATGTGAACAGTACCTTAGGGTATAGTGCAGAGGTCTGGTGAGATTCCTGCCTGGGTCTCTTCAGTGAAAGTGGCAGCCGAAAACTCGAACATCGGTCATGACATTCTTGTAATCATGATCTATTGGAATCTTGTTTAAACTAACTTTGAATGTTTCCTATATCACTTAGCTGATAATGTTGTATCGGCATGGTATGCTGATGGTCATCAGAAGTGCACCATAACAGGAGGAGATTTAAGCCCTTATTCACAGAACATTTTCCAGTGGGGTTTTACCATTATGAAACACTTCTGTGAATTAGGCCCTTAAACTCACACTGTTTCAATTGTGATGATAGGCGTTGTGCTGTTGACACATTCTTTAATGAAAAGAGGAGGATCTTTACATCTTACGACATGTAATAGCCTGTCTTCTTAATGTGTTAGCCCTGTTATAACTGAATGGGAACATGCTGTCGTATTGCCCTCACAGCCACACGTGGCATAATGGTGATCTCACTTCCTATATTGAATATATTTTTGGATCTCATAGTTTGAGAGCTGTTCCCTATTTCAAATTGTAGGAACCACCCTGAATAATCATAAGGCTAAAAGCTTCCTTCAGTGACATTCCGAGACAGTAATTGCAATTTCTTTCCACCCTCACAGTTTCAGTGAAAGGTAACCACATTACCTGGCATGGAAAGAAGATAACTACATATAAAAGGCACATTGCTAAAACCCTAGGAGCACTCACAAACAAAGAGAAATGTAACCTGATATCTCCTGATGAATTTAATTTTTTCTTCTTAGAGATAACATCTCCCTACTTTGACATTCTGTAAATCAAATTGATGCTTAGATGGTCAGTTTATGCTCAGCATACAACTCAGCAAACAAATCTCAGAGTTCTGGCTCTTAATCAATGAAGGGGCCAACCTGTCGTTCAAACTAATCCCATATTAGAGGATGCTTGGATTAGCCATTTTGGTGCTTTATATTCAAAATGTTCTTCCTGTTTTCAGTTTCCTATTGGTAGTCTGCAATTCACTTGGTCCTGTTCAATTGTTCTTGAAGATATATGACAGCAAATGTTCAAATCTTACAGCTCTCATGCCTCTGGCCCAGATGGCCTTCATAATTACGTTTTTAAAATTCCCAAAATCCATGGACCAACCTCCTAACTACCATATTCAAACAGATAATGGTCTTGTAGCATTTCCCGTCTAACTTGCATGATGCCCATATGTTCCTGTCTTGAAAAAAGGTTATAGGTCAGTTTCATCAAACTACCAACCAGTCGCTTTGTTAGATGCAAATAGTAAATGTTTTGCATTCTTAATTTGTAAGGAACTAGAGAAATGGGCAGGTCGACTGAATACGTTCCAGATGGGTTTCAGGGGAAATATGGGTACCCAAATAAATGGCTACATAGTTGTTTGTCTGCAGACATCAGCTTTCCTCAAGAATGGGGTACCGCTATAGGTACTGATCATTTTGACAATGTTTACTGCTGTCGACTCTGGACGGCACTTGCAGACTAGACTATCCCCCATGGCCATCTGAATGTGTGTATACCTTTGCATTCAGATAAATATGTTAGAATACTATTGAACCAACAGGGAGAACTACTTTCAAGAATATCCACCCATAGAGGACTTGGACAGAGTGTCCTTGCTCCTTGTTTGTTCAATCATGTTTGCATATTTGGGAATAGAATTATTGGAAAATAACGATTTCCCTCCTAAATTGGCAGCTTTACCCATTCAATTGCTCACATATGCCAATTAAGCAACACATCAATTGCACCCCTATAGGCTTACAGCAAGCAATTGTATCCTTACATGCATATTTTCAAAAAAGAGAAGGCCTACTCTCCCCTTCTATCGATACCTTTAATGGACTCCGCCAAAGATGGATTTTTGCACCAGCGCTCTATAAATTGTATATGGCAGACACAGGTAGGACATTGGATTGTGCAGCATTTGTGTCACCAAAAATAGAGAGGGTTCCAAAATGTTGGTCAGTTTACGCGTATGATTTCCTGCTTATAGATCATAACCCTAAGGGCCTGCAATGTCTCATATCGGCATTTAATTAATATATTCTGTTGAATGGGCTGAACGTTAATGAAAATAAACCTGTAGTAATGAACATCTTCTATTGGCTACATGTGGTTTTTGAATCATATGAAATTGGCCATCAGATACTCTATGACTTACCTAGCTTTTCCTATTTTTGCAACTCCAAAGAAATGTTATTATCACCATTACTTACAGGAAAAAGTCCTGAAACAAATACTTCAAATGAAAAAAAGTAGACCTTAAATATGGTAAATTCTCAATGTTACCACTGGTCCGTTTTTATAACTCTAAGATCATATCACAACTTTGCTATCGTTTGGAGATATATCCAGATGGGCAAGGGCAGAATTACCGAAATTGGAGGCTAGAATCTAGCGTTCTATTCTGTATTGTTTACCTAAATCTGTCCCTCTCTCTGCTATTCGGTACGAGTTAGGTCTTCAATCTATTGAAAGTCGTGTGGAATGGAGAAGGCTCTCAGTATGTAGGAAACAATATATTTGTTCCAATGTGACACTGTGCGCTGTACCAGGAAAGGGACTTCACCAAGGATCTCCCCAGCCAGGCTTTTTATTAAATCTTAAAGATGAGTGTTGTGAGTTACTCTGCAAACTATGTCAAGCTATACTCTTAATATATCAACGCATGAGGGTTACAATGCTCTTGCAATATGCATGCCAGAACAGTAGACGCAGTACTGAATACAAAGATCTACTATCATCTTGTGAACAATTTTTTTTAAAAATGGGCTACCCTGAACCTTTCCTTATGAGATTTCCTAACAAGAAGTACCATTATGATTGTATGAGGTTTAGGTTGAATGTGTTAAATACTGGTAAGATGATGCTAATTAGGGGTCAGATAACCCTGGCAACGTCTGCGTGTAGATTCTACAAATCTGAAAACTGCAAAGAAACGTTATTGCATCTGATGACAGAATGTTCTGCATTGAGAGAAGAATATGCAAACTGTTTTTAAAATGTTGTATCACATCTGGAAAAAGTCGATCTAGACACTTTATGGTGGGATATACTGCACAGCAGTTCTGCATCGTTAAAGCTAGCTGTATTGTGTTTTATCACGGAGACATGTAAATTATTTAACTAGTGTTTCTTTACACCATATATGTAATCGATTGTTGACTTCAAGGGACCTAGGTTAAGTCCTATCAGCATATTGGCCAAACAATATTGAGTCATTTTAGAATGTACCTTATTTTATAGGTACAGTGAGTCTTTTATGCTGTACTTTTTTATTTTGTTTGTTTGTTCGAATATTTTGAATTTGTGAATCTTGTATATTTAAACACTGTTTTTGAATTTTGTAAAGGTTAAGTAATAATCAAAACAAATAAATGAAAAAGTGAATTAGAATTAAATACTTTGAAAACCAAAAACATTCTTACTCAAGTTCAAAGAAGGCCCGTAGTTTTTACATTTGTTTTAGCAGCAAATCATCTCCTCATTTGACCTAGTTGGGATTCCAAATTTTTAATAATCCCACACTTGCTCTCATTTTATGACCGCCTTAAAAAGAAATGTGGTCTTCTTATAGCCCAGATGAAGCATCTGTCAATGTTCTCTCTTTCCACTTCTAAAATGTTATATTGGCAAGATCGTTTTGTGCATCACTTACAGCCTTGAACCATGGCATCTTGATGACTGGGCTAATCCTCCAAAGCTTGAGGGAATGCTGTGGAGAAAAGTGTTATCAGTACCCAATTGCACTGCTATAACAGTCATACATTATGGGCTTCATTTATCTTCTTTAAAAGGTTGTGTGTCTTGGAACACAAGTCTTCTTTACCATAACATTTTAATTCCACCTGAGAACCTCATCTACAAGAACATAAGACTCATAATGGAGTCTGGCTCGAGTAGTAGCTTAAACGACTTAAACACATGATGCACTCAGCTTCTGAACTCAATTGCAACTGGCCACACTCATTTCATTTCTAATCCTTGTTGGGTCAAAAAGAAGCTATGGAAATTAGATTGTTTGGACACTTTGGAGGCCATAACCAACTTCAAGTTGTATACACAACTCGTGCCAAAGGTAAAGAAGCTGCAATTGGCCTACGTACATTATATAATGCTAGCCATAGAGAGACGTTTCTGAAATTGCGATTCAACATTCTACTACAATCACGACTATTTGGCCTGCCTGGGGTCTTGGAAACATTTATTATGTGTGTGACGGTACACTCGTTCACAAATGTGCCCATGTTGGGACGTGTATACTATGTTGACTTTCTGACCACTGATCAGTTCTGGTCTAGACTGCTTTCAGCTAATCAAGTTTCATTGACTCGTACTGCTGTTAGATTCATAAGGGTTATTTTATCTTACCACGAGTGATTGTTTCTTAACAATAGTTGATTTTCTAAAGTTCTTTAACAATATTTTAATTCTGTAAAAACAGTTTATAGTCTATTACTATGAAAGGTTTTATCCAAACCAATGCACACTTGAATGAAATAAAAAATACACAAAATGTATTAAACTGTTTAGCACAGTTGTATCTCAAAATGCAACTTCAATTTCATTTTGTAGTTTAAGATTAATCAGTCATGTAACCTTGTGAAGCTCTTTTTTGAAGAAAGGGTGCAAATAATGATGCTCCAGCAACATTGCTGCAGATGCTTAATCTCACAGTTGCTATGATTGGCGTCTTGAACCCTTATGCATCTGTGGGCCCCTGACCTCTCACACCCAACCTCTCCAGCTTCTGTCCACTTTCAGCACTTGCCTGGGCACAGCCACCGCACTGGAGACTCAAACGTTTCAATGTAACGCGGCCCCTGGCCGCATAGCTCTTACTTTTGCACTTCATCTATGGCTCACCCTCGAGCACTCGCACCTCAGCAAGTACCCCACTGCCCTCTTCCTTGCTGCACTTGCACATTGTGAATACTCACAAGGCATAGTAGGTTTGGCCGTCCCTAACCAACTGTATTATTATTTTTGATTTTTAATTGTACTTCTTTCCCATGATTCCTCCCTGTTGCCCTGTGGGCGCTTTGATAGAGAATGTGCTTCATTTATAAGCGCCTAACAAGCAAACAATAAACAAACAAACACGAGATGGTAGTTGGATAATGACTGCAGGTCTCAGATTAATAGTTAATAGATTATAGTTAATAGTGATTTTTTAAAAGGTTTCAGGCTGGAATCCTTGTATTGGTATGTTTCAACATATGGTGACATTTTAAAGGGCACTTTTGTCAGTCATTTGCACTCAGAAGAATACATGTATGCTCTCTTTAGAAATTGTCCCACAGTGTTAGGGTGTGGCGTCAGAAAGAAAAATACTATTCGACTTTTCCTTAACTGAAAGTAGTCATTTAATGCTAAAGTAACTTTTTAATAATCTGTATCTAATTTCTATGTTACATTTTGAATCGTCAGCGTTTTGTTTAGCTTTTTTAATATGTCTTTCTTTTACTCAGCTTTTACTCCAGCGGTGCTACCAATTTGTTTGAAGAGAATAAGATCCGGGTGTCGTTGTCTTTCTTGCACAATATAGAAAATAATTCTGCTTCGCTCTTACCTGTTAGAGTATATTGCTCTGCAATGTTCATCGCCCGTGGGGAGGCCCTGAAGAAGGAGCTTCAGGGGGTTTTACTCGTCGGTGGGCCTTATGGTTAACACACTGGACTAAACAAGAGAAGAATGGTACCTAATGTAATTATTACATAAACACACACAGAACACATTATTTAAAAAACTAGAATGTGCACATTCAACTTATTGCAGCAGAATTTAACACATTCAGAGGTAAGGTAGAGACTCACAGTACTGGTATATAAATAGTGTGGTTTGCTAGAGCACAAGGCCCATTTCTTCAAATCCATCTCAAGGTATTGCAAGGCTTTCTGCTGTCGTGTGCCCCTTTCTCTAAGGAGCAGTTTAAGCAGGAACATCCAAGTCTAGAGGAAAGTGAATTAAACAGAAAGGAATCCATTACACTCTCTGGTGAATCACCTTACGAACATTGCCAGTCAGACATATCTATGTTCTGCCATTTTCCTACAAGCATTGCAAGGGACTAATACATTTGCATAGTTTGCAAGTCTCAGTCATACCTAGGCAACCGTTGCACACAGTGTTGATCTTATATTCAACATGTGGGTGCAACAGTGCGCTTGTAGTTGTGCTTGCTTCTAAATGAGCCGTCTGGTGCTTCCTAAAGTAACATTTTACAGCTCCAAGGTCAGAATCGATATACAGTCTGTGTTCTTCCATATGTGCCTTAAGCCCAAGGTTGAAAAGCTAGCTTTAATATTCAAAAAATGGGGCATTCTCTCTGTTCATTCTAGTGTATTCCCTCACCGTTTGCCATTCTCTACAAACCAGTGGGTGGCTTAAGTCAGTCTAACCTAAACATTTCTTCAATTAGTGCAACCCATGTCTGCAGCTCCTATTTTTATTGTAATAACCCTGGGTAGAATTCCAGCATCCTAAGCAGGGATCTGTTCTCTACTGAGCTGATTAACTCAATCCAGAACCCCACCCCATGTTTCACCCTGTTTACAGTATTTCCCTTGCCGTACTACCCGAAACACATATATTAATGAAATGTCAATATAACCAAATAATATAAAAATCATACAAATAAAAAGTAGGGCAGCCCCTAGGAGTTCCCTGTGATAGATAACAGAGACCAACTACACCTGTTCTTAAGGGGCCCTTTCAGCATTATACGTGTTGTTGATATTCATACATGAGACAATATATATTTATAAAAGAAACTTGTCACTGTATATTAATTGTGTTGTTTGATTTATTTAACAACATATGTGTTTCATATGATTTGTTCAATATTAGGGTTGCATATGTATAACCTCAGTGAGGCATACCATAATCTTTCTTGATAATAACTGTCTTAATTAGCAGACAGTTTTAAATTATTCCTGGTGGGAACATCTGTGCTGTGTACTTAAAAGAATAGTGTACACGTGTGCCCTGCTTAATCAGAACTCTGATCTGTAGCATTTGCTCTCCTGTGACACAGAGAAAGGTATGGGGTCACATTTGCCCTCTGCACAGTGGCACTGCAGTGCAGGGTCTGCATTTAACATATGCACCTCTGTTTAAAAAACAACATAACTATGAGTATGCTATCCTGGTGGCATGTGAAACGGTAAATATAAGCCACACCTGAGTTTAAGGTATGGTGGCTCACATCTCTCATAGTTATCCAAGCCAAATCAAATTGCTATCACACATATGTCAGCATGTGAGCCCATTTCAGCTGTGTAAGGGTTATGCACATTCCCACAGACTGGGTAGCCTTGGTGTTCCCAGCATGACTGTAACCCTGGAGGTTGCATCTCTTTGTTCCTTTTTGAGGGCAGATAACACCCTTCCCAGAGAGACACCGCTCCACAGGAAGATGCCCTGGGAAGGGGAACCAAAATGGACCACAATTTACCAAAGGAGTAGACTCACACCAGGGTCCAGCATCCCAAAAAAGTATTTAATTCTATTGAGAAGGGAAAGGGGTGGGGTTAGTGTAGTCAGTGGGAGCTCTTTGTAGCTGAAGGAAGGTTCCATCATCTTGTTTCTATCTGCCTCTATCTTTCCTTCCTGTCCCCTCCACTTCCTGTAGCACAATGCACTTAGGGTGTGATATCACAAGGCAAAGTCCACTTGTTCCAAGGACAGTGTTTGGAACCTTAAAGCAGGCTTGTTTTTGCCCAATAACTTGTAGACCGTTGTATTTAAAATAAGGGGTCTCCCATTCCTTCTTTGAATTATGTCTGGACATCAAACCTTCAAGAAGATTTTATCAGACCCTGGTGGAAGACCAGTCCTTTCCAAAGTCCTCCAGTTGTGAGATGAAGGCAGTTGTTCCACGGCAGAAGCAAGCTCTGTACTCTAACCATCCCCATGGACCACTGTGGGGGAATTTCTGATGGAGCAAGGCCTGCATCTCTGCCAGACACATTATTGGCCAGGAGCTCACCATGTGAACATACCCTGAAGATGTGTGTCATCCTGCCCCATTTTGCGAGGCCAAGAAAAAGACACACCTTGTCCCTGAGACCCTTGAGTGGGACTCACAGCTCCTGAGAGCCAAGGCAGCCAGGATTCCTGCTCTTTCACCATCAAACGGCTGCAAGCCATGAATCAAGCTTGTTTGACACAGTTTCAAACAAACAGGACCATCCAGAACTGTCTTTGGCACTCAAGTACTATCAAACCATAGTTCTGCCCATTCAGTTCACTGTTGCACTGCACCATGTTGAAGTGTGTCATTGCCTTTGCTCGAACAATGAAGTATCACTGGACTTGCATCACTTGAACCACTGTTTGAACCACCCATCTATTCATAGCCCTCCATTCAATGATTGAGCCAAATAAGTTCACCTCCTTCAGGCACCCTTACTGAGCTAACTTTCCTGCACATCCCATTGCCAGGTCACCTGCAATCGAAACTCGACCACAAAACCAAATCTGGTGACATCCATAATACGCATCGCTTGAGTAATGCTTTGCTTTGAACCACAGCACCCATCCATTCTACCTCATATCAACATCTACTTGCCACTGGACTATCACAACTGCCACCTTTCAAACTGAATTGCACCACGCAACAGCACAGAGAAGCCTAGCTCGCTGTGTTGAAATGCCAAGGCAATGAAAAGGTATTAACGACGGATAATTGTCTCCTGGTACATTTTCAGTCATAGATATAATATGATATGATATTAAATGATCTGGTATGATATGATATGGCAATTATAACGCTCTTGTACAGAAATATTTCTAGGCGCGACAAGGCAAGGAGTGGGAAACAGATGGAGGACAAAACAACGATCTTACTAGGCCTTGTATCATTCAGATCACGCAAGTGCAGGAAAGGGGGGAAGTGCCAGGGGGTGGAAAAGTGCAGGTAAATAAAAGTGTAGCCAGGGGTGGCTTAGTGCAGGTAATCAGAAAGTACAGCCAACTGGTGGCTCATAAGTGCAGAGAGAAGAGACTGTAGGGTTACAGATACAGACCAAGAGTGTTAGGCGAGCCAAGAGGCAGTGCAAGGGCGGCCAGGTGACCAGTACATGGAGCAGAGATGGGCAATCAGCAGGGTAGAGGAAGAGAGAAAGTGGAAGCGAAGAGGAAGGTCTTGAGTTGCTTTCATAACCGGAGGTGGTTCTGCTCAAGTTTGAGAGAGGCAGGTAAGCTGTTCCAGTGGCAGGTCACAACCGAAGAACAATATCTGCCCCCAGCTCTCTGTTTGGAAAAGCGACTGACCCTCAGAGAAATGGAGGTGTATGAGCAGAGAACTTGAGAAGGGAGATATTTAGGAACAGAGAGTTGGTGGTAGTGTGGTCCCAGGCCCCAGAGAGCCTGATGGACAAAGCAGAGGGTCTTGAACTTGATTGTTGCCGCCACTGGAAGCCAATGAAAAGATTTCAGGGCTGGAGAAATACAATCAATAGACTTGAGGCCAAGGATAAGACTTGCAGTCCTGTTCTAGATATTGTGGAGAATGGAGAGTAGAAGCAGGACAATTTAGAAAGAGGCTGTTGCAGTTTTCCAGCCTGGAGAGGACCAGATCTCTGGAGACAGTGGGCCTGATCACGACCTCTGCGGTAACCCTTAAATCCAGCTCTTGGCTGGGGGGAAATCCGCAGAAAATTTGCGCTATTACCGCCGGCGGGAAATCCACCGGCAGTAAGAGCGCAAATTTTCCCCATTGAGCCCAATGGGGAATGGGGCATTCCCGAAAGGGGCTCAATGGGGAATGGGGACTTCCCAATTCGCCCAACTCATGATCCCGCGCTATTAGCGCCGGGGGCTATAGGGGTCGTGCTAATAGCCCACACCCTAATAGCGTTAGCGATATCGCCGAGGTCGTGATCAGGCCCAGTGAGTGTTACGCTCACCTGGCTCCCACAGGGTCGTCGGTCGGACCCAGACTGCTGCGGCCTCCACCCACGTGATGCGTAGTGCAGCGATGACTGACTGGATCTACCCTCCTAATCTTGTCTGCTTGACCCATAGAAATATTCTCCTGCAAGTGGAGAGATGGATTTAGCCACTTGTGGATTCAAGTGATAGCACCCCCACTGTCCTCCCAACTAATCACCTCTGAGGTGTCCTCTCAGCAATCTCACCTCATATTCTTGAAGGATGAGCCCTCCATCCTGCGAAGTACGCAGGGGCGTGTTGATGACCAGTTACTTCACTGGCCTGAAGATATTGGAAGAGTTGTAGACGAATCCTGACTCCAAAAGGTCCTGGCGAAGAGCCGTAAGTATATAGTTCGTAAGAGTTCAAAATGTCTGGAATTCACTCCTGTCCAATTCCTCTTTTTATCTTGCAGCTTTGACCCAATACAAAGATTGACAGCTGAAAGCGCTCCGGTAAAAGTCTGTGTTACCCAACACTGGGCCTGATCACGACCTCGGCGGTAACCCTTAAATCCGGCAGTAGTGCTATTACCGCCGGATTTAAGGGTCCGCTGAATCAGGGCTTTGGCGGATTTCGCCTGTCGCGCTAATAGCCGCTGCGCTAATAGCGTTAGCGTTACCGCCGAGGTCGTGATCAGGCCCACTGTCCGGTAAATAATGCCAAGGGTTAAACTTGCTGCTTTCTCCTTTTCTTACAGGTGCGGCATAAGAAGATGTGGCGTGCTGATGAATAATACCTCCGGCGGTAAAATCAGGTAAGCATATGGCGGCTAAAGAGATTGTCTCTGTCTGTTCTCTCTGCTCACTTTGTTGTTTCTTGTCCCCCGGAATTTGGCGATGTAAAGATGGAGACAGCGCCGGATTGAAGAGATGCTGCGTGGAACGGTGAGTATGGCGTGGCACTGCTGCTGGCGATGTGATGCGTTTATAACAAAGTCTTTCCTCTGGTTTGAAGATGCAATGAATCTGGGATCAGGTAAGAAATCAGATAATACTCTTGTTCTAACCTTTGCTTCTTTCCTTCTTTCTAGGTGCTCCAGGTTCGAGGCGGACGTGGCAGAAGGCTGGATGCTGCTGCTGGCACGGTGAACGTTACGCTGCTGGATGCAGAATAACGTGAAGCAAGTGCTGCTCTTCGGGCATGGTTTAAATAGCCTCCAAAGTAGTCCCAGGTAGGTATTCCTCCCCGACCACACCCGAGTAACAAAATAGTCCCTAAGGTAAAGTAGTCCCTTCCAGGCCTCACATGGGCTTGGATCTTCTTGCAGCATGGTCTGCATCAGGTAAGTGTGCACCTATGAGCCTGGCGCCTATGGCACCAGGACTGATGTCACATATGAGCCTGGCGCCATAGGCGCCAGGACTGAACCCAGACAGCCCCTAGCAGGGGTTGCTGGGTTTGCTCTAGGCAACATGATGCCTGCTCCCGGGGCTGATGGACGTGGTCTGGATGCCCGGGGGTATGCATCAGGACAGCACTTCCCCTCAAGGCCCCTCCTAAAGTTGTTCTTCCCCTTGGTCCTGGTTTGTCTGGGAAGTCCCGATGGAATCTTTTCACTAATCGAGGTACATGAACGTGGTCACTAGGCTCCCATGATCTTTCCTGTGGCCCGTAACCTTTCCAATCGATTAAGTAAAAAAGTTTTGATTGCACCACCTTGGAGTCCAGGATGTTTTTCACTTCGAATTCAGGTTCTCCATCAATCAAGATAGGATCTGGTGGTTTGGTTAATCTTGTTCCTGGTTGAACTGGTTTTAAAAGTGAAAAATGAAAGACAGGATGAATTTGCATATTGGAGGGTAATTCCAGTTTGACGGCCACCGGGTTGATAATGGCCTTAATGGTGTAAGGTCCCAAATATCTAGGATTAAAAGTCCGAATTCTTTTCAGAGGTATGTGTTTTGTAGCTAGCCAAACCTGATCTCCAATTTGGTACTGTGGAGTTTCACTTCTATGTAGATCAGCATTTTTCTTGTATTTCTCTTTTGCTTCCTTCAAATGTTCTGTTGTTTCCTTGAAGGCTTGTGTAGTAGTAGAATGCAAATGACTAACTGCGGGCATTTCTAAGTGCTGATGCGAATCGAGTTCTGAGGTTCGAGGGTGGTGTCCATATATGGTATAAAAGGGGCTTTGTCCGGTTCCTGAATGTACAGAGTTATTGTATGCATATTCGGAAATCCATAAAATATCTTTCCAATTACTTTCGGTCTGGTGAAGCATGCAACGTAGGTACTGTTCAAGGGTCTGGTTGGTCCTCTCCGTCTGACCATTGGTCTGGGGATGGTGCCTGGCTGATAATCTTATGTCGATTTGCGCCAATTGGCAAGATTTCTTCCAAAAATGTGAAATGAATTGACTACCTCGGTCAGAGACCAATACGGAAGGAAACCCGTGTATTCGAACGATGTTTTCGAGGAACTCCTTGGCCAGAATTGAAGCAGAAGGTAATCCCTTCAAAGGAATAAAGTGGGCCATCTTGGAAAAAAGATCCAGGATAACTAGAATGGTGTTAAATCCATTACATGGAGGTAGATCAGTAATAAAGTCTAAAGACAAGGTGTGCCATGGTGTAGGTGGAATATCCAAAGGTTGTAAAAGGCCAGCTGTTTTTTTCTTTTGACTTTACAAATGACTTTATATCTTTTTTCCAGGTGGGCCACCAGAATTGTCTCTTAATTTTAGCTTTGGTTTTTGCTATACCTGGGTGACCTTTCATCAGGGTATCATGATAATTGGAGATGACAAGTTCCTGTAATTCCTTGTGTGGTAGAAATCGCCGTCCTTGATAGTAGGGTAGATCATAGATGTCTGAGTAATCTGGGCCTTTCTTTATCTTTCCGGGTCTTTCTTTACCCAGTCCTGCAGGGCTGCTGGATCGAAGAGTTGTTGGATTTTTAAATGTATTTCTTCTAGTGTCTGTAAAGTAGTTATGCCAAGAATTCTTTGTTCAGAAATTATAGGCACCGGCTCCGGGTTCACATATGCTTCTTCCATTCCTATTCGGGATAAGGCATCTGCCTTGCCATTTTTACAGCCTGGTCGATAAGTGATCACAAAATCGAATTTGGCAAAGAACAATGTCCATCGAAGTTGGCGCAATGATTGGGCTTTGGCTGTTTTTAGATACTGCAAGTTCCGTGATCGGTGATTACAGTAATGGTATGCCTGGCACCGAGAAGATAGTGTCGACAAGCCTTAAAGGCGGATTTGATGGCTAATAACTTTTTATCGGTAACCGCATAGTTTAACTCGGGTGCTGAGAACTTTCTGGACCAAAATGCCACTGGGTGAAGTTGACCAGTTTCAGGATCCTTCTGGGACAGGACAGCTCCCATGGCTAAACTGGATGCATCAGTTTCCACTATGTATGCAAGCTCTGGGCGTGGATGCCTTAAGACAGGCGCAGAAGTGAATTTCGCTTTCAGCTCTTGGAAGGCCTTTTCATCTTCTTCGGTCCACAAGAAGCGTTTGTTCTTTCGCAAAAGTGCTGTGATGGGATGTACAACATGTGAGAAGTCCGGAATGAATCTGCGGTAGAAATTGGCAAATCCGAGCATGCTTTGTACTCCTTTAACTGGACTTGGGGATGGCTACTTGAGAATTGCGTCCACCTTTCGTGAGTCCATTCGGACTCCTTTTGGAGTCAAGATAAATCCAAGGAATTCAACTTCCGTAACATGAAAAACAATTTTTTCCAATTTTGCATATAACTTGTGCTGGCGTAGTTTCTGAAGGACTGCACGTACGTGCTTAACATGGTCTGATTCTGAGGAGGAGTACACAAGGATATCGTCTATGTATACGACAACACAGACATCAATGAGTTCACAAAGGACATCGTTCATAAAGTACTGGAAGGCTGCTGGTGCATTGCACAACCCGAAGGGCATCACCTGATACTGAAATAATCCGTACTTGGTGCAAAAGGCCGTCTTCCATTCGTCGCCTTTCTTTACACGTACCAGATGATATGCCCCTCGGAGAGCTAACTTAGTGTAGATACAAGCATCCTTTACTTGGTCTAGTAGTTCGGGGATCAGAGGTAATGGGTACCGGTTTTTTACCGTAATCTGATTTAATGCGCGGTAGTCTATGAACGTTCTAAGGTCACCTTCCTTTTTCGGCACGAAGAACAAAGCTGAGGATGCAGGAGACTTGGATGGACGAATGAAGCCATTAGCAAGGTATTGGTCTAAATATTGTCATAGGTGCAGGTTTTCGGGTTCCGTGAGGGCATAGATCCTGCTGCATGGGGGTTGTGCACCGGTTATGAGGTCGATTTGACAATCGTATGATCTGTGTGGCGGTAAGGTATTTGCCTGTTCTTTTTGGAAAAAGTCCTGGAATTCTTGGTATTCCTGAGGTAACCGCACGACTGGAGTAGTGACTGTGGCCAGGCCTTTGTTCAAGGGTTTTTTCGGGTAGCAGGTGTGTGCACAATCCGGGAAGGTTATTCTCTTCTCTCGCCAATCAATACAAGGATTATGTGTTCTAACCAAGGTATCCCCAGTATTATTTGGAACTGTGGAGCTTTGATTAAATCAAACACAATAGTCTCTTGATGCCCGTCCTGACCCAGCAATGTCATCTCTGTAGTGAAATGAGTTACAGGCCCTCAAGCAATTTCAGTTCCATCGACTGTGGTGACGACATCTGGAGAGGACTTTTTGCAGAGAGATAGGTTCATCCTAGAAGCCAATTTATGGTCCATATAGTTTCCTACGGCCCCGCTATCAACATATGCCCTTGCTGCGTGCATATGTGATGGAAGTCTTGGATCAATGAGGACCATTGGTATGATTAGATGCGAGGTCTGAGTGTCCTTCTTCAAGCTCGGCAAGCGGACCTCTACGCTTGTTGGGCGTGGTCGTTTCCCGATTCAGGCTCTGTTTGATTTCTAACAGCTACTCCAGCTACTTTCTTGGATGGTTTAATAGGGCAATCCCTTAGAAAATGTCCTGAAGCCCCACAATAAAGGCACAATTGCATTTGTCATCTTCTTTCTCTCTCTTTT
The DNA here is from genome assembly GCF_040938575.1 of Ambystoma mexicanum. Taxonomy (NCBI): domain Eukaryota; kingdom Metazoa; phylum Chordata; class Amphibia; order Caudata; family Ambystomatidae; genus Ambystoma; species Ambystoma mexicanum. The sequence goes on from NC_090939.1 coordinate 398,355,482, forward strand.
TGCGTTAGGGGTCCCTTAGCCACCCCCCCCCCGATCTGCATGGGTTCTGATGTTTCAGTTCCTTTGGAGATAAGATGTTGTTTGACCAGTACTCGATTCTCGAATTTAGCTCGATCAGCCTTTCGATTCTGAAGTCGGTGGTCTAACTGGACTACTAAGTCTATATATTCTGTGCGATCCTGAGGTGGGTTCACCACTTGGGCCAAAACATCTTTGAGTTCACCCCGAAGCGCACAATGAAATAAAGTAATTCTTTTGTCCTCTGGACAGCCGGTTTCCACCACTAACCTGTTGAAGGTTGCGATATAGGTTAGCAGATCCTGAGTGCCTTGTCATAGGGATAAAAGTTTGTTATCCAGGGCCTGACCCTGCGAATGTCTAGCAAATAGTTTTTCCATGCTCAATTGAAAACCTTGAAAATCCCGAAGAAGAGGGTCATCCTGGCTGACCAGCGGGATTGACCAATCTGCTGCGCTGCCACTAAGGTACAATAGTACAAAGGTTACTTTGGCTTGGTCATTTGGGAAAGCTCCTGGTCTGCATAGAAATTGCAAGCGGCACTGATTCATGAACGCGGCGAGCCTTTTCGGCTCCCCAGCAAAACGTTCGGGTGGAGCTAAAGGAATGCTCCCTGGTAGAATCACTTGCACAGGATTGCTCAAAGAGACAGGAGCTGGATTCCCTCCGAGTCCAGGTAGTGGTGTTTGGCCAGCTTTGCTTTGCAGCAGTTGTCTAGCAAGATCAACAGTGCGTTCCTTTGACAAAATAAGTTCTCTCCTGAGGGCATTAGTCTCTTGGCGAGCGGAGTGCACTTCCGCCCTAAGTTCCCCCAATAGTTGGGCCAGTTGGTCGGTTTATGAGTTTTCCCTAATGCCCGGGTGGGGATTTGTAGATAGGCTTTGCGTTCTGTTACGCTCACCTGGCTCCCACAGGGTCGTCGGTCGGACCCGGACTGCTGCGGCCTACACCCACGTGATGCATAGTGCAGCGATGACTGACTGGATCTGCCCTCCTAATCTTGTCTGCTTGACCCGTAGAAATAGTCTCCTGCAAGTGGAGAGATGGATTTAGCCACTTGTGGATTCAAGGGATCGCACCCCCACTGTTCTCCCCACTAATCACCTCTGAGGTGTCCTCTCAGCAATCTCACCTTATATTCTTGAAGGATGAGCCCTCCATCCTGCGAAGTACGCAGGGGTACGTTGATGACCAGTTACTTCACTGGCCTGAAGATATTGGAAGAGTTGTAGACGAATCCTGACTCCAAAAGGTCCTGGCATAGAACTGTAAGTATAAAGTTCATAAGAGTTCAAAATGTCTGGAATTCACTCCTGTCCAATTCCTCTTTTTATCTTGCAGCTTTGACCTAATACGAAGATTGACAGCTGAAAACGTTCCGGTAAAAGTCTGTGTTACTCAACACTGTCTGGTAAATAATGCCAAGGGTTAAACTTGCTGCTTTCTCCTTTTCTTACAGCTGCGGCATAAGAAGATGTGGCGTGCTGATGAATAATATCTCCGGCAGTAAAATCAGGTAAGCATATGGCGGCTAAAGAGATTGGGCCTCATTCCGACCCTGGCGTTAACCAAGGCGCTATTAGCGCCTTGGCTGATGCCGTTATTTTTCTGACTCCGCCATGGTGAATGGCGGAATTACCGCCCCATTCCAAGGTTGGCGGGGGCGGTAATTCCCCATTCACCATGGGCCCTTCCCCATTCCCATTTTTGCCCCATAGGGCTCAATGGGGAAGGCGCTAATTACGGCACCGTAAATTACGGTGCCGTAATTAGCTCCTAGGTCCCTTTGCGGGTTGTTTTTTTAACGCCTGCAAAAAGCAGGCGTTAAGTACCAACCTGCAAAGGGAACTCGGAATAGGGCGGTAAGGGTTTAACGGCACTGGTCTCGATACCGGTGACCGTTAACCCTTACCGCCCTACTCGGAATGACCCCCATTGTCTCTGTCTGTTCTCTCTGCTCACCCTGTTGTTTCTTGTCCCCCTTAGGTGCCGGGATTCGGCGATGTAAAGATGGAGACAGCGCCGGATCGAAGAGATGCTGCGTGGAACGGTGAGTATGGCGCGGCGCTGCTGCTGGTGATGCGACGCGTTTAAAACAAATTTTTTCCTCTGGTTTGAAGATGCGATGAATCCGGGATCAGGTAAGAAATCAGGTAATACTCTTGTTCTAACCTTTGCTTCTTTCCTTCTTTCTAGGTGCTCCAGGTTCGAGGCGGGCGTGGCAGAAGGCTGGATGCTGCTGCTGGCATGGTGAACGTTACGCTGCTGGATGCAGAATAACACAGAGCGTGTGCTGCTCTTTGGGCATGGTTTAAATAGCCTCCAAAGTAGTCCCAGGTAGGTTTTCCTCAACGACCACACCCGAGTAACAAAATAGTCCCTAAGGTAAAGTAGTCTTTTCCAGGCCTCACATGGGCTTGGATCTTCTTGCAGCATGGTCTGCATCAGGTAAGTGTGCACCTATGAGCCTGGCGCCTGTTGCGCCAGGACAGATGTCCCATATGAGCCTAGTGCCATAGGCGCCAGGACTGAACACAGACAGCCCCTAGCAGGGGTTGTTGGGTTTTCTCTAGGCAACATGATGCCTGCTCCCGGGGCTGATGGACGTGGTCTGGATGCCCGGGGGTATGCATCATGACAGCGAGCTTCTGGGGGAAAGTGAGGAAAGGAAGAATACGTCTGAGGAGGTGCAGCTGATAGTTTGACTTCTTAGAGACATCGGAAATGTGAGGAGAAGAGAGGAGAGGGTGGATTCGAAGATGACCCAAAGGTTCTTAGCCTCACAGGTATGAGCAGGAAGAGGGCACAAAAAGAGCGGCCAGGGAAAGAGAGAAAATTAGGGAGCTGGTGTTCTGATGAGCAGGATCTCCGTCTTAATGGCATGAAGGCAGAGATCATTGGCGGTGCACCCCTCCTGGATTGTGGACAGACAGTAAGGAATGGGAGGAAGGAACATAGGTGGCTGAGGGGAGCCTGAAAGAGAGCTGGGTGTCATCTGCATAACACTGAAAGTTGGAGCAGAGAGCAGCGATCGATGATGCGGGCAAGAGATGCCAGGTAATGGTTGAACAGCCAGGGAGAAAGGTTAGACCCCTAGGGAACTCCACAGGCTGGGCCTGAGGGGGTCGATTAGTGAGAAAGGATGTCAGCCAGGCCAGGGCCTTATCAGTCATACCCAGGTTATGACAGAGTCGATTGAGCAGGATGGCATGGTTGACCTTATAAAAAGCAGAAGAAAGATTGAGGAGAATGAGGACTGACAGCAGGAAGTTTAACATCAAAATTAGAGATCAGACCTTCATTGATGTTCAGGAGAGCAATTTCTGTGCTTCTGGCTGCTCTGAAGCCAAACTGATAGTCATGGAGACAACCAACTGATTCAGTGTGAAGGTTAAGCTGGGAGATGGGCAGCTTTTCCAGAGTTTGCCCAGGAAAGGAGTGCTAGAGATGGGGCGATAGTTAGCCAGAGAGGAGGGATCAGCAGAGGGCATCTTAAGGAGGGGGTGCACAAGGTAGTGCTTCAGGGGTCAGGGCAAGGTTCCAGTGGAAAAAGAGTCATTGTAGAAATTGGCCAAGGTTGGAGCACAGGTGTCAATATGGTCCTTGATGGTTCTGGAAGAACAGGGAAGAACCTGTTTTGACGAGACTTTCATACATCAGACTTGTCTAGAAATGCTGTCAGGGGTGAAAAAAAGAAAGGGAGAGAAGGGATTACGAGAGGCGGCCACAGGAAGGCCAGGAGTGGAGGAGGAGTAGGAAGAGGAAGAGGAAGAGAGGGTGGACATGATATCCTGAGTTTTAGTGATGAAATGAGAAGCCAAGGCCATACAGAGGGCATGGGATGGAACGGGAGAGGTAGAGACTGCAGCAGGATTTGCCAGCTCCTTGCAGATTTGGAAGAGTTTGGCCGAGTTGTTGGATGCCACAGAGACACTGGCTTAGATGTGCACTCTCTTCTTGGTGAGGATAGAGAGTCTGTACTGCCTTTGGAGCAGGCAGCAGGCCAGTTTGTCAGAGGGTACGTCTGTTGCTCTCCACATCCTCTATGCCAACCTGCACTTGTGCTTATGGGTGACAAGGTCCTAGTTGTACCAAGAGTTGCAATTGGATTTGGGCTTCAAGCGGATCCTCATGACAGGGGCAAGTGCAATAAGAGTGTCACAAATATAAATATGAATGTTGGAAAGGGCTGTGTCAGGGTGTGAGTCAGCCAAAGGAGCTGAAGGAGGAGAGATTGTAACAACAAAAGCCTCCACTGACTTTAGTTATTATTGTTTATATCAACAATGTTGAGCCCTTTAACCCAGTAGTTGAAAGATCCAAGATCAGTGCAAGCGAAGCCAACTTCCAACTGAATATGGTTGAGATCAGGGAAGTGATAATCTCACAAAAAAAGGGAAGACACCAGGGAGCGACAACATCCCAATTGACCTGTATAAAGGGGAACTGCTAATCTGGGGCCCGCGTTTGTGTCACTTTTTCAAATGTCATAATTAATTTGAATGTGGTCCCCACTTTGATGGATTACATGAGAATTGTCCTCATCTATGAAAAAAGGAGGGAGGGAGTGCTAAGGTGATCCTCAAGCACCTCCAGGCTTGGTTGGATAGTAATGGAATTATTGATCACGAAAAGTACTATCTGTCAGAACATTTGCCTATTCCTTTTAGTGCAAAAGTATACACTTTGCAAGAAATCCAAGTTCTATGTGGTCTTCATGGACTTAAAGACTTTTTTTTACAGGGTTCCACAGAATCAGCTGTGGCAGGTTTTGACTAAGAGGGGAATCCTGTGTTATTTTGTGTCCATCGTCCAACAACTTCACACTGACAACAAGTAGATTATCTGCTGCGGTTTGGGGGGCAAAACTACTGCACCATTTGTGGTAGACAGAGGAGTGAGACAGGGCTGTGTCCTCACTCCTCTCTTATTCTGTATCTGCATCAACAAAGTAATCGATGAACTGAAAGTGAACAGTCCGGCCAGCCCATGTTAGGGAATGATGCAATCCCTGCTCTGTTTTTTGCTGATGATGCTGTGATTTTGGCTACAATCTCCATGGGCCTGAGGAGCACAATGAATAACTTCCAATCCCAATGCAAGCAGCTATGACTGGTAATTAAAACTGGAAAGACCAAGGCTCTGGTTTTCAGCCCAACGTTTTGGAAATGCCAGGAAGTGAATATAATTGTGGATTGTTGTAAATTGGAGCAAGTTCATTTTTAAGAATATTTGGGTATTAGATTTCCAGAGAGTGGCTATTGGATGGCCCAAATAAGTAGAGCACATATCAATCTTGAAAAATATAGAGGGAAGTTAAAGACACTTCAACCAAAGCAGAGGAGCAATACCACTAGCTCTCGAAATGTACAGGTTGCAGGCCATAGCATCAGCTCTGTATGGTGCTGACAAATGGGGCTCATATACAGAGATGTTGACCACAGCTGAAAATATATTTTTAAAGAACTTACTCATGCTCCCTTTGAGTGACCCCGATGCCCTCCTCCATATGCAAATAGATCGCCGACCGATAAGGGACAAAGCAAGCTTCAGACCAGTTTCGTATTTGGCGAGGCTGTGGGCATACTCTGCATTCTAAGGTTTAGGGAAGTGCTAAAAAAATGTATGAGTCTAGAAGGAGGGAATTCGCTCCTGTGGATGGTGCATTAGAAGAAATACCTCAGTAATCCCCCATTTTCATGAGATTTTTACCTGAAGCTAAGGCTAAGTACCCTAAATGTGGCTACATTTACTAGCTCGTGGGGCAATATCACCAGTAGTGATTGCCCGGTTTGCAGTTCGGGCAACGAGACAGTGGCTTATTTTATGTTTATTTGCAGTGGATAAAATCTCTAAGAATCCAGTATCTGAATCCAGGCAATGGCCTATTGTAAGCAAATGGAAGACCTGCATGTGGTGTACTTTGTGGTCAAATAGCGGCATTGTGCATGGCTCTGTATGATGCAAGTAATCGACTCCTAGGGCTGATGGCAGAATGATATGGCCCAAGTGGGGTTTGGTACTTTGATTGGCCCATTATAGCCAAACAGAAACCATCTACATGGCCTACACTGTATTCAAATATATCAGTTACATGTCAAGCTAGAATATGGATTATTTGATGCCCTTGATGCAGCTATATATGTTTGCTGTTTTGTCTATAGCGAAGTTTGAACGTTGGTTGGCTGAGTCAATTGTCTAATTTAAAGCAAAGTATTTATCCAATTGTCACGGAACAACCACTAAATCAAATGCCAACAGACATGCAACAAGACCAATAAAAGTTGTTTTAACCATAAAAGGATACAGTTAGTCTGTAATTGGAACTTGCAGAGGTATTCCTTCACAGTAGGCGCAGGGTCAGTGGAAGTGGGAACTGACAGAATAACGTGGTAGGAAACCTTTCTATTGATCACACCCTCTGCCTGATTTCTAAACACAGTCAGAGAGAAGAATCAATTGAAAGGGCATGAAAAAGAAGACACTCGCCAAGCTGTGTAAATAGAACAACAATCATTATATGTCTTCTAATGGTTCTTCGATATAACTTTCAAAGGGCCTCATTACGGGTTTGGTGGTAGCCATGCCGCTATTGGCAGCATGGCTGCCTCCAAAACCGGGTCCGGGTTCCCTGAATGAGGAATTACCGGGCCATTCCGAGTTCGTAGGGCCCGGTAATTCCTCCCTCAGGGAACCCGGGCCTGGACCTTCCGCATTCCCATTCAAGCCCCTATAGGGCTCAATGGGAATGGGAGAGGGAGCTAACAACGGGCCGATTACGTTTTACCAGGCGTCCTTACCGGGTCCCGCAAGGGGACCTCATAATCAGGCTGAATGGGAATAACGGGTCCGCACCCATTAGCGGACCCTGTTAACGTATTCCGCCTGACTTGTAATGAGGCCCACTGTGTCTCCACTAACCATATCGGGAGTCTTGAGCATAGAAGAGAGCCAGAGTTGTAGTTAATTATCCACCAATAGAAACAACGACCAGGGAGAGGAATGTTAGTAGGATATCTAATCCCGCATGGAACGAGGATCGAACTAGAACCAGGTTGGTGCACCCAGGAAAGCGTCCACAAGTTCAATGCACATAGATGAAAAAACACTACTCCAAAATAAATCCTCCCTTGAAGATAGTCCAAAATACCCCTTGGGATAATTGAACAGTTCACACTGGATACAAAAGAAAATCCTCCCTTGGAATTGTTCAGATGCCCTTGGATAGTCTCATAACTAATAATACAGAATTGCAAACAGAAATAGTGGCTGGTGTTATATGTCTGTGAATGTACGGAATATACCAAAGTCCCTTCCACCGATGCAATTAACAATGGGGAGTATCAGCGGTCAGGCGGAAGAATGATAGTTCACCCTTTTTTACTCATTTCGGATGGTAACGCTGGAAGGGTCTGATACTTGCGTTCCTTGGATGAACGTGACACAACAGGCAGAGGGAGAAAGCCGAACTATAATTCCACTGAATAAGTTCTGATTTGCGGGCTGTGTCGGATAAGGAAACACAGGTTAAAGGAAGAACCCTCAGTCTTCAGGCGTGACGAAAAAAAGCAACCATTGAAGTAGAAGAAGATCTGGTTGCTAAACAATAAACGCAGGTAACGTGGAAGGAAGGACATTTCCTGCGAAACAAACGTAGCTTCAGGAACATAGGAATTACGTCAATCAGAAGCAGTGTTCTGTTTGAGGAATGCACCTGAATACACAACGTGGCAACGTGACCACGTGACATCTGGCAATGTTTATGCTAATACCGCCGCTTTCCTGGGAGAGCATCAAAGAGCCTCCACTTTGTAAAGAACGGCTTTTGATTCTGTTTCACAGTCACACCAGGGGAAGATGACCTGAGAGGTGAGGATACCCTGATAGGCAGAGACATGACAGCAATGGATTGTGAGATGCTAAGTGGATGCATTTGCATATGTACACATTTCTGTTAAATGCATGACAGGAAGAACAATCTACTGTTTTATATAATCTTATACTTTTTAAGCTTGCTCTTTTGAACTGTGTATTTGTGCCATAAGACTAACGTTGAATAAAAGCATTTGAATGAACGATTGTTTATGTTATGCTTAATAAAGTGTATATATTTTCATAGAAATTTGATTGGACATTCCTTTGTTTTGGATTGTTATACTTTACTGTTTGGGTTGCTACTCTTTCATCTTCACACCCTACTTGAGAGTATAGCTTTCCCATTTTCCCATTAGCTTTCCCAATACCTTTATGATTTGGTTCAAATTGTTTTGTAGAAGTTGAAGGATGAGTAGGCTATTTAGGCTCTACTCATCCTTTTATTCCTGCAGGGAAGAAGTCAAATAACCAAAGCGGTCTGTCTTGATCCTCAACAAGGTTGGGTAATACCTCTCCTCCAGTGCAGGAAACACCAAACAGGAGAGCTCCTGGGAGCCATTATTCAAAGAGGTGCACTCCTAACAAAGGCTAGTCTCCCAACAATGTGTTGCATAGCAGAGGGACCTTAACGCTTCAGGCTTGAGAAGGAGTTGGGGTTAGCGTAGCCAGATATTGGAGAAAGGAATCAAGGTAATATTTGGTCATCTTGCATTGTGTAGGGCTCTCTGTCCTTCCTGTCCCTCTCCATATCAAGCAGGATAAAGCACTCTGGGTATGATGAAAAAAGGGCAGGTTCGCTTGTGAAAGGGACAGGGTTTGAATCCCTCATAGGCTTGGTTTTGGCGAAACTCCTGTGGCCTTTTGCTTTTATAGTGAAAGGGTTGCCTACTTCTTCCTTGATTCATTGTGTATTTACATTGAGACAAGAAGATTTGCTTGTACCTCTATTATGAGTGCAGTCCAATCCAAAGTCCTTCACTTGTGAGGTGAAGATAGAGTGATTCCCAGGAAGAGACACACCCTGCCCCTTAACTATCACCAGGGAACATTGGGGTTGACTTGCTATGGATGAAGGCCTGCACCTTGTCAGCTGCGGCAGTACCGAGGCACCTCACTGGAGGCAAAGAACTCCTATAGGTGCCATCTAACCTCGTTGGGCTAATTGTGAATGGGAAAACGGACTCACCGTGTTCCAGACCGCCAGGATTGGGATTTCCAGCACCAGAGAAGTCAAAGCAGCTGAATTCCTGTGTCCCACCACTTCAAACCATCCTCGACCCTTAACAGAGAAGTTAAAATCCTTCAAACCATTCAGGGCCAGCTGTGCTGCCTTTGGCACTCTCTTCGAAACTTGAACCACTGTTTGCATCCTCAAATCAGTTTGACGGATCTTTGCACCAACTGTATTTGTTCCTGCTCAACATGTAAAGAAGCTCACTGCAGCTGAGGTCTTTCAGCCACTGCATCTTTGAACATCACCTCATTGCACAGACACTACCCAGACCTCGACTACAACCACTGGAAGTAATTGTGTCACTGCTGGCTTTGCCCAGCGGTATCCATTGTCTTATACAAGCTCAACCATTGAACCTAACCCGGTGGACTATTTGTACAGCTCCGTTCTGAGCTGCATCGAACCACACAGAGCATCACATCAAACCTGACTCAATGTCAGCTCGCTACTTGGATAAACGCAACTCACCATATCTGAACCTGGTTCGACCCACAAATTAACATCGAGAGGTTCAGTTCAAAGCTGATGAAACACTAAGAACCGAATATGGTATTTTGAGAGGCACAGTTTGACTGGTCGAATTTTGGGAATATCGTGCCTAATAAGCCACCCTTTCTGCAGCTTTTTCTCAAAGTCGTATCCTTTAAAAGTTACATTGTTGCAATCTATTTCTCTTTGCACAATCTACAGTACCCAGAGTGCCTTCAATTCCATATTCTGCATGTGCTCTATTCTTTGCACAGTGGTGGGTTTTGCTAGTATGTTTAATTGTATGTCTTTTGCATGCTGCTTTGCTTAATAATAGTATGTATATTTTATAGAACTTTCAGTATGTATTCCTTTATATTGGAGTCTTCGACTACTGCTGTGTGGATAGCAACTGTCCTCACATTGATATCCCACAGTATAGCCTAATATCAGCCCGCAAAAGGCAAAGGAGGTATATCTCTAGGATTTGGCTTGTAGTAGTGTAAGGGCTGAGGAAGTGCCACTTCACGTCCATGTACTCCTGCAGAGCATGATTAATTGTCTCAACATCCCAGCAGCTTTTGCTCTAAAAAGAAACTACTTTTCCCCATAAACTAGTCCCAGTAGGAAGAGGCTGAACAAGTTAAAAGCAAACTCATAGACCAACACTCTGAAGGTTTAAGCCTGATAGTAAGTAGTTACTCGCTGGTTTTAGTCCATTCTGCATTATCATGATTTTATTGATATTGTTGTTAATGTCCAAACTCCTGTCCTAGCTAAAAGCTCAAAGGACCCCAGATGTCTTGTCATAGTTATTGCTTATTTGGCCACAACCGCCACAATGTCGGCTAACAGTCCAAGAGGTGTAATGCTCTGCAGTTGTGCAAAGTCCTTTTTTTTGCCTTCAGAAGATGACTGGTAAAGAGATGTAAATAGAGGCTGAACAGCAGAAGCGCTAGAATGCACTCCTATTAATTCCCCTAGCAAAAGGGAATACTCCTGCCAGATACCCAACCTGGCCTTCCTGAACCCTGGCAACACTGTAGATATGTAAACAGTGAATTGTTCGAACTAACAGTGGTTCCAAGACCTTTGTAAGGCATGTCACCAAGTGAGGGCCTTCTTTAAGTCCATGAATGCAAAGTGGGTATACACCATTACTGGCTAACAAACTTGTTTCCAATCAATTCCAGAAGCAAGTACTGCTCTACCATGCTAACTACTTCCTGAAAGCCAACCAGTACGTTTGGTCTAACATTAAGGTATATGGAACAACCAAGCAATACACATGTATTTTACACATAGGGTGCCACAGTGAGGGTATAATACAAAAGCAAGTAAACATACAGTAATCTATAGGCATAAAAATCCCAGCAGATTTATAGTAAGCTCGTCATGTTGGCAGTGGATATGTTACAGTGTTAATAATCAACCTTGCGGACAGATACAGCAGCAATAACCTGCCAGTCCAAGCCCTCGTAGGTCCTAGTGAAGCATGGTCCTGGACGAGGGTTCACTGGCATCACAGATTATGTGTCCTTGGCCCTCATTACGACCCAGGCATTGGACCATGGTGCTACTAGCACCATGGTCCATGCCGGTAATTTACCGACTCCGCCATGGCTGAATGGGGAATTACCGCCCCATTCCGAGGTTGGCGGGGCGGTAATTTCCCATGCCGCCATGGCCCTTCCCCATTTTTGCCCCATAGGGCTCAATGGGAATGGGGAATGCACTAAGTACGGTGCCGCAAATTGCGGCACCGTACTTAGCACCAAGGTCCCTTTGCGGGTTGGTTTTTTAACGCCTGCTAAAAGCAGGTGTTAAAGTGCCACCCGCAAAAGGACCTCATAATCAGGCGTTAAGGGTTTAACGGTGCCGCCACCTTTTACGGCGCCGTTAACCCCTTAACGCCTGGGTTGTAATGAGGGCCCTTGTGTGTTAACGATATTAGCACCAAAGCCTCTGGGTATGCATCTTTTGTGGTAGTGGGTGTGATTTTCTATCAGCCACACAGCATGGGCAGAACTAATCAATCAGTTTAATATTCACCTTCTTTGGAACTCATATACATAGAATTTGATAGCAGATAATAGTGTCATACCCATCTAGCCTGCTCAGTTCACTGCATAACCTTTAAGGGATACCCCAAGTCCGATCCATCTTTACCATTGCTGTATGAGCTCTACAACCATGACCAACGACTCTGTGCTAGGACGAGGGCAGTCGAAATTGCTTGGGTTTTGGTCAAAGTACTTTAGTTAGTGAATGATAAATGACTGCAATTTTCGGAGTGAATAAAAAACAAAACAATTGGCCTCATTACGACCCGGGTGGTAAGGGATTACCGGTAAGGGCACCGGTACCGGTAATCCCTTACCGCCCTATTACGAGTTCCCTTTGCGGGTCCTCCCTTAACCCCTAGTTTTACCAGGCATTAAGGACAGGACCCACAAAGGGACTTTGGTGCTAATAACGGTACCACAATTTGCTGTACCGTTATTAGCGCCTTCCCCATTCCCATTGAGCCCTATCGGGGCTCAAATGTGAATCGGGAAGGGCCCTGGTGAATGGGGAATTACCGCCCTCGCCAACCTTGGAATGCGGCGGTAATAGCTCCATTCACCAGGGCAGAGTCGGTATGGGTTTATGTCCTTTTCACTACACTCTATTCTGTAATAGGCTATTAAAATGTTCAACCTTAATCGCTATTGAATGGGGAAAATAACATAACAAGATCTTTCAAACAGACTTAGCCTTACCATTTTACGGGGTAATTCATAGATTTCAGCGCAGAGGCAGCGCATGCGAGCAGCTCAGAGAGGGAGCGTGCACCAGCGTGCGCCAGCCTTGTTCGCTATACAGCATTCTGGTGCACAGCATATTCATGGAATTTCCAAGCCATAATGAGCGCTTGCGCAGAGAACATCCCGCAGCGCCACTTATGCCCCCAAGAACGCCCCTTGCGCAAGGAAAAGCCACTGAAATCCCCAATGCAGTGCAAAGGGCCGCGCTAACCCTGGACCAGCTTACAGGGCCGCTACACTGATATCGCGCGAGCGGGGAACGTGTATTTCTGGGGTGCGCTGGAATTATCACACGTGATAGGGCTTTTGCGAGCGGGGTATGTGTATTTCTGGGTGTGTGCGGGAAGTGTCACACACGATAGGCCTTGGGCAAGCGGGGTACATGAATTCTGTGGTGTGCGCGGGGAGTTTCACATGTGATTTCGCTTTCAGAGCGGGGTACGTGTATTCTGAGGGTTGCGTGGGGAGCATCACACTCCATTTTGCTGTCTGAGCAGGGTACGTGTATTTCTGGGGTGCGCAGGAAGTGTCACACGCAATAGGCCTTGGGCAAGCAGGGTACGTGTATTTCTGGGGGGTGTGGGAAGTTTCACAGGCGATAGGCCTTGGGCGAGCGGGGTACGTGTATTTCTGGGGTGTGCGGGAAGTGTCACAAGCGATAGACCTTGGATGAGCGGCGTACGTGTATTCTGTGGGGTGCGCGGGAAGTGTCACACGCGATAGGCCTTGGGCGAGCAGGGTACGTGTATTTCTGGGGGGCGCGGGAAGTTTCCCAGATGATAGGCCTTGGATGAGCGGGATGCGTGTATTTCTGGGGTGCGCAGGAAGTCTCACATGCAATAGGCCTTGGGCGAGCGGGGTACGTGTATTCTGTGGGGTGCACGGGGAGCTTCACATGCGATTTCACTGTCTGAGTGGGGTACGTGTATTCCTGTGGTGCGCGGGAAGTGTCACACACGATAGGCCTTGGGCGAGCGGGGTACGTGTATTTCTGGGGGGTGCGGGAAGTTTCACAGGTGATAGGCCTTGGGCGAGCGGGGTACGTGTATTTCTGGGGTGCGCAGGAAGTGTCACATGCGATAGGCCTTGGGTGAGCAGGGTACGTGTATTCTGAGGGGTGCGTGGGGAGTTACACACGTGAATTGGCAGTGTGGGTCCTCCCAGGTGTGCCCTCTACCCCCTCCCAGCCCCTGCAGGCAGCCCACACCACAAGGGACTACCCTGCACCCCTGGTCATGTCCCGTAGGCAGCCCATCCACCATGGGCATGCCCTGCAGGAAGCCCATCCACCATGGGCATGCCCTCCAGCCAGCCCACATGTCACCATGCACTAGTGAGCACCGACTCATGTCCCCCTGAAACCCCACTCATCCAGCATTGATGGGCAACTGCCAGCAGGCCCCGACTCATGTCCCCCTGCACCCCCACCCATGCAGCATTGACAGGCTCCTGCCAGCAGGCCCAGACTCATGTCCCCCTGCACCCCCACCCATCCAGCATTGACGAGCACTTGCCAGCAGACCCCGACTCATGTCCCCCTGTACTCCCACCCATCCAGCATTGACGGGCACCTGCCAGCAGGCCCTGACTCATGTCCCCCTGCACCCCCTCCCATCCAGCATTGACAGGCACCTGCCAGCAGGCCTCGACTCATGTCCCCCTGCACTGCCACCCAACCAGCATAGACGGGCACCTGCCAGCAGGCCCCGACTCATGTCCTCCGCAACATGTCATAAAGATGCACATTCATGGGCCTCATGTCCACCAAAATCCCACTGCACGCCACCCCAGTCTTGAGACCCAATGAAGTTCCGATTCACCCCACACTGAAAGGCCTAGTACATGACAGAAACCAAACGTCAACTATGTACATCAACAAATGTCCATCACACACACACACTGGGTGCCAGTGATTGTGTAAACCCACATTGTGACATGCAGTAAACCAATGAGTGAATACCACACATGGAAGTAATACATCAAAATGTATTTTGCACAAAATGAAGGTAATGGAATGAAAACATGAAAAATATTTTAAACAAGAAAAGAAATGCATGTCCAAAAATGACAAAAAGAAATGAAGTCTCAATCCAAAGTAATCCAAAAAGAAAGTTTGTCCAAAATCTCCGTCCACCAAAGCAAATCCAAAGGAAACATAAATTGTAAAATCCATTGATCCATGGTGATTAGAAAAAAATAAATCCACAGTTCAACTATGTACAATGATTCAATCCAGGGTCCATAAACCCAACGAATGAAATGAAACCTATGAAAAAAAAAAAATCTAAGAAATAACTATATACAAAAGGGTGGGGCATTGTCCAAGCACCCCAAAATAAAGCAAAATGAAAATGAAACCTAACACTACAAACTATATACAATGGCGGCAGGCTAGTCCGATGGCTCACTTTTTGATTTCCCGGGCCAGGGCATGATCGATATCCTCATCTATGTCCTGGAGGCGGGTCTCTTCCATGGTCCCGAGGGTTCGCAGGGATGATGCCATCTTCAACTCCAACTCCCTGCGAATTGCCTAGAGGCACTCGGCCCGCCTCAGCGCCCTGCGCATGGAGTTCTCCACCCTGACCATTGTGAGCCGGGCCTCTCTCGCCCACCGCCGCTCTGCATCTATGGCCTGGCCCAACCGCTGCCACACAGAGGACACTCCCAATCCAGGGAACCCCTGCCCTCCGGCCGATGCCTGCCCCTCTGATGTTGTTGGCCCGAGCCATCATCGTTCCCACCTCCAGCCTGCTGCTGCCGTGCATGTGCCCTGCCCGTTGTTGCCTGCACATCATCCTCCCGGTTGGGTCCAGTTGTAGGGGTGGCCACCCCTGCTGGACCTCCGACTCCCAACTTTGGCAGGGATGTGTCCTCTACCAGCCTGGCCGCTGGGTCAGAGGCAGCTCCACAGGGTACCCAGGTGATACATGGGTGGGAAGATGGCACGGAGGATGACTGGCGCATAGGGGGTTCAGGTGAGGAGGGGGTTGGAAGAAGGTCCAGCTCACGGAGGAATCCAGCACTGGTGACCCATCCTATTAGGTCAACATGGTCAAAGAGGCATCCGAGATGACGTGCAGTGTCTTCACGAAAACACTTCAGGTCAGCTCGCATGCCCCGTTGACGCAACGCCATCCAAGCCAGGACAGGCTCAATCCGGTACCGGATTGCCACGTCCGCAGGGAGAGGAAGGCCAGTTGTTGTGAGCTCATCCCCTCCCTGAAAACGGGTCTGGACGTAGGCATCCCTGCTGGTGCGGGATGATGCAGTCACAGGATCGGGGACAGGATTACACACAGACTCCACGGCGGCCTGTGCTGCCTCCTGTCCCTGCCCCTGGACTGCACCACTAGCACCAGTGGAATCCCCCCTCCAGACCCAGTGTGTGTCCCTTCCACGGCCTCCTCCTCCACCAAACCCCCCACCAACCTTGATGACTCCGTGCCATCTTCTTCCGTCGGACCCTGTGGGGTCTCAGCTGCCCCTTCTGCTGCCGAGGAGTCCACCTCCGACCTCCTCCTCTTGGACCTACTCTCGGCCGCTGCAGCCTTGGACATGGGACCAGACTCCTCACTCCCCGACGAGATGACAACATGGCAGGGGAGCTGGGCATTGCGTCTCCGGCTGGCGGTGCGATCCCTGCCCCTTTGCTCCACAGCACCCTCTCCGCCCTCTTCATCAGTTGACACTGCAGACAGGGAGGGATAGAGCACAGGCATCATGGCACTGTACAAAGGTCTGATACACACATGACAGTTGTACATGAGTGGCAGTGTCAAACTTCAGACATGGCATCACACTCCCCAACAAACATGTCATTTCAACTCACACACATGAGAAAATCAACAGGAATGTTGCACCAGGCAGCACCATCCATACACAAACAACAGCATGAGCAGCTGAAGGTGAGCCTGACGTCACATGCAACACGGGGAGTGCAGAACAAATGCACACACGCCACCAGACTTACATGCATCTGTACATCTCCACCACCTGTCGCAGTAATAACATCATCATCCATTTCACATCTGGCAATCAGCCTCCTACATGTCAGTGTCACATGCATCCATGTTGTAACCCAGTTGCACACTTGTCAAATACGCACATATGCAAATGTACATATTGCAAATACATGCAGCTGGAACCAGCATCCATGTGTGACACCACAACCATGCCACAGTACATACACAGACATTTTTACATGTGTGCACCCACACATGCATTTGCCCAGCATGCATTTGAACACATACACCATTGATGTGTCTCACACATGACAGGACTCACATGCGGCCGCCTCATGTCCCTGTACATACACAACCATACATGGGCCTACTAAGACATATGTTGAACCTGCACACTCCTGGCACACCTCAACATGCACAGTGTCCAATCAGTACGCATGTACACTTACCGCTCAACTCCAGACGGGTCTGCCTCTCCAGGACCTGGATGTGGAGCGCTGGGTGTATACGTTCCAGGACCCTCATCATGTTGGTTGGTAGGTGGACCCGGCACTCCTCAGCATCCGCTGCCTTCAAGAGGCGCCGGGGCTTGTTGAGGGTCCTGGACCTGAAGTCCTCCCAGCACTTCCGGATGTGTTGAATGTTGCGTGCTGCCACCCCCTCTACGTTGATGACAGCCACAATGTCAATCCAGATCCTCTTCCGTCTTTCATTGTCGGCACGTGAACTTCCAAAGAGGGCATCATACTGCCCCAGGACTTGCTCCACCAGGATACCAACTTCATTGGCACTGAAGCTGGTAGCCCTCTGCCTTTCTGGCTGGGGGTTGCCAGTGGTGCCAGATGGTGTTGTGTCCGACATGGCAACCCAGAGGCAGGTGTGGGTGGGCAACTGGGTCCTGGGGCTGGGCTGTGGAGTGATGGTTTTCCAGTCGGGAGTCTTCTGTTCCAGCAGGGGTGGTCACAGCAACTGGGCCCCTGCAGATGGCTGGTGTGCAGGCACCAAACAGCAGGGCATGTGGGCAGCAGGCAGGCAGGCCGCAGCAGATGGCACATGGGAGCATGCTCAGGGCTGTGGGGGGCAGGAAAATGGCCTTCTGGGCAGGAGCGTCGTCTTCCGTGTGTTATCGTGTGGCCAGCTTGATACGGAGTGATTTGGCATGTGAAAAAACTGCACGTCAGCATGTAATTCGAGGAAAGGCCCTTAGCGCGTAAATACGTCTGTGACGTTACACGCACGGGCGTTATCCACAACACGGGTGCATGTTCATTGTACACGTGAAAAAACTACACGTCTGGGTGTCACTGTGTGTAATTGGAGGAAAGGCCCTTAGCGCGTACACACTAAGTGATGTGGCACGTGTGGGCTGGCTTAAAAGGTACACGTAGGACACCATTTTCTTGTATGTGCTTTTTGTGGAGAGCAAGCGGGTGATTCTTGTACTTCTTGTCGGTTCACACGCAATTACTTCACAACGGTTCCAGTTCGTACTCCCTGTTTACTCAGACAGCGTTCAATTCTTCTTTTGGCAGGGGTGTTGCCAACGCGAACATGTGCGTCTTTTTCACATTCTTTTTCCAGGTAGACAGTGAGTCGCACACGTATTTTCCAACTGTAGTTGCCCCCGTGTGTCGCGTACCCCTTCACAGGTCATTGTAGGCTGCGTGTGTCATGCGTACACTTATTTATGTGTTTCTGGGTGTCACAGCATAGTGCAGGTTCATTTTTCCACGCACGTGGTCTACCAGGGGTTGCGTGCACGTTTAATTTTGTTTTCGGGGTGCCTCTGCATTGCGTGACCCATCATCTTCCCCCAGGGGTCACAGACAGCCTTGCTAGAGCATTAGGGTACAAATTCCATCTACTACCCTACCCCTTTCACCCCAATTGCCCAGGACAATTGTTTACTGCAACTCCCATACACACAACAATATCAGTGCCATGGTTGGGAGGCGACCAAACAGTAAGAGAAGCAAAAGTGGCCGAGCTCAAGGAGGTGGGCACGGTAGGGGACGTGGCCAGGATATGCAAGGTAGCCCAAGAGGCCAGTGTGTGGAGGACCGATCAGAGCCACCTATGCCCCCCTCCCCCAATGGTTGGGGAAAATGTAGCTGACACCATCCCAGCTCAGCCCTTGTTAAACCGGCCCATATTGTCAACTGAACTGGCACAGGATGAATCCCAGGCTGACTTCCGTGTCACCAAGTCTAAGCCACGTGTGGCGGTGAAAGTTGCTGTCACCAGGCCACGTGGATCTGGGGCAGCAATGTCATCTGCTGCCCCAAGTAGCCAGGGTGAGGAGGCTGCAGGGGAAGCTGCAGCTCAATCCACCCCAGCTCCGAGTCTCCCAGCCGGGACAGTGTCGGTCCAAGTCCATCACACCGAGGTTGGTCCTGCCAACATCACCCTGCAGCCAATGCATGCACCGAGACCTTTGGTCATTGTGCCTTTGCAAACTTCCAGTACGCAGTCCACCTGCACTTCTGCCCCTACCAACCAGAGCGGCGTAAGCCACTCAGGATCCGCACCACCTTCCAAAAAGAAGAAGGGTGCTCTTGCACTACAGGCTGGGACCCCAGACACGGCTACACACTCTGGCACGTCAAGGAAGCCTAGCTTCAATGACGCCAAACTAGATGCACTTGTGGCCTATGTGTTGGCACATAGCCGCACAATGGTGGTGACTGCAGGGTGCAAGACTACGCCTGCTCAACGTAGGGCCCACTGGCAAACCATCGCGACCCGCATTAGTTTCCTTGGATTCGTGAAGCGCACATCTGATGATTGCTATAAGCGGTGGAATTACCTGAAACACAGAGCAAAGAACAAGCTGGCTTCCAATCATGCCTCTACTCTGGTGACTGGCGGTGGGTCTCCACCAGAGGATGACCAACTCACTGAACATGAGTCTGTCGCTGGAGTCTTCATCACAGAGGATCAGATCCAAGGTGTGGGAGACCTACCAGATCTTGAAGCATTGTCCGGTGAGTGCCCATGCATGTGTGTGCAAGCCATGTGTATGTTGCTTGGGTGATGTGTTCTGATTGAGTGCCAGGTGAGGCTGTGTAGTCATGACTGGTATGGGTCACCCATGTGGTCCCTCCAAACCATTCCCCGGCCTTGGGTTTGGGTATGACAGTATCCCTTCTGACCACAGTTGCCAATTTGCACCAGATTACTGCAGTTGCCCTTCAACTGTCATCTTGCAACAACATTGTTCAAAATGTTTTCCTGTTCATTCAGCCTGATTGTTTCAATCCTTGCCATATTTACGACACATTTTTTTGCCGTACTGCCACAAATGTAACATACTTCTGTCATAGATTACACCGCACAATGGCCCACATTTATTACCTTGTTATGAGAATGGTTTAACCATTCAGGCTGATTGAGTAATGGCCTGCACACAATAATTTCTGGGCCCTGTTTGAATGTTGAACATGACTGTTGTCTTCTGTCATGTTGAAGTAACCAACCATTGATGTATTCATCTGCCTGCCATCACTGTATCAGTGAACACTGGATTGGTTGCAGCGTGTGGCACATGCGTGTTTTGTCACACTATTTTGCATGTTTTATCTCATTATGTCCATCTTACATGGTTGGGTAACAGTACTGATTTCCTACCATATGGCTGTACTTGTCAAATGTGCCATGGCTATGCTACGTGCCGTCTGTGTGATGACATGTGTCATGTATGTATATTGCACATGCCACCCACAGGCTAATGTGTGATGGCAGTGCTATCCAGCATGCTGCACATGTGTTGCTTTTCCATCTTGGACTCCTCAGTGTCTGCTTTTTGCCTCCCCTTCCAACTCATTGACAGTGCATGCATGCCAGGGTTATAGTCATGTGGGACATGTGCAATTTATGTACTGGATCTCTGCCTCGTCAGGCCTATGTGTGTGCTATGGTGCTCATGCCTGTTTCCATTTGTTATCTTTCATGTTTTTGCAGGTGATGAGGCACCTGATGCTGTTGAGGAGGAGGAGATGGTGCAGACCCAGGAGGAATCACAGCCACAACCGGGCAGCAGTGGAGGACGTGGGGTGGTGGTGGGTGAAAACCCAATCCTCCTGCAGACCATACTGTCCACGGGTGTCTCTGGGTACACCTCCGCAGACCTCTATGAATCAGGTGCTGAATCGGACAGTGAGACATATGTGCCGCTGCAGGTGAGTGTTTCTGGCAGGGATGCTGTTCTGTCCAACCCACCTGCACCGGGGGTAGACCCCTCTATGGGGATTTCAGTGTTGGTAAATCTGCCTTTGGCGATTATGGATGCAGAGTCACACTCCACAATATTTGTTCCTCTTCCTGGGCCAGAAGATCAAAGGAGGAATGCAGTCCTCCAGTCCTGGAATGCAGTCCTGCAGCCTCAGGCAGTGCCAGCACAGCAAGGTGCAGATCGCCTTGCCCCAAACAGGTGTGGTGCCCACCAACGCGGTGGCTATGCGCCACCAGGCAATCCTGTTTGGGAGAACTCAATATACAGTATAGCAGCACAACAGGGGGCATCATGTGAAATGATGGCTCAGGCAATGGCTAGGGTGGCCACTTCCATTATCCCCCCTGAAAGGCAGATGGAGCTCGAGCAGCAGGAAACAGACTCCATTTGCCACTCACACAGGGAGAACATGTTGGCGTCCAACAAAGAGCGACGGGCTGCACTGGAGACTCTGCGCGCAGCCATATCTGTAGAGTAACAGGCCCACAGGGAAGCCCTGAGGTTAGAACACGGGTCCCTCAAAGATACTCTGGTGAACTTGAGGTTTCCCGGAATTGTAGGTCAGAACAACAGCTGGAGCAGCTCACACGTTCACTCTCAGCTGAGCTACAGGCAACCCGTCAGGAGATCCAGGCATCACGCGAGGCCATGCAGGCAGAAATGCGTACTACCTGTGAGGTGCTGCATGGGGATCTCCGTACCATCATCCTGCAGAACCAAACCTTCCAGAACTGCATGCTTGCTGCGATGGAGGACCATACCAGGGTTTTGTGTGGGCTGCCTCCCATATCACGGCCACCTCATGATGTAGCAGAAGAGGGTGATGACAGCAACGGCAGTTCTCCCACTGTAGCGTAGCCGTGCAGACCATGTGCCCATGGAGTTTTTTTTTTCTCAACATCCACGCATGTGTGTGTTGGGGTGCACCCTGTACCTCGTCCCTCCAGGGTGCCCCCCCCCCTGGTCCACACATGGCCATTTTTCATTTATTTTTATTTTTGTAATTTATTTTTTTTGTGTTGCTTTGTGTGGCTCCCGTGGGCATCCACTGTGTATTCCAGCTGGGCACATGCAGGCCTGTCCTGTATTTGGGTTAGATGCTTGGTTTTCCTGACACACACACCCTCCTGCTTCCCCTTTCCATGGGCTTGCAAAGGGTGTGACCAAGTGACAGTAACTTTAACAGTGACATTGGGCTTCCATGAGTTGTGTGGGCAGTCTGTAGTCAAACATGTGTGTACATCCCTAGTGGGGATTGTTGTTGGATTATACACTGCATGGTGTATTGATATGTGCTTGTGCATCCATGTCTTTCTCCTTATATACATGTAGGTTCTTCATGTCTTCACAAGGCCGTCTCCTTTGCAGATACAGTTCATGTTGTATGCAGTACACTGAGACATTTACCAGACAGCAACACTCTGCAGTTGGAAGAGGTCAATGTGCTGCCTTAGTTAGGTTGTGAGACTTGCACTATTTTTTTCCTGTCATATATTGCCACGGTTTCATCCTGTACTGATGTTTTGTGTTGCTGGTAAGTATTTGTTCATGTGTGCTGTTTCTTATTGATTACTGAGAGTGTATTGTCTGTGGCCTGTTTACATTATGGACAGTGCACTTTGTGACACGTGTGTCATGTGTTGTGCATTCATTTGGTTGCTTTCACATTGCATGCCATGCCATGGTGTGTTGGGTAGCTGAGATAGGGAGAGGTTGGGTGACATGGCACTATTTTGATGTGGTATTTTGCAAGGGGGTAGTCATTCCTGCTGCATGAATGTGTGTCTTTTTTGATGCACACAATGTAACACGTCCAGGTGAACAATCTCAGGCTGGTATGGTTGTGACAGTTGACTGTCCCTTTTGTCATCATCATTGATTGTCAGCTGGTATGTGCCAGGCCTGTGTGCAGTCCCCAGCGGTGGGATTTTAGGTGAAGTAATTTGCGACAAGCTGGGCACGGGCTGCCTCACCACATGCCGTTTCACCTCTCATGCACAGCAGCCGTGCATGTGGTTGGGGATGTGGGGGCACCACCATGTCCACCAGCACGCCCCGGTGGGTTGCAACATTGTGCAGGACACATGCTGCCACTATGATCCTGCACACTACTGGGGGCACGTATAGCAGCTGCCCTCCAGAGCGGTCAAGGGAGCGAAAGCGTGACTTGAGCACTCCGAATGTGCGCTCCACTATGCCCCGGGTTGCAATATGGGCTGTGTTGTATCTTACCTCGGGTGGTGTGGTGGGGTTCCGAATTGGCATCATCATGTAGGTGCTCAGAGTGTAGGCACTGTCCCCTGGGGAGGTGATGATGGCTATCATTAGTGGGGTTGTCACATTACTCAGTATTGGACATGCATGCATGAGCAGAGGCATTTATACTCACCAATCAGCCATGTGTCGCCATGCCACCCAGCTTCCAGGTCCCGGTTTAGGGGTGACATTCTGAAAATGAAACTATCATGGCTTGACCCTGGATAGTTGGCATATACTGAAGTGATGATTCACTTGGCATCACATACTACCTGCACGTTGATTGAATGCCAGTGCTTGCAGTTTCGATGGATGTGCTCAGTGGCCCTGGGAGGACGTAGAGCCACATGGGTGCAATCAATGGCATCTAGCACTTTGGGGAAGTGTGCCCAACCCGTAAAAGTCCTGGACCACGGCCTGCCTTTCTACAGGTGTTCTGGGCATGTATATGTGCCTGCGGACTGAGGGGCGTGCAGTCATGATGGCCAACACCTGGTGTAGGCAGCGTGACTGCGTGGCCTGTTACACCCCCCCACTATGGCACTTGTCCGCTGAAATGAACCAAGAAGTGCAGTACATTGAGCACCTTTTCCAAGGGGCTCAGTGCTTGCGAGCCCAGGGTGAGTGATGTAAGGTCATCCGCCCACTCACTCACCAGATCGAGGATTATTTGTGGTGGAAACCTGTACCTCCCATACACCTGGCCATCAGGCATCCCAAAAAGGCTGGTCCTGGGTAACAAAATGCGGGGCCTGGCTATCCTCCTCCACCTGAGGTGTCCCACGACCACTGCTGCGAGGAACGGTATATTGATCGTAGCATCTGAGCTTGTTTGTTGTTTGCGTGCACTTTTATGCTGCGTGGGGCCGCTTACGCCTGCTTCCTGCTTGCGTACGTGTTTCCGGATTATTGTGTCTTTTTTGACGCATGCCTTTCCCCTGTTCGATTCCATGAATATGTGTTGTTGGCGCACGTGTGGGTGTTGGGAGCATTTATCTACTGTACTTCCCCCGTAACGCCCACATTTTCATGCGTTGTTCCCCATTCTGCGTGTTACGCCCCGTGTTACGCCCACTTTTGTTGTGTGCGCTGCGCTATGTGCGCTTTCCCTGTGCGCATAGCGCACGCCGTTTAATGACGTGTGCACCCACGTGCGTCACCCACGATTTTAGCGCACATCCCAGGATTTACACACGAACTGAATTCCATGAATCGATGTGCGTGGCTTTGGCACGCGTGCGCTGTGATTTTCACGCTTGCGCTGCTCTTTTCATGCTTGCGCTCCCCTTTTCAGTGCACATTTATTCCATGAATCGGCCCGATAATCTCTTACATTTGTATCTTTTGTCTAAAACACTTCTTTGAGTGTTTGCTTCATTTTCTCATAACCCTTTCTGTGATCCCCAACGTTTTCGCTGCATTATCAGATACATGAAGATTTCATTTTCATATGATTCTGCAGTCCTGCGATGTTATTTTTTTCATATATTTCAAATACTTATAGATGTGATTTTTTAAAAAGAAGTTGCTTCAGAGTTTGCCCCGAGGGAGATGGAAATCTGCATTTGCACCAGAAACGTGTAACCCTTGATGTTCAATAGCAAAGGGGATGCCTAATTAGGACTCACATTTAGCAAACCCATGCATTATCCATCTTTTTTTGCTTTATTGTTGCAATCTATTTTACATTTCCACTTATATAATCGACTATTCATCAATGTTTCTAATGTAATTTTTTTTTTTTTTTAAACAGGCTAAAATGAATTAATTATATTCGAAGGGACAATTGTGCCTAAAAGTATACTATATTAATGAGGGAGAAAACTATCGTGGAAAATCAATTAGCAAACTAGTCATGTCGTCTTGCCTGTGCTCTAGCAGTGAAGATAAGATATTCATTCCGAGCAAGTAATCTATTCTTCCGGGAGTTGAGCAGTTCTTCGGAAGTGTATTGCAGTGTATCTGGAGGAATATCTACGGTGCCTGTCTTATATAATAGCTCTTTTAAAGGTACATGCTCCTAACCTTGTAAAACCGCATATCTGATTGGGTTGTTCATGTCGAACCAGCTTCGTGTATCCCTGTGTTCAACATGCCCCTTGTTCCAGCAACCCCCTACAGACAATGTACATGCAGCACGTGGCACAGTAGCCTCAACTATCATCTTCAATATGCACGAGGTTGTAAAGTGTTTTCCTGAGATTTTAATAGGAAGCTTACTTTTAAATAGTTCGTTGAAAAGGTGTTTTTTCAGCCACACTGTGTGTACAACGTCATCGGTCTCTTTGAGCACACCTTTCAGGCATTTGCGAATGTGGACATTGGAACATAGCACACTTGTTGGCAAAACAACCGCTGCATATGAAGTGAACAATGAATATTCATGAGTCACTCAGGGGGCACATTCTATGAACTTCCAAGCAATCCACCTTTCCCGCCACCCAGTTTACGTAATTGACCTTCTGTGGGAAATGTGGGGCACTGCAAGAAGCCTCCTGTGGCCAAAAAAGTGTTTCAGAAAAGATTGCTGTTTTAAAGCTTCATCCAAAATGCATTTAACTAATGAATGTCAAAACACAAAAAAACAGCGCACAATTACCATGGTTATGAATTTGTAGAGGATGGTAGAACAAGTGATATCTGTACTCTCCTTTTTGACTGAAAGTAAAATGGTCGTACATTTTTTTGCCTATTTTTTCCCCCCACAAATCTGTAGATGGTGGGTTTGGGGAAAGTATACGGTAAAGATGGGTGGTGGTAGGCAAGAGGCAGTGCATGGGGCTCTTCCCCACCACTGTTTAGAGGGAACACAACTGGAATCCTCAACTGTAATAAAAAATCTGCAAAAGCACATGGACAGCAGTTTCAGTCTAAAACCACAGGTTAATGCAATAGTGAGAACATATTTCTATCCTGTATCCTTAATAAGAGGCATCCTCCCATACCTTAACTTCCCACAATGAACCATCAGCAGTATCTCCTGCTATTAACAAGAATATTCTACGCAAATAGCCTATACCTAGGAATGACTGACTAACTCACCAGAGAATGGCAACACATCAAAAACACAGCAGCAAGACTACTCCTCAGTTTAAACAGGACAGAACACATCACCTCAGTCATGAGAAGTCTGCACTTGTTACCGGTTATAACAATTATCAATTTCAAAGCCCTCTGCACCACTGAAAGAGCACTACACAAGCATGGAGATGAATTCCTTTCAGAAACATCTAAACATCTGGTTATTCAACATTCCGGGATAGAAGCAGACTAACAACAACTGAATAGTAATCATCCCTCTTAAATTGTAACAACCAACTGCATCTATTTGTATTACATCAATTAAGTATTCAATGGGTAACAACTCTCCCATAACAGCCCCAATCTTGGCTAATTGATCTGCTTTATCATTTCCCTCCTTATCCGCACCTGGTGTTTTCAAATGTCCACAAACTTTCCTCCAATATACTGTTAAATTATTCTCTGACACTAATTTGTCTATAGCTTGTATCATTTTCCCATGTTTGAGGGGCTTTTTGTTATGTGTGAGCATGCCTCTTGCTTTCAAGCCAGGCAGATATTCTACAAAACTATTTTGTGCATAATCAGAATCAGTCACCAGGACAATTTCACTGAATTTGTTCTCAACTGCAGTAGTGATTGCTTTATAAATGGTTGCCAACTCTGCTATCTTGCTACTCCTAGCCCCAATTATCATTCCTATACTAGGAATATCCTCACATCTCAACCAGACATTTCCTATCCTTGACACCAACTGTTTATTGCTGTCATTTTCAATGTGGAAAGCACACCCATCAACATATACAGTTGGTCAATTCTTGCATGTAATTTCATCAGAAGCTTTGTGTGGTGACTATTCAAACTCCTGCATACTAGACTCCACCTCTACTTCATCTGATACACATTCAGCTGCACAGTCATGTAAATTTACTAACACTTGAGCAATGGGGCTCTTTTTATTCTGGCCATATCTCACTTCTACAGGGAAGCCTTGCAATGCCAATGCCTATGAAGTAATTCTGTATTGAGTTAGATTGCCTGATCTAACCATTTTACTCTGTAAAAAGTGCAATGGTTGACGATTTGTCTCAATGATTACCTTTTCCCCTTGGACAATGGGATGAAAATGTTGCAATGCCAACACAGTGTTCAGAAGAGCCTTTTCACATTCACTGAATTAAATTCCTACCTGAGTAACTGCCTTACTCGCATAAGCAATAGTTTTGTGGTTCAAATCATGTTTTTGAGATAATACTGCTGGCATGCAGTGTTCAGTGAATCCTATTTCTATAAATAAATCTCTGTTCTTTTTGGGGTATGCCAAGCAGGGTGCCTTTATGAGGCATTCTTTCAATTTAGCAACTGCCTCAGATTGCTCCTTTTACCATTCCAGGGCACATTCAACTTCAATAGTTTAGTCAATGGTTGAGGGATTTTAGCATAATTTTCAATACATTTCCTGTTATATCACGTCATTCCTAATAAGCTTTTTAAACCTTTCATGTTTCTAGAATCTTTTAATTTCTGTATGGCCTCCACCTTTTTCTTTTGTACATGTAACCCATGTTCAATTATTTCATGGCCTAGAAAATTCACCTTTTTCTTGCACCATTGGGCTTTCTGTAAAGATACTTTGGCACCCGCCTTTTCCAATTGGTCAAGTACATGTCTAATTTCATCATAATGACTTTTTAAGTGTTCATTTTTTATCAGGACATCATCTACATAATCTATGGTCCCTCGTTCGGCTGCATCTGGCATAGCCTTTTTCAAAAATGTGCCAAATTCACTCCCACTATTGACATACCCAAATGATGTTCTAGACTAAGCGTATTGCGTTTTATCAAATGAAAATGCAAATAAATTCTAAATGTCCTCTGCCAATGGCACACACCAGGACCTCGATGTAAGAACTAATGTGTTAAAAACCTTTGACCCATGCACCTGAGCAAGGCCTTGATCAATGAATGGCAGCGGCCATCTAGACACTGGCACTCTTTTATTTAATCCTCTCAGGTCTTACAGACGCCATTGATCATTTGGCTTTAATATACCCAAAACAGGAGTGGTGGAGGTACTATTGTAAGTGACTTCAATCCAACAATCCCACTAAGTCATTGCCTAGTCCGGGATGCCCAATGGAAGCCCTTATTAATTAATTTATATGTCAAGTTCTTAAATCTGGATGATGAACCCTTTTATAACGCCCCTCTCTTTGAATCCGCCTGACCTCACTGAGCCAAGAAGAAGGTTTGTTTTGCAAATTAAAAGATTTATTTGAAGAATTAAACAATATATATATATATATATATATATATATATATATATATACATATATATATATATATATATATCACACTTTTATGAATAAATTAATATTTGATAGCACACTTATGAATATGAATATAATAGTGATCAACAATGGATAATATTACAATAGCACAATTCTTTAATCACTTAGGAGTTGGTGTACAAAGAATAAGGTAGCAAAGAAGGCTTTGTATGGTTTCAAGTAAATGCAAGATGGGAAAGAATGCAACACAGAAATAAACTTGATATGAATTAAATCAGAAGATCATATAATCACTTATTCCCCTGTGACTACTCACGACCCCCCTTTGCAATATGGAGAGATGGAAAGGAGGGCACACAGGTTTCCAGAATACAATCAAATTCAGTTCAGTTCCAGTTCCCCCCAGCAAGCTTAGAGAAAACCGGTATGATTTTAAACAGGCAAAATACTTTTAAATGTGATTGCAATGAAGTGAAAAATGTGCTAAAAATGATTTTTATTCACTAAAGGAGATTCAGGATAGGTGATAGTTACTTTAGATTGGTACATGTCAACACTAGCAATGACTCATGAGTGATTATCAGGTTGAAAACGATGTTCAGCAGTGGAAAGCAAGAAGCAGCTATTTTTACAAGTGGTGAAATGAAGCTAATTTTCAATTCGCGGCACTTTTTAGGCATGCTTATATCGCGATTATGGAAAAATTATAAGGAGTTGGAATGTCATTTGCTGGACAGCGTAGGATCTTAGCTTTAAAATGATAGTTAAATGTCGCTTCTAGGACGTGCGGTTCAAATGATACGGACGTTTTTGTGGAGGTAGATTTTCAAAAATAAAGTCAAGGTTTCAGAATGACAGATGACGCTTTTACAGATTTGAAATCACAGAATGGACACGCGATTTCTATGCAGTTGTGGACAGGTTGAAATGAATGGGATAAGATTACTTTAGACTAAGAGATGACTATGCATAGTTCTAGAATAGATACTCACTCCTAGTTTTTTGGAATAGAATGGACCTCGTCACAGATCTGGTCAGGTTTGGACTGCACTCTCGCCACCGGACGGTCAGGCACTGGTTCTGCTCACAGCGTGGCCTCTGGTCTGCTATCGGCACTGCACAATGGTCTGGTCTGGGTCTGACGGGTTCTGGATACAGCTCTGCTTTCTGGGTCTGGTTCTGGCACAGGGTTCAAGCCAGAAGCAAAACAGCTTGCCCGGCTGTTGAATAGTTTAGTTAGGTTGCTGGATTCTGAGGCCTGCTGAGAAGAGTTCAGCTTGTGGATTAGGCCACAGCTTCTCCAATGTTCTAGAGTTTGGGTTCTAGAGTTTATCTGGAATCAGGAGTCTCAGGAGTCTGGAGTCTTTGTCTGGATATGGTCGGGCAGCGTGCTGCGCAGGAAATCAGTTGAATTGAAAAAGTGAGTGTCCCTTTCTGGGTCTCAGTGGTTCTTTTTATGTGTTTATGTGTTTTATGTGTTTCCAAAGGAGGCTGACTTTCTATGCCCAACCCACTAAAGATTTGATAGGTTAGAGGATTCCCTGTGACCTGACTGGAGAATGGAGTCGTGAGTCAGAATGAGTCATCAGGTATCATCTTTATGGCTGAAGGAAAGAACACTCCCCTTTGGTTACTCAAGAAAATCATTTTTTTCATAATTAAACATGCTTCGCAGATACACAGGTTGTTGAGAATACATGTACATATCACATATTAATTAAGACAGGTCTCTGTTTAACCCTGACCTTTCTAAGAGCTTGGGTTCAGAAATGAGAATTTATCTGCGATTTTAGTGGGTTTCGCAATATTGGTTTTGCACAGATTCTTACATGGATGTACACACCCTCTCTGGGCATATTACAGTAAGTTTTCATTTTTCTAGTATAAGCACAGTGTCTACAATATTAATAAATCCTGGGGTTTGGCCTCAGAACATCACACGGCGTCCAGCTTAGTCTTAAACCGTGAGTGAAGGTGTCATTTTAAGAATCTGAAAATTGTACATTTCTGTCAGCTTGATACAATATTTTAGAAGCATTTTCCTTAAACATATATTTGGTGCAATATGAAATCCACAACCCAGTCTGGCCTGCCCCTAGAAGCTTGGTGAGTCAGATGGTCACATGTCTTGCTTCTCCCAGAACAGTGTTGACAGTTACACCTCAAATCAGCATATTCTGTTCATCCCAAAGCCCCCATTGTTCCTTCCTCCAGGCTGCAGGGAAAATCTCCTCCCTCTTAATCAACAGGACCATGTGATATCCTGCCTTCTGGTGTGGAGTCCCCAGGTGTGAAGGATTCCCTGGGACAGCAAGCCTTTTGAAGTCTTAGCTAACTCAGGTTACTGTTTAGCTTCTGAAATACAGGTTTCCTGTCAGAATTTAGATCACCAGCGCCGGTCGGTGGCGAGCACCGGTACTGCACCTATTTTTGACAGCTGTCTTACCAGTAAGAAATCCTCAAAATATACTTTGTTCAAATATAGATACACTTCTGTGGACATCAGATTCATGTAGATTCTTTCGGGAGAATGATGTTGACCCCCAACAAGGAGGTGGGACCTTTTTAGTGGTTTTGGTGAGCCATGATTTTAGCTATTTTTGACATCAAATAAAATGGATTTTGAACAGCTCTATATTCCTTTGCACTGATTTTGCTGTGTGTGCAGCCGAAGGATGGGGTCTGGCAATGGTGTCCTGTATTAACACTGACAGAGGCAAAAGAAGATGGCAACCTATCTTTCAGATTTTTACTGCGCATTTTGGGATGAATCCTGGTGAGCAGCATGCTTTCCGGCGGCCATTATGATGTTTCTGCTGCCAGTAATGCAGTGATGTTGCAGGGCTTGGATGCGTGGGTTGAAACATCCCACAAGCCCCCCTCTTGCGATGGGCATTCTGAACTTTCATCGATGGAACTTCGCAAGACTGGGATGTCCTCATCTTCTTCTGATTCCGCAGATGGCAAAGTTCAGCATCCTTTACTCCATCAGAGTGGATCGATCAGTTCTCCTCGCTGGTCCTGATGGGAGTATTGGGTGATACTCCGGGCCCCACGGATCTTTGCTCCCGGTCCCCGGGGCATCCTCCTTGTTCAGTATCCATGGTTTATCTCTCTTAGGATGACAAAGCAAAGCAGCAGAAACATATTCGTAGACATTTCCCCACCACTTTTAATGTAGTGGGGTGAACTTATACATTTTATAAATCAAGAGACATTTGCATTTTTATTATAATATTTTATGGACTATGTGTGGGATATTTTAGGGATGCAATTTTTATTGTTCTGGAGCAGCCCCCTCGGGGGTTCCAGAGGACTGCTCCAGTTGCTGCAGAGTGTGCCTGGGATGGCAACACTTTAGTTGATTAATATGGACCCAATTGTCTTCCCCCTCCGCCAAACTGCCTTTGGGGATGCGGATCTTGTTGGCGACTGTTGAGATCTTGTCTACAATTTCAAAAGGTCCCTTCCAGGTAGGCAGAAACTTCCGCTGTTTGGCCTGGTTCCTTTGGAAATTGTACAGATAAACCTGGTCTCCTACATTGTATTCTTTCCTGGTGATCTTCAAGTCATAGTGGGTCTTCATGCTATCGGCTGATCTTTCTAGATTTCGCTGAGCATAGCCAAAAGCATGTTGAAGGTGTTTCCTTAAATTCTCAACATACTCATGAGTTGTGGAGGCATTGATCAATGTCTGCTCTTAGGTCCTGTATAACAGATGCTGAGAAGGGGAAGGACCATCCTGCGTCCAGTCATCAACTCAAACGGTGACATTTTAGTTGCAGATGAAGGGGTAGATCTGATGGCCATTCGGACAAGAGGTAATCGGATATCCCAACTTGGCCCAGAATCTGCCACAAACTTTTTCAAGATGCTCACAATGGTTTTATTGTAACGTTCTACTGCACCAGAAGAGGCTGGCCGGTAAGCAATGTGTAGCTTCCTGTTAACCCCCAGTATCTCCCATATCTTTGTCATTACTTCACTGGTGAAATGGCTACCTCTGTCTCACTCAATCCTTTGGGGTAGTCCAATACGATCATCAGGGCAGCTGCTGTTTCTGCCTTGCAGTTTGGGGCCTGGAGACATTCCACCCATTTAGTAAATAAGCATGTCACCGTCAAAATGTACTTATTCCCCCTAGAGGAGAGAATCACGGGTCCGATAAAGTCGACTTGTAAATCTGACCATGGCAGTGTCATCCCCCTCTTTTGGAGAGGCGCACCGTGTGTGAGGGATGTTGGCTGAAATTGTGCACACACAAGACACCCCTTCAAGTATTGGTCGAGGTCCTGCCCCATGTGTGGCCAGTATGCAACCTCTCTTAAGATTTCAAGTGTTGTCTGAAACCACCTATGACCGGCTGTGGCTGCATCATGGGCGTGACTTAACATCAGGCTTCGGAATGAGGTAGGAACCACCCACTGATCATGACCAGTTTAGGATTTCCTTAACAACAAACCGTCTTGGATTCGGAACATTTTTGGACATTTCATCAACACTCCGAGGTCCTCTTCCCCAATGTAATTGGTATCCGTCAGGGGAAAGTTCTCAGGGTCCTCAATGTGTTGATAAAACTTAGCAATTATTGGATCCCCCTTCTGAGCCGTAATCAAATCAGCATCTGGGGTATCCTTACTCCATTGTGCAGTTGAAAGATCATTGTGAGCATTGGTCTGGGACCTAGTGATAGGAGTGACCTGGATTTCCCCCAATAGGGACTCAATTTCTATTAGGTCCCCTTGGATGGCCCCGGTTTTGGCCAGCGGATCAGCTAAGTCATTTCCAGTTTTGTCTGGTCCCTCTACTTTGGAATGACCCTTGATCTTTTTCCAATAGATGGTCATCCCATTCAAGGTGACCAGATCATCAATATGTTGGATTAACCTGCCATGTTTCAAGGGTTTGTTATTAGCACATAGCATACCTCTGGTTTTCCAATTAACCAGGTGCTTCACAAACCCGTTCCGTACATAATCCGAATCTGTGATTATGACCAGTTCCTGGAGTTGATGTTGGACAGCAGTGAGGATGGCTTGATGCAGAGCCATCAACTCTGCCACCTGACTAGTTCGGGGACCAATCTTGTACCCAGCGGAGGGTTCTGGGGACTCATTCACCCATGCATTCCCTACGCCGGCCACAAGTTCTTTCTCCCCGTTGTTGTCAACATGGTACGAGCATCCATCCACATAGACAGTGGGCATTCCCTCACACTTATCTTCTTCAAATACTTTGTGTGGGGATTTAAGATATGCCTCCATGTTGTCCTTAATTTTTAGACTTTCGTCCTCGAGACAGTTTTCTCTGGCACTATCATGCAAGTCAGCCAGACCTTGCGCAAGGGGACTCTTCTTATTTTGGCCATATCTGACCTTCACAGGAAAGCCTTGCATTGACAGGATCCAGGAAGTAATTCGGGAATTACTCACATTTCCGGCCCAGATTCTGTCACTTTGCAGATATTGCAGAGGCTGGTGTGTAGTCTCCACTATGATGTGTTCCCCCTGGATAAACGGGCGGTAGTTCTTCAATGCCCACACCATTGCCAGGAGTGCCTTCCCAAAATCGTTGAATTTTTCCACCACAGAGGATAAAGTTTTACTGGCATAGGAGATTACTTTATTGACCTTGTCATGCTTTTGATATAATACTGCAGTCAAGCATGTATTAGAGAACCCTGTCTCCAAGAAAAACTCCTTGTTTCTGACAGGGTAAGCTAGGCAGGGCACTTGTAAGAGGCTTCTTTTGAGTTGTCTTACTACCTCGGCTTGTTCTGGACCCCATTCCCACTTGACCCCCCCTTCAAAAGATGAATCAGGGGTCTAGTGATCTCTGCGTAGCCCTCAATGAACTTTCTGCTGTAATTAGTCAGTCCAACGAGGCTCCTTAGTTCCCGCAGAGTTGTAGGGTCTTTCAGTTTCTGAAGTGCTTCCACTTTCTTTTCCTGGGGACAGAGACCCTGAGGAGTAATCTCATGCCGCAAGAAATTAACATGGGTTCTACACCACTGTGGTTTCTGAAAGGAAAGTTTTGCTCCGGCGGCCATCAACTGTGTCAGAACATAACGGATCTCCGCTATGTGTTCCTCGACAGATAAACTTTTGATGAGGACGTCATCTACATAAGCCAGGTTGGGCATGGCCTTGTGTAGGAAAATGTTGAATTAATTGCCGGAGTTGAGGTATCCGAAGGGAGTTCGGGTCCATGTGTACTGCTGGCTTCCGAAGGTAAAAGCCAGCTTGTATTGGTCCTCCCTGCTGACTGGCACCGTCCAGTATCCATTGGTCAGGTCTATTGCAGTGAATGCCTGTGACCCCTGGATCTGGGCCAGCCCTTGGTCAATGTAGGGAAGAGGCCATCGGGAAGTATGGACCCGTTTGTTGAGCTCCCTAAGGTCGGCGCAGAGTCTCCACTGGCCGTTTGGCTTCAATATTCCTAGCACCGGATTATTGAAGGTGCTGTGTACTGGACGGATTATCCCCCGGGACTCAAGGTTCTTAATTATTTCAGTAAGGGACTCCATGGATGCGAGAGGCAAGCAATATTGCTTCACAAACACTGGAGTCATGCCAGGGTCTGTGGGAATTGTTGTTGTGTGGATGTCGGTGCGACCACAGTCATATGAGTCCACCGCAAAGAGATCTTGAAAATCCAAGAAAACTTGTTTCAACTTTTGCTTCTGCTCCAGAGTCACACAGCCATCAGCTAGGTTGACTCTCTCTTCAACCATCTGCCTGAAGCCTGGAAAGACTTCTGGTTTCGCTATCTCAGCGGCCTGCTCCAGCTGGGTGGAGAAGTCCCTGGTCAGAGTGCTGACTTGGACTGGTGGCCTCATGTGGGAAAGGCAACCCTCATGGACCTGGAAATTCACCTCATCCCCTCTGAAGTCACAAGTCACATCTTCCTTACCATAAGGGCAGGAAGTGTACACCAGGAAGTTCCCCCCATGCCGGGTAAAGATCCTGTCTGGTGTTGTATGGTCATCACTGTCACTGTCAAAACAGTCCTTGGGGATTGGTCCTAACAGTTAATTTCCTAAATCAATGGAAAAATGTCGGTCATCAACGGCCATTCCGATAATGGTGCCTGCTGCTAGAGTGATACTCTTTAAGTCGCTGTTATCCACCTCTGTTGGAATTGTGTCATGTTCTATATTGACTAATGGTGTTGGGTTTACCCTCTACCCTTCCTGTTGGAGGGAAGCATTTAGATGAATATAAGCATAAGGGTTTTTCAATTTTTGTCCTCTTTTAACTTTCACTTCCAGGGAGAATTGTCGGGTCCTTTCGGGGATGGTGACTTCTTCTTTAATCTGAATTTCAACTGCATAAGGTAGCAATTGAGCTGACCTAAATGCTTTCTCTGGATCATCAAAGCCCATGGTATTATCCGCTAATCGGGACCAAGCTTTGAAGTTTATTAGGTCCAAACTAATGACAAAGCGATTGAGAATGTCAATGCCTAAGTAAAAGGCGGCAGTGACGTCTCGCACAACCCAACAATTATGGACTATGCTCTTGTTGCCAATGGAGATTTTGAGTATATACCTGCTTGGCAGGAGATGTTTGGAATTGGGTGTTTCCAGATCCATTTCCCATTTGTCTATCAGTTTGAATGTGGGAATGGCTGGATCTTTTGGGAGTTGGTGGAACATGGCTTTGCTGATGAAGCTCTTACCGTTGTTCACACACACTCGGGCGAGAACATAGTCCTTCCCTTCATTTAACTGAACAGGGAGGAAAAACTGCTCTCCAATTTGCTGAATATCAGCTACGCTCTGAGCTGACTTCACCTCTTTCTGGACTATTGGAGTGGGAATGTCGGATTGTGGATTGGTATAGAAATGTAGAGTGTTTCCTTCCAGTGTGGAATACCACCTTAAACTGGAAGGAAGGTTGATTTTTAGAAATAGAGAGGACCCCCCATCACCAGTCTGTTGTCCTACTGCTATCACTGTTACATCTGGAATTTGGTTGTTCTGGAAGTGAAATTCTACTTGGTCATATTTTTGTTCAACCATGTGGCATGTGCCGTTTAAACTACCATGGTTGACACTCTGTTTTAATGTTATTGGTCGGCTAGTCTGGGTCCAGAGGACCTTGTTTATGCAATCTATTAGGGATGACAACCTTCTCAGGAGGTCATTCCCTAGTAAACAAGGCGTGCGCTCTGGAGTCACTACTATGTACGGGTGTTTCACCTTGTGTCGCCCAAATTTAATGTCCAAATCTGCAGTCCCCTCGACGGGAATTTCCTTCCCGTCAAAGTTCTGGAGTTGTCCAGGAAGAGGGTTGAGAGGAATTTGATAATTCTCTCCCCTTCTTGCATTTAGTTCATCAAAGGCCTTTCTGGACAGAAGGGTAGCTTGGGGTCCAGTGACCACCAGTGCCACAATTGTACCCTGCCCCTGTACTTGTACCGGGGCATAGTATCTTCCCTCCTTCTCCTCAAGGGGGCATAGATAATGCACATTTTTGGACAACTGGTGGGATACTGTTCTGGTTTTGGACATTGAAAGAGAAGAGATGTGGGCAGAATTCTGTGGAGAGTCTTGGGAATCTGAAAGAAAATGTTGGCAACTAGAGTTAGGAGAAATTCTGGGTTCCCCTGGTTCCGGTTCTGAGCCGTCCCCCCTGTTTTGGAGGCAGTCACCAGAATGGGTTTGAACCAGGGGATTTTGATGCTGTTGGTTCTGGGATGAGATGATGGGCGGCGCTAACTCAGTCCCCACATCTACCCAGTCTGGATGTGAATCCCTTGGGACCCATTTTTCTTTGGGAGGAGTTCCCCCCATCTCTGAAGGAGAAGATCCTTTTCCCAGGATACTCTGAGGATCTCTCTCCCTCAAATTGGAAGATCTGTACCTCCTCCTCAAAGTGGGTCTGTTTGGGCCCTTTGTTTCTCCTACCTCCTCTCTGCTCCTTGGGTGGCAGACTTTCAGGGGTAAGAGATTTTGTTTCCAGTTCCTGGGTTTCCAGGGGCTGTTTACAAGTGGGGAAGGAAGCTTCCTACAAGGCTTTACACCCCACTTCCACTTGTGCCTCCTCCCTGGGAACCAGTGGGTTATCGGGGTGCTGCCCCCGTCATTGTTCTGGAGCACCAGGTCCAGAGTTTGGGGCATTCTGCACCGGCATGCCCATCTGAGGGTTCTGCTGCGCCATCAGCATGCAACCCAGATCCTGTGCCATATTTTGGACCTGGCTCTTTAACTGTGAAACCCGCTCGGGCTGATACGGGGTTCTGTTTTCTCCCCTGGGCTGATCCCGGGAAGGGTAGCTATCCCTTCTCTGGTAGTACCCCGGGTTGGGAAGATTTGGGTACCCCTCCACCCTTGGCCTCCCCTCTCCTGGATTAGGTGGTCTGGGCTCAGGGAAGTGGGGAAAGAATTATGGATGATTTTGGGGTTGGAAGTTCTGTAGGTACCTGGGGAAAAAGTTCTGCCCAGGGTTTGGTGGATTTCTGCCCTCCTGAGGGAAGTTAGGAGGGAAGTTCCCTGGGTTGGGTGCCTGGTTGGATCCCCCCCTTAGGCTGGAGGAGTCCACACATAACCCAGGATGGGTCAGTTCCCCTTGTAGCGGGGACTTACCTAGTCAGGGGAGTGAGGGACCCCATTTGTGGGACTACCTCCTTGACTCCCTGTCTGTGACTGGCCTGAAGGCCTTCTGGGCTTGGAATTATTCTGTGCAGGCAAGTTTTTAGGCCCCCCATATCCAAATCTAAAATGGGGGTAACTTTTACCTCTGCCACCTTAGCAGCAGCAGGGGTGCTGGTCGGTTTGGGGTTTTTCTGAGCATTACTTTTATTTTCTATGGGCTTCTGCACCTCATAGATCCGGGTGACCTGTTCAATGACCCAGTCTAGTGACCTTTTCTCATGAAAATCTCTCACTAGCTGGGTCATGATGTATTTGGGCAAGGCATGGAAAAACTTATTTACAAACTCTTTACTGTCCATGCGCACCATTTTGGTAGTCTGCACAAAAGCACGCTTCAACTCCTGCACAAATTCTTGTGGGGCCTGATCCTCCCTACATTGCAAATTGTAGGCTGCCATGCGACTCTCTTGGGAATTTCAGTGAACAGAAAAGTGTTTCAAGATGGCCGCCCTATATGTGGACCAACTTGAATGGTTTTGATCCTCCAGCCCCGCAAAGAAACTGGAGTATTCTGGGGAGAATGTCCATTTTACGTACTGAATGCAGCTACTGCTGTCTTTCAAATGGAAAATCTCCATCATTTGCTCAAAGAGCTCCAAGTGTTCCCAAACAGAATACTTGGAGTTCTTATGATAAGGAGTGATGATGCTCCTTATTGCTTTGATCTGTTTTAAGGGGTCCTTAAGCAAGGCCCTTTTTGCCTTGTTGGCCTTCTTGGTTCGGGTAACCCTGGTCCATTCATCCTCTGACTCAGAAGCACTGCTCCCAGAGGTGCCCGTCTGATCTTCCAGGTTTTTTCGGATTCTGTGAGCCTGGGAATGGCCGGCAGAATGTGGGGACCTAGTCTCTTGTGTCCTGGGATGCACAGAGGAGTCTTCAGATTCCTCTTTGCTGCCTGGATTTGATGGGTAGCCCCCCACTGACCTAACTGGGCGGAGGGTTTCAGAATGCCCTTAGAGGGCCTACTCTCTCGGGGTTCCCCATTAAATTGCACTGTACTTGAGTGCCCATACCCGGATGCCCGCCCATCCATTCCTGGGAGGTACTGGCCTATGAGCCCCATACTTCTGACTGGATAGTAATCTGCCATCCCTGTGGCCCTGTGCTCATGTGCGCCAGGGGACATGGGGTGGCAGAGTCCAGGGACTGGGAGAGATAGAGGCCTCTGGTACTAGGGCTCCTGAGGTTATGCTCAGGTGTTTCCCTTTCCCAGCAAACCTCATCTCTATCAGCCCCTGCTCTCTGTTGCCCTGCAAGAGCCTGTGCTTTCAGTTCCTCAATCAAGGCCTTACTAGACTCTATCAGTCTCTCCTGCATGACTAACTGTTGCCGGAGCCTATCATTGTGCTGGCAGAGAGCCTCATTCTCTCTCTGTGCTTCCTGGTTAGTCTTGGAGTACTCGGCCAGTATTTGCTGCAGGAGGGTTACCCCCTTAGTCCCATCCCGACTGGCCTGCTCCTTTCTTGCCAGAGCATCTGCCACCCTCCTGGTGTGCTCTAACAAGTTCTGATGCTCTTTTTGGAGGTCACCCAGTCCCTGGCGGGCCAGATGATTTTCTTCCATTTTCTTTTTTAAGTGGCAGACTTCCTGGCGTAAGGTATCACTTTCCTGAGTAAGAGCCTGCATCTGTGCCACCAGGTAGCCCCTCTGTCTTTGAAGGGCACCAGCTTTCTGGCGCACTTAATCAAACTCTGCCTGGGTATCCAGGTCTTTCAAAATCAATGTATTGCTCTCTGCCTTCTCCCTATCTAGGTGACTTTGCAGGGTGACTACCTGCTCTGTGCATGCCCTGTTGAAGTCCAGTTGTTGCTCCAGCTTTTTCTGGCTCTGCAGTAGGGAGTCCAAACCTTCTTGGTAATCCTTCTGCAAGGCCAAAAATCTTGTATCCTGGTCTGCCTTTTCCTGTTGCAGGATATCCATATACTCTTTTATTTTAATGATATACTGTCTACTATCATTTTCTGACTCCTGGCTCCTGTGCAGCCTCTGCTCAGAAGAGTCCAGGTCAGATTGGGCCTTCTCTAATGCCATCAGTTGCCTATTTGCCAGATCTTGGCCTTCAGCACATTTGTCCTGTATGGGTCCCATATATAAATATAACTATGCTGCTATCCTGACAATATTGTCGTGCTCATCTTTGGCCTTAGGGGCCATGTATTGTTCACTCAGGGCCACGTGTAAGGGGCCCTGATCTCTCCAGTTATCCAACCCAGTTGCAGTGACCTGTTGTGTGATTGCCTGCAACCACACATTCTGGTCCTGTTCAGCCGACTCACCTCTCACAAATAGCTTATGTAAGAGGTGCTCTCTCGCTATCTTCATGTCTAACAGGGTCGTCATTCTGGAAATTGATTTCCCTTCCTGACTTACAGAATTTTGTATTTTATCTTGCAAAACAGACCATTTCCTGAGAGTGTTCCTTTTTGAGGGGTGCTTTTACAGCGTAACACAGCGTGGTGATCCAACAGGATTTATGTATCCTATCAGTTAGCACACTGTATTAAGCTGCACAAGTGGTAGTTCTAATCCAGACGTCCCGTTACGAGCCCCCACTCTGTAAGTGACTTCAATCCAACAATTCAACTAAGTCAATGCCTAGTCTGGGATGCCCAATGGAAGCCCTTATTAATATATTTTTATGTCAAGTTCTTAAATCTGGATGATGAACCCTTATATAACGCCCCTCTCTTTGAATCCCCCTAACCTCACAGAGCCAAGAAGTAGGTTTGTTTTGTAAATTAAAAGATGTATTTGAAGAATTAAACTATGTATATATATCACACTTTTATGAATAAATTAATAGTTGATAGCACACTTATGAATATAATAGTTAACAACAATGGATAATATTACAATAGCACAATTCTTTAATCACTTAGGAGTTTGTGTAGAAAGAATAAGGATAGCAAAGAATGTTTTGTATGGTTTCAAGGAATTGCAAGATGGGAAAGAATGCAACACAGAAATAAACTTGATATGAATTCAATCAGAAGATAATATTATCAATTTTTCCCCTTGTGACTACTCATTCCCCCCTATGCAATATGGAGAGATGGAAAGGAGGGCACACAGGTTTCCAGAATACAATCAAATGCAGTTCAGTTCCAGTTCCCCCCAGCAAGCTTAGAGAAAACCGGTATGATTTTAAACAAGCAAAATACTTTTAAATGTGATTGCAATGAAGTGAAAAATATGCTAAAAATGATTTTAATTCGCTAAAGGAGATTCAGGATAGGTGATAGTTATTTTAGATTGGTACAGGTCAACACTAGCGATGACTCATGAGTGATTATCAGGTTGAAAACAATGTTCAGCAGTGGAAAGCAAGAAGCAGCTATTTTTACAAGTGGTGAAATTATGGAAAAGTTATAAGGAGTTGGAATGTCGTTTGGGGTTTGTTGGACAGCTTAAGATCTTAGCTTTAAAATGGGCAGCGTGCTGCGCAGGAAATCAGTTGAAGTGGAAAAGTGAGTGTTCCTATCTGGGTCTCAGTGGTTCTTTTTATGTGTTTCCAAAGGGGTTGTGGAGGTTGACTTTCTATGCCCAACCCACTAAAGATTTGATAGGTTAGAGGATTCCCTGTGACCAGTCTGGAAAACGGAGTAGTGAGTCAGAATGAGTCATCAGGTATCATCTTTATGGCTGAAGGAAAGAACACTCCCCTTTGGTTTCTCAAGAAATACATTTTTTCATAATCAAACATGCTTCCCAGATTCACAAGTTGTTGTGAATACATGTACATATCACATATTAATTAAGACAGGTCTCTGTTTAACCCTGATCTTTCTAAGAGCTTGGGTTCAGAAATGACAACTTATCCGCGATTTTAGTGGGTTTCGCAGTATTGGTTTTGCATCGAATCTTACACGGATGTACACACCCTCTCTGGGCATATTACAGTAGGTTTTCATTTTTCTAGTATAAACACAGTGTCTACAATATTAGGACATCACACGGCGTCCAGCTTAGTCTTAACCCGTGAGTGAAGGTGTCATTTTAAGAATCTGAAAATTGTACATTTCTGTCAGCTTGATACAATATTTTAGAAGCATTTTCCTTAAACATATATTTGGTGCAATATGAAATCCACAACCCAGTCTGGCCTGCCCCTAGAAGCTTGGTGAGTCAGATGGTCACATGTCTTGCTTCTCCTCAAATCAGCATATTCTATTCATCCCAAAGCCCCCATTGTTCCTTCCTCCAGGCTGCAGGGAAAAATCTCCTCCCTCTTAATCAACAGTACCATGTGATATCCTGCCTTCTGCTGTGGAGTCCCCAGGTGTGAAGGATTGAAGGGGACAGCAAGCCTTTTGAAGTCTTAGCTAACTCAGGTTACTGTTTAGCTTCTGAAATACAGGTCTCCTGTCACAATTTAGATCGCCCGCGCCAGTCGGTGGCAAACACCGGTACTGCACCTATTTTTGACAACTGTTTAACCAGTAAGCAATCCTCAAAATATACTTTGTTCAAATATAGATACACTTCTGTGGACCTCAGATTCATGTAGATTCTTGCGGGAGAATGATGTTGACCCCCCAACAAGGAGGTGGGACCTTTTTAGTGGTTTTGATGAGCCATGATTTTAGCAATTTTTGACATCAAATAAAACAGATTTTTGAACAGCTCTATATTCCTTTGCACTGATGTTGCTCTGTGTGCAGCCGAAGGATGCGGTCTGGCAATGGTCTCCTGTATTAACACTGACAGAGGCAAAAGAAGATGTCAACCTATCTTTCAGATTTTTAGTGCGCATTTTGGGATGATTTCTGGCGAGCAGCATGCTTTC
The DNA here is from genome assembly GCF_040938575.1 of Ambystoma mexicanum. Lineage (NCBI taxonomy): Eukaryota > Metazoa > Chordata > Amphibia > Caudata > Ambystomatidae > Ambystoma > Ambystoma mexicanum. The sequence goes on from NC_090939.1 coordinate 398,398,094, forward strand.
CGGGCGGCCATTATGATGTTTCCACTGCCAGTAATGCAAAGTGATGTTGCAGGGCTTGGATGCTTGGGTTGAAATATCCCACACTATGAATGGGTCTGATAATTGCCCTAGGCTACAAGTTTTTAATTATCTCTGCCAATGACTCTAAACATGCCAGTGGCAATCGATATTGGTGCACAAATACTGGATTTCTACCAGACCCCTCTGGTAATGTGGCAACATGTAAATCAGGTAGGCTGCAATTATATGCGTCTTTGGCAAAACTTCTTTAAATTTCATAAATATTTTTCTCAATTCATTCTTAGCATCTTCGCTATCACAGGCATCTGCTAACAGGATCTGCTCTGTTACCAATTTTGAAAATTCTGGAAAATCCTCCAGTGGAGGAACGTCTGTGCTTTCTTCCAATTGTGTGGCTGTATCTCTCTACAAAGCTGCCACTTGTACATATTTTGGCATATGAGCCTCCATTTCAATGTGCTGATTTTCTGTTTCATTTTCATTTAATTCAAATACTATACAATTCTCCTGGTGACATCACACTGTCTCATTGGAATCATACAGGTACACAGATTGAATCTTGAAGATCCCTTTTGGTTGAGAATCTAGATATTCTAGCAATACACCCTGTGCATCGACATGGGACTCTGGGATATTTCCTATCACCGTGTTATTGAAATTTGCAGTACAATGTGATTTATGTATGGCCATACCTAGTAAGGAATTCTCTTCTAAATTAATATCTTGACATCCTTTATTAACCACCATAATTTTTACGGACCCCTCCCCAACATCTATCAGTGGGGTATATTCATAATCCAGCCCTTGCTGGATTATGAATATACATGGATTCATTCAAGCACACAAATGCATCAGAATACTTCATTTGCTGTCCATTCTTGCACTTCAGTGTTATAGCAACCTGCTTGGTGAATGCAGGGATAGTAATATCATTATTCACTTGTAGTTCAATTGCATATGGCACTAATTATGCACAATGATAAGCCTTTCTTTTGTCTTCAAATTAGGGTGCAGGCCCGCCTGTGCATGATAACATTGCCGAAAAAAAAAATCATGTTGTGTTCCACTCACTATCCACACAATGTGGTAGATGGTTATTTGTCCAACATTAATCTTTAGCATGCACCTTCCTGCAATTCGATTTTAAAAATCTGGATTGTCCAAACCAGAGATATATTGATTTTTAATTCTAAATTTCGGGATCTCCTCCCTTTCCATTACTCTCTGCAGTGGTTTATCATTAATAAAACTCCTTTCCTGTTCAAGCACCAAAGTGGCTTTTATCATTTTTGAATGGCCATTTATGCCAATCTGAATCCATGGCTGCTCATCCTCCATGTGTATTTCCGCAAGGGTGCTGATGTGTTTTCCTGTGTCTGCTTTAGGAATGGTGTTCTGTTTGCACTTCTTCTCTTTTAAATAGAAGCGCAATGTGTGTTCATCTATTTCAGTTTGCCATTTCTTCCTAGGGTCCAAATAAATCTGAACAGATTGTTTTTCCTTTTCATTTTGCATTTTGTCCTGACACGTCAAAATAACAGTGACACTAGGCACACAGCTATTCTGTAGGTACACCTCTACTGCATCATTTGATTTGGCAACAGTATGGCATTCATTTACACTGCTGTCTTGTGACTTTATTTTCTTAGGCCTTAATTGTTTTTTGGTTAGAGACCATAGAACCTCATTTACTCCATCAATGAGAGGAAACCATCTTTTCAGGCAATCTGTTCCCACCAAGAATGGAATTTCACAAATAGATGTGATCAATACTTCCTGTTTCATTCTGTGTTTTCCTATTTATATGTCAACCTCAGTGACATCCTCGATAGGCACCTCCTCACTGTTAAAGTTATGTACTGAGCCTTCACTCTGTCTCACTTTGATCTGATTCTGTGGAGACCTCCCTTCATTGATACTTTTTACCAATTCTTTGGACATAATTGTGGCCTGTGTGCCTGTGTCAATCATTGCAAATGTAGTGCACTTCTCTTCCACAGTAATGGGAGCATAATATCTGTTTTCAACTTCTTCTAATACACACAAAAAGTGTGAATTCTTACTGATTTGAGGATTCACTTTTCTCAGACCCTTCTCAATCTTGGCTAAGCACATTGGTAAATGAAAGGACACATTTCCCTCCTTTCTTTCCATTTCCATTTGAGAAACCTTACTCATCTCCCCATATTCAGAGGTCATTTGGAGTGTGGCCACTGTTCGCCCTTGAATCCGGGGATCATCAGAGTCCACACTACAATCCTCCAACTGAATATGCGTATAAACATCACCCGATAAGTTGTCATTTTCTAATTTTGTGCATTTGTGGGTATTTGGCATGATACCAGTCTTTTTAACTTCCTCGAAAATCTGTGGCTCAAAGAACTCTTCAGGTGACTGATCTGTACCATCCTTTTTAGTACCTATTCTTCCTGCCTGTATTTTATTATCATCTTGATTGTCTAGGGATGGCATTTTAACATCCACACTTACTCCCTGATCAATTCCTTTATCCATACATGTGTTGCCTTTCTTAAATCTGTCTCTTTGTTCTTTTGAAATTACATGTTTTCCTTTTCCATTTGTGCAAATTTCCAATGTTTGATTTAACTCCAGGTTAAACCAAACCTCTTTTTTAGATGTTTTTGCACTTTCTGCCTCATGTCCATTTGCAGGTATTTTCGTTTTTAAATCATTAAGCAGCTCAGAGTCATTATGCAAAACTGGATCAGGTAAATATGTTGTTTTATAATTCCAGGTGTCATGAATATTTAGTCACTTATTATCAAAAGCTACCAGGTAGCCTTATGACCTTCTGCTCCCTCCTTTGATGATTGTTTTTGAGCCATACAAAATTTTCCTATGTGTTCTGTCAACATTTTCACTGGAATCTTTCCATCTCTCTAGAATCTTCTCTCTGCGACCTATGCCGATATTGGTTATTCTCCCCCTGGTGAAATATATTCTTGTATCTCTCAGGAGAATAATTCCTATTTGAGTTGTTTCTGAACTCTAGATTCATGTGGGGCATGGATCGGGGTGTACCTATTCTTTGGTTGTAATCCCCCGGTGATGATGATTTATTGTATTGATGTAGAGCATAGTTCATATTCTGCCTCATGTCCTGTCTCTCATTTCGTGAGTATTGTCCCCTATGCTGATTCCCATTTTCAGTAAAACGATCCACATCCCAGGGTCTATTCTGGTTGCCATATACCATAGTGTTGGGGTCAAATCTGCTCTGTGTCGCCAATGGCTGGTAGGGACCATTACTTCTTTGATCTTTATTTTGTCTCTGATTATAGTTCATACCTGACATATCGGGCCGATATCCTGCCCGGGGCCTGTCTCCTAAATACCTAGGGCTAATGTAACTCTCCCTATTACTAGGATCATGTGACTGAAACATCGGTGCAGAGGTCGGCAACCCCTGTGGAGTACCCTTCTGTTCGGGTGTCACATTATTTTTACCTGGACTTTGGGCGGACTCAAGTGACATTTTAGCTGAGCTGATCTCCATTAACGTTGCTGAGGATTCTTTAGATTTTGATTGTGTATCTTTCATTTCATCACTCTCTCTACCCTGACAGTAGAGCACTTCATATAGTTTTGTATTTTGGTGCACAATCCATTCAAGGGACTTCTCACAATCAAATTTGCCGACTAACTGTGATATAATGTCTTTCTGCAAACCATAAAAATAAGTAGTTTTAAACTCATTGGAATTAGGATCAAAAGGTACATCAAAACGAGAAAAAGCTCTTTTTAAGTCTTGCAAAAATTGGTGAGGGGACGTATTTGGCACAGCTGTAATCATGTATCCAACTTTTTTTGCCTCCTGTAATGACTGGAATGGAGAAAATTGACGTCTAATCTCTTTATAAAATTCTGCCCATGTCATGTTCTGCTGTTCATTTAATCCTCTGATGATGCTCGCTTTGGGAGCCTCCAGAGTTAAGTGAAAGTATTGTCTATATTGTTCCTTAGGTATATGGAGGGCTTTAAACATATTTTGTACCGCTTCTAAGTGGTCCTCTATACAGCACTCCCCTCCTCTTTTGAATGGTTTGATCAGAGCCTTGATTGATTTCATTATCTTGATAGGACTACTTGGCACTATGTTTGGGATTGCACTACTTTGTGGTTTAACCCTTGTCTCAGGTGTATGGGATTGGTGGCGGCCCCAATGAGTGTGTCAAACCCTCCAAAGGCACTGCAACCAAACTCAGACACCGGCACAGCCACTGGGGCACTATCTCCCCATGTAAAAATGGAATTCACCTCAATTCCATTGAATGTGGTGCCCTGTTGTTTGTTCTGGGACCTGAAAGTGCATATCTGCTGTTCCAAATCCTTGCACTTTTTAAGGTGTCTCTCTGCCTCCTTACGCAAGTAATTGTTTTCATCACCCATCTTATTAATTACATTTTGCATATCGCTCATTTGCATTTGGCATTCATTAAACTCTTTGTCTCGCTTGTCTCTTTCTTGAAACATTTTAGCTATCTCTTGTTCAGAATTCTGAAGCTTACCTTCTTTCTCGAAATGTTCTTTTTGTAAAATTTGCATTTCCAAAATAACCTTGTCTTTATCTTGTCTAATATGACCTACCAATCCTTTCAAGTGTTTTAATTCTTGCTCACTATCCTCAAACTGTTTCTTCCTTTGGGACAATTGGGTGTCAAGTTCTTTACACTTTGATTGCATGTACTTTTGACATACCTCCAGTTCTGTGCTTAACTTTTTCTCCTGTTCACTAGCTCCATCTAATTCAATTTTTAGTCTGCTAATTAGCGTGGCATCATTTTCTTGCATTTGCAGGGACCTATTTAAAATGAACCATGTTTTGGCACAAAGACTTATCAGACAATCTGTCTCTGCATGTTTATCAGCAGCATTTAATAATCTCAGAAGACAGACCTGAATTATGCAACCTTCTTCAAACATTTTGTCCAATGGTTCTTTCTGAACTTCCCCATAGATGCGGTCATGCCACGCTGTGGCGTTATTTGATGACCATGTTCCATGTGCATATAATTTTGCCTCCAGATATTGTACCAACTCTGGGAATGCGGCATCCATTTGAGACATTCTGAGATTCACTTTCAGTGTCACACTGCTCTCAAAAAATGAGTTCCCTTTAAAGCATGTATGGTAGTGTTAGACACACCTGCCTCGCCCAGTAGATGCTCTACAGTTTATTTTCCCAGCCAACACACCATATCTGTAAGAGATTTTGTCTTATTGGGGTAAGTTCGGGATTTGGTGGTATTTTTCTTACCTTAAAATATTGGTGGTAAATTGGTGGTAAACTGGCCTTATATTTAAAGTGGGTTGAGTATTAGGCTATTTTGGTGATTATATACAGTTAGCTTATATTGGTGGTAATTTTACTGGTGTCTTATTTTGTGGTATCTTCAAAATTACCTCATTTTATGTTATAGTGGTGAGCATGATTTCTTTTATGCTACAACACCATCATAAACAAACCTTTCCTCCACAAGATGCAACGCTTCGCTGTCTGCACCTAGCAATAGTGAAAAAAGGAGAAAAGTCAAAGAACACTCATTGTTTCTTATTACCATGGTGATATTCCCTAACTGAGTAAGGTTCTTTCCTCTAACTTGTTCCTAATGTAATTCCACAAATATCCAGCGTCGTATACTTCTGATAAAGCTGACTTATTTAATATGAAGTGTAGCACAGTTTTTCGTGTGGCTCTTCCCATTCAGGTAGTATCCCAACATTAACATTCTCCACTGTACCCCTTGCAGCAGACTCTAATAACAGACATTCAAAATTAGTGCTAGATGAGAGATTGCACAATAAATCCGCACAACCTATTTCATCGACAACCCCAATAGAATTCTGCTGCAGTGTTCAACATAAATTTAGTCAAAAAACGTTATTGTCCAATGAATGGGTAGACCCCAATGAAGTGATCAACACATACTTACTTGTGCAATTCAAATTGACTGGATGGAATGAAACATGTTGGGTGACTGCGTAGAATTAGTATAAATTAATTGAGTTGGATGTTTAAGTATTTAGTTTGAAATAAACGTTCATTTTTAATTGTTTTATGTGTAATGTTAGCTCTGTCTTTTAAACCACCTCATTTACATTTATAGTGGTGTGACATTTCTTTTATTTGTATTTGTAATGTGATTTTGAATTTGAAGTATACAATTGATAAAATATGTATTTATATTTGTCTACAAACAACGACTTTGAGCGTGCGTAATTAAGACAGGTAGCCTCCGGTGCAGGTTGGTGAAAGTTTCCTTAAAAATAATACAATTTTTCTTAAGCAATGACATTGAACCACTAGAACTCTTTTGTCTAGAGTTGGTATGATTAGGCCAGGATGTTTGGTTAAATTGGAAGAAAAACACACCACTGCAGATGGTCCTTTTTTGTATAGGTCAACATTGTATTGTTTATGGGCTACAGTTCCGTAGTTGTCCACAATTACATCTGCCGACATAGCCGAGTTGGCGTTGCCAAAGTTGGACAGCACCACTAACTGGTGCTGTTATGACTTGTTAGCCCTGCAGTGGCAGAGCTATTGTGTGCTAATGTTGATACTCGTGACTGTATGGGGTTGAAATTGTGGGTGTGTGGACAGAAACTGGGTCCAGATGCAAGAGACAATTTGGGAGAAGCTATGGTGCACAGTAGAATTGGAACAACGGGAGTACGGTAGAGGGGGTTACTGGGATTGGCTCAAGGCAAGATATTGGTGGGTCAGGATTATAAAGAGGCCTGGGGATGAGAGAGGATATATTCCATCCCCTTCGCGCCCAGTTCCACGTACCTAAACACTCTGATAATTGGTAACTGACCTATTAAAGTTGATAGCTGGAATACATGGCATCACAGGCAACATTTGCAGAAAGCGGGATCATTGCACTTATTAATCGGCTATGATGTGCTGTTGTTACAACTTGGCTCGATAGTCCAGTTTATATAGAGGGGTACCATCTCTATCAAATATTGGCTAATAAAGGCCCCAAAGGGAGACCTTTTGGAGGTTTGATTATGCAATTAGCCAACGACTGATCTCCTGTGAAGTTTGGAAAATATCATACGGGGGATATGTTTAATGGGTAGAAATAAGGACTTCCACCCATTCAGATAGTGCAAGGATGTTGATTATTAACACATACTTACCTCCCAGTGTACAATTCATTGAAGTATTCCTCCAAAGGTTGAAGGAGTTACTGATTGAAAATTTGACTCATTATGGAGACAATGGGCCTCATTCCGAGTAGGGCGGTAAGGGTTAATGGTCACCAGTAACGAGACCGGTGCCGTTAAACCCTTACCGCCCTACTACGAGTTCCCTTTGCGGGTCCTTCCTTAACGCCTGCTTTTAGCAGGCCTTAAGGACGGGACCCGCAAAGGGACTTTAATGCTAATAATGGTACCGTAATTTACAGTACGGTTATTAGCCTCTTCCACATTCCCATTGAGCCCTATGAGGGCTGAAATGGGAATGGGGAAGGACCTTGGTGAATGCAGAATTTCCGGTCCCCTAAACCTTGGAATGGACCGGTAATTACTCCATTCACCAGGGCAGAGTCAGAACGATTTTGGAGGCAGCCATGCCGCAAATAGCGGCGTGGTTACCTCCAAAGTCGGAATGAGGCCCAATGGGTTAGTTTATCTGTAGGTGATTTATATGCAAGGTGCAGTGATCATCAGTTGTGTGCAAAATATCGCCACGTCAATCCCAGTAGCGTAATGCTCCACGATGGTGGCAAAGGGAAAAAATTGCTTAGCTATTTTAGGCAAAGGGACCATAGAATGTTAAATGGTAGAACAGAGGAAGATGTCCCCGGACATACAGGTTACAGGTGGACGTGCAATAACTCTAGGGTTATGTTAGGTTATCTATTTTGTAATAATGCCTGTTTAATGGGTACTAGCGAGCTAAGAGTAAAGGCATGCGACTATAGCGATCACAACTAATTGACCCTTATTATAAGCTTGGATGATAGAACAAACGTACTGGGGGGAACAGTTGGGGTGCTCAGGACTTTCTACAAATCACGCGGGTAACTCTATTAGATGGACGAGCAGGAATCTTAGTAAAATGGAGACAATAGTAGATGCTTTAGATACTCCAGAGATAGAGTCTCTCCTGATATTAAGAATCTGTGTGATTTCTGCGCAACAAAAATGCTTGAGGGAGAAATGGCCAAATATTATTTGCTCGAAATAATCTTCGGTCATTTCTCCCCTGAACATTCCCAATGTGCACAAACCTCTACCCAAACCCCCACCCAAACCCCTACCCCCATCCCCAACACACTCCCAACACCCCCCAACCCCCTACTTACCTTTCCTTCTGACGTGCTGTGTCACTGCAGCGCCGGTTCCCTTTCACTTCAGTGATCAGGAACTGACACTGCATGGTCCTTTTCTTTTCTTTTTCTTTTTTTAAAATTTTGATCGGGTGAGCTACGGGTTTGTCCCCCGCAACCCACGCTCACTATACTGAATAGTATAGTGAGCGAGGTGTTTCTTTTTTTTTACCAACCGCACCAAAAGACCCAATACCGCAAAAAACTTGAACTTTTGGTAGTTCAAACTTTTTGTGGTATGTGTTTTCGGGCTTTTGGTGGGGTAGGTAATTTGGATACGGTCATTTTGGCCTATTCCGATATTAAGTGGCAATGAGTTTGAAATGTGGCTTAAGAATCTGACGACCTTTGCTTTTAAATGTTCTAATAGACATGCCACAAGTAGGTGCAAAACTAATAAGGAATATGATAGGGTTATTAGAGATGCCAATCGCATTATGCAGATGGAAATCCGAATGGTGTACGGGTTAACAGACCCAAAGGGAAAGACATTAATAATGATAAGATACATAAATAATAGATATAGAGGATGGCAAAAAAGTGATGGAAAAAAACTATAAAAAACAGACAGTGGCAAGATATGATTAAGATTTTGGTGAAAGGTTTAGTATTAGAAATATTCCCTTCCCCATCATATAGTTATAAAAAGGAAACTAAATGAATTAGAGCCAAAAGACTCACTAATTTGTTTGGTAAATTTGAAAATCAGATTGCGGGTTATTCCCTCCAAGGGGTACTTACACTTTATTCCCAATGCCGGTGCTTTATGGTCTGGATGCCTTGACCATGGAAGACCTGCGTTGGTTGGACAATATTGAAGGATACATTTGGAAAAGGATCCTCAATTTGCCAAAATCTACCCCTATAGAATATATTAGGCTTCAGCTTGGTAGGTCTTGTTAAAAGGACAGGTGATTATAAGGCAGGGAATGCTATATCTGAAAATTCAAACTAAACCAAAGTGTCAGTTACTCGCATTGATGGCCACTACAAATGGACCTATAAGGAAAACTAAGGGTAACAACTTCTTTAAGTGTATGGCAAATTGTTTTTCTGATATTGCTTGGTCACCTGAGTTTAATTGTGCTACAAGTTTACCCATTTTGAAGCAAATACTCAAAAGGAAAATGCAACAATGGTATTGGATTAAGAATTATTACCATTTTGCTGGTCTAAAATCTCACAGGGATGTGCTAAATGTATCACACATGTAACTAAGGCCACAAAGTTACATTTTATCTTGCCCAAGCCCTGCTGTTAGAATATTTCTGTTGAAATTAAGGATCAATCAATTGCCTTCGTTGGCAACATGCTCTCCTTGGAAGCAAGATGACACAGAGCAACACAGGTTTGATCCCCGGGTCCATGCTTAGAAACCTCTAGGTATTAAGTTTGTTTTAGATAACCTATCATATAATATCAGGTATAATATACCACAACAGGAACGGGCATGCAGTATCTGTAAAAGTGATGTATTGCTGGAGACAGCTAAACATCTATTTACCAAGTGCTCAGGTTTAGGACCAGCAATAATGACAACACTTGAAGGTTTTGTACATAGTTATGAATCCATAAAGTCAGACTCCTTCTGAACATATTGTCTAAATACTGCAAATGAAAGGGTGCATTTGGCACTTTTCAGGTTATCGGGTACAATAAGGAAATTGATACCCAACACCTAAAGATGAATTTAAGTCGCTTGTATTAGTAAAAGTATTGCCAAGAGGATAAATCGCTAATTAAAAGATGGGTCCCTCAACTGATAGTACTCTATCTTAGTTTTAATCATGTTCTTAATATGCTAGCCAGGGTTGACTCCTATTTTTATTAATTATATATAATCTTAAATTTAAATCATAATAATACATTTATATTTATGTATTCATGGTTGGAGTAGTCATTGAGGGAACCTGTTTTGGTATGAATTGTGTTCGCTAATTGTATGATTTGTATTAACGTGTTATGAATTATGTTTTGTGCACTGTGTTATGATCGAGCAATGCTAAATACATTGATTTACATTATTTGTTGTTTAGCTGTGTAACTGTTAGGCTTAACTTGAGTACTACGAAGTATGCATGAATATTGTTATGTGTTGATTTTAATTGGAATTTTGGAAACACTTTGGAAAATGTTGTTAAAGTTGAAATACTAAGCCCAAAAATAAACAAAAGTATGGAACATGTATTTGTCTCTTTGCGAAGATTACAAATAGGATAATACTGAATAGGGTTACTTAGTTGCATACAGTAATAAAGCTGGAATCTCTGTTTATATTTCTGTGAAAAAAACACAGTATAATATGTTAACCAGTATAAATTACAAGCTATGATTACATACCATTTTAAATATCGATGTACTTTTTTCATCCTATTAAACCGTACATTCAATGTATTATGTTAGGTACAACATTAGTGTGTGCTACACTTTTGTTGTTTTGACATGAAATATCATTGGGTTGTTGGGAACAAAAATCCATAGAGTGTTAAAAAAAATAAAAAATAAAAATTGAGTGAGTGTAAGTGTTATTGTATGTTTGTTTTATGTGTGTTGCAATTAAGGTAATGTTTAAAGTAGTCAGAAACCCGATGGCGTATTCTAACTATATTGGACTTTAGAATGCGTTTTTCTGTAAGAATAACTTTGAATGCATACTTAACATGTATTGTAATTAAGGTTATTTTAAAAGTAGTTAGATACCTGTTGTCGCATTCTAATTGTTTTGGGTTTTAAAAGTATTATTGTTGTATTTTAGAAGTAGTTAGATTCTAGATGCTGTATTCTATCTTTTAATTATACTATCGTTTAGTGAGTGCATTTGAGGTGAAGGAATAATAAATAGGTATTTGTTAGATTTTGTGGTAATGTTGGCGTATTGTACTTATATTGGATTTTACATAAAGTATTGTGGTAAAAGGAACTGTAATGCCATATTTGAAGTGTATTGCAATGAAGGGTATTTTTGAAGTGGCTAGATACTTGCCGTATTCTAACTGTTTATTGTGCTACAGTTTAGTGACTACCTTTTGGTTGAAGTACTATTAAGTAGGCATTTGTTAGATTTGCTGGTAATCTATGTTATGGAGTAACATAGGTGTTGTTACATTCAAACCAACTTCTTGTATTTACATATACAGTAGAGTGGCCCGAAGTGGCTGTAACACCACTGTGGTAGATTATGCCCACTGTTGTGAAGGTTGTCTTGCTAAGAAATACTGGGCCATGTGTGAAGCCAGTTAGCTTACAGTTGTTTTTGGTACCATTTGTACCTTAGAAGCATTGGTATCATACATTGGCCATGTGAGTTTATTTGTATGTTGGATTGACTTTCTGAATTACAAAAAGGGCATATTATGATATGATTTGCATTCTGCAGAAGGTGGTGAAATGGAATGGATTCAGAATTTGGTATGGATACATACACAAAACATTCATTAGGGATGTGCTCTTGTGAAACATGGTATCAGAGAGTGTATGTATGTTTCCCCATGTATGGGGATGTTTTTGGTTTCCAGTAGTAAGTAGATTAGGAATTTGTGTTGATCTTCCTGTGTGTTTATGGTACATTTTACAATTCCTGTACAGTAGTCCAATTCTTGCCTTAAACCTGAGACACTGTAAGTGCTGTCAGGATTATTTGTGGCATTTTATTGAAGGACAAGCATTTGAAAACACAACTGGTCTGAGCCATTTAAGTAAATGTTGTGAACAATTGGTGGCAATTGGAAGAGACGGTTGATTGCTACATTTGCCTAGAAATTTACTCCAGTTGTGTTTCTGAATTTAAATGGACCAGAGAGTTGTGCCTCTGCATTCTTTGATGGGTCTGCAGTTGTTCTTTGAGAAGAGACATTTGTCTCTTTGTTTTCTGATGTACATGCAGTTGATTTTGTCCTACACAGTTTTGCAGTTGTATCTTTTTTGGAGCAGCAGTTGGTCTTTGTTTATTTAGCAGCATTGTGGGAGATCTGTTATATGTTCTGTTTTCTTTTTAAATGTTTTCTTTTTTGACATACAGGGTACATATCTAGATGGGGGTCTACACTGCACACAGCCTGTTGTAGTCTTGGATTCAAGAAATGTCAGCGTTGAATTTGTTTGCATCAACGTTAACTAGGAATAGATGGATTGTTCCCACCTATTCCCCAGGGTTCTACTACATTAATGCCCAAAGAAATATCGTCTCTCTCAAGTGCTGATTCTGGAGGCAGAATAAAATGGGACAACCAACTAAGTGGAGTATTCAGGGATGAATGTTCAAAGGGGAGATGTGATATTCAACCATTTTGTAATTTCCATCAGTCCCCCCTTTTCTACCATCACGGAGTATTCAAGTTCACACCCTCCCGAATCCTGAGGAACACTGGGACGAAGAAGAGGAAGATGGGAGTCATGTGTATTGCCCATGGTAGTCAATGGGTAATGCATTCCTATGGGCAATCTCCATGTTATCCCAATTTGGAGGCCAGGCAAGATCAGGCAATCAACTTTGATTTCAACACACACCTGTCTTCCATCACACTTCCCCACCGGATAAAGCACAAAAGCACACTCAGAGCAAGGCAAAACACACGAGTAAGCAGCAATTCTGAGGTGGCAGTTTAATATGAGGAGAAAGGCGGCTAGACCAGAATGAGTTGCAAGGAGGAAGTTGCCCTTGGCCTTTTCGGAGGCAAACTGCTACTTTGAAGAGCCTTCAAGAATAAGAAACATAAAACCGGAATTAAAGCTGAAGAAAGGTGCATTGTGTGTGGAAGGTACCCGGGGCTCACCCGCATTGATAGCCGAGGTGGGGAGGAGCAATTGCTGCATTGGTATTGTCCTTAGCTCCCAAAACAAAACAGTGCCAGTAAAGTGAGCACAGCCATTGAGTCGGAGAGACTGATAGCAGACCGGTCTGTGTTAGAACCAAGGTTGCAATTGGCAACACTGAATAAAGAGAATCGTGTGTGAAGCGTTGGTGATGAGCAACCCCAGTATAATTGGAACTGAAGATGTCATTGAACTTTGTGATTGAACTTTGATGGTAACTCAAGATATCACATACAGAGTGGTCTGGCACCATGTGGGTGCTTACTCGAAGGTTGCTGTTAGGTATCCAACTGAGAGTGTAAGATTGTAAACTGTAACATCAAAGTGGTCCTGCAACGGGCCAAGCCAAACCATGTGAACATTCGAAAGTCTCAGATAGCTAATGCGAACTGAAATTGGTCCGAGCCCGGCTAAGGGAGACTAATTTTGGAAAAATGATCTGAGCCCGACTGGGGAGATCTGGGGTAAACTGTGAGTACCCCGAGAAGGAATTGTGGATACATGGTGAAGAGTGAATCACCCTGTGAATATTTGAAAGGAACTTTTTGTTTGTTTGAATCATCAGGCCCTTTGATAACTTAAGAGACTTGGGTGTATAGTGCCCAAATGTTTGTAATAGGATTGTGTCCTCATGCTGAAGAAGGCCAGGAGTGTGCAATGCTCGAGAGAACTGGCTTGTACCATGCTCAAAATGTCGGGAGGTGAGACCAACGGCCTGAACATCCTGAAATATCATTTTGTAAATACTTCTTTCTTTTTCATGAACATTACCCACACTATTTGTAATTTAGCAGTAAGGATTGCCAATAGTTTATTTTGTAGAATTTTGTAGAATAGGCCCTTTCATTTTGACAAGACTCCACGTGGACTGCATTATTATTATTTGATGGTCGTAGCTTGCTCCCATCTTAGAAGGGTCAATAAACACCCTTGAACTGTGGTCACTTGTGTCTGTCTTACTTTGATACTATGCCTTCCTGAGATTGACCATTGAATGTGTTTGCGAAAGTGCTATGTAACGCATACCTTCTTTAAACTGTGCTGCCAATGTCAATCAATGCGTGATCTAGACCTTGCGATTTGTGTATAGTGACAGCATATGCAAGAGACAGTGAGAATTGGTCTCTGAGTACGCACATGTCTTTGAAAAAATGCAAATGTGCTATTGTGCAGCCTATTTCTTTAACTTCTGCATGTGTGGTGTGGTATTTCAGCATATGTGTTTTGAAATGTACCTATTTCTTTTTTGTATGTGCTTGTTAGGAGGTTGTTGTTTGTGAGGATTTTGCTAATGATTTCTGAAGTTACTGAATTTTCTAAGTCAGCTTCAGTTCCAACATATTTACTTTGGATGTGCTCAATTTCTCAAAGGAGTTCTTTGGCTGTTCCATGTAGAAGAATGTTATTTACATTTTGCATTTCTAGAGCAGTACTTTCTGCATAGTATAATCTATGCACAAGATTCTGTATAGCAGAATTGTATGTTGCTAACATTTTGATGTGGTGGAAGGTGCTTTTGCAAGCATTTCTGAAATGCAGGCTAATAGATGCCTTCACAGACCAGCGTGGCTGCACACTGGACAGAAATCCATGGTTTGTTAAGTTTTTATTCTACTTTTGTCTTTTAGTTTCACATAGCGATTAAGGAATTGTCGTAAAGATTTGAAGGATTGTTGGCATACGTTACATATTGAGCTGCATGTCCATTTGTACACTGGACGGTTTGTTTGGGCAAAAAGAACATTTGGTTGAAAGTTTGTTGGGGAAGTTTTTTTCTATAAGGCTTTCTTTTGCCAAAGTGGTGTTTCCTACCATTTCATACTCTCGGCCATTACTGTCTATGGCAATTAATTTTGTTCTTATTTAAAAGCCCCTTCATTGAAATATGGTTCTGTGCTGCTTGTGTGAATCCATTCACCTTCACAGTGTTTGAAAAGGTATCTATATTGACATTGTGCAGGTTTAGAAGTACTGTTTCTAATGTATGAATAATTTAGTTAGTGGTTTCATTAGCTGTTTTGTTTTAATGTTTTCTATACATTCTTTTAGAGGTGGATGACTATATGGCTTGCTTTTATTCTAATCTGCTCTATTTTTTCTTAGTTTTCTATGGAGTTGCTTCTTAGTAGGCATTCTGTTCTGTCTGCTGGGAAAAATGAAAGTTTGGGTTTGAAAGTTGTGGAATGTATATGCATGTATTGTGCATGGGTGTGTTGGTGTGATTGTAGAGATGAAAAGATTGCTGTGTGATTGTGTAGTGGGATGATAGGTGTGGTTGGAAGGTTGTTAGAGTAAGAGTGTGTACAGGTGTGATGGGCTTGGGTTAGTTAGTAATGGAGTGGTTGTGTGATTGAATTAGTAGGGACATTATGATGTTTTGAAGAAAACAGTGGGTGTTATAACATAATGGTGGTGTAAAGATGGGAACACAAAGAGTGAATGCTGCAATTTAATGTGTCAGAATACCATTAATGTTGATTCAAAAAGAATACTCTAAGCTAATATATAGTGAAATTACATTGTTACAATTGTAGAGATATGCATGCTATATTAATGTACTTACTTTGTAGGATATGATGAGTGTTCTTTTTTCGGTGGCTGTCTTTGGCAATCTTCTTTCGTTTAATTGTAAAAAAATGTTAGCGGGTATATGTGGTAATATTAGAGGTTGTTAGTGATTAAGGCAGGAGGAGTTGTTGGGAAAAAGAGTTAATAAAGTTGTACTATGGTTGGTGTTCTAAAGTATGTTAACTATGTTGCTAGAACAATTGGAGTATGACTAGTGCAGTTTGGACATTAGAAGCAACAGGGCAAAAGTGGGTGTGAGAAAAAAAGGTGTATGTCTAGAAAATTTTTGTGATGTGGATAGGGCAAAAATGGGTGTGAGAAAAATATGCATGTCTAGGTTATGTTTGTGCTGTTTATTTTTATGAAAGAAGTGGTGTGTTTGTGGTGCAATGTATTTGTAATATTTTGCAGTGTTCTTAAAGAATGGGGAAACTGTGGCCTAGTGGTAATGCAATGGCAGATTGTTGTTGCTGCAGTGTTTGGTGTCTTATAGTAGAGGTTGGGAAAGAAGAGTACTTTAAACTTAATCTGAAGTGTTGTACATAGATAGTTTGGTGGTATAAAAAATATTTGTGAGTAGTTGGAGAATGGTAGCAGTGTAAAGGATGTAATGAGTGAGGTTGGAAAGTTTGACATTCATATGGAATGAAAAATGGAAAATGCTGAGCGTTTAAAAATGTTTCTTTTTAGTAGCATTTTCATGAAAGTTAAAACATGCATATTTGCATTTATAGCAGCACTCTGTGTAACTTTTTTGTAACAGAAAAGAAAAGCAGATGGAAAAGATGTGTAGAACATTTTTAAGTGGTACTTGTTGTGTGGAAGTTTACTATGTTGGAAGTACATGTATACTTGCCCACATGATGCATTCCAAAATGTAGGTGCTTTTCAAGTCTTGGTTTTTGTATTTGTATTGTAGGAGCTGTAGTTGCAATTCCACACAATAAGTTGCACTTACAAATGTTGTACACATCTTTTTGCATTTGCTTAGTCTTTTTTTACAAAGAAGTTACCCACAGTGCTGCTATAAATATATGCATGCATTTCATAGCTTTAATGAAAATGCTCCTAAAAAGAAACATTTCTAAAAACGCGCAGCATTTTCCATTTTTCATACCGCACAAATGTCACACTTTTGAATCTTACAGTCTAGTCCTGGTTTTTTTTGCATTCTGGGACTTGTAGTCCGAGCTGTAGTCTATTGATTGGAAGGGGTCATGCTGGCCAGCATGCATGCACTGCCTACATATTCCACTTCCACATACCAAGTGCCATTTAAAAATATTGTACACATCTTTTCCATCTGCTTTTGTTTTCTTTTACAAAAATGTTACACACAGTGATGCAATAAATGCACATATGCATTTTTTAGTTTCATGAAAATGCTCCTAAAAAGAAACATTCATATACACACAGCATTGTAAGTAACTGCTACTTATGTGAGCATGTGCTGAATGCTGCAATACATGTAATTTTCGAAAGTGGTTAGAAAAGAGAATGTGTTTATTGAGAAGCTTATTACAGTGTAAGTGGCAGGAACCCTGTATTTACGCATCTGTAAAAAATACTTATTAAAATATAAGCATAACTGTACTATGTCTTTTGGGATGCAAATGTTGTTGAATATGCAAATAGAATTCTTGGAGAGTTTTACAGTAGTTTCTTATGCAGGTGGCTGTGAGTAACAGGAGACAAGTACTGTGAGAGTTTAAGAGTACATCTGAACTGTTGAATTGAGATGACAGGGCTACATGTACAGTTTTTGGATGTGATTGGGCGATGGATGTGTCACTGAATGCATCCAATGAGGGAGTGTTACTAACATAAATGTAAAAAGGGTAAAACAACTGCCCCTGTGCTATGCTGGTCATGGTCACCGTAGTAGTATGCAGACACTGCATACTACTGAAACACTTGTGTACGAGCGCGATAGAAATAAAATATCAATCAATCAATCAATCAATCAATCAATCACATGCCATCCGGGTCTTTTGAAGATGCCAGGCATGGAAAGGGGAATGTGGAGACCGGGGACAATCATTGTTGTGGTGTGCAGGAAGAGTGCATTGGAATAGTTGTTTTTGTTGTGTGCAGAGAAGATGGCTATGGCTATAGCTTTGATGAAGCAGACTGTCTGGATTGTGGGTGATTTTTGGGTACATTAGTTGAAGGTGTATTGTGAGCAGGGTGAATTATCTGCTAATCTTGGATTTGAAACATTTTAGCTTTTTTGGTATAGAGTTTGAGGAATTAAGTGGGTGGACTTTATTTCTTTTTGTGATAATATGGTTACTTTCAAGCATCCAGACATCATTGTTGTTCACTGTGGAGGCAACAGTTTGGGCTATGTCACCGGAATTTCATTGCAGTTTGCTATGAAGGAATCATTTGGAAAGTTGATGGAACTGTTTCCACCTGGAAGGATTGGTTTCTCTCGAATAGCTGAAAGACAAATGTGGCTGTGTTCAAATTTATTTTGTCCACAAATTGAAAAAGCAAGGCGCAATGTGGACAAAGTTGTATGTCATTTTTTGTGGGATGTTGCAATGACATCTTTTCATAACAAAAATATCAAATTTGATTTTGTAATCATTTCTCAAAGAGATGGAGTGCATCTGACTGATGTGAAATCATATTTGTTTTTGAATGTTCAAAATGCACTGAAGACGTTTTGTGAACACATAAATATGGATTCAAGTATATTTTAGTAGTTGAAGTAAACAAAAAACGTTTGTGAAAGTTAGAAAAAATAATTAAGTTCAGTAGTACATTTGTTAGTTCAGTACATAAAACCAAATTATCAAAAAAAGATATAAGAGCCAGAAATTGAAAATAAATCTTTAGTTCTAAGACCCATCATTTTCGAACGAAAAACAATTAAAATTATTTTAAATTAGTCCAATTAACCGGTCAAATGTCCAAGGTTGGTGAGAGAGTGCCAACTAATCATGCGGGTCTATGTAGTGGTGAACTATACATTGTTTCAGAAGCCTATCCAATGCTGTTGTTATGCTATTAATATTATTTTAAGTATTTAGATGTTGGTCAAGGCGTGCCTACCAGATAAGGGGCAGCCAATGATGATACTAACACTTATATAAACTATAGTTATATATGTTTCCTTAACCAATCCCTCCACCTAGTAGATTTTTACTATTTGCCACATAGGATGATGTCATAGCTGATGTACATCGAGGTATAATGCCTTTTGTGTAATTGAAATGCCTTGAGAGTCTGAGTGAGCTACAATCTGTTGTTTGCCAGGTTTCTCTACTTTATTGAACTGATAATAAACAAGTATTTTACCATATTCTTTGAGTCTGTTGGTTATTTGGGCCTGAGATAATTCATTGTGGTAATCCCATTGAGCAGTGGGAATGCTAAAGCTGCTACTGCACACAGCAATGATGACATCACTGATGACATCACTAATTACATCAGACAAGACAATACTGATGACTTCACTGGTTTGATTAATTACATTTTGAAATGTAACAACTCTGTCTTTTAACATAAAATATATGTATATATTTCTGACTTACAAAGTACAATGTATTCTGCCCCTATTTCTTTAAATGTAACACATGGTTTGCAATTATGTAGCATAAGTAACTGATATTTTTTTGCATACTAACCAAACTTTGAATTCTGAGAACATATATTATTACAATGCACATGGGCACGTATTTTCTTTTGTATGAGATAAGTGTTTAAAATGTGTCATTTGCAAAATTATGTGTTCATGTAATATTATAACAGTAAGGAAAACTGTCCATTTAAATGTGACTATTTTCATGAAATGTACTATTAAACATTTTTCTACTTCTGCGTGTTTTTCTACTACATATAATTATCATATTTGGCCTCATTATAAGGTTGCCGGTCTGGAAACAATGGTACAGGTAAGCTTGCCGGTACCGTTGTTTCCGGCCCAGCAAACTACGAGTTCTGCGAGAGTCTGCCTTTTCACCCACCAGGTCTGAACTGGTGGGCAGAACGGCACCCGCTCACAGACCTTGACGGATGCACCGGCACTCATGAATGGTGCTGGTGCATCCGTCCTCCCCATTCCCATTGAGTCCAGTGGGACTCAAATGGGAATGGGGAGTAATATTTTCCGGCGCCCGACAATGAGGAATTACCGAGACTGCCGAGGCTGTAATGCCCAAGTAAGTCCCCATTGCCGGGTGCCAGAAAATAAATGACTCCAGCGGCAGTCATGCTGGTATTTATCAGTACGGCTACTGCCAGACTCATAATGAGGCCCATTATGTTGGAAAGACCTGAAATAAATTTACCAGAATCAGGTACCTTCCCTGCAATCATGTATTGCAATTATTTACTAATACATGAAAGTCAAACCATTTGTATAATGTTACATATATTTATTTGAATGTTTAGAAGTTGATAATGTGAGGAAGCCAGGGTATCAACAGTAAGATAACAACACAAGAGATGCAGGTTCAAGGGTGTTTATTAAACAACTTCAAAGGGGTTGGAGACTTCCTACCTTGCCCTAACTCTAGATTGGCAGTAATCTCGACCATTAAATTAAAGAAAAACAGTCCTAGCCATTCTAGTCCAAGACAATAATAATTGCATTAATACATCTATTACCCTCCTTAGGCTCAAACAACAAGGTGTGAGGGCTATGTAGTTAAATAAAAGAAAAAGTGTGTTCAACAAAAGAATCAGGGTGGCAAAGATTCACAGAAGCGTGATTCCCTACCCTATGAATTCACCTTGGGATAGTATATGGTGTGAATAGGCAACACCGTTTCTTTTAGTAAGGCACCCTCTGATTGGCTGGGCAGTTCAACAGCTTGTTCAGCTTCTGGCTGTATCAAGGTTAGGCTTCTCCCAATCTTCAAAATAAATTACTGGTAATATCTCTTTGTAAAGAAGCTTCTCTCAAGGTTCAAAATAAAGTGTTGCAAATGTCTCCTTTCAAAGAAGCTTCTTTGCTTCAAATCAATGTACAATGTTCCTTCTTTCTCAATTTACTCAGGATACCCTTTCCCAAGTGCAAAGGTTTAGCAACAATAATTAATAACATTCAGAGTTTCTCTCAATTTATTTAAGGTTCCCCTTCCCCAAGCTTTCTTCATGTCGCAGGCTTTCAAGACAGCATTGTCGGGGTGATTATCCCGGGGGCTGGCAGAGCCGTCCGTGGACCTCTGGGTTGAGGAGGCCCCAACTCCTCCCGTATCCCAGAAGGAGTATGACACATGCACACAAGGAGCAAGGCAACTACTGCTGTTCATTAGAGTAATGGCAGGGATACGCTTAGTCCGTATGCATCCAGAGAACCTCTCATCGTTAGTGGGGCTCGTAGGCCCTTTTTAAAGCAGTATGATGCGCTACTTGTGTCACCTGGGAAAAATCATCACAAAACCTATCACCACTTCAGATTGGTTCCCCGAGTGGTAGGGTTAGTATATGTCCCCTATAGGGAGAGATATTAGTGGTGGAGGACAGGTCAGGTGGTATACTTGGGCTGTTCCTAACAGTTGCTACTTTGGAATTGTTACAAGGGGACCCTTGGTGATTGGCTAAGAGTAATGGCATCAGTAATAAGCCCCCTGTATTCTGATTGGTTCTCCCGCGAGCCCCCAAGCCTGTGACCACCACTGTTCCCAGCTCACGGTGTACCTGACATTAGCAACAATGTGCAACTATGTGTTAGTGTGGACAATGGACAGGTCTGCTTATGATCTGGTGAGCATGTCTTTCCCATCCCTGTAGGTGTCCATCTTTGCCGCTTCGTTGTTGCAACCTGTGCCCCAGACGTGGGACCCTGGCGGCCTCTCGTCTTGGAAGCTTGGCGTCTTGTCAGTTCGGCTTGGTCACGTGTGGGGAGACCGTAGCTGGAGCAGAATTATGAGCATTACATTTTGTATTCTGTCTCTGAGTGCTTGGCACCTGCAGGTGTAACCTTGGCGCTGGGCGAGCAGCATGCGAGTTACAACATCGTGGCCTTGGCTGTGGGCTCTCGTTAGGGGCTGGTTCTGCATGGTCAGCACTTGTAGTTTGTTCTGAGAGGGTTTTCGTTTGTGAGGCTCCGGTCAGGGGACTCTTGCTTGCGGCCTACTTGGGCCTACTTCGCAGATGGCAGTACATGATCCATATTATGGGGATCGCAGTGTGACGAAGCATCATAGGCAGCATTAGATATACATGGTAGCGTCTTCATAGGGATAGGTAGCGAGGAAGCATCAGCAAGCATATACACAAGCTCTTCAGGCGTCTTGCATTTTTGCAGTGCTGTAGAAGGCCTATGTGAAAAATAACAATGATGCATGTCCGTGGGTGTGACAGTCCACTACGTCATAGCACTGAGTATGTTCTTCGTGTGGGTTTGTGTGTGAGTGACCAGTGTGCATGGTGGCATGTGTGTTCTTGTCTGTTGGCTATGCCGTCATGGCATCTCTAATGATGTGAATACTCATGGCTGTTGTTCTAGTCAAGCTGATCCATGTCTCAGGCATCGGTTGAGTATGGCGGGCTGGTGGGCATACTCTTCGTATGTGTAGATTTTTAAAACAGGGTTCTTTGTCATCTGGTAAGTAGATGAACTCCTCTCGTGGGGGGTGTCTGGACCGTGATCCCCTGGGCCATGGTCTGGATGAGATTGGGGGGAGGGTGTTATCCCATTCTCCCACTTCAGTCCCCCCTCTGGTCGACTTGTCGACCACAAACCCATCCTTTTCCTTATCTCCTTTCACTCTCCATACTTTAGATATTCCAGCCAGGTGCCCATAGTGGTTGACATGATCTTCAAATGACCAATACATGTAAACACAGCCGCCGCAAGGTTTGCAGAATACCCATCTTCCAAAATAGCTCCTCGGGTTCCTTGGGTTCTCCACCTTTACAGAAGGCAGATCTATGTGATTATCAAGTATTTGCTTCCGCAACCTTTCCCTTTCTTGTATAATCATGTCTGTGTGCTTGTCGTCATCGGCAGGCAGCAAACCGTGCATGCCGACCATCTCCATCATTTCGTCCGTTGTACGAGCTCTTCTTCCTTTCCATAATCTCACTCCGATCAATATAGCCACTGCCAATATAATGCATCCTGCTATTAACTTCAGGCCATCTGACAGCCATGAAGGCATCCATGACCACAGAAAGGAAAACCAGCTGCTGTCTCCTTTTACTCCTTTACTTTGTCAACCATTATCGTGTGCATCAGGGCAAGTTGCGAGACTGCTTCTGTAAGTGTTCCATTGTCGGCGTCATTGGCAGGATTAAATGTGCAACATGATTGTCCAATTTTCACACAAACTCCTCCTTCCATCACTGTGAGATGGACCAGTGCATACCTGTTTTGTAGTGCTACCATTCTTACTGCCCTCAATTCTTCTTTTATTGCATTGAATCCATTGACGGTTGAATTAATTGTCATCATTAGCTCCCAGCGGGTAATTTGGGGCCATTTTCATTTGCATATGCCTGCAGTCCTGGGTGTATTATTGATGAGAAGAACATTGCTGCTCTGCTAAATAGTCTGTGTTCTGGTGGAATGGAAGTGAGAGCTGTTTCCGATCTTCCCCATAGGTAATTCCCCGTCAGTGGTTCTCCTTGTCGTTTTACTCTTGACTGAATTGTTTTGCTGGTCTTCTCGTCTCCTCCTTCAACCGGCACAGATCTTTTCCTCCTTTTGTTACCTTCGTCCATCTTGGGGAAGTTGGCCATGTTTATGTGTTTCTGAGGCACAACCAAGGATGGTACATTAATATGTACCATAGTGCATATCCCGTTCCATGATGCAGGTAACGTGTGATATGCCTTATCGCCGCAGGCCCAATAATGATCCATTAGAACAGTTGTCCCGGCACCCCCTCAGGTATTAAAATTGTGCTTTTACAATTGATGTTATTTCCAGCATCAACATCCCCACTATGTTGATAGCAGAGTGTTGGTGCCGTTAGCGGTAATATAGTATTGGGTCTTTGGGCCTCATTACGACCCTGGCGCTAATGGTTTAACGGCGCCGTAAAGAGCGTTGGTGCCGTTAAACCACTAGCGCCTGATTACAAGGTCCCTTAGCGGGTTGGAGGCTTTAACGCCTGCTTTTTGCCAGCGTTAAAATCCAATCCGCTAAGGGACCTTGGAGCTAATTACGGCAACCGTAATATACAGTGCTGTAATTAGCGCCTTCCCCATCCCCATTATGCCCTATGGGGCAAAATGGGAATGGGGTAGGGCAAATGGTGAATGGGGAATTACCGCCCCCGCCAACCTTGTGATGGGGGCGGTAATTCTGCCATCCACCATGCCGGAGACCGCTAATAGCACCATGGTCCAGCGCCTGGGTCGTAATGAGGCCCTTTGTCTTTCTCCAGCCAAGTTAACAGTGGTACACTTTTGACCCACTCCATCCAACATTTGTGGTTAGTTTTGTTGATTGAGTTTATATTTTCTTTCGTTACCATATTGTTCCCCACCACTCCTTCCGTCCATCCTTCATTGGTGTATATCTTCCCATATATTACAATGAGAGGTCTTTCCCAGCATCCTTGTTCACCAGCAACTTTACTTGCATACCAATCGCAAGGCAGGTAGTCTAACATTACCTTCTTCATCTCTCCTTTGACAGGGCCATCCGTTATGTATCTGAACGCTTGAGTGTGTAGGCGGTAGCTTTTGTATATGTTAAGTGTTTTGATGAAGTTGTTTTCATATGATAAGTGTTTCTTGTCTTCCATTGCAATGCTACCACTGTCCCTTTATATCGTCCTTTTGTTTGGAACAGGGCCATATATATCAGGCACTCAACTGTCTCGCTGGTACTTCAGTAGCTACAAATGTCCTCGATGCACTCATGGCGTATGGGATCAACCAGCACACATAGCAGTTGTCCTTAGTTGTCTGCTTACCAATTTTGGACATGTGCTGATATCACATGTTATTTATGATGTGTGCTGAATCTGTGATATATGTGTCAATCCCATCGTTATCTTCATATGTACTACGTTTAAATCTATTCCCGTTACCTCTATTGTTACTTGTACCACCTGACACCTTACCTGTTACAGCAGAGGGTGTTACGCTCAGCCGGTATCCACGGGGACATCACTCAGCCTGTTCTGACCTCTTACAACCTCGAACCCCTCCCTGGACTCTACTCGACTGGAGACTGGGCCTGAAACACAGGATTGGTAGAGTTTAACTCCCTATTGTCTCTGTGTGCTTGAACCCCTTCTTCCCCGGGGTCCAACCCTTCCCTTTGATCCACAGCTCACCTTGTTTTCTTGGAAAGTGTGCTCTCCATCCTGCTTTCAGCGCAGGGGCACGTTGATCGATGTGGGCTTGTTGCTGCCTAGTTACTTCACTGGCAAGAGTCTGACAGGTAAGTATAATGAGTCTTTTGAACAGTTCTCTAACTTCGTTCCTTTCCTTCCTTAGATGATGGCCTAGAAATGACACCGCCGAAGATGCCCGCCGAACAGAAGGAGAGATGAATGATGGGCAGAAACGCCGCAAGGTAAGGCTGTTCCTAATAGTATTCTTGTTCTTGCAGGAGCGGAGCGCAGAAGAAAGATGCAGGCCTACTGGAGACCGATACGAACACGGTGAGCGTCACACTGCAGTTGCAGAAAACATAAAGCATGTTTCTCAGCCTGGGCATGACTTAAATAGTCTCTGGGTATCCCAGGTGTCTCTGGGCTGAACCACACCCAAAAGACTAGACTGCACATGCAGTTTTGGGAACCGAAATATGTGGGGGTATCCATCTTGTCCCCATCAATGCACTACAAGTCCAATACCCAATGTTATCCTATGGGAGAGAGTAAGTCTGGTGCCACAAGCGCCAAGTTTGATTCCAAGTGGGTCTTTGGAGGGATGGAGAGGCCCTTGAGGGCCATGTAGGTGATCATGGCCTGGCTCCAGCCTGACATCTTGGAGGGCTGGGGACATGAGGGCCAGGAATCATGACAGGGGGAGGGGGTATGTTAATTTTGGGTACAGCCACAATTCGAGAAGCATAGCGTGACTGCCAGACAGAGGCAGCAATTAGACCAGTGATGACCAACACACTACTATCTTTCTTACATACCTAATATAACTGGCATTTTGTTCTTACCTTTGCTGAGGTCCTGCAGCTTATTTTTGTGATGTTAAAAATGCCCGCCTGAAAATCACTAGAAAGTATGCGTTAATGTGTTAGTTGTCAAGCTCTCCCTATTAGATAGTCGTTCAGTGCCCAGGCGAAAAGCTGCTCCCATGATAATCTCAGTGACCTATCTCTCAGAGCTGGTAAGTGCTTGTGAAGATGTGGGAATGCTTGTTCTATGGCCAAAATGAACGTGTTGTAATACACACGTAACCTCCTTCTTGAAAGATATTTTGGTCTTCTTATATGGGATACAAATTGGTGTGACAGGGCCTCAGGGGTGTCGTCATCTGTGGGCAGCATTAACCCCTGGGCAAAGATGCAACATTAGTAACTTCACTATTTCTTCATACAAAAAACATGTACGCGCAATACCTGAATGTGCGAGATAAAAAGAGAAAGAGAACATGCATGTGTTTGCAAGTGTGGTGCAACATTACAACATAGTAGGCAATGTCCTTTATTCAGATAGTTGCATGGGCGGGCTGGCTGGGGCAGAGTTTTGTTTGATCTGGGATCTCGTGACCATGGGGTGGGCTGCGGGTAAATGTCCAGGGTTCATAGAGTCTGGGTGGGGGTGGGTCAGGGGCAATGTCACAATTGTCTTTTGCTGCAGACACTGCTTGTTGTCCTTTGTAGTTTATGTTGCTGCGTTGGCCCTGTCCTCAAAGCTGGGGCGGGTCTTATCTTTGTAGGGCTTGACATCATACAAGTGGTTCCATACCTTTGTATCGCTCAGTTTCACTGCTCTGGGAGCTACTGCTTCCACCAGGTGGGGCCATGTAAAACGAGGGCTGTTCCACCTTCTATTAAAGTCCTGGAGGAGAACGCTGTCTCGTTCCGCAATAGTCCAGTTTGTTTTTTGTTCTTGTTCCTCTTTAGTTTCTTCTTGTTCAGTAGTCTTCGACCCGCCCTGCGTGTGCTCGAGCTGTTGGGAGATAAAGGCAACACTAGTAATCAAGGAAGATACATATTGATACATTTCATCACCAAAAACATCTGCAGAGCTGTCATAATCAGTGAAGGCCATTGATGGTGGTGTAAGTGTAAGGCGCATCTGACGTACAGTCACCACCTCGTGGGGTATGAGGTGGTTATCTGACCCTGGCTTATTCCTTAACTCAAACAGAGCCAAGGGGAGACAGTACAACCAGCTTTTCTTAGTAGTCTGCTGTATCTTTGCTATTTCTTCTTTCAGGAGGCCATTCAAGCATTCACATTCACCGTTAGCCTGCAGGTGATATGCACATGCAAACTTGTGCTTGATGCCAAGTAGTGCAGTAATGTGCTCAAACATTTAATTTGCAAAGTGCGGGCCATTGTCTGACCGCAGCACTTCGCAAAATCCCCACCTGGGGAAAACGTCCCTCACTAAAAATGTTGCTGCTCTGAAGGCGTCCGCGTGGGAGAATGGCCCAGCCTCAATCCACCTTGAGAATGGGCATACCACTACAATCATGCATCTGTGTCCTTGACATACATTGATCATGTCAACGTAGTCAATGTGAAGGTGCAAGAAGGGTCCTCTGGCCGGGGTATAGTACCATTTATCACTAGAAGCATGTGACCGGCTGTGAACTGTTGACATGTTAGACAATTACTGATAAAGTTTGCAACGTGTGAATGTATATTGGGACAAAACCATGCTTCTTTTATTCGTGCTGCAATTGCTTCTTTTCCTGTGTGTGTTGGATGGTGTAGCTGAGTCAGTGCTGTGTTCAACAGGGCTAGTGGCATAACCACCATCCCTGTATTGTTTTGACGCCATAATGCATTTGTGGGGGACATTGTGCACCCTCTTTTTACCCATAGCTCCTTTTCCGCCATGGATGCAGCTGCCTGCAATTCCATGATCTGTGTTTCAGGGATGTGTGTGTACCCCTCCTTCATCAACATCTGTCTTGCTCCCCTGCTCTCTTTATCCTGCTGTTTCTCTGGGAGGGTCCACTTGTCGCCATAATATGTAGCATATTTGGCATGTGCGTCTGCTGTTTCATTACCTTTTGAGATAGTGTCATCTCCATTTGTGTGTGCTTGACATTTTTCCAGGGCTATTTCTTTAGGATCATTAATTACTTCAATCAGTTCAGCAAGTAGGAGGGCATGTTGTACCGGGGTACCACCAGCTCTTCTAAACCCTCTTCTTTGCCATTGTATTAATCCTGAGTGCACCGTTGATGTTACATATGCACTATCTGAATAAATTGTTATTCTCTTGTCATGGCTCTCCTTTAGTGCCAAAATTAGGGCCACTAGCTCCGCTGCCTGAGGCGAGTGATTTTGTGGCAGTTGGACACATTTTACTGGGAAATACATCCAATCTTCTGTTAGCCTGACTACTGCTGCTCCTGTCCTTCTTATCCCATCGCTCTGATCAATGGTTGAGGACCCATCAATATACATTATCTCTCTCCCCTCTAGGGCATTTTCTTCAACCTTCCTTGTGCTGGAGTACATTTCGATGGCCTGTGTGCAATCATGAATGTAGTCACCATCTTTAACCACCTCTGCTATGAACGTCGCTGGGTTTACATTGCTGCATCTTACAATTGTCAGTTCTGGTCTGGAAAGTATTATCTCATATCCTGATGCCCTCTGTGTCGTCAATGTGGATTTGGGCTTGTTTAAAATGGCGAAGAGTGCATGTTCCACAAATAGTGTGGTAGGGCACCCCATTGTTATTGAGGATGATTTATCCACCGCAAATGCTGCAGCGGCGAGGCTCTGTTCACAAGGGAAGTGACCCGACATTACAGGGTCCAAGTGTCCGCTGTAAAAAGCTACTGGTTTGTGTCCCATGCTCGTTTTCTGAGTCAGTACTGCCTTCATTACTGCTGAGTCGCAATGCGAAAAGATAAAGAATTGATGTTCATAGTTTGGAGTGGCCAGTACTGGTGCTGTTGAGATGGCATATTTTAATTCTTCAAATGCCTCTTTCATTTCCCTTATCCACCCCAACCTTTTGTCCCCCTTCTGTGCTTCTCTGAGGGCCTCAAGTAGGGGTCCTATGTATGAGCTGTAATCAAAGACCCACGACCTGCAGTAGTTGCACAGGCCCAGGAACTGCTGCAGTTCCCTCACTGCCAGGGGTTGCAGTGTGTTTTTTATCGCTTGTGCTCTTTGTGGGGAAATGTGTCTTCCATTCTGTGAGATGAGTTGACCAATGTAGAGCACCTGGTCTTGGCAGTACTGTAGCTTTCCCTTGTCTACCTTGTACCCCTTTTCAGCTAACACTGTGAGCATTTTAACTGAGTCCTTTCTACATCGTTCTTCTGTGGTGCTGCAAATGATGATGTCATCGACGTATTGCAGCACTGTGCTGTCCATTTCAACGTTTCCCAGATCCATTTGGATCACTCTGTTGAATATAGATGGTTATTCACAGTACCCTTGGGCAACCTAGTGTGTTTCCACTTTGTGTTACGGTATGTGAAGCTTGTGAGTTCCTGTGAGTATGGGTGCAGAGGTATTGAGAAAAATGCATTTTTGAGGTCAATCACAGTGAACCGTGAAGCCTCTGCTGGTATCCCACATAGTATGGTAGCTGGGTTAGCTGATATAGGGTACTCTGCCTCGACAATGTTGTTTAAAGGCCTAGGGTCCTGGATAAAACGCCAAGATCCTCCTTTCGCTTTGCGTACAGGGTAAACAGCAGTGTTGCAAGGTGATTCTGATGGAACTAGTATAACATTGTTTATCAGGGCCATTATTGTTTCATATATGCCCTCATCTACCTCTTTTGATAGCGGTATTGTTTCACTGTCGGTAGTATGGCTCCTTTTTTCAATTTTATTTTCATTCCGATGCTTTTGATGCAGCCAACGTCATATGACTGGTAGTCCACAGAGATGCTGGTACTGCTGCCAGGTCCTCCTCATAAAATTGCACTGGCGTAGGGGCAGGTGCCTCTAGTGCCATTGCCATTTTCTGTGCCAACTGCTTGTATGTTACCTTCAGCCAAATGTTAATGCTCATCCCAAACACCATCGCTCCTTCACCATTGTCGTCTGAGAAGAGCTCCTCATCAGACACATGTGTGAACCTGCACCCCTCTGCCAGTGCTATTACTGCTCTCCATGCCATCCCCTCCCTGTCTTGGGCATGCACCGCTATGTAGTCTGCTGTGGCCATAATGCTCTCGATGCTTACTGAAATCATTTTACCCTCACTTTCACCTACTGGTGTCTCTGGTCTGAATAAGTATGCTGCTGGCCTTCTCCAAACTTTGCCCTCAATTCCAGGCAACCATGCAATCGCCATGTCTGTTCCATATTGGAATACTTCTGCATCTACAGGCTCAGCCCGGGCCACTGTTTTACCACAGTAAGCCTGCAGTATTTGTCGTGCTGTGAGCATGTTAATTCCTGGTGTAGAGCAAATTATGCCTTTTTCCGTGAATGATATTGTCATATTCAGTCCACTCATTATGTCCCTCCCCAGTATGTTAACTGGTGACTGCTTCGAGTACAGAAGTGGGAGAGATATGTCATGGTCTCCTATAGATAAAGTGATGTTATCAGTGAAGGGAATCAATCTTCGAGCCCCACAGAATCCTTGAGTGTGCATGGCTTCGCCTGACAGTTTAAAATTACCCTCCCTTATGCAGGACTTAGTGGCCCCCGTGTCAACCAGGAAGGACATTTTTTTGTCACCTATCGCTACCTGTATGCGTGGTTCCTCCGCACTATTAGGTGTTACCGATAGGATGGGACACATCAAAGACATATGTGGGCTGTCCTATTGTGGATATAGTGACTGACCGCTTCCTGAGTAAGGGTTATGACCCAATATCGTCGCCTTCCCCAGCTGTGTGTGTTGTAGTTGTTCATTGGATGTTGATACTGCATTGTCCTGTACTTGTTTGAGCTGTTGGACCGGTTGCAGTTGATGGTGTAGTGTTGATATCGTCTGTTGCTGTTGTGGTGTGTTTGTTTGTACCTGTTGCTGTGGTGGTGCTTGTTGTTGTAGGCATTGTTGTATTCCCTGTTGTTGTTGAACCTGTTGTTCTCCAATATGCCCTTGTTCCCTCCATGCTGGTTGGGTGGGCCTCACTCTACATGTGTGCGACATGTGTCCCACCATCCCACAGATCCAACATATTGGCGGTTCTCTGGGCTGCCATGGGAAACTCCCCGTGTTGTCCTGGTATCCTTGCTGTCCGTTAGTATAGTATCCTCGGAACCCTCCCCCTTTCTGTTGTACATGCTGGCTATATCCTCTTCCTCTCATCATGCCGCCCCCCCGCTGTAGGTATTATAGTATCCATTTCCTATTGTCATATATCCTCCTCCTGCAGGAGCTGTGTATGGTGGGGTTGGTGGCATCTGCTGTGTTATAATTTGGGTTGGCTGTTGTAATTGCGCTACTTGTTGTTGTGTTGTGTCTTGTGCAACCACTACTTGGGTGGGGGCTGGTGCTGCTACCACTGGCGTTGTTATCAGTGCTCTTTTCATTGTATATTTAGATAGCTTTTTCTGTACCAATTTTGCCTCCTCTGCCTTTCTATCCTCTTCCTTTTGTTTCATCTTTTCTTGCCACATCCTGCAGTGATGTATTATAGTTAATTGTATTTCTGGCCAGGCCTTAGCTTCTATCCCCACTATTTTCTTCAGCTGCCTTTGAACTGGCTCCAGTAGCCCCCGTACTAATATGTGGTAAAAAATTGCTGGTGTCTTATCCCACTGCTCCCTAGTTTCTAGGCGCCACTTCTCCTGAATCTTCTGGATGTAATCAACAGCATCTTCATTCTCACGCATCTTGCGTGACATATTGCTCCTATGTCTGACGTGTCTGAGTACTGAACCCTTAATGCCTGCCACAGAGCATGACTGCAGTTGGCAAATGGTGCTCCATCATGTGACGTGTCTGTTATTGTAACCCCTGGGAAGCCCGCCCTCTTCCAAATGTCATCAGCAGCATCCCCTAATATCGACATTAATAGTCCCTTCACGTCACCCACCGCTAGTTTTTGCCCCGCAGTGTGTTTTTCCATCTCATATATCCACTTTCCTGCTCCTCCACTTAGTGATGGGAGTCCGCATTTTATGTTCTCTTTGTCAGCATGTTTTCAGGTGACATATTGTGGTCTGGCCCCTCCCCTTTCCAACAGTGGCATTAAATTGGTAATGTCAGTGTACTTGTCCTCTTCCTCTGTGTCAGGTAATTCTGTTATTGTGTCAATATTACAGTGGTTTGTCCTATCTTCTCCATTATCCTTCCTCCCTCGTCTATTACCCTCTTGCTTCACCGCGGGCGTGTTTGCCCGCTCTTCCGGCCTATGTCCTGGGAGGTCTCTGAGTCTGCCGACATATGGTGTGTGCGCAGGGGTTGGTGTTAGTGGGCGTTGTGGGAGTGGTGTTGGTGTTACTGTTTGTGGCGTCCCCTTTCTACTTCACTTCCCTGCTCTGCACCTTCCTTATCTTCGTCCCTTTTCCCGCACGACCATGGTGACTCGCGGTTAGTGCATGTTATGTACAGTTTATCTAAATCTCCCTCCTTTCATCTATTCCACTTTTCCCCAAACATTCTTCCTCCTCACTGCAAAATCCATCAAGAAAAGACAAACCCCACTCTGTGCGTTTTCCACCCACTGTCACCGTCCATAAATCTATTAAGTCCGCTTCCTGGTGCTCTTCTCCTTTTGCAGTTACCCCTTTAGTTGACGTTGTGTATGTTGTTACTCCGTGCTCCACCCTCCTTTCTTCACTCTCTTCATCATGGTTCCACATTATTTCAACACCTATTTCCGCTCTCTTCCTCTTCAATTCTTCCATCACCTCACTGCTTACCTTCACTAATATTCTTTCTTCCTCCTCCTTCCTTTCCCATTATTCCCTTTCCTTCTTTAATATGCTCTCTATGACTTTACCTTCTTCATATTTCCTGGCGCTTTCAGATAGTATTTTCTTTTTCCACAGTCCCATTTCCCTTTCCTTCTCCTCCTCCCTCTGTTTCATGTCTCATTGCTCCGCGTGTGATACCCTCTCTGCTGTTGCCTTAAACCTATCCCCCTCCCTCTTCCTCTCTTCCATTCACTCCCTCATCCTTTCCTGCTCGTCTCTGTTCTCCTTTCTCTCCTTCTTCCTTCCTCTTGTTTCTTGTTCGAGGTGCCTGATCAGTGTGCTTCGTGTGTCTCTTAATTCAGCCAACCTTTTCTCCAGCATCTCTTCCTCTACCTGTGACAGTTGGCCATCTCTTGTCTTACTCACCTCGGTCCCTGTCTGTGTGTTACCCATGTCTTCCTTAGTGATCCTCCTTACTGTGTCTTCTTCTTCCCCTGTTAATGTCCCTCGCAATTTCAGGAGCACCTGCGCTCCTATCCATTCGTCTTGTCCTATGTTTGCAATTAGTTCCTCACTTTTCTTCCCTCCTTTAGCACCTGCCTGCGTAAAGCTTGAACCTACCATGCTCGTCACCTCCTCCCCCCTCTGGTAGCTATCTGTAGCGGCAAATGGTGGAGGGTTGTATGCAGGGTTTGAGTACCCTTCTGCGGCTGTCAGTTGCTGTCTGGCAGCTTCTCTTAATTCCGTTACTGGGTACAACCCACCTTCCTCTTTCTTCACTACTTTCGCCAGAAGCATATTTTCTGACCCTTCCTTTTTCACCTTCTCGTCTGATACTGTACCTGATCCCTCTTCCTCCTTCTTTCCCTCTTCTGTGCATAGTGCATTGCTGCTTGCCATGCCCATGCCCTCTTCGTTGTCTTTCTCCTCCTTCACTCTCTTCGTTTCTTTGCTCCCTTTCTCTTCTGCCGCTCCTACCATGTTAAACATCCTCATTGCCCCTGGCTTGGTTCCCTGAAACATCTTCCATAAGTTGAACATCTCTATATGGTGAGCTAATTTCTTCCCCTTGTACGTGTTGTGTATGTATGTCAATAGCGAGTGTTGGGTGTATGGATCAAAGCTGCCGTTAGGTGGCCACGGTGTCAATATTTTGTTGTCCGTTCCTTGCGTCCAGTCAGTACTATACTTGATAATTTTCTCCTTGTATGGTGCGAGTGTTGTGCAAATGTGTTGAAGGGGTGTAGTTAAAGCGTTTCCCCACACCCCAGACCCCGTCCCGTAATGTGTGGCCGTGTTACACTTTACTTTTCTCCAACAGTAACCTTCTTTACCTGGTCCCGTAAACTGGGGACTTCCGACCGTCTTACTGAAAAGTAATACAATTACTAATGTACAGTTCTTCTCCTTTGTTAGCTGTTCCGCTTGATGTCGCTATTATGGTCCCCTACAGCCGTGGCGCACAAAGCCCTCTACGGCTGTGTGCCATGTGTGACGTGCTTTTACAGCTGCCCCACCTTTCCTTCTTCTTCAAACCCCTCCCTCCCCTTGTCAACCACCTTTCTTAGCGTGACCAGCGTTCTCTGTGCACGGTCACCTCTCCCCTTTTCGCCCCTCCCTTATCAAGGGTTGCCGGCATTCTCCGTGTGTGGCCTCCTCACCTTGTCTGTGCTGGCCTTTCCCCACTTCCTATCCCCCTGCCACCCCTTGATCAACTCGAGATGGTTGCTGTATCCTATAGAACCCCTACAGGTGACGTCACCAACTTCTTCAATTATTACCGGTAAGAAACTATAAGATAATGAAAAGAGAGCATGATAGGTTGTAACCCTTTTGTCCCCTCTAACCCCTACAGCTGTCCTCTCGCTACGACCAGAGCAAGGAAAACCACAATAAACTCATAATCGGAGTGCGCACACTGCGTCGCCTCGCGTGTGATATGCTCCTCACCAGGGGAGCTTAACCAGCCAATTATCTTACGCACTTGGAAACTAAATAGCTACCTTCTGCGGGGAAACTTCATCTAACTAACAAGCTTCAACACTCAATCAGTAGGGATCCTCATCTACTCATTGATCTAAAACGCCAATTCGTAGGAAAGCTACACCCCTTCCCTACAGGTGCCAGCGATCTGAACAAATCAGTGCCTTCTGACAACCACACGTGGTGCCTTTCAGCTCCACGCAATTCACTCCATGACGCGATAGAAGATGGCCGTCGTGCCTGTCCTGCCACCACTCACTCGTCGACCGTCACTTTAATTATCAAATCTTTTATAACACACTGTAAATACCACCCGCCACCCTTTTCACAACTCCTCCCCCCCTCCCGTACAACGTTACGTTGCTTGTTGGGTGTGTCATACTCACCAAGTTCTCTTGAGGTGGGGTCGCTCGACTGCGTGTACCCCTCCAAAGCGGCTCGCCACCTCCCCTCGTCTGGACCACGTCTGGACACTCACCAACCGCGGGCAGAATACTTCTCAAGTCGGCTCCCGAGGGCCAATATCTGGATTACACTTTCTGGTCTTCTCGCAGTTCTGTGATGGTCCTGTAGTCCTCAAAAGGGGGCAACGGCAGAGGGGGCCACGCTGCCAGGCCGCCTCGTAGCAAGGGGCCTTGGAATAATGCTCTCAGGGAAACAGACCTCAACCTATTCTCAGCAGTGCCTCCAGCTTGTCGGGGTGATTATCCCGGGGGCCGGCAGAGCCGTCCGCGGACCTCCGGGTTGGGGAGGCCCCAACTCCTCCCGTGTCCCGGAAGGAGTATGACACACGCACACAAGGAGCAAGGCAACTACTGCTGTTTATTAGAGTAACGGCAGGGATACGCTTAGTCCGTATGCATCCGGAGAAGCTCTCATCGTTAGTGGGGCTCACAGGCCCTTTTTATAGCAGTATGACGTGCTACTTGCATCACCTGGGAAAAATCATCACAAAACCTATCGCCACTTCGGATTGGTTCCCCGAGTGGTAGGGTTAGTATATGTCCCTTATAGGGAGAGATATTAGTGGTGGAGGACAGGTCAGGTGGTATACTTTGGCTGTTTCTAACAGTTGCTACTTTGGAATTGTTACAAGGGGACCCTTGGTGATTGGCTAAGAGTAATGGCATCAGTAATAAGCCCCCTGTATTCTGATTGGTTCTCCCGCGAGCCCCCAAGCCTGTGACCACCACTGTTCCCAGCTCACGGTGTACCTGACATTAGCAACAATGTGCAACTATGTGTTAGTGTGGACATTGGACAGGTCTGCTTATGATCTGGTGAGCATGTCTTTCCCATCCCTGTAGGTGTCCATCTTTGCCGCTTCGTTGTTGCAACCTGTGTCCCAGACGTGGAACCCTGACGGCTTCTTGTCTCGTAAGCTTGGCGTCTTGTCTTTTCAGCTTGGTCACGTGTGGGGAGACCGTAGCTGGAGCAGAATTATGAGCATTAGATTTTGTATTCTGTCTCTGAGGGCTTGGCACCTGCAGGTGTGACCTTGGCACTGGGCGCGCGGCATGCAAGTTGCAACATCATTGCCTTGGCTGTGGGCTCTCGTTAGGGGCTGGTTCTGCATGGTCAGCACTTATATTTTGTTCTGAGAGGGTTTCGTTTGCGAGGCTCCGGTCAGGGGACTCTTGCTTGCGACCTACTTGGGCCTACTTCGCAGATGGCAGTACATGATCCATATTATGGGGATCGCAGGGTGACGAAGCATCATAGGCATCATTAGACATACATGGTAGCGTCTTCATAGGGATAGGTAGCGAGGAAGCATCAGCAAGCAGATACACAAGCTCTTCAGGCGTCTTGCATTTCTGCGGTGCTGTAGAAGGCCTATGTGAAAAATAACAACGATGCATGTCCGTGGGTGTAACAGTCCGCTACGTCATAGCACTGAGTATGTTCTTCATGTGGGTTGGAGGTGTGAGTGACCAGTGTGCATGGTGGCATGTGTGTTCTTGTCTGTTGGCTATGTCGTCATGGCATCTCTGACAATGTGAATACTCATGGCTGTTGTTCTAGTCGAGCTGATCCATGTTGCAGGCGTCGGTTTGAGTATGGCGGGCTGGTGGGCATACTCTCATATGTGTAGGTTTTTGAAA
Source organism: Ambystoma mexicanum (assembly GCF_040938575.1). Classification (NCBI taxonomy): domain Eukaryota; kingdom Metazoa; phylum Chordata; class Amphibia; order Caudata; family Ambystomatidae; genus Ambystoma; species Ambystoma mexicanum. Next base: position 398,434,851 of record NC_090939.1, read on the forward strand.
CAGGGAACTTTGTCATCTGGTAAGTAGATGAACTCCTCTCGTGGGGGGTGTCTGGGCCGTGACCCCCTAGGCCATGGTCTGGATGAGATTGGGGGGAGGGTGTTATCCCATTCTCCCACTTCAGCATAGCCTTGACTTTACCACTATGCCTGATGTTTCCCCTGTTTTAGCAATGCTTTCTCGTAGTTGTATTATGGCCAAATAGGCCTCTACTCTACCGGGCCCAATCTCCTCTTAAATTGTTTCAATTGACAGGCTCCCCTCATTCCGGCACAAGCTGTTATGTTCATTTTTCACTGCAATGCTTTCTTTCTGGAGAGCTCCCCTTGATCGGGCGCAAGCTCTTTTGTTCTTCTTTCACACTTTGTACTTGAAAGATCCCCTTGATTGGGTGCAAGCTTTTTACATGGATGCTGTGTCACCGGTTTAGTTCCACTTTTACATTCAGAGACTTTCGACTGTGCCGTCTTCACTACATCATGACCACTCTGATACAATATATCATCCTGTTGCTTTAAAGCAATATTCACTCTTTCAGATGTAGTTGCTGGTTTACATGCAATTGATTTCTTTCATGGCAAATCAACCAGGCTTTTGCTTTACTATCTCACATCACTGACCAGTTGTTGCCGTTATTCAGTTTTCACTTTATTCATGGAATTTGTAGGCTTTGTGGTTTATCAAGCCTCCCCAAATTACATCTGTTGGTGGGAGGTAAACAGGCTTCTCATCAAGGACTTCTAGAAGGACACTCTCTGCTTAACTCCATCAGCTGCCACTTGGAAATGTGGGTCTCTTGCCAGGCCTTCTTGCAGCCTTACCACAGCTTGCTTTCCAGGTTTCACTTTCTCAGGTTTAGTGGCTAACTTAGTCCGGTCCTGTCTTGGCTCCAGCCTTGCTCTCTGAGTGCTTGAGATTTAGGTTGGGATCCTCTGCTGGACTTATCATTTCAGTTTCCCTTCTGGCTTCCCAAGAGCAACTGCCTTCTCTCCCTGTGCAGCCTCCTTTTATACACCTGTGAGGTGTTATTGAGTGCAGGTGTTTTGTCAGGGTTGGGTCTGCCTGAGCTTGCCTGACTCTATTAGTGGGACCACTTACTATTAAGATGGGATAGTCTGTCTTCTGTCTCTCAAGGGGTTTTCCCTCAGTAATATTCATATTCTTAGTCCCTCTCTTCCTCGTCCCAGTCCTAGGGTATTTCAATATTGGAATGGGATTATGAGAATTGTGGTGTTCTTCAAAAAAGGGATAAAGATATGGTAAATTAGTGTCAGGAAAGAGGTTTTAATGTATGGTTGTTGAAAAGTGGGTCTCGAGGAAAGAGGGGTAAATCTCATGTTGGAATTGAGGGGTGGTCTTTGTTTTCACTGATGGTTTCACCTTCTCTTCAGTATGGCAAAAGTTTGGGATAGAATGGGACTTTTGTGACAATATCCCATACAGACAGAGGGGATGTCGGGTAGGCGTGCATCAAAAGAAAGGAGATACCACGTCGCACCCAAGGGCATTCCTTCTGCAGTCCCCAAGGACCTCGGGCCCAGGTGATCCTCCCTCGCTTGTCCACTCCCAGGGTTGGGATCCAAGCGTGATGACCCTTCCTACGCCACCTGAAAAAAGGATCCCTAGGGACTATATGTGAGAATACCCTCAGGTTTCTCACAAGTACTAAAAATGAATGTGCCACACATAATCATATCATACTTCTGTATCAGTGTATTGTTCCAAGTCATGTTGTTAAAATTGTTAGGTGTAATAAAATAAAATATATATCAAAAGAGGCCAACACATTTTTCTAACTTAGTTAATCAATAATGCCACATTTGATTTAATTATTGATCTCATTGCTGATGTCATGTATGATGCGATTATTGATGTCACCAGTGATGCCATCAGTAACGTCATATGTGATGTCATCAGTGATGTCATCTGTGATGTCATCATTGTGGTCATATGCTGCGCAACAGGGATCCATAGTTATGGTGGGCTTGCTTGAAATGAGATTTCAGGGGTTTTGTTGCATTAAATCTGATAACCTTATGTCTCTCTAAATCAAGGTAAAGAAGGAGGCCTGTCATAGTCTCGGTCTAATTCAAAAAAGCAGTGTCGAATTATGCTCCATTCGTGGATTTTGCTGGTTATTTAAGGTCAAACAGGTTGAAAGAGAAGAGCAATTCAGTAAAGCAGAAAAGAGACTGTCCGACAGGAGAAAGACCGACTGGCTGACCTGAAAGTAGAAAAAATCTCCTTCAAATGGTCTTTTCCACATAGGACTAAATAAAGAGGCTGTACCCAAGACAGAAACAGATTACCTGGGTGGGATTCTGGAAGTAGGTGGACAGGCTGAAGAAATTATCAGGTGGTGATGCCTGAAGCAGACTGATGTGCTTAGTTGTCATGGGTCTTTGAAAGACAAACCAAAAGTGAGTACAAAGATCACACAGTATTTACACAAATGACCTAATTAATTAAATCCCAGATAGCAATTACAAATATTTTTGGAAAGCCTGTTTAAAAGCTATGTCACTAAAAGGGGTAATATACTGCAGTGTGTGTGTGCTTTGTGTGTCCACTTGGAGGCTGTGATTGCAAAAATAATGTAACAATCTCTATCCTTTTAAGGAAAGCCAAAAAGTACAGATCGGACACATAGTTGACCCATTCCTTTTACCTGGCACCCAAGAACAGTCCATATTAAATTTTATTATGAGATATGCCTTTTATTAACATCTACGCACACATCCCACCCACTAATCAAAATCCAGACGAACAGAGAAATATGTATTGACATCAGACCCCCTTCCTAAAAGGAACCAAAAGTTCAGATTACTCACTGACTCCAATTCTTCAGAATATGTTACCTTCATTATTTATATGGGAAAAGGAATGCATCCACGCGTGGGAGAAGAGATTTTTATTCGTACAGTGTATGCTTCTTAGGGAGCTCTGATAAAGTGTCTCGCAGACTTCCTGCATACGCATGACTGATGCTTTGGTCTCAATCTGTTATCACGCTTTTGAGTCTCCCATCTTAGAGATGGCATTACTGCCATGTTCGATTAGCTGACATTTCACAGGTTTCCTTGAGGGTTGCGTAAAAAGTATGAAACTCAACATCTAGAGGCACTGCATACCTTCCTCAAAGTGTGTTCAAATGACAGTCGGATCACAATAAGCGCAGACAACCATCCAATGCTATTTGCATTTTCCAGTCGTTAAAAGGAAACCTTTGCTCAAAGCAATGCTCTACGATAAATTATACTTTTCTACTGTGTGAAAGGAACCCTTTTTTATTTTGGTACATACATCCCATTACCATTACGCAGGCTTATAGTACTCATTGTTGAAATAGTTAAGATTACACAGTAGGGCTGTACCGAACTTCGGCTTCGAGTCCCTATTCTGCCGAAGTTCGGCTGAAATACAGCTATCCGGCTTCGGCAGAATAGTTTCTGTTTAGGGACTCGAAGCCGAAGTCCACTTTCTATGATTAGCTGCCCTCTCCCTGTTTGGGAGATGACAGCCAATCATAGAATGTTTGACAGTGTTCAGGCTGCAGAAGCCAAACAAGCTGTTTGCCTATTGGCTTCTGCAGTCTGACCACAGAGGAACCAGCCTAACGTGTTGAAATAGGAAGCGAGGGAAGGGAACAGTTCTTCCCTTCCCTCACTTCCTATGCCAGCACCCGGACCCAATCACCAGGTAAGTGACCCGACTCCCCCCCCCCCATACCCCCTCATCACGGTGAGGCTGCGGGGCCTCAGGGAACCCCCGCGGCCTCACCGCAATAATGTTCTGTTTGTCGGGCCACCGGTGCAAAGCCGGTGGCCCGACGTTTATTTTGCATTGGGGGGCCGCTCCTACAGGAGCGGCCCCCCCAGACTCATGAGGCCGCCGGGGCACTTTGCCGACCCCGGCGGCCTCGGTGCCCCCCATCCCCCTCACCACGGTGAGGCCGCGGGGCCTCAGGGAACCCCCGCGGCCTCACCGCAATAATGTTCTGTTTGTCGGGCCACCGGTGCAAAGCCGGTGGCCCGACGTTTATTTTGCATTGGGGGGCCGCTCCTACAGGAGCGCCCCCCCCAGACTCATGAGGCCGCCGGGGCACTTTGCCGACCCCGGCGGCCTCGGTGCCCCCCATCCCCCTCACCACGGTGAGGCCGCGGGGCCTCAGGGAACCCCCCGCGGCCTCACCGCAATAATGTTCAATTTGTCGGGCCACCGGTGCAAAGCCGGTGGCCCGACGTTTATTTTGCATTGGGGGGCCGCTCCTACAGGAGCGGCCCCCCCAGACTCATGAGGCCGCCGGGGCACTTTGCCGACCCCGGCGGCCTCGGTGCCCCCCATCCCCCTCACCACGGTGAGGCCGCGGGGCCTCAGGGAACCCCCGCGGCCTCACCGCAATTATGTTCAATTTGTCGGGCCACCGGTGCAAAGCCGGTGGCCCGACGTTTATTTTGCATTGGGGGGCCGCTCCTACAGGAGCGGCCCCCCCAGACTCATGAGGCCGCCGGGGCACTTTGCCGACCCCGGCGGCCTCGGTGCCCCCCATCCCCCTCACCACGGTGAGGCCGCGGGGCCTCAGGGAACCCCCGCGGCCTCACCGCAATTATGTTCAATTTGTCGGGCCACCGGTGCAAAGCCGGTGGCCCGACGTTTATTTTGCATTGGGGGGCCGCTCCTACAGGAGCGGCCCCCCCAGACTCATGAGGCCGCCGGGGCACTTTGCCGACCCCGGCGGCCTCGGTGCCCCCCATCCCCCTCACCACGGTGAGGCCACGGGGCCTCAGGGAACCCCCGCGGCCTCACCGCAATTATGTTCAATTTGTCGGGCCACCGGTGCAAAGCCGGTGGCCCGACGTTTATTTTGCATTGGGGGGCCGCTCCTACAGGAGCGGCCCCCCCAGACTCATGAGGCCGCCGGGGCACTTTGCCGACCCCGGCGGCCTCGGTGCCCCCATCCCCCTCACCACGGTGAGGCCGCGGGGCCTCAGGGAACCCCCGCGGCCTCACCGCAATAATGTTCAATTTGTCGGGCCACCGGTGCAAAGCCGGTGGCCCGACGTTTATTTTGCATTGGGGGGCCGCTCCTACAGGAGCGGCCCCCCCAGACTCATGAGGCCGCCGGGGCCCTTTGCCGACCCCGGCGGCCTCGCTGTGAAAAGTGCTCACTCCTTGAGCACGGTGAGGCCGCGGGGCCACAGGGAACCCCCGCGGCCTCACCGCAATAATGTTCTGTTTGTCGGGCCACCGGTGCAAAGCCGGTGGCCCGACGTTTATTTTGCATTGGGGGGCCGCTCCTAAAGGAGCGCCCCCCCCAGACTCATGAGGCCGCCGGGGCCCTTTGCCGACCCCGGCGGCCTCGCTGTGAAATGTGCCCCCCCCTCACCCCTTGAGCACGGTGAGGCCGCGGGGCCACAGGGAACCCCCGCGGCCTCACCGCAATAATGTTGTGTTTGTCGGGCCACCGGGCCAAAGCCGGTGGCCCGAGATTGTATTGCATAGGGGGGCCTAAAAAAAAAAAAACTATTCGGCTCACTATTCGGCTCCGGCCGAATAGTTGACAAACTATTCGGTATCCGGCCGAATACTAAATATGCTATTCGGTACAGCCCTATTACACAGTGACAAAATAATGTGCAGACACAGAACAAATAACATGAACTGAAACATTTCAAAAACAGGGAATCCACGTTTTACGCAAGTAATTGATAGTATATGTTTGCAGGTACAAAACGCATACATTGAATGTGCAGAAGCGTATCTATTATCCTCAGAAAATGCGTAGCAGCCTTCGACTTAACATCGTTTGCATGGTTGCTCCGGATCTCTTCAGCTGCCGATTTGGTAATTTGCTAAAGAAAACGATTTCTGCCTCTTCCTGTGCCAGAAGGTAGACAGGCAGTTGGCCATCCCTCCTGATAACGATCAACAGCGGCAGCTGGTTAATGAGAGGAAACTGTTTTTACAAATTGAAATACATTAGAGCATAGCTTAGTGTTCGTTTGTATTCCAACAATGTTTAATAGTGGTGTGCATGAGTTACAGGCATCACGGATGTGTTCAAAGGTTATTGCTGTGCAATGCACTTAGAGGCGTTTAACAGTGAATTGTATCTCTTCCCAATGAAACCTTTTTTAGCCTTGTCGCATTACAGAAAATATGCCACTGCTATCATGTCACTCTTTCCATTTCATAAAAGACTGCTACTTTAGAACAAACGTTCTTGTCCTTCAGTCTGTGTTCATTCACAGGTAGCACTGCACTGTATTGAGGACATGGAGATCAGCGGGACCTCCAATTGATATCTGCTACCTGAGTAAACTGGACATCCCGGCGCCACTCAAGTGGTAATGCTGGGCACACAGTGGTTCCAGAGCTTCAAGAGATGTGATCAGGTGTTGCCCCTATTCCTCCACCCCTACAGAAAGCGCCCATTGCCTTGCTCCCCATGAACAGCTTGTGGGGAGAGCCAGCTGAGAAGACATGGTTGTGGGCTGATGTTTGTCCTTCTTGACTGGCCTTGCCTGATGTAACACCGGACTCCACAAACAAGAACGACTAGACCGGTTAACATAAAGCACCTGGTTCACTCAAATACCAATGTGGTGGCCATCTTGGAAAGACAATTATTCTACACAACCTGCTACACCTGTGCCTACTGTGGGATAGAAAGTTGCAATACTTAAGCAGCCATCGGTAGAGACCCACAAACAGAAGATGTAGGTCAGACATGTGTCTAGCTTGGATAATTATCTCCCATGATTTATGCATTGGACAGGCAATATCTACAGTACAGGTGCACACCAATTGGATGAATCAATGCAACTTATAACTTATAATAACTGATAAACAGAACGTTGCTAGACTGGGGAGGATGAGTATTTAATGGCTTTCCCAGAATAACAATCATGTTCTTTTCTATATGAAAGTGTTTCTAGGAGCCTGTTTTGTGTCAATACAAGTGTGTTTCCCACTTTCACAGTTGACACTATGGGCATGATGGCTTTCTGTCCATTCCATGTGCAAATAGCAGATAGCCTACCACCGCAAATAAAACGGCTCACATACCCTATTAGGCCCTGTCATGTCCTTCAAATGTTCGTTCTCGATAGATCCTGATTGCAAAAAGTGACATTAATTGATTGAAAGCTTATATCTTTATTTAATGGATGGATGGAAGGTGAGCATCACTAATGCTCATTTAGGAAAAGAAATCCACCTGACGTTCCCCCCTTCATGGAGGCTCAAAACTCTGACTTCCTGGTCATAATTGCAACCTGGTTCACATTTTATTTTTTACTTTTTCTGATGCACTCCTTCCGATGGGATTCAAAATACAAATATTCTACTTTAATAGAAACATCTCGTTTGGGGAATGGCCATCAACACAGTAGGGAATGTTCCATGCTTACCATTCCCCATGTCCTGCAGTGATCATTTAACCATACAACAATTATATGCTAGAACAATGACAAATCCCCACTTACCATAAAAGTAGTCCAACATCCAACATGCCCTGTCAAATCCTTCTTGGATAAGTGTGTAGCACAATGATTGAGCCTGGAAATGCTCTCCACCACTTGGGTGATTTTAACCTAAGGATTGATCATGTCACCAATGTTGCGGCAGCTGACTAGCTCAAACAGATGGTAAACATCAACTTCTTTCAATGGGTGACAAGGCAGGCAGAACGTCATGCATGTATACATTTATGTATTTATGGGATTTGTAAGGAGCAAACCTAGCCAGTAAGCAACACAATGTTCTACATATGGAACCCTCCCTGGGGGTTATACAGGGGTGTGGATGGATCAGAGGTAGTTATAAAGGGAGTCGAGGGGAGCAGGGAAAGGTGGTAGCTCAAGAAAATGATGAGCAGGGTTTAGAAGAGCAATTTTGGATGGCCATTTCTTAATTTCATGTGTATTAACAAAGGATTCAGGAAAGACTGTGAGCAAGAAGATCAGTCCTCTTCCCATTTATCAGTTATTAGTATCATTACAGAAACATGTGTTAATACCTTCTTGCCTCCACAACCATTGGATCAACTCACCTCCTCTTCTGAGCTCATTCTTAAAGCTCATAATGATGACATTTCCTGGCCATTAATGTGCACCGCTGATATATATGAGGGACAAACCCTGTGTTGTATGCTCCAACAGATGGTTTGGCAGATACTAGGCCAACGTAATATGATTTGCCAGAAAGTTGGAGCACAAATGGCAGCATAAGATTCTCTGATGAAGATATATATGATAAGTCATATATAACGCGCCAGTACACAAGTGTTTCTAGGCACGACAAGACAAGGAGGGGGAACCAGATAGAGGACAAACAACAATCCTACTAGGCATTGTGTCATTCAGATCGCGCAAGTGCGGGGAAGAGGGGTGGGTAGAAGTGTCAAGTGGAGCGTGAGGAGATGTGCAGGTAACTCAATAAGTGCTGCCAGAGGGTGGCTCTTAAGTACAAAGAGTAGGGGCTGTAGGGTTACAAATACAGGCCCTTGAGTGCAGAGGGAGCTCAGAGGCAGTGCAAGGGTAACTGGACATGCATGAGCCTGGGCCCGAGTTCAGGGGTGGCCAGGTGACCAGTTTGCGGAGATATCAGGGACAGTAGCATGGGAAAGGAAGAGAGAAAGCAGAAACGAAAAGGTAGGTCTTGAGTTTCTTCCGGAACCGGAGGTGGACCTGCACAAGTTTAAGAGAGGCAGGGACTCTGTTCCAGAGGGAGGCCCCAGCCGAGGAAAGAGATTTGCTCACTGTTCTCTGCTTGGAAAAGCATCTGACCCTCAGAGAATTAGAGCTGGATGAGTGGAGAGCTCGGGAAGGAAGATGATTAGGGAGAGAAAGTTGGAGGTGTTGCTGTCCCCGGCCCTAGAAAGCCTTGTGGATGATACAAAGGGTATCGAACATGATCCTTGCAGCCACAGGGAGCCAGTGCAGAGAGTTCAGAGCTGAGGAAATATGATCCCTGGGCTTGAGGCCAAGGACAAGTCTCGCAGTCATGTTCTGGATGAGTTGTAAAGGTTGAAAAGTAGAGGCAGGCAGATTCAGAAAGAGGCTGTTGCAAAAGTGTAGCCAGGAGAGGACTAGGGCTCTAGAGACAATGAGCTTCTGGGGGAAAGTGAGAAAAGGCAGAATACCTGTGAGGAGGTGCAGCTGAAAGTGTGACTTCTTAGAGACGTTGGAGTTGTGAAGACAGAAGGAGAGGGTGGAGTTGAAGATGACATCACAGTTCTTAGCCTCACAGGAAGGAGCAGGAAGAGGGCCCAGGGTGGGCGGCCAGAGAAAGAGCGAGGAAAGGAGGAAGCAAGTGTCCCATTGAAGAGGATCTCCCTATTACCGGTATTAAGGCAGAGATCATTGGCGACAGCCCATTCCTGAATTGCAGCCGGATATTCTGGTATGAGCGAAGGAGCAGAGGTGGCTGAGGGGGGCATGAAGGAGAGCTGGGTGTCATCTGCATAACATAGAAAGTTAGAACAGAATGTAGCGATGCAGTGGGCCAGAGGTGCCAGGAAGTGGCTGAATAGCCAGGGACAAAAGTTAGACACCTGCAGAACACCACAAGTAGAAAGAGAGATAGAAGAGAGGAAAGACCCCATTGGGACCTAGGAGGGCCGGTCAGTGAGAAAGTAGGTCAACCAGGACAGGGCCTGACCATGATACCCAGGTTGTCACAGAGGCGATTGAGCAGGATTGCATGGTTGTCCGTGGGAAACGCGGAGGATGCATCGAGAAGAATGAGGACAGAAGGAACATTACTGTCAAGATTGGAAGGCAAGTCTTCATGGGTGTTCAGGAGAAGAGTCCATGCTTCTGGCAGCTCTGAAACTAGACTGATGGTCGTGGAGACAAACAACAGATTCACTATGCAGATTAAACTGGGAGACGGACAACTTTTCCAGGAGTTTGACCAGGAAAGGAGTGATAGAGATCAAGCAATAGTTAGCCATGGAGAAAAGATCAGCAGAGGGCTTCTTTAGAAGGGGGTGCAAAAGGGAGTGCCTAAGAGGGCGGGGAAGGTTCCAGTGCCAAAGGAGTGATTGCATAAATCGGCCAAAGCAGGAGCCAGGGTGTTGATGTGGCCATTGATGGTCCAGGATCAGCAGGGGAGAACCTGCTTTAACAAGACTTTCATAGATCAGACTTGTCTAGAAACATTGTCAAGGGTGGACAGGGGAAAGGAGGAGAAAGGAGGAAGGGAAGCAGGTGAAGATGGGCCAGAGGGCAGAGGAGGAAAAAGAGGTAGAGGAAGAGTGAGTGGACAGTTTTAGTGGTGAAATGAGAAGTTGAGGACTTGTGGAGGGCCTGGGAGGGAACAGGAGAGATAGAGACTGCAGCAGGATTGGCCAGCTCCTTGCAGATTTTGAAATGTTTGGCCAGGTTGTTAGATGCTGCAGAGACACAGGGATGGATGTAGGCTCTCTTCTTAGAGCGGACAGATAGTCTATACCGTGTTTGGTGCAGTCAGCAGATTGTCAGAGGCTGCGCCTGATGCACTCCACTTCCATCTCAGCCGCACTACACTTGCATTTAAGGGTGGTGAGGTTGGCATCGCACCAAGTGTTGCACTTGGAAGTGGGCCTCACGTGGATCCTCATGACAGGGGCAAGAACGTCAAGAGTGTTAGAGATAGAGAGATGAAGGTTAGAGAGGGTTGTGTCAAGGGTGAGTCAGACAAACTTGTAGGAGAAGGAGAGGAAGTAGCAGAAAAAGCCCCCATTGAAACAGGCTTCATGGGTCGGATGACTGAGAAGGTGGGTGACAGTGCTGGGGATGGCTTGACCTGAGGGGTATAGAGAGAGGTGGGAGGAGAGTTGGAAGTGGTCACTGCAAGAGAGAGGAGTGGTGAGAGGGTTAAATAGGTAGAGGTCAGAACAGATCAAAACATCTAGGGTGTGCCCTACAGAGTGAGCCAGGCCAGAGGGAAGAATACAGTGAGAGAGTCGCAAAGGTTGTGAAAGAGCCCAGAAGAGGGTTTGGTGGCATCCAGGTGAATGTTAAGGTCTCCGAGGAGGAGAAGTTGAGAGGTAGAGACAAAGAGGGAGGAGGAAAGGTCAACCCACTCAGAGAGGAAGGGGGCAACCTGGCCAGGCAGTCTGTAGATACTGGTCACAGTGAGAGAGAAGCCAGGAGTGATAGAGAGCCTGAAGACCAGGCATTCAAAGGCAGAGTAGTCCTCTGAGGAATGACAAAAGCAGGGATCCACTCTGGGAAAATCAAGGCTACACCACCACCAGGACATTTAGTTCTGGGTTCGGAGAGGATCTTTTTAGCCCTCAGGAAGGAGAGTGTCAAAACTTGTGACACAGCTGGCCATGAACCAAGTCTTGGTGAGACCGAGTACATCCAAATCAAGTTCTTCCAGGAGTTGGCAGATATTGCAGAAGTATTTGACAGCAGAGCGAGAGTTGAGACTAGCGATGTGGAACAGGTTGCCACCTTTGAAGGACTTTAGTGGAGGGGTACAGGCCAGAGGTGCACCCTGCGAAGGTGTTGGAGGTGCCCGATGAAGGGATGAGGCTGAATGAAGAGAAGGCAGGGTAGTCGGAGAGGAAGAAGAGAGAGCCTGAGAGGTAGCTGAGGAAGTAGGAAACCGGGTGGCAAGAGAAGCAGCAGAGGGTGGCAATGAGATGGCAGAGGAAGGAGTCAGCAGAGGAGCCAGAGAGGGGTAGGTAGGAATAGCAGGAGAAGAAACAAACTTGATAAGGCACAGGAAGTGGCTATCAAAAAGGAGGAGATTGGCCTGAGGGCCCTGGACCAAGACTGTGCCATTTAGGTCTACATTAATCTTAGAGGAATGTAAGAGGGCCACGAGGGCCTCCCACCAGGTGCCACCATTAATGAGAGAAGAGGAAAAAGGGAATGAAAACAGAAACCATATGGGGGGTCCATAGGCATGGAGAGAGAACGACAAAGAGTATTTCGGTGAGGGTCTGTTTGGAAGAAGCACTGGTGCAGTTATCAGCAATAAAGAGGCCTGTGTTGGAGACCAGGATGTCCCTTTTGAGCTTCTTCCTGACAGACTTTGTGAGAGGGATAGGATAGTCAATAGAATAGCAGTTAGAGAAGACAGGTGAGACAGAGAGCACAGTAGAGAGTATGGGGAAAGAGGGAGGTGAGGGGGGCAAGCAGGTGGGGTTGTGCTGCAGGGAGAAGACAGTAGGGAGGCACCAGGGGAGGAATAACAGGGAGGAGAAACTGCACAGAACAATAAACAACAGACCTATGAAATCACATGTACACAAGGACCATCAACAAAGCACAAAACTCAGCAAGGAAGAGTGCAGGGAATGCAAAGTAATGCCAAAAACCAAGAGCACAACCAGGGTCAAAAACAATCACCGGAGAACAAAACCACAACAAGGAACCTAGAAGTAAGGTATGTAGGCAATGCAAGTAATGCACAAAAAAATTAAGAACACCACAATGTCAATATAATAAGGAAGAAAACAACAACAGTGTCAAAATACAAAGCAGAATCCCAACCCATCAGGCACAGTAAACAACTAAAGAATCTAGAAGTAAGGAGTGCAGGCAAAGGCAAAGATACAGTAATGAAACAAAGAGTGGAATGGGCAGGGGGTGACAACAATAGGTCAGAGAGCACAACTCACTGTGCCACAGAGAACCTGTCCTCACCCCAGCACCCGAGAAGTTGTTGTTGGCATTGGCTGATGATGGTGGGGATGGCCTGTGGGGACAGAGGGAGACACACATGTCGGTGCATGCTTACATTTTGTCTGAGCAGGGTTTTGGGCCCTGGGTGCTCCTGGTCCGAACAGGCCCAAACAGGATTTGCCCTTTTCTTCATCTGCCCTTCGTTTCAGACATCCCGGGCGAGAGATGCCTTTGATCTAAGAGTTAAGAGCAGAAAGGAAGAGGCATGGCTAAGAAGGTGGGTAGTGCTTAAGTCAGGTAACCTAGATCCACTTTCACCTGCTCACCAACTGCCCAAAGATAAGGCAGCCTGTAAGCAACATGCCCAAGCTACATCAGGGTAGACTAAAGGAGCTCTTACAGGAAGCATTCTACAACCTTGGACCCAGTTTACAGGTTAGCCCAGGCATTTACACAATTGCCGGTCATACCCACACAGATGCTGTTTGGCTAAATTTTGGGGGACCTACGCACTTATTCTTTGTCTTGAACATCCCCTGTTAAATGATCTCAGCTGGTTTAGCATGCAATTGATGGCAACATAACAATGCTTTTGTGGTCTCATAGTGCGAACGTACCAGCTGACCAGTTTAGGTGCAGGTGTATGGTACGTCTGCTACCTTCTCTGATATTTAACTAAGACATCTTACCAACTTGTGCAAAAGTTATATTTGTAAGAGCACAATTCAGTCAATACTCAAAGTACTCCAGAGAGAAAGCCTGACAGAATCGCTCTGTCTTCTCTTCTGGAGTGTAAACAGCTGTAAATAGGTGATGTGGCATGATTCCTATCTCCTTGAGACCCCCTGTAGGGAACAGCGCACACCTAACACACATGATACTACCTGACATCAACTCCCTACCTTTGGAAGGACAGCCCTTAACATCTGAATGATTGAATAAATGCATGGACCAGACATTTCTTTTCCAGGGTCCCATCATTTAGTTGTTGAACAAGTAAGACATCTCACTGAGACTTTTAGCTAGTAAGTGGCCAGAGACACACCAATCTCAAAATGTCCATCACATTACCACCCCAACCCTCCATCTGCCATTGCCAACATGCTGCTCTTCATCATCCTACAACCGTCACACCTGCATGACCCCCTTTCGTAAGCCAAAGTGCTGCAGTTTCTTTGAGCAACCCACAGTCTAGCTTCTATCTTTTGTGTTTCTCATTTCATCATGAAGAATCCCTTGCAAAGTTGAAGTAACACTCTGATACCTAAGGCCTGGTGCTACATCAGTCCCCGGCAAGTTGTGGCTGTTGGTGGCAGAGGAGAGGGGATTTCATTTTGGACTCTGTGAGAAGAGTTTGGGCTTGTGGGAGAAAGCAAGTTAGACCTTTGAGAAAAATGAGCAGGGATTATGGACCATTCACTGACAAATGCCTCACAAATGCCTTGCCCTATTGTGTTGGGCAAAGGTCAGTAGGCCACTGAACATAGCACCTAAGCGTGTTAGAGTTTGAGGGACCTCTTGGCCTGCTAACCAGCATACTAAGTAAGGTGTTGTTACGCTCACCTGGCTCCCACAGGGGCATCAATCTGAACTGGACAGCTGCGGTCTCCACCAATGTGACGCATAGTGCTGAGATGACGGACTGGACTGGCTCACCTAGCTTCGTTTGCTTGGCCCATAGGAATATTCTTCTGCAAATGGAGAAAGGGAATTTTTAACCACCCGTGGAGTTGAGCGTTAACCCCCCCCACTCCCGCTGTTCTCCCCACTGATCACCTTTGATGCCCCTCTTAAAGTCTCACCTGATGGTTTGGAAAGATGAGCTCTCCATCCTGATTGAGCGCAGGGGCGCGTAGATAACCAGTTGCTTCACTGGCTCTAAGGAATTGCGGAGTCCCAGAATAATATTGACTCTGAAATTCCTGGCAAGACGCCGTAAGTATGTAGTTCGTAAGAGTTCAAATGTCTGACTTTCACTCTGTCCGATTCCTTGCAGGTTGCAGCTTGACCCTAGCGAAGAGTTCCTCGTGGCAATCGGTAATATTCAGGTAAGGATTTGTATTATCCAACACAGTTCGATAAAATAATGTTCATATGTAACCTGTTGCTTTCTCCCTTATTCAGGCGCTGAGAGAAAGTATGAAGTCTCGGGGGAATAATGCCTCCGGCGGTAAAATCAGGTAAGTCTATTGTGGTGAGGTGGTTTCCCCTTGTGCGTCCCTTTGTTTCACCTTGCTGTCCTTTTGTTTCCCCTTAGGGGCTGGGGTTCGGCGAGGATGCAGTGGAAGCTGCGCCGACCCGTGAAGAGGAATAGTACCCCCGGTGGTAAAATCAGGCTGGTCTATGGGGGATAACTAATATTGCCTCTGTGTATTCCCTTGACTCACCTTGCTGTTCTTGTCTTCCCCTTAGGTGCCGGAGTGTGGCGGGAACATGCAGAAGGATGCGATGGAACGTGAAGATGCTGCGAAGGCCGGTGAGTTCAGCGCGGCGCTGCAGCAGGCGAGGCGACGCGCATGAAATCATTTCTTTCTTCCAGCTCGAAGGCGCGATGGATCAGGAATTCAGGTAAGGATCAAAGGTATTGCTCTTGTTCTAACCTTTTCTCCTTCTTTCTCCCTTTTTCTAGGAGCTCCAGACTCGAGGCGGGCATGGCAGAAGACTGGATGCAGACTTGCAGGCACGGTGAGAGTTGCGCTGCTGGATGCAGAATAACGCAAAGCCTGTGCTGCTCTTCGGACGTGGTTTAAATAGCCTCCAAAGTAGTCCCAGGTAAGTATTCCTCCCCAGCCCCACCCGAGTAAAAAATAGTCCGTAGGTAAAGTAGTCCCTTCCAAGCCTTTTTTGGCTTGGAGCTCTTGCAGCATGGTCTGCATCAGGTAAGTTTGCAGCATGGTCTGCATCAGGTAAGTTTTAATCTATGAGCCTGGCGGCTATGGCACCAGGACTGACTCTCCATATGTGCCTTGCGCCATAGACGCCAGGACTGCACCCAAATAGCCCCTAGCAGGGGTTGGTGGGCTTGCTTGGAATAACTTGATGCCTGCTTCCGGGGTTGCTGGACTTGGTCTAGGTCCCCGGGGGTAGGCATCATGACAGATTGTAGTCCTGAAATTTGTAAAGCTGCCCTTCCACTAAATCTTAGGTTCTTGGATCCCTAAGCCTTAGCAGGTTGTGATAATGCTTGAGTGTCCATGCCACCCATTTACCTCATCTGCCAACTGACAGATTCTTGTTTTGTTCCTCCTGGGGTACATGTATCTATTTGAGAGAGAGAGAGAGAGAGAGAGAGAGAGAGAGAGAGAGAGAGAGAGAGAGAGAGAGAGAGAGAGAGAGAGAGAGAGAGAGAGAGAGAGAGAGAGAGAGAGAGAGAGAGAGAGAGAGAGAGAGAGAGAGAGAGAGAGAGAGAGAGAGAGAGAGAGAGAGAGAGAGAAGGGTGGCATTGGGAGATAGTGAAATTGGATCTGTCTGTAAATGGGCCCAGGGATAGAAGTGTAGGGTTGCAAGTTGTTTTGCCTTTTTGCCTTGTAAGGCCTACTCCTGCCTCCCCCTAACAAACCACCTCCATCTCAGATCTTCTACCACCTTATTTTACACAAACAAACCCCTCACAGATAGCCAGCACAGGCTTAGCCTTTAGCACATGAACACTAGCTGAGCCCCGACTATGCTATCTTTTTTAGCCAAGTCAACTATTTCACACAAGCGTGTAGGCAGACCCAAAACACTGTATTCTATCAGCTCTGTGTCTCTTCCCTGTGGATAACATACCCCACATTTCTTTCCGCAATATTCATGGAAGGCGCATTGGCACTCACAACCTGGTTCTTCCCATCTGCACCCCTCAACACCATAGGAATCACATTTACCTTTCCAACTGTCTCCCTAATGAACCACACACTACTTATTCGTTATAGCCCTAAACAGAGCAAGGCAACCAATAGTGGCAGACGGGCACTATATAAAACCATTTACATTGCATTACATGCATGAAAATGCTATCCAAGCCAGGGAGGACCTGTTTCAAGCATGCATCTGAAATGCCCCTAACAGAACTAAGGGTATTTTAAATATCTACCTGAACAGTCAATCTCTGACATTCTGAAATCAAACCTTGAACCTGCACATGTACTAACATATGCGTTATCTGACTTTTAGATTAGCATAATGCCAATGTCATTCAGACTATCTACCTACATTCCAGCTCCTTTCCTTCTGACATGTCAGTCCCTAAGAACCTAAACACCTTCAGCTCATTGTAAATAATGAAAATGCTTGAAATACTGTAAGTTTTCTTCCACGAAAAGGCCTAGTGATGGCTTTGTGAATGTTCGCATTGAGTCATCAACCTCTCCACTCGTAGTGCTCTGCAACTTCTCTTACTAATCCAAGGCTTTTCGTTTGAAATGGAAAACAAGTACAACAATCCTTAAGAAAGTCAATTCTGAAATTAAAACCATTTCCACTTTTTGTGATATTTATTAAATCCTGCTGAAATCGAAAATCCTGGAAACAATATTTTTTTGCCAAGTGGAAAGGTATAGTCAAGACACACATGTCCTTCCATGACTGGTTTGAGGTTTCCATCCACCAGGTTAATGGGGTCAGTGGGTGTGAATAGGAAGGAACTTCCTAAATAGCATCTGACCAGCTCCCCACATCCTTTTCGTTCCTCTGCCACATACAATATAGTATACCATGCTATTCTCCGTCATTGCATCGTGCATATGATGCAGTTTGGAGGTAAGATTTTCAAATTGTTTAATCTTTCTTATGAATAGATTTTGCCAAGTAAAACTGTATCAGTTTTTGTCTGTCAAGTGGAATGTGGCTCATCAATCTCTCCTTTGCTTTTCAATGACTACTCCTCTAATATCAATCTCAGAGCCATTCAACATACTTTCCTACTGCAGCATCCCTTTCTCCATCACCCTGCATGGAAGGAAAGGTCTTCAAGGCCACCCTCTCCTTCATTATCACCAACATGAAGTCTATGACTCGTCCAGCAGCCATCCATGCACCTGTGGCCAGTAGTATGGTACCAGACACCATTTTGTGAAACACTCAGACTCCATTTTGAACATAACAACTTAGTCCTCACTAACAAAAGTGGTCTGCAGGGCTGCAGCTCTCCCCTCCTGATCGCGCACAGTGAGCAAGTCACTTCCCTTGCCCTCCCCCCCTCGGCGGCCCTGCTGCAGGCCTGTACTCACAGGAGACTAGGCGCGAACAAGTTACATGACAAACACTGTATCTTTCACCTTCCGCAGTCCATCATTGACGTGCAGATAACCGGGCCAAAGCTGGAGTTTGAGAAAAACAAGCTATCTCCATAAAACTTGTCCTGTCCCCTCGCAGACCCCACATGTATTACACATGCTGTGGATAAACCCCCAACCCTGTTCCTCATTTGAAGTGCCGGACACATATGCCATGTTCGTGTGCCACCCTGTTTCACCCATGCAGCTAATCCCTCTGAAGGGACTATAAATTCACTTCTGTTGTCGTATGCCACGAGATTGATTGTATATAATGAAATAAGGTGACCCTCACCCATCCCCGACTACACACAGAGCAGCCATGAAGTGTATATTTAAGCCCCTCGCCATCAATCAAATATCATTGGTTGCTATGGACTGCACGGGGCAATGTTTGATACCAATATGTACTAAATGATTTTCTAAATATGTATGATTTCCCAGCATGACCAATCAGTATCACCATATGTATGGTTTTTTCATGATGTGTGGCAAAGTGTATATAGAGCATTTCTTTCTTTTTATATCAATTGTATAATTTCTGTGACTTGAGTCATGCAAACCCATATTATAAGAGACGTAACTCACACCCTGTTATTGTACCTACACACTCACTAACCTATTCCTACCTCATTTATATGCTCCATGTGTGTCCCCTGCACAACTAAACAAGATACGACCAGCAGGATACAGGGCCAGGCTGAGATATAAAGCCTTGGTTCTACCGGTGATGTGATGCTATGATTGTAACCCCTCACCTCCCCTCGGAGTCTGCACTAGGTATTCACCCTCCTGGCCCCCCAGGTCCCTCTCATCCCAGCGCCTCTCTGATGTATATCATGTGCCCTCTGACTGGAAAGCAGACCAGTTCACCCTAACCCTGACTGACCACGGTGGCCATATATTTACTCTTATACTAACATACTATACAGATGCCCCTCTGCTAGATCTAACAAAAAGAAAGTGATAGATGTATCCCTGGAATGTGCCCCCTGATAACCCACCTGAACCCATGCGACAGCCCACCTAGTGTATAGTATATCCTGTGATGATGAAACACTCGCACTTATAGTTATGTGATATTCTCCTTGTGATGTTAGAATAACGATTTGTAGGATTTACAGGGTATCATGAATTACAATTAATTCAATATTCAATATGAATATATGTGGCCGCAAGGGCAAATGTTAGAATAGTCAAGAGGTATCAATCAACCATCATCTGACCGGAGCTCCACCCTGATGAGTCCAGCTGACCTACAAGCATCACCATGACCCCTCAAGGAGCCTCACCAATCCTGGAGCTTCACCCCTAAGGATCTATATGTGCCCCTCCTCAACGCACAATCTCATCGATTCATGGATCCCTTAGCTCCCACGTCATAGGTGACGTGGTTTTGTAACTAAATGTGAATGTTTTTTGATGTCTGGCAGAGCACTCCCGGAGTTTGCAGAGTTCTCTGCTTGCCCTATATTGATTTGGATAAACCTTTACTTTTTGACTTCACCCGCACTTGGTCTTGGTCTCATTCCCATCTGGGGTGTGTCCATCATTGACTCTCAATGGGGAGTTATAAATGCCTTTTTGGGGGACGCTTACTTTCAACCCCTAGGATGAGAAGATAATAGGGAGGCATGCAGCCTGGAAGAATGTGAGCATTTCTGATTTGCCTGGAGACTCAGAACATCCAGAAGCATCACCTGTTCCATTGTTTTCACTATGGGACAGCAGAGATGTGAACCACTGCTGTCCCATCTGTTTTCCCTTACCAAAATCTGAATAAATAAAAATTAAATAGGGTTATTACTGCAATCCATCATACACTGCTTCAGAAATACTCAATTGTTGGCATGCCATTGCCATCCTAGCGAGGTAAAGTCAAAATACCCCCACCTTTCTCCCCCCTCTGGCCAGGCTGAGATATAAAGCCTTGGTTCTACCGGCGATGTGATGCTATGATTGTAACCCCTCACCTCCCCTCGGAGTCTGCACTAGGTATTCACCCTCCTGGCCCCCCAGGTCCCTCTCATCCCAGCGCCTCTCTGATGTATATCTTGTGCCCTCTGACTGGAAAGCAGACCAGTTCACCCTAACCCTGACTGACCACGGTGGCCATATATTTACTCTTATACTAACATACTATACAGATGCCCCTCTGCTAGATCTAACAAAAAGAAAGTGATAGATGTATCCCTGGAATGTGCCCCCTGATAACCCACCTGAACCCATGCGACAGCCCACCTAGTGTATAGTATATCCTGTGATGATGAAACATTCGCACTTATAGTTATGTGTTGTTTTCCTTGTGACGTTAGAATAACGATTTGTAGGATTTACAGGGTATCATGAATTACAATTAATTCAATATTCAATTTGAATATATGTGGCCGCAAGGGCAAATGTTAGAATAGTCAAGAGGTATCAATCAACCATCATCTGACCGGAGCTCCACCCTGATGAGTCCAGCTGACCTACAAGCATCACCATGACCCCTCAAGGAGCCTCACCAATCCTGGAGCTTCACCCCTAAGGATCTATATGTGCCCCTCCTCAACGCACAATCTCATCGATTCATGGATCCCTTAGCTCCCACGTCATAGGTGACATGGTTTTGTAACTAAATGTGAATGTTTTTTGATGTCTGGCAGAGCACTCCCGGAGTTTGTAGAGTTCTCTGCTTGCCCTATATTGATTTGGATAAACCTTTACTTTTTGACTTCACCCGCACTTGGTCTTGGTCTCATTCCCATCTGGGGTGTGTCTATCATTGACTCTCAATGGGGAGTTATAAATGCCTTTTTGGGGGACGCTTACTTTCAACCCCTAGGATGAGAAGATAATAGGGAGGCATGCAGCTGGGAAGAATGTGAGCATTTCTGATTTGCCCGGAGACTCAGAACATCCAGAAGCATCACCTGTTCCATTGTTTTCACTATGGGACAGCAGAGATGTGAACCACTGCTGTCCCATCTGTTTTCCCTTACCAAAATCTGAATAAATAAAAATTAAATAGGGTTATTACTGCAATCCATCATACACTGCTTCAGAAAAACTCAATTGTTGGCATGCCATTGCCATCCTAGCGAGGTAAAGTCAAAATATGAGACTTCTACTGAGAATACCACAAGTAACAGTAGTTAACATATGCAATGTTGCTAACAGAAATACGTGCAATGGCATTTGTTGTGAGTGACAAGTGACAAAAAGCTATAAGTAAACCCACCTCAGAGTTGGTTTTGGGTAGCACATTACACCCAAGAGTTATTTGTACAACACTGGTGCCAGGTCTTTGTGACTACTGGGGAGGCGGGAATGTTAGTGATCGCTTTCAAGGACATACATGTATGGGGAACCTGTCAGTGAATACTATTATTTTTATTTTTAACATTTAATGTATTATACAGTTAACAAAAGTCAACTTTAAATACAGTACCAAAATTAATGAAACATACAAATAACCCAACATGTCCTCATTGTAGGCAATACAACAATACACACCAAGATCACAACATCAACCATTGTGAATGCATGTAGAAAAGAAACTAAAGTCATACAATAATGTTGAGAATAGATCAAATCTGCCTCCAGAATTTCATCATATAAAAAAGACAAGCATCATTATTCCCACTCATAAAGACAGACCATAGGCCCTGAGCTGTATGTTTCCCTACCAAATCAATTGCCACTGGTGCATTATGTCTTAACCTGTGTGGAGAGGGGCATTCCATCAAAAGATGTTTTGCACTCTCTGTTCATTCATCTGCACACAGGTGACACAGTCTCTCATTTCCCGGAATCTTATAGGATGACTCTGTGACTTCTTATCTATGGACAGGGCTGAATTTCACTTTCAAGTAATCCCAGGCATAAGAGTTGCCCAGAAAATTGCTAATGACATAGACATTCATGGTACTATGCCAGGAACATTTCAGCAACCATTTTAGAGGACACATCTACAATCAGTTGTTCCATTCCCTGGGAATTAATAAGATCTTTCATGTGCATTCTAAAACTATCAAGGGATAGGCAAAAAGTATTTCTGGTGTAATACTGGATCTGACATTCCGCAGTAGCCTGTATTTTATCTGGATAGCTATTGTGCATAAAGCTTTTCAGAGAAATTAGGTTCTTGTATTGTCATAAAGAAGCCTCATCAAGGAGCTATCTGAAGCATTGACCAGTTTCCAATATGTAATGAGGCAACTCAGATGGATCTTTGGAAGAATGCACTGGAGATTAAACTAAAATAAAGTAAATTGCTTCTACAGAGGTGTAATGCATCAATCTCAAGAGTCTCCTCAGTGTATTGTGTTCTAATTTTACTAAGGCTGGAACTCTCCTGAGTGCCGAAATCTCCACTCCATAGAGAATCATCGGCAGAATCTTTACCAGATACAGCCTAATGAGGACACCGACACAGTACCCACCTCCCTAAGATGCAAAAGTTCGAATTCCACCTGCTATGTGTGCTACTTTTAATTGCACCTGTTCATATTGTTTGTCATCATTTAATTTAGCATCAAGGATGATCCCCAAATATGTAAACAAGGGCACTACTTCAATGCATTCCATATTCAACATCCATGTTCATTGCTTCGTTTTTTATGTTTTGGAGAGAATATCATGATTTTAGTCTTAGTGGTTATGATTTTTAATTGAGTTATGGTTTGAATAGATGTACAAATGATCGAGGGAGGCCTGCAGTCCACTAGGAGTAAGGTCTAGCAAAGCTACATCGTTGGCATAAGCCAACCACTGTAAAGTGGTGTCACCTAATTTAGGGGAGATGGAATTCGGATTTGAAATGTCACCACCCAAACCTGACAGATATAATTAAAGAGCATGGGTGCAAAAATGCACCCTTGCTTAAGTCCTGAATGAGTGCTTATTCAGCTTGTTATTGTTGCAAGTTGATCCAGATACAAATGTCTTCTGGTGTTCTTTTATACAGATAAAGGATCATTTTCAACAACCCCATAGGTATGTTCCAGGTTATCAGTTTAGCCCACAGCCTGTGCCTGTCAACTGTGTCCAAGGCTGCACTAAAATCAAGAAACTCCACATAGATAGGTTGGTTACTAATCATCCAGGCCTGCTGCATGGTAGTTACAAGGTCGAGCCCATTGGTGGTGGTATTGTAACCTTTTGTAAAGCCTATTTGATTAAAAGGGATGATGTTATTGTCCTCTATCCAATGGTTGAGCTCCTTAGTAATACCATTGCAAAAATGCTGTCCAGGACAAAAGCTGGTATTCCAGGGATCAGTACACAGGCACAAGAATACTATCCTTCCAAGAGGACAGAAGTCTCTGAGTTATGCTTATTCATCGGAGCAACCAATGGGTCGCCTCAGCGCCCAAATGCTGGTATTGGACTTGCAGTCAGGGCCAGAGGCTCTCGAGAATTTACTGGAAGCAATAATTTTATCTACCTCTGTACCCCCTCTACTTAGTACATGGAAAATACATCTAAAATCATCCTCCCCACCTTCTAGCTTCATTTTTAACACTTCTATACAATTTTGTATTATTTTCTCCACAGTTTTTGTGTTTGTTGACATTCACAAACGTTTTACGTCATCATCCACTTTCTGGACAGTGTCACGTGAGCACCAGCTTGTGTTCCCGTGCTTCGTGAATACTTAAGAACTGCATTTTAAGCCTATTTAGGAACTTTGAAGCTCAGAATGTACCTGTGCACAGCTCGTACGCCTATTCTTATCCATTATCCATTAATAATCTAGCACACAGCACATACTTGGAAGAATATTAGCAAAACTGCTATTTATCTTAGAAAATGGCATCAGCTATTATCATCCCTCTCCCCCAAGAGCAACCACCACCAGCTGGAGAACTTACATAACAAAAGAAGTGCAATACTTCAAAAGACAATAAAGAGAACGAAGGAAGATGAGGTAGATGAAGTGCCTACTTCTTGCACCCCCAGAGAATCATGGGTGTGTCAGATCTTTACCACTGTTGGGATGTACCAAAGGCTAAAGCTACTAAAGTGAAATGCTCTGAGTGCAACATAAATGCACTGAGAGCAACATGTCACAGACAACCTGGGCAGTACTCCTACAGAACCAACTCCATACACAGCCACACCAAATGCAACCACTGCAATGCTCTGAGAAGGTTGTTCCTGTCTCAGGAAGTAGCAGACTGTCTTCCTCTATCTCGTCTTTCTCAACAAATACTGTAACCACACAGCCTACTTCTGTGGGGCACAAAATGCCACCAGCTACATTGCAAACGATAAAAGAGGCTGTTGATCCATATCTTTCAAGAACTACAGTACTCTGTATATATTGCAACACACAACTCTGAAGGGGGGAGCACTTTCAAAGTGCTTTTAAAGCTGTAATCAAGGGGCATGAGAAACACTGCCCCTACCTTAGATTTAACACACGCACAACATCTACCCCTTTCCTCCTGTCTCTGCATTTCTGTAGTTGGTGCCACTTCCCTCATTTCCCTCCGCAGCTTACTTTCTGGCCTGTGCTGCACAAAAAGAAAAACACAAAAAAACTGTTCCTTTAGGAACCGCCTTTCACAGTTAAGGAATCAAACTAAAATAAATGAGTTTATAGACTCCATCTACTTTACATTTTTCAGTGAAGTAGTTAGATTATATAAGATTCTTCAAAATTTCCATTAGCATTTTCTACTAATTGAAATATTGGACAATTGTATACTAGAGAAAAACAAAAAAAGCACAGAAACATTGTTCTGTCTGAAATAGTTCTCTCTATTATACAATAATGGCCAGAATCCATTGCTCTTTATGACTATCCACAGTCTTCACATTGTCCTGTCTAGGCCATGCCTTATTAGAAAACCCAGATTTCACATGCACACCATCACACACGACAGCCCTTGTACTCTTTTTACTGCTATGTTTGTAAAAGTCCCTCATTGCCTGCTTTAAACCATTCACACATATATCCACCAATCAGAAAAAAACTCTACATATAGCTTATCAACATATTAAACTTCCACATACCCACTGCCACTTAATGTTCTACAAATCTTGTGCATCTGCATTTTATATACTTATACCAAAAAAGTGTACATAGTGCTCCTATAAATGCACTTTAGGCATTGTGAAGTGAGGGAAGTGCATAAATAAAATGGGTAGCATGGATGGTCAACAGCTCATGAGAGCCGAGGAGAAGAGTTCCAAGGAGGGAGGCTAACTGCTGTGGCAGAGAATTTCCAAGGCTAGGGTACATCTTAACCTTAACATCGCTTTAACAAAGTTTTTTTCTGTGAATTAAATACGTCTTTTTTAAGTGAAACTATTTCATAATGTTACATCACTGTATACACGTTATCAATAATTCCTCTTTTGATATATATAACAAATATAAACCTCCTTAAAAAAACACATTTTCTGCAACACATACTTATGTGTGTCATTATTAGCAGTACATCCTGTGGATGCAAGTCATTGTTCAATTCCCTAGGTCATAAGGCTTGATCATGAACCCAGCCCCACCAAACCATGCCCGTTATCCACTGCACCTACCCAGCATCCTAGTTCAGTGTCCACTATTCCCTTATAATGTGACCAATGCCCAGTGCTCATAGCTTGCATGGCCAATCTCCACAATCCACCGGGCATTTGCTTCAGCCATGCTTCATACCCCAATAGGCAAATCAGAGTAGATATTTGTCCTTGCCAAGGGCCAGGCCCACTTCCCACAGCAGCAAAGTCATATCAATCTTTTTTGTTCTTACATTTTTGATACTTTCAAAAATGTAAAACACAGGACCAATTTGCAAAAGCATGCATTCAGAATCAGAATACACATGTCTTTGTTAAGGGCCAGGCCCATTGCCAAGGCACCAAAGTTATATTACCATTTTTTGTTCTTACATTTTCACACTGTAGAAAAAATAAAACACAGGACAGATTTTCAAAACCATGCTTTCGGGTCCTTGCTAATACTCCTCGGAATGTTTGCTGGAATCCTGCCCAGCACTTCGGGCTGCAGCCACGAGCAGAAACTTTTTCCCATTCAAACCCATCCTGATTTTGAAAAACTTTACCACATAGCTGATCCCTGGTGGCCATGCCCACTTTAACCTCATTGCCAGCCCCTTGTGGTCATGACCAGAAGCCAGATTGTCTGGTTCATTGCCTTTGCCCATCACTAAAACAATTTGGCCACTGCCCATGGCCACATGCTATACCTCCGTCACCATAGGTATATCACTATTGTTTTTACCTACATTATGACACTTTTCAAAAAATAAAACACATACACATTTCCAAAACCTTACTTTCAAATCCTTGCCAATGCTCCTTGCATGCTTTTGCTGTAAATCTGTTTTATTTAAACTGTCAAAATGTACGTAAAACAGTCATATAACTTAGCCCCCACTTGACAAAATCCATTCAGACTTTCGAGAAACGTTCAAGGTTGGGTGTATAATCTTTCTAAAAAAATGTTGTGCACATTTGTCAAATGGCTACGAAGTTATAAGTCATCTAAAAATGTTGCGATCCCCCTCTACTGTTGCTTCCTCTTGACAAAATACCACGACACTTTGCAAAAACTTTCAAATCTTTTTACAAATTTGTGTACACATTCATTAAAGGGCACCAAATTTATAAACCTTTCAAATATTTAAGGAGCACCCTCTAATTTTATCTCCTTTTGGCAAAACAGCACCAGTCTGTGTAGAACAATTCAAAGTCAAATCAAGAATAATGTTGAAGAATTTCATGTGGTTTCATTGAGTGGCACCAAGGTTATAAACCAAGAATCTCCCTGAGCATCTGAGATGTTTGTGGACTTCATTTAAGAAAAAACTCTTTTTTTTGGCATTTATGGCCATATCCCATCCGACCCTCAGCACCCCTCACCTCCTCAGATATTGTTTGATTTGTTTGACAAGTGCAACTTTGTGTATTTTAATATGTTTTACCGCAACGTCCACAGACAACGGCCACAATTAGTGGATCCAACATGGCGACTGTTTCAAAATAGCTGATGCAGTTCACGTTTTTCACCATCCAATCAGCGGGCACATACGATGTCCACAGACAACACTCCACTCTCAGATTTGCCCAGGAGCATGGACTGTAGGGTATTTTGTGGAGATTTGGGGCCTGACGGTATTTTCTTACCGCCGAAATATAACTTAGCAACAATCACTCCTTGTATTCAGATTGGGCCATGTACAACAATAATACAGTGAACATGCATTATTTCAGCACCCAGGCATGCATATTTGGTATGCGTGGGTGGTAGGCGCGGTTGGTGGTATTTTGGTGAGCATAATTCCCTTGTTTTATTTGTGGCCCCAATGTCCAAAATCCCTTATCTTTGCTTAGATTTTTCGTGTGATCACTAGAGAGACCTCAGACCTACATTTTAGGAATACATTTTTCAGTGATAGTGTTGGTGTGCCACCATGGGCGAACTCACTAACTTATTTACGACAGAGAGCTATATATGGTAGTCTTGTGGTAATTTCCACTACCTTATATACGGTAGGGAGCTATGTTCAGAGAGTCTCTCTTCCCGTTGGCTCATGTACCTCCAACAAGCTATGCTACAGTCACTCACAATTATTCATACTGATTCTGACATGCACACATCTGTCTTAAAATGACCATTGCACTGTTTAAAAATCTCCCCACATCATCGGCATTGTAATGGTAAATAGTAAATACACCACCCGTCTGTTTTCAAATATTTTTCTGTATTATAAAAGTTGCATTTAAACACGATCTCATTCTTTACAGAAATAAATAAAATGGTACAGTAAAAGCATTGTCTATGACACACTGCAAAGAGCGTGGCGGAGAACAGAACTCAAATTGCAACATTGGTATTTGATTAAGACACGCACAGGAATCCCCTTTCCTACACTGACTGCATATTTTCGTGCACACACGGCTCCCACGCTTATGTAATTACCTTATCTTTTTAGTTGTTCTCTTTGGCGGTCCTCTTTCTGAATGTGGCTCCCTTGAAGATTAACTCCAGTAAAAAGGAACGCTGGCCTTCTCAAACCGGGGCCATTGCCTGGAATTCTCAGCTTTTGCAGATAGGAACGCCTCAGCCAGTGGAAAGGTCCTTCTTTCAGCTCTCCCCAATCTCGACTGCCAAATCTTGACTGTAGCAGGACGCAGGGATCTGCATTCAGTCAGGAGTCCCACAGCCAGGTCTTCTCCCCAGTAGTGCAGAAAAATGTCTGCCTGTCTTTTTCCCCGATACTGCCCACTAAAACTTTCATCTCAGCCCTCTGTATGACGTGTCCCAATGAAATCCATCATCTCTCATCCTCCTACTCTCAACAATAGCTTCGCTTATACATTTGCAATTGTTGCAAATCTGACTTCCTTCTTCCTGCAGTTACTGTGCACAAAAACACGGAGAAGCAGGCAAAGAAGAGAAGAAAAAAAAATCTGCACACACATTTAAATGGCTTTCAGAGTATGCCTAATTCTGCAGTGGAGAACACATTTTATTAGTGGGTTATGTTAAATAAGGTTTTATTAGTCAGGTTAATGGTTAATAGGTTAGCTGTTAATTTTCAAATGTGTCTCTCGCAATATAGGCAGAGTATGCATTTTGAATGTAAAAATGTGTGCTTTTACAATGAGGAACTGGATTTGCATTTTATATTTAAAATCGTTTTTGACTGAATAGCCTGTCTTTTCTTGTTAATCTGGTAACACATATAGCAATGCACCGCACCCTTGTGGTGGTGCTGCGAAAAAATTGCTACCTGTGCAGTAGTGCTGTACTCTGTGCTGTTTGCTACCTGTGCAGTAGTGCTGTACTCTGTGCTGTTTGCTACCTGTGTAGTAGTGCTGTACTCTGTGCTGTTTGCTACCTGTGCAGTAGTGCTGTACTCTGTACTGTAACACGCCAAATATCCTTACATATACCCTCCTTTTGTTTTTAGAACTTGGCTATAATCCAAGCCAATTCCTAAAAACAACTTGTTCTTTTTTTTTTTTACAATATAGCAATCCAACAAAATGAATATTCATGTGCATCAATGAAAATTTGCAATCAACATTTCATCTGAGTCCATCAGTCCATAAAATGTTCCACATTTGCCTTCTCAGTGGAAGTGGCATTACTTTAAGTTTAAATTTTCCAAGTCAATTAAAAACAACGAAATAAAACAACTAACTAAAACAAATAATTAATATAACAAATTAAAATAAATAATTAAAATAATAAATACGTGGAACTTCATATGCCGGAACTTTTGTTTTGTCTCTTTTGGTATGTCCCGACCAGCGATGTTATTCGGTTCATTCGAGTACACTTTCATCTTGGCAATCTTGAATCCACAGTAGTCATCTCTTTTGGCATTCCGGTTATTTTGTCTTCACCTCCACCTGGAGGCAGGCATCTTTTGGTCTTCATCCAGGGGACTCCAGGACTCCATCGTCTCCCGTGGCCTCTGATCCCGGAACCTCCGACCAAATAATGTTAATTGTCTAAATCAAAATAGAAAATAAACAGATTAAGTACATAGCACAATACTAATTTCATCCTTTTGCCAAAAATAAAACATGCTTGGTAAAAATATTTCAGTTTTTTTTTTCCTGAAATTAAACACAAGTTAAAAGAAATCAAGCAGATATTCAATATTTAACACACTTTCTCTCTGCACACCAACCATGAGCTTCCATTATATGTGCATTTATTTATTTATTTATTTATTTATATTTATTTTATATTATATTTTACATATACTACAGTGTTTATGTGCCATCATAACAATCAACTTTTTAACTTCTTTGTCACTGCCTCCTGATTGTACCCATTTATTTTCTCTTTTTGTGTTCAAGGGATTTTATCTGTTTCTACATGTTCAAGCCGCCTGATCTCATGTCTGGGATGGCATGGTTTGATTTGATTTACATGGACAAACTGCTCTATTGCAGTTTCACCTTCATTTTTCAAAATTTTATACACTACAGGAGAGACCTTATCTATAATCCGAAATGGCCCCTGCCAGACTGCTAGAAATTTAGAATTTTTCTGTTTACTTTTTCCAAAATGAAACTTGTACACCTGATCCCCTACACTGTATTCCTTTGCTGATGTCTTTTTATCATAATATGACTTTGCACTGTCAGCAGCTCTTTCCAGATTTCTCTGCACAAAAGCAAATGCATGTTGCAAATGCCTCCTCAGTTCATCAATATATTCATGAACTGTGGATGCACTCACTAGAGTTTGCTCATGTGTTCTGTATAGTAGGTGTTGTGGTAACACCATTTTCCTACCTGTCAAGACCTCATGAGGGCTAACACCTGTTGCTTTGGCAGGAGTCGATCTGATTGCCATCAAAACCAATGGTAAACGTAAATCCCAGCTGGAACCTGCTTCTGCCACAAATTTCTTTAAAATATCCACAACAGACCTATTGCTTCTTTCAACTGTACCTGAAGACGCCGCCCGATATGCGATATGTAGTTTCCTTTTCACACCTAGTATTTGCCATACTTTACTCATTAGAGCACTTGTGAAATGACTTCCTCTGTCTGACTCAATTCTTTGTGGCAACCCAAACCTTGAGAACACATGGTTCACCAGCAATGTGGCTGCTGTTTGCGCACTACAATCTGGTGCAGGAATGCACTCAATCCACTTCGACATCAAACATACCACACTCAAAATATAACGGTGTCCCCTGCTCGACCTTTTTAAAGGACCTACATAGTCTATTTGCAAATCTGACCATGGGAGAGTTAGGCCTCTTTTCATCAATGGTGCTCTATGCATTGGTGAAGCAGGTTTAAATTGGGCGCATACTAGACATCCTCTAGTATATAATTCCACATCTTGGGACATATGAGGCCAGTAAGCATAATCTTTTAATATTTCTAATGTTTTTTGTGAACCTCTATGGCCTGCAGTTATGGCATCATGTGCATGGTGTAGCATCAGTCCTCTGAATGAAAAGGGTACTACCCACTGTATTTGCCCTGTTATGGATTCTCTAATCATGAGCCCATCCTGTAATCTAATTCGTGTTTTGTTCTTTAATAACACCCTCAACTCTTCTTTTCCCATACAATCTTTTTCTGTTAAAGGATTTTGTTCAGGATCTATCAAATGATTATAATAGATTCCCAAAATTTGATCATTCTTTTGTGCCTCAATCAAATCTTGGTCTGGCGTGTCATGACCCCACTGCACCACCGGTTGATCTACCTCCTTTGGTGCTTTAGAACGTGTCACTGCATCAATTTGTATTTCACCCATTAAATAAACACTATGTTGCAATTCTCCCATCACAGCCCCAATCTTAGCCAGATGGTCTGCCTTATCATTTCCCTCCTTATCCTCTCCTGGTGTTTTTAAATGCCCACGAATTTTTCTCCAGTATATTGTTAAATTATTTTCTGACACCAATTTGTCTATGGCTTGTATCATTTTTCCATGTTTAAGTGGCTTTTTGTTGTATGTAACCATGCCTCTTGCTTTCCAACCAGGCAAATACTCCACAAAGCTATTCCGTGCATAGTCAGAATCAGTCACCAGGACAATTTCACTGAACTTTTTATCAACTGCAGTAGCAATTGCTTTATAAATGGCTGCCAATTCCGCCACCTGACTGCTCCTATCTCCAATCCTCATCCCTATACTGGGAACGCCTTCACATTTCAACCAGACATTTCCTATTCCTGCCACTAACTGTTTATTACTGTCATTTTCAATGTGAAAAGCACAACCATCCACATATACAGTTGGCAAATCCTTGCATGTTTTTTCATCAAAAGCTTTGTGTGGTGATTGTTCAAATTCCTGCAAACTAGTTTCCACTTCCATTTCATTTGGTATTTGTTCAGCTGCACAGTCATGTAAGTCAGCTAACCCTTGAGCAATTGGGCTCTTTTTATTTTGTCCATATCTCACTTCTACGGGAAAACCTTGTAATGCCAGCGTCCATGAAGTGATTCTGGATTGCGCTAGATTGCCTGATCTAATTCTTTTACTCTCTAAAAATTGCAAAGGTTGATGATTTGTTTCAATAATCACCTTTTCTCCCTGAACAATGGGGCGGAAATGTTGTAGCGCCCACACAGTGGTTAATAGGGCCTTTTCACATTCATTAAATTTCATTTCAACTTGGGAAAATGCCTTACTTGCATATGCAATGGTTTTGTGATTCAAATCGTGTTTTAGTGATAATACTGCTGACATACAATGTTCAGAAAAACCTATTTCTATAAAGAAATCCCTGTCCTTTATGGGGTATGCTAAACATGGTGCCTTTACAAGACATTCCTTCAATCTAGCCACTGCATCAGACTGCTCTCTTTCCCATCTCCAGGGAGTATTTAGTTTAAGCAGTTTAGTCAATGGTTGAGTGATTTCTGCATAATTCTCAATGAACTTTCTGTTATAGCCTGTCATCCCTAATAAACTTTTTACTCCTTTCACATCTTTAGGATCTTTTAATCTTTGTATGGCCTCTATTTTCTTCCTTTGTGGATTTAGCCCATGTTCAGTCACTTCATGCCCTAGAAAGTTCACTTTTTTCTTGCACCATTGTGCTTTTTGCAAAGATACTTTGGCGCCTGCTTTCTGCAACTGGCCAAGTACATGTCTTATTTCATCAAAATGGCTTTTCAGGCTTTCATTTTTTATCAGGACATCATCCACATAAACTATTGTTCCTCTTTTCGCTGCATCCGGCATGGCCTTTCTCAAAAATATGCCAAATTCACTCCCACTATTGATGTACCCGAACGGAGCTCTAAGCCAGGCATATTGAGTCCTGTCAAATGTAAAGGAAAATAAGTGTTGTATCTCCTCTGCCAATGGCACACGCCAATATCCAGAGGTGAGATCTAATGTGGTAAATACGTTTGAACCATGTATCTGAGCTAGGCCCTGATCAATGAATGGTAGTGGCCATCTAGATACTGGTACTGTTTTATTTAACTCTCTTAAGTCTGCACACAGCCGCCATTGACCATTTGGCTTTAACACACCTAAAATAGGCGTATTGGATGTGCTATTGATGGGCCTGATTATTCCCCGTGATTCCAAATTTTTAATAATCTCTGCCAATTATTCTGAACATGCCAGCGGTAGTCTATACTGGCGTACAAACACTGGATTTCTGCTATAATCTTCTGGTAGTGTGGCCACATGTAAATCAGTTAAACCACAATCATAAGCATCTTTTGCAAATACATCCTTAAACTCCATAAATATTTCCCTCAGGTCGTCTCTATCCTTATCGCTGTCACATGCATCCGCTAAGGAGATCTGCTCTTCTACCATTCTGGAAAATTCTGGAAACTCTTCTGGTAAAGGAATCTCAGCGCTTTCCTCTAACTGTGTGGCTGTGTCTTTTTGTAGAGCTGCCACTTTTAAATATTTTGGCATATCAGCTTCCACTTCAATGGGCTGATTTCCTGTTTCATTTTCATTTAAATTAAACATTATGCAATCCTCTTGATGGCAGCACACTGTCTCATTTGAACCATAAGGATACACAGAATGAATTTTAAATATTCCTTTGGGCTGAGAGTCCAGGTGTTCTGGCAACTCGCCCTTGGCATCTACATATTTTTCAGGAATATTCCCAATGACCATGTTGTTTAAATCTGCCGTATAATGTGATTTTTGTATGGCCATTCCTAATGGGGAGTTTTCCTCTAAATGAATATCCTGACAACCTTTATTATTTACCATGATTTTTACAGATCCCTCACCAATATCTACCAATGGAATGTATTCATAATCCAGGCCTTGCTGTTTTATGGATTCATTCAGGCATACAAATGCATCAGAGCCTTTCATCTGCTGCCCATTTTTGCATTTCAGTGTTATTGCAAACTGTTTTGTAAATGCAGGGATAATAGTATCTTTCCTTATTTGTAATTCGACTGCATAAGGAACCAGTTGTGCACAATGATAAGCCCTTCTTTTGTCTCCAAATTCAGGTGCCGGACCACCTAGGCGTGACCATATTTTTTGATTAAGGAAATCTAACACCATACACATTCTGTGCATGATGTCATTGCCCATGTAAAATTCATTTTGTGCTCCACTCACTATCCATATATTATGGTAAATTGTTTTCTGACCAATGCTAATTTTAAGCATGCATCTGCCTGCAATTCGGTTTTCAAAGTCTGGACTGTCCAACCCAGAAACATATTGGTTTTTAATCCTAAATTTCGGGATTTCTTCCCTCTCCATAATTTTTTGCAACAATTTCTCATTAATGAAACTCCTTTCATGTTCAAGTGCTAAAGTGGCTTTTATTGTTTTAAGATAATCATTTATACCAACATGAACCCATGGTTGCTCATCTTCCATGTGTATTTCTGCCAGAGTGGTAATGTGTTTTTCTGAATCTGTTTTAGGAGCAATATTCTGTTTGCATGTTTTCTCTTTTAAATAGAAACGTAATGTGTGCTCATCTATGGCAGTCTGCCAATCTTTCCTTGGGTCCAAGTATATTTGTACAGGTAGTTTTTCATTGTCGCTCTGCATTTTGTCTTGACACATTAATATAACAGTGACACTAGGTATGCAGCTATTCTGGAGATATACCTCCACAGCATCATTTGTTTTGGCAACGGTGTGACATTCATTTATATTGCTGTTTTGTGATTTTAGTTTCTTAGGCCTCAATGTTTTTTTGGTTAAGGACCACAGCACTCCATTCACCCCATCTATGAGAGGAGACAATCTTTTCAGGCAATCTGTCCCCATCAGAAATGGAATTTCACAAATAGATGTGATCAATACCTCTTGTTTCATTCTGTGCTTTCCTATTTTTATGTCAACCTCAGTTACACCTATGATGGGCACCTCCTCCCCATTAAAGTTATGCACTGGGCCTTGATTTGCCTTCACTGTGATCTGACTCTGTGGAGGCCTCCCTTCATTGATACTCTTTACCAGCTCCTTGGACATAATTGTGGCCTGTGCGCCAGTGTCAATCATAGCGAAGGTGTGGCATTTTTCTTCTACAGTGATGGGTGCATAATATCTGTCCTCAACTTCCTCTAATACACATAAGAAATGTGAATTCTTACTGATTTCAGGGCTCACCTTTCTCAGGTCTTTTTCACTTTTGGCTAAGCACATTGGTAAATGAAAAGACATTTTTCCCTCCTTTTTACCCATTTCTGTGCGAGATATTTTATTCATTTCTCCATGTTCAGAGGTTTTTTGGAGTGTGGCCACTGTTCGCCCATCCATCTGGGTAACATCAGAGACCACATTACAACCTTCCAACTGAACATGTGTAACAACATCATTCAGCAATTTGTCATTTTTTAATTCTGTGCATTTGTGATCATTTAGTGTAATACCAGCCCTTTCAGCCTCTTCAAAAATATGTGGCTCAAAGAATTCTTCAGGTGATTGACTTGTACCCTCCTTGTGAGTATTTCCTTTTTCTGTCCGTGTTTGGTCATTGTTTTGCTTGCCCAGGGAAGGAGCTATGGCATCCCCACTTACTCCCTGTTCACTGGTATTCCCCATGCATGAGTCATTTTTCTTAAATCTGTTCCTTTGTTCTTTTGGAATTCCTAATGTTTCTTTTTCATTTGTGCAAATCTTTACTGTTTTATTTAGCTCTAAGTTAAACCGTACCTCTTTTTTAGAAGTATTTGCACTTTCCATCACAATTTCATTTACTGGTACTTTCATTTTTAATCCATTAGGCATCTCAGAGTCGTTATGCAAAATTATATCAGAGCAATCTGTCATTTTGGCACTGCAGTTATCATGAGTACTTAGTCACTTTTCGGAAGCCCCCCGGTCATTGCTATGGCCATCAGCCCCCTCTTTGGAAGGTTGTTTTTGCGCTGTATAGAGCTTTCCTATTTGCTCAGCTAACATTTTCACTTGGGCCTCAAGGCACTGGAACCTTTCCATCTCTCTAGGATCCTCTCTGTGGCCTAGGTCGATATTGGTTGTTTTCCCCCTGATTGGATCTATTCTGATACCTCTCAGGTGATTGATGTCGGTTGGGATGGTTTCTGAACTCTTGATTCATTTGTGGAGGGGGGCGGGTTGCACCCATCCTTTGATTATAGTCCCCTGGTGGGGAATCATTGTACTGGCGTGGATTGTAGTTCACGTTTTGCCTCATGTCCTGTCTCTCAGATTGTGGGTACTGGCCCCTATGTTGATTTCCATTATCAGTAAATCGATCCACATATCGGGGCCTATCCTGATTACCATATATCATGGTGTTGGGATCAAACCTACTCTGTGTCCCCAATGACTGGTAGGGACCATCATTTCTTTGATCTTGATTTTGTCTCTGGTTATTGTTCATACCTGCCATATCAGGCCGATATCCTACCCGGGGTCTATCCCCTAAATATCTAGGGCTGATGTAGCTCTCTCTATTACTAGGATTATGTGTTTGGAACATTGGTACAAGAAATGGCGATCTTTGTTGATTACCCCTTTGTTCAGGTGTCATATTATTTTTACCTTGACTTTGAGCAGACTCAAGGGACATTTTGGCTGACCTGATCTCCATTACTGTGGCTGAGGGTTCTTTAGATTTAGGCCTGGTATCTTTCATTTTATCACTTTCTCTACCCTGACAATAGAGTACCTCATATAGCTTTGTACTTTGATGTACAATCCATTCAAGGGACTTGTCACGGTCAAATTCACGGACCAATTGGGATATGATGTCTTTCTGTAGCCCATAGAAGTATGCAGTTTTAAACTCATTGGAATTTGAGTCAAAAGATACATCAAAGCGAGAGAATGCTCTTTTTAAGTCTTGTAAAAATTGGCGAGGGGATGTATTAGGTCCAGCAGTAATTGTGTACGCGACTTTCTTTGCCTCCTGCAATGACTGAAAAGGAGAAAAATGACGCCTAATTTCTTTTTCAAACTCCAGCCATGTCATGTTCTGCTGTTCATTTAATCCCCTTATGATGCTGGCCGTCGGGGCATCTAAAGTTAAATGAAAATATTGTCTGTACTGTTCCTTAGGTATCTGGAGTGCTTTAAAAATGTCATGCACCGCTTCTAAGTGATCCTCAATGCAGCATTCACCTCCCTTTTTAAATGGTTTGATCAGGGCTTTAATGGATTTCATTATTTTTATGGGGCTACTTGTTGCAATGCATGGAATTGCACTATTTTGTGAGTCAATCCTGTTTTCAGGTGTATGAGATTGGTGACTGCCCCCAATGGGAGTATCAAATCCCCCAAGGGCGCTGCAACCAAGTTCAGTCACCGGCCCAGTCACTGGGGCACTAGCTCTTTGGGCAGAGCTAGAATTCACCTCCACTCCATTGAATGTGGTACCCTGCCGCCTCTCCTGGGACCTGGGAATGCACATTTGCTGTTCTAAGTCCTTACACTTTTTAAGGAGTCTGTTGGCCTCATCATGCAAATAATTATTTTCATCACTCATTTTATTAATCACCTCCTGCATTTCGCACATTTGCATTTGGCATTCATTGAACTCTTTATTTCTCTTGTCTCTTTCTTGGATCATTTTAATCATTTCTTGTTCTGCACTCTGGAGATCACCTTCTTTTTCACAATGTTCTTTTTGTAAAATCTGCATTTCTGAAACAACCTCATCTTTATCCTGCCTAATGTGATCCACAAAGGCTTTTAAGTGTGCCAATTCTTGCTCACTATCTTCAAATTGTTTCTTGCTTTTGGATAACTGAGTATCAAAGTCTCTGCATTTTAATTGCATGTCTTTTTGGCATACATCCAATTCTGCTCTCAACATTTCCTGATTTTTACTTGCCCCCTCTAATTCAGTCTTTAACCTGTTAATTAGCTGAGTATCATTCTCTTGCATTCGCAGGGACTTGTTTAAAATAAACCATATTTTGCCGCATAGCCGTATTAAACAGTCTTTCTCTGCACTTTTATCGGCTGCATTCAATAATCTTGTAAGGCAGACCTGAATTATGCTGCCTTCTGCAAAAATATTGTCTAGTTTTTCTTTCTGCACCTCACCCTGAATGCGGTTACTCCATTCTAACGTGCTATTCGAAGACCAATTCCCATGTGCAAATAACTTTGCCTCTAAATATTGCACTAGATCTGAGAATGTGGTTTCCCTTTGTGACATTCTGAAATTCGTTTTTAGTGGCACACTGCTATTATAAAATGGGTTCCCTTTAATGTGCAAATGGCAGTGTGAGACACTCTTGCCACGCCCAGTAGGTACTCTAGGATCACTTTCCCGGCCTGCAACGCACCATAAATATGTAGGGTATTTTGTGGAGATTTGGGCCTGACGGTATTTTCTTACCGCCGAAATATAACTTAGCAACAATCACTCCTTGTATTCAGATTGGGCCATGTACAACAATAATACAGTGAACATGCATTATTTCAGCACCCAGGCATGCATATTTGGTATGCGTGGGTGGTAGGCGCGGTTGGTGGTATTTTGGTGAGCATAATTCCCTTGTTTTATTTGTGGCCCCAATGTCCAAAATCCCTTATCTTTGCTTAGATTTTTCGTGTGATCACTAGAGAGACCTCAGACCTACATTTTAGGAATACCACATTTTTCAGTGATAGTGTTGGTGTGCCACCATGGGCGAACTCACTGACTTATTTACGACAGAGAGCTATATATGGTAGTCTTGTGGTAATTTCCACTACCTTATATACGGTAGGGAGCTATGTTCAGAGAGTCTCTCTTCCCGTTGGCTCATGTACCTCCAACAAGCTATGCTACAGTCACTCACAATTATTCATACTGATTCTGACATGCACACATCTGTCTTAAAATGACCATTGCACTGTTTAAAAATCTCCCCACATCATCGGCATTGTAATGGTAAATAGTAAATACACCACCCGTCTGTTTTCAAATATTTTTCTGTATTATAAAAGTTGCATTTAAACACGATCTCATTCTTTACAGAAATAAATAAAATGGTACAGTAAAAGCATTGTCTATGACACACTGCAAAGAGCGTGGCGGAGAACAGAACTCAAATTGCAACATTGGTATTTGATTAAGACACGCACAGGAATCCCCTTTCCTACACTGACTGCATATTTTCGTGCACACACGGCTCCCACGCTTATGTAATTACCTTATCTTTTTAGTTGTTCTCTTTGGCGGTCCTCTTTCTGAATGTGGCTCCCTTGAAGATTAACTCCAGTAAAAAGGAACGCTGGCCTTCTCAAACCGGGGCCATTGCCTGGAATTCTCAGCTTTTGCAGATAGGAACGCCTCAGCCAGTGGAAAGGTCCTTCTTTCAGCTCTCCCCAATCTCGACTGCCAAATCTTGACTGTAGCAGGACGCAGGGATCTGCATTCAGTCAGGAGTCCCACAGCCAGGTCTTCTCCCCAGTAGTGCAGAAAAATGTCTGCCTGTCTTTTTCCCCGATACTGCCCACTAAAACTTTCATCTCAGCCCTCTGTATGACGTGTCCCAATGAAATCCATCATCTCTCATCCTCCTACTCTCAAAAATAGCTTCGCTTATACATTTTCAATTGTTGCAAATCTGACTTCCTTCTTCCTGCAGTTACTGTGCACAAAAACACGGAGAAGCAGGCAAAGAAGAGAAGAAAAAAAAATCTGCACACACATTTAAATGGCTTTCAGAGTATGCCTAATTCTGCAGTGGAGAACACATTTTATTAGTGGGTTATGTTAAATAAGGTTTTATTAGTCAGGTTAATGGTTAATAGGTTAGCTGTTAATTTTCAAATGTGTCTCTCGCAAAATAGGCAGAGTATGCATTTTGAATGTAAAAATATGTGCTTTTACAATGAGGAACTGGATTTGCATTTTATATTTAAAATCGTTTTTGACTGAATAGCCTGTCTTTTCTTGTTAATCTGGTAACACATATAGCAATGCACCGCACCCTTGTGGTGGTGCTGCGAAAAAATTGCTACCTGTGCAGTAGTGCTGTACTCTGTGCTGTTTGCTACCTGTGTAGTAGTGCTGTACTCTGTGCTGTTTGCTACCTGTGCAGTAGTGCTGTACTCTGTGCTGTTTGCTACCTGTGTAGTAGTGCTGTACTCTGTGCTGTTTGCTACCTGTGCAGTAGTGCTGTACTCTGTACTGTAACACGCCAAATATCCTTACAGACCAAATAGGGAAGTGAGTCTGTAGACCAATCCCAGATATCACAAATGTTCTTTTTAGCAATAATTTTGCAGTTTAAAAAAAAAAAACTACTGGATAGATTTACACCAAATTTACAAAAGCATACTTTCCGGACCAAAGCGTCACTCCTGCCGGAAAACTGGTGAAAATATATCAAGTGGTTTGGGCTGTAGGCATGAGTACATTTTCTTTTCGAATGTGTCTATGTGGAAAACCACATGTTTTGGGAACCCCCGCTATAATTTTTCCCCCCTGGACAAAAGGTCACCAAACTTTTCAGAATCAGTCCAACAGGGCCATATACATATTTTGCAAATGTTGGTGAGGATTCATCCAGGACAGGGGAGTTATAAGCCACCCAAAAGATGCTCTTCCTATGATATTATTAGTCATTTATAACACAGCCTTAAACAAGTGTTTCTAGGCGTGACAAGATAAGGAAGGGTAGATAGAGAAAGGACAAAGCATACAATCTTACCAGGCATTGTGTCATTCAGATCATGCAATTGCACAGGGAAGGGAGAGGAGAAGTGCATGGGGGGATGAGTGCAATAAGGCGAAGCTCAAAAAGTGCCACCAGGGTCGCCAGCTCTGAATAAGTGCAAGTAGGCAGGTCACTGTAGGACTGCAGCTACTGGTTGTGTAGGATCCTGGTGCCCATTAAGGTTCAAGGTGTGGCCAGGTAACCAGTTAGTGTAGCAGATGTACATAAGCTGGGGAGAGTGTGAGTGAAAGCAGAAGTGAAAAGGAAGGTCTTGAGTTGCTTATGGAACCTAATGTGGTCCTTAAGTTTGAGAGAGGCAGGGAGGCTGTTTCCAGAGGGAAGTACCAGCTAAGGAGATAGATCTACCACCCACTCTCTGCCTGGAGAAGCATTTGACCCTCAGAAAGTTGGAGGTGGATGAGCGAAGGGCACAAGAAGTTAAGTGCTTGGGAAGAGAGAGCTGGATGTAAAGTGGTCCCCAGCCCCAGGAAGCCTTGTGGACAATGTAGAGTTTCTTGAACTTAATCCTTGCAGCCACCGGGAGCCAGTGGAGAGAGTTCAGGGCTGGAGAGATCTTTCCCTGGGCTTATAGTCATGGACAAGCCTTGTAGTCCTGTTCTGGATTAGTTGCAGAAGGCGAAGAATAGAGGCACGTAGACTTAGGAAGAGGCTGTTGCAGTAGTCCAGCCTAGAGAGAACCAGGGCTCTGGAGACAGTGAGCTTCTGGGGAAAAGTGATACAAGGAAGAATACCTGTGAAGAGGTGCAGCTGGAAGTGGAACTTGTTTGAGGGGTCCATGATATGGGGTAAGAAGGAGAGATGGATTGAGCAACTTAACCATAACTACCGAGCCACTAGCGCAGGCCCGGTAATATATATACATGTATATGTGAATATAATTTTTTGAATTCAACAAAATGTGCCCAGACAAAGTGACCATGAACAAAACGGTGGCATCAACAAATGCTTTATGCTAGCAAATATAAACATCAACCAGCAGGTCTGCAGAGGACCTGGTGAACTCCAAGGACCCCACTGCACACAGCAATCGCAACAGCAGAAGGCGAATGTTACACAGTCTGTAAAGATTTTCTGCAATTTGAAAGCTCATTATGGTGCCCTTGACGTACTGCCAGAAGACAAAGCTAGTGGATAGTCTAATAACCAATTTAGGAGTCCTAGGGTCCCACACTGGGTTGATGCTCATTGACGTTTGTCTCATTCTTCTTGTTGCTTTTTAACCCTTAGACATCTCTTTAGAACATCCATACACCTGGTTAGCATGTCTTCTTGAGAATGACAGCCATCTGCTGTTCACATTCTTGTATTGCCCATGCATTTGCAGAAATTATGTTGTTTAAAATAAAATAGCGGTTCGACAGTGCCTCAAACAAGTACAATTAGGCATTATCTTCAATTTAAATTAAAATCTCTGTAGCCATTTTTTCTTCAAGTCATCTGAAGACCAATCCAAGATATTTTCAATTTGGTGATTCAGTTGGAAATAAGGAACCTATCAGATGATTTGGTCAGTGGCATTTATC
This sequence comes from Ambystoma mexicanum, assembly GCF_040938575.1. Lineage (NCBI taxonomy): Eukaryota > Metazoa > Chordata > Amphibia > Caudata > Ambystomatidae > Ambystoma > Ambystoma mexicanum. The sequence continues at coordinate 398,476,860 of NC_090939.1, forward strand.
CTCTAAAGGTCTTCCAATACATGAATAATGATTGCATAACAGGCAACCTTTCTCTTTTCATTATAAGGTCTGGCCGTCCACAACATGTGGGTGAGATAATTGTAGCTAACATGTTTAACCCATAGATTTGCCCTTCCACATTCCCTAGTTTACACATCCCTGAGGATAATTGGGCTAAAGATGGCAGATGGATGATAACACATGGTAATTTAGTCAGATATTGTTAAAATGGCCTGGAAAGTACAATAATTACACAGAGGTTCTGGAGCCAGAAAACCCAAGACTTAATAACGGAAACAGACAAAGTGAAAGGCAAAACCCATCTTTATTAACATCCAAATAAAGCAGGGACAGCATATAAGCAGACAGTGTCATTGCTCTAAGCGTGCTTATCAACAACAATCATTTTTATACACACTATTTGTCATAACTGACATCATACAGTGATTTTAGCTACCAAAACCTACGAGTTACAGGGATTGGTTAAGGGGATTGACTACATATACATTCCATAGGGGTTCAACTTTGGATGGGGTAACAACAATCTGATGGCGCCTCCTGAAACCACCTCTAAATTGGCAATAGTAAAAAGACATCATTTCTACATAATTTCTACAATTGATTAATGGCTGGCATAATACATAGAGGGCGATCTAACATTGAATGTTTTGGTTTGTTGGCTTTCTACTGACCAACCTTTGGCAACTGAAGAGATCCATGGACTGCTTTCTCTTCAACTAAAGACATTAATGTAAGTTAAGTCCCTTTTTTTATCAATAAAGATTAATCAAATGAACAAGATATGAGAAAAATAAAATGGATTATAACTGCAAAGGTAAGGAAATATCTAACAGGCATTTGAATTCAATTACTAAAAATGGCTGGTTATAAAGCAATTACAGAAAGGAAAAGGGAACAAAGGATTCAAACGTCTTCACTGTTCATTGGTTGGTGTCATCGAAAATATACGTGCTTCCATACATTTTCTAAATGTATTGGCCTAGTCAAACCATGTGATAGAGGTGACATGCTTGCTGGTTAGCTCATATTCAGTGAGATAATTTCCATTCTCACACGCCTCCATTGAACAATATCTTTTAAAATATGTATCAGTCAGAATACATTTTCTATTGGTTGCTTCAGGGGGAGTAGATGTCGAGTGAACGATCACAGAAATCTTGACCAATCATTATTGTGAGATGTGATAGTGTGACCCATAAAATATAACATTTACCTCTATTCTTATTTTCTTTTATTTACCTCCGTGGTTGGCACAATCCTACTGATCTCATCATTGTGAACCACTTGCCATCAGTTCATTTTGCAACCTTTTGCATACCGTATTCAATTGCACTGTTGCTTTCTTAAGTATAGAGTCTGTAGACCTACTTCATTTTTCTTTGTAATCTTATGTGTTGCTCTTTAAACATCTTCACTTTCTTTGTTGCATGCTACAATAATGTAAGACAACCCCTTAGCTTCTGGGCAGTGTGGATGCTACCCGAGATCTGCGGACAGCCGCACAGTCCGCAGCCCCTGAGGTTATCAGCAGAGATGTACCATACAACATACTGAACCTACTGAACCCCTGGCTCCATTCTGACAACCATTATTGTAGCATACAGCAAAGTGAACATTGTTTGAGACCAACACGTACATGTATTACAAAGAAAAATGAAGTATGTCTACAAACTCTATGCTTAAGAAATCAACAGTTTGTTTGTTTGTTTGTTTGTTTGTTTGTTTGTTTTGTTTTGTTGATTTATAGAGCGCACCTCACCCTGGGGCATCTGGGAGCATTACAAGACAGCTTAGGAACATGGTGGTTACATACAGATGAAAATACATGAGAGATATATATACACATTATGGTAGTAGTTGTTATGAGCATGACATGAGCAAGCATCAACAAATGGAAGATAGAAATATACATCTGGAGGGCATATGGGATAAGAGCGTAAGTGGTGTCAGTTGGATTCAGGAACTCTGAACAGTCAGATTGTTGGCGTCCTTCATATACAGGGTAAAAGAGTGATTTGAGCAAAACGTTTTCCTCAATTTTTTTGTAAAGGGGGCTGTGATGTAGGAGGAAGACACATAAGAAACAGAGCACAATCACCACCAGCTACCCACCTCTACCACACCATGGAGGCTACTCATTTTTTTTCAAGATTAAGGTATAATTGAATTATATATACCACCACGGTCAAAGTAACAAAATTAATATATTTTAATCATATTTTTCTCAAACAATTCTACTAAAACTCATAAAAAAAACATTATGTGTGTTTGTCATATATGAATTACCACAAAAGAGAGAGAGAACACCAATTTACATTTCTGGCTGTTGTCTACATAAATGCACTTATAGTTCATATGCATTCAATGGTTACGTGGTGTTAGTAACAGTGTGTATAACCACATTACAATTATAGAGAGATATGGTATAATAGCGTCTACACTCTGATGTGTTTCTGGGGCAAAGGACAGCACTGTTGCAGTCTAAGTCTTATCAGTGATGTCCCAAGACCCGTCTTCAGGATGCAGTTGGTTTTGGAAAAGGTTACACTGTCTGCATGGCGCCTATGTATCAGTGTTGTAACCTAGGGGATAGATAAATTAGGGCAGTGTAAGACTTACTATATACAATCTATATATAAAAAAATTGATGACAGTGATATAAATGTTATGAATAGCAGAGTAGCCAACCTGCTAACCTTGTGTGAGTTTCTTGGGGTGTGGAGGGCGAGGTGATTGCACTAGTCAATCTAGTCTGGCGGCAGATGGGTCCGTCAGAGTAGTTCAAACTGTAAACAAATACATGTTTGAAATCAATTATTGTGTGACATTAAATTAATTTTTGTCGCAATTATACATATTAGAAATGAATCATTACCGTTTTGTATTGACGTGGGCAAAATTGGAGATTCCAAGATCGCGTGTTGAAGGTGGATAATACCTTGGTTGGTATTTTGGAACTAATGCTCCCACAATGCTCCATAGAATCTAAGGGCAGGGCATGGAGATGTATAAGTCCTATGCTTTTTCTTTTTGTTTAGTCAGTGTTTGTCAGGGACTAGTGATACAAAAAGCATGGCTCTGTTACGCTCACGTGACTCCCACGGAGGCGCTGGCCTGGTTCGCGCTGCTGACCTCTTCTAAGGTGATGCGCAGGGTTTGGAAGACGGACTGGACCGGGCCCCCAAATCTGGCTTGTCTGGCTCGCAGAAGTATCCTTCTGTAGGTGAAAATAGGGGATTAACTGTCTGCAGGGTAATGCAATCGGCCTCCCACTTTCCCCTCTCACCCTCCTCGAAACCCTTCTGTGCTTCCGCGTAGCGTCTCACCTTAGGGTCTGGAAGGACGAGCTCTCCATCCTGCTTCTGATGCAGGGGCGCGTTGGTATCCAGTTACTTCACTGGATTTTCGGATTGGTGAGAACCAAACTTGCTTGGCTTCCAGGTACGTTTTTTGATAAGAGGTTCCCCTTGTGTCCATGCATTAATGTACTAATGCTAGTGTCTTTTTCCCCATAGGGGCCGGGGTACGGAATGCCGGGGAACAGGCACCGACCCGACATGAGAGGTGAAATCCTTGTACAAATCAGGTAAGTCTTTAATGAGCGTTTTTTGTTAATGTCTTTTCATTCGCTCATTAACGCTGATGTCTCTTTTTCCCCTTAGGGGCCGGGGTCCAGAAATGCCAGGATGCGGCGCGGACCCGAAATGAAGAGGGAATGAATCAACAGGTAAGTCTTAACATGGAGATTTAGCTTTCCTTATTCCCTTCTCTCTCTCACCTTTTGTTCTGGTCTTTTTCTCCCTAGGCGCTGGGGCGTGACTGCGAATCCGGATGATCGCTGCTGAATATGGAGGCGCCCTGTAAAGGTGAGTGGAATGCGGAGCTGCAGCGATCAACGCGATGAGCTTTTAAATAAAAGTTTTCCTTTTCAGGATTGTCGGCGAGATGTCTCCGGGATGCAGATTTTAGCAGGTAAGGACTTTTCCTTCTTCTGTTCTCTTCTTCTCTTCCTTTGCAGGTGATCCATGATGCTGGCAGGCGTGGCAAGTCAGATGCAGGAGCAGACACGGTGAGCGTCCAGCTGCTAGATGCAGAACAACGCGAAGCACGGATGGCTGTTCGGGTGGGGTTTAAATAGCCTTGGAAGAAGTTCCAGGTATGTATCCTTCCTCCAATCAGGTATGTATCCTTCCCCAACCACGCCCGGATGGTAAATTAGTCCCACAGGTAAAGTAGTTCCTTTCAGGCCTCAAGGAGGCCGGGATCCTGCAGCATGGTCTGCATCAGGTAAGTGAACCCAAGCACTCCCATAATGAGCCTGGCGCCTATGGCGCCAGGACTGATGTCTTTTATGAGCCTGGCGCCATAGGCGCCAGGACACTGTCCAAAGGGCCCCTATATGGGGTTGCTGGGTCCTTCCTTGGGGACTGGATGTCCGCTTTCGGGGACGCAGGGCTTGAGCCGGCTCCCCGGGAGCGGGCATCATGACAGGCACTTACTTAGAAGTATGTGTTCCAGACACTATCTTCATTCAGCTGTGGGGCTTCGTTTTTCGTGTGTGTGCATGCAAATATCACTCGAAATATTCATCCTATATTGGGTCAAAGAAAACGGATCATTACACGGCTCGCATTCATGTGCCATATTAATCCTGTGTGTGTATGACAGGCATATCAATCATTGCGGGTTTACCTCTCAGATATTGAATTTGCATCCCAAGCGTTCCGCGAGTGCAATGGGCTCTCACCGCGAGGAACCTGTTTGTTCATGTTTGAACAGATAGACATAGACAAAAGACTCCTGACGTTTCCTATCAGCTTGTCTAAGACTAAACAGAGAAAAGGGACCACCACCGTGTTGTGTAACACCTAGTATGTACAAACAAGGTTGTGCGATCTTGGAGTGTTACCATGTGGTTTTTAAATGTAGTTTAACAAGCAGCAGAGGACAGAACAGGGCATTCAACTGTGTCTCAGCTGGAGGATATCGCATATATAGGTTAATCCATGTGTTGATCAATGTTTCTTCACCATCTTTCACTATTAAAAATGGAGATGGATGCTGTGTTAAACAGAGACTAATCCGTGTGCTGAAAACCCATGTGTGCAAACAGAGGCATGCCATCTTGGAGTGTTTACATGTGGTTTTGGATGTAATTCCACAGGCTGAAGTACAGGGCATACATGTAGCCTCGCAGTGTTAGAGATTCTAGCCATGCCTGGGTATACATGAGAGATATATACACATTATGGCAGTAGTTGTTATGAGCATGACATGAGCAAGCATCAAAAAATGGAAGATAGAAATATACATCTGGAGAGCATATGCGATAAGAGCGTAATTGGTGTTAGTTGGATTCAGGAACTCTGAACAGTCAGATTGTTGGTGTCCTTCATATACAGCCATTTATTGGCATTAGACCAGACATTTTGGAAGGGCTGGTTAGTGTGTAGATGAACTGTGAGAGCATTCCAGGCTTGGGGTGCTTGCACAGGGAAGCTGTTGCCGCCAGATCTTTTCAGGTTGTAACGTGGGACTGTAATGCAAAAGGAGTTGGCTGTCATTGTGGGTCTGGATGAGGTTTTCATGACAATTTTGGCTTTCAGGTACTGCGGTGCAGCATTATTCAGGAATTTGTGGGCAATGGATACTAATTTGTAGTAGATCTGTCTTTGATGGAGAGCCATTTATGGATCATTCTTGTTTCTGTGATGTGAACTCTCATTGGGACGCTCAAGGCTGTTCTTAGAGTATTGTTTTGTAGTGTTTGGAGCTTGTTCAATGCTGGTTTGTTAGCTCCTGCATAGAGTGTGTTGCAGTAATCGAGTTTCGACAGTATTAGTGCTCTCGCTAGTATGAGGCAGCTTTTAGTGGAGAGGTACAGTTTACAGGCATGTACCGCTTGCATGTGTATGCAGTGGATGAGGCTGTTAATTTGACTTGCTTTCTATGGTTCAATGTAGAATCTAGGTAGAATCCTAAGGTTTTGGTAACCTTGGCAGTTTTTGATGATGTTGCCATCTATGTTGAAGGATGAATACTGAATTCATGTGGTTGGTGGCACATTTATTCATGTGGTTGGTGGCATTAGGGGTATGAGTATCTGGGTGTCATCTGCATAATTCGCATAGATGACACCCAAATGATCCAGTTTGTCAAATAGGGGCTTGGTGAATATGTTTTCCAACGCTGGAGTGATGAAAGAGCCTTGCGTCACTCCGCAAGTAATGGGAGCAGGTTCCGCAGCAGCGGAGAGTGAGAAGACTCTCATCGATCTGTTGCTGAGAAAAGATTTGATCCAGTCTCTGGCCTCTTGTGAGAAGTTAGCCGCAGACGACATGTGTTCACATAGTATGTTATGGTCCATCAGATTGAAGGCAGCTGGTAGGTCTAGCAAAAGGAGTAGTGCACATTGTCTGTTATCTTTTAGTTAATCTATTTGTATCTTCAGATAAATTAGAGCCGTTTCCGTGCCATGGAGAGGCCTGAAACCTGATTGTCTGAGCCCTAGTAAGTTATTAGTCTCTAGATACTGCTGAATTTGGATATATGCCGCTTTATTGATTATTTTAAGTGAGAGAGGCCTGTAATTAGTTGGGATGGTAGGGTCAAGAGTTGATTTCTTGAGTAGCGGTAGAACCCAGGCGTCTTTGAGGCTCGTGGGCACCTGGCAAGATCTAAAGGAGGCATTTATTAATTTAGTACTAAATCTTGCATGGTCTCTGGCTGCTTCTTTAATTATTTGTGCCGGGCAGATGTCACCTTGGGATCTCAACGGTTTTAGAGAGGCAATGATCTTTTCAACCTCGGCAGTGGTAGCTTGGGCAAATTTGAATTCTTGAGTGTTAGGGGGTAGCTTATTTTGTAGTTTATGTGTTGTCTCTGGGCTGGCTATGAGGACCCATTTGGTAGCTATTTTATTTTGTAGGGTGGCAGTTTTGTTGGCGAGGGAATTTTGAATGTCTGTGCTCCATTCTTTGTTTTTAGGGCGGGGATCATCAGGTGCTATAGGAGATTCTAATTCCCTCAGGATTACAAAAAGTTCTTTCGTACTGGAACTGGCGCTCTGAATCCTATCGTTATATGTTTCTTGTTTAGTCCTAATGATTTTGGCTTTGTAGTGGGAGGTGATTTTGGATACTTTGTCTTTATTTTCTTTGGAAGGTAGATTCATCCAACTGGATTCCAGTTTTCTTTTTTCTAACCTAAGGGCCTTCAACTGAGGGGTGAACCAGGTGTTAAGGTGAAGTTTAGGTTTCCTCTTTCGGAGTTTGAGTGGGGCGATGTGGTCCAAGGTTTGGGACATAGTTTTGTTCAATAGGTCTACAAGTTCTTCTGGGTCTTGGGACTTGGTAGAGTTCAAAGTTGAGATCAAGATATACATCAGCTTATCTGTGGTGTTATTATGTTTGTTCCTCATGAAGAGAGGTGGCGCAAGGGTTTTAGGCTTAGTAGAGGACAGATTTGCACAAATGGTGAAGGATATAAGAGAGTGGTCAGTCCATGTCTGTGGCTAGATGGCTGTGATGGAAGTGGTGCAGTTATGGTCAGCAACCCAGTCTAGTATTCTTCCTTTATCATGAGTGGGTTGTCTAATTCTTTGCTGAAAGTCTAGTTATGTTAGTGAGTCCGCAAGTGATTTAGCTGCCTGATTGTTAGGGTCTGCGAATCCAGGTTAAAACCAACTAGTACTAAGATTTGAGAGGTGAGTTTGGTGTTGTCAGAGAGTATAGTGCTAATATCCTACTCAAAGGTTCCAATAGGGCCAGGAGGCCTGTAGATTAAGTGGATAGTTAGGGTGCTAGTTTTAGGGGTAGCTAGTTTGACTGTTACCAATTCACAGGATTTGACTAAGGGGGCGGAGGTTACTCTAAGGCCTAGGCAGGTTTTTGCGATGAAGGCCACCATGCTGCCTTTGGATTTTTCTCTGTCCGCTCTTATTAGAGTATAGGAGTCAGGGATGGCCAGAAGGAGGCAGGGCCCCGCTGTGGCATGAAGCCAAGTCTCAGAGATCGCTAAGAAGTCTAGATCACTATTATTGATAGTGCCAGCAATATCTGTCGCATGAGCGATGATAGATCTAGCTTTGATTAGAGCGCCTTTAATGAGGGGGTGGTGGTCTGCTGGGGGCTGAAGTTATCTTTGACCATTTTCATAACAGATTTTTTGGTAGTAGGGCATTGTTGTTTTGGTGCTGTTGGATCAGGTTTATTCAGGCTGGTGTTATCTTTGACTATTTTCATAGTGTAGTTTTTGGTGGTAGGGCATTGTTGTTTTCAGAGATGCTCGGATCAGGTTTATTCAGGAGGAAAGATGTGTAAGCTTTTACCTGGTGTATGTCCTCTCACAATGCGCCTTTAGAAAGTCTAGAACCAAGTCTGCTATTGCAGTCGTCGCCGAGACAAGGTTGGTTAGCTGTAGGTTTAGATGCAAATAATTGTATCCATTGGCTGGGAATGAGGTTGGAAGGACTGAATTGGTTGGTGTGGTAGTTGCTAGGTCTGTTGGGTATTAGGTTGGGTAGGAAGCACATTGGTATGATATTGATTTAGGGGAGGAAGACATTTCGTGGACTTGATTTCCCTTAGGGGACAGTGCAATTGCATAGCACATAAAGAAACTAAAGGGAATGTCCCAGAAGCAGTAGATCATCCACATGTCCATGACCAAATGGTACAGCCTAGTAACAGTGTACAATATCACCTACTAAGCTTGGAAGAAAAAATTGATCAATTAATGAACACTTTTGCTGATGTAAAAGATTTTGTAGAGAGACATATCAAGGGCAATATTAAATATCACTGCCCCAGCTACACCTGTACCCCTTCTCCCTCTCCCCGCCAACCATCCCCACAAATTCCCTGTCAGCAAAGACGTTATAATGAGACCTCAATCCCTTCCTTTCCTGATGCCCAACCTGTAGAACACCCCAATTCCCCTGTATATGTCTCCATTTCTCCTACCCCTTCCCTTTCCTAATTGTTTTATTTATGTGTGTAAATAAAGTTCTATATGTATAATGTTGCTGTGTGTATGTGTTTTTTTTTTAAAAAAGCTTGTTAAAAGACCGCAGAGCGTACAACTGTCCGGGATGTCCACAATTAAGCAAAATGGAACACTGGGTCTGTTTGGGCTGTCCAGAATCAAAATGGAAGTGTCTCTAGGACACCGTGCTAGGCCGCAAGTCTGAAAAGTTGTGACGCACCTTTAATTAGTTTGGGAGCCCACACCCGTCCACATGACATCTGGGCGCATGTGTATTTCATCCCCTGGGTGCTGCAAACACCTCCCCTGTCCGGCATGTCTGGAAAAAGTGGTGATGTACTGTCATGCTTACCACTAGTGCCCTGCAGGAGTGCATGGTCCGGTGTGTATCAATGCGTAGGCCCGTCGCTGGCTGCCTTCACCCTGACGCTCGCCCCAGCCACTCCTTCCCCCACTGGTCAGTGGGGATTAACTCCCAGGGGACTGTGAGGTTGGGAGGGACCTGGGTGGTTTTGGGACTTTGGGGCTGTAGCATTCTGGGGGTCAGGGTGACCTAAAGGTAAGTACAGGGTAAGTTTAAGCCCAGTACCTTCCCTTCTGCCCCTCCCCTCCAGACCCTTGGTTGGCTGGCTAGCGCAAATCGAGCGCTCCTCACCGTTATGTTTGCTACTACTATCGCGGCCCTCCAGTTCGTATCATCCTCCAGTTACTTCATTAAAGGTGCGTGGTCCAGGCCAGCTGCAACACTCAGAATACAACAGTGCACACGTAAGTCTTGATTTAAATGTGGGAACAGGTGAGTCTTGGTTAAACACGAGTGTGCAACTTGCTGTGCTGATACACTTGGTCTGAGCTTACTTTCACAATGTCTTTATCTTTCTTCTTCACAGGAGCTAGGCATCTGAAGGCTGACACTGCAACGAGGTGCGGACGCAACAGAACTGGACTCAATGAGCAGGTGAGCCCACTAGGCACTGGGAAGGACGGTGGTTGAAGAAAAGAATGGGATCTCTCACACTGCTGCTTTGCCTTTCAGGTCCTTGGATGCTTCGAGAAAGACAACAGTTGGAGGAACAAGGAAGAACCAAGATGAGCAGGCTACGATGAACCAATGTCCAAGATGAGCAAGAGACGAAGAACCAACGTCCAAGATGATCAGGAGATGAAGAACCAATGTCCATGATGAGCAGCCCCACCGGGGGACTCTGGGTGCTGTTCGGAAGAAACAAAAATGAACACAGAGACAAAGCCTTTATGCGCGGGCATGGATCCTCATTTCAGGTGAGTTTCTCAGGTGAGTTTACACTGCTTCCCATCCATTTAAAGTTGTTGGTAGATGCACTGAGAGCAGGAGCGGTAAACGAGACACTGTTCTTGCAAAGAGCAGCAAAACGCTAAGCACAGGGTCCGGTATTGGGCTTGGCTTTATTTATTTATTTTATTTATGTATATATTTATAATGCGCCGCAGCTCGCAAGCATCAGGGTGCGACAGAAACACAAAGACTGAAGAGATCACGGGACTACATAAAACAGAGAACAGAAGGACTCAACATGAGTCCGAAGCTGAGCTTGTAGCAAATTACCGAAAGTGTAATGTTTTCAGCTGCTTTCTAAAGGAAAGATAGTTACTTTTCAGCCTAAGATTAGCCGGAAGCTCATTCCAGAGAGAAATTGCCTTGGTGGAGAAGGCCCTGCCAAGTCCGGAGGCTTTTACTTTGGTATGGCTTTATAGCCTTGGGCCACGCCCTGTCAGCGTTAGACTGCCAGGGGCGTTGGTTTCTTGCACATGCTTGGCGTTCCTTTGCACATGCCGGGCGTTCCATCTCTCTTGGTCGGTGCGCTGGTGCAGACTGTGGCCTTGCTCCATTCTACCCGCCTACACCAGCCAGCCACCATACCTGTCCACCACCTCCCCACTCTATCATGGGGGAATACCCTTCTCCCTAGGGGGCAGACCGCGCTGGGCCCACATTTGAATCGTGACAGCACTCCCCTCCAAAGCCCCCACAAGGAGGGCCACCCCGTTTCTTGGCTTGTTGGGATGGTTGTGGTGAAATTGGGCTACTAATCGTGGGGCATGAATGTTTTCTTCGGGTTCCCATGTCCAATCTTGGATACTATACCCTTTCCAATCCACTAGGTAATAGAAATGCTGTCTGTTCACTTTGAAATCTAAGATGTCTTTTACTTCATATTCCACCCCCCCAGGACCTCTGTTGAGGAGGGTGAGTCAATGAATTTCGGGTGCATGGGTACACGGGTTTGAGCAGCGATACATGAAAGAAGGGGTGAATTTTCATTGCCAATGGGAGTTCAAGTTTGAGTGCAACAGGATTAATGATGGGATGGCTGTCACTGGGTAGGGACTGATAAACTTGGGGTGGAATCTTTTTGGGCCTTTCAATCGAACATACTTGGTAGAAAGCCAAACCCTGTCGCCCACCTGGTACTCGGGTGACTCCTTCCTATGTTTGTCGGCAAATAATTTTTGGGCGTTCTTCTTGTTGTGTAGGGTTTGGATGGCCTTTTGTAAGGTTTCTTGGATATTGGCATGTAACGATGTGACTGCTGGCAATTTAGCGCTATGGTTGGGTCTAGACTGTGGTCCGTGGGTTTTGTCCATAGAGGAAGTAGAAAGGTGAGAACCCAGTGGAACTATTAACAATGTTGTTGTAGGCATATTCTGCTGTCCAAAGAATATCTACCCACACATCGTTGGCTTGAGGAAACATACACCACAAATACTGTTCCAGGGTTTGGTTTGTTCTCTCGGTCTGTCCATCGTTTTCAAATAGTGACTGGTGGACAGCCGGATATAAATCTTGGGCCTTGGCGTAGCAGTGCTTCGAAAATTTCGAGCTTCCTCTATCCGAAATGATGACTGAAGGGAAGCCATGTACTCGCACTATGTTGATTAAGAAGGTATGCTCAAGGGTTCCTGCTTTTGATAGGGCCTTCAGTGCTATGACGTGCGCCACCTTGGCCAGCAAGTCCACAACCACCTTGATGGTATTGTAGCCATTACATGGGGGAAATTCTGTGATGAAGTCCAGGGAAATGGCATGCATGGGGCCGGCGGTATAGGTAAGAGGTGGAGCAACCCTGAAGGTTTGGTTTTAGGCGTCTTGCTGCGGGCACATACATTGCAAGTCTTGATGTAGCGACTCACGTCATTTTGCCACTTAGGCCACCAATAATTTTGCTGAATCTTTCCTAGTGTTTTGATGATTCCTGGATGACCCGCTGTTAGGGCGTCATGGTAGTTATGGATGGCACGATGGAACTGGTCGAAGGGCGGTAACGTAGAACTGGTCAAGCCCAGCAACTTGCTCCATGGGATGATAGGCATGGGTTCTGGAACTGCATAGGCATCCCATCTAGGCTCCATCCAATGCGCGATAGGGAATCTGCCTCCCCATTCTTAACCCCTGGACGAAACGTCATGGCAAAGTCATACTCTGAGAAAAATTGGGCCCACCGGAGTTGGCGTGGGGACTGGGCTCACGCCATTTGCAGGTACTGCAGATTCCGATGGTCAGTTACACCATGATAGTATGTCGCATGCCTAACAGTTGGTGGCACCATTCCTTGAATGCTGCGTTAACGGTTATCGAGTAATTGAGACCCGCTGGTGAAACCTTTTTTGACCAAAATATCACGGGATGTAGGTGAGTAGTCTTCGGGTACCTTTGAGACAACATTGCTCCCAATGCGACACTGGAAGCATCTGTTTCAACCACGAACGGTAGCCCTGGGTTTGGATGCATTAAAAAATGGGTGCTGTCGTTCATCAGGTCTTGAGTTCTTTGAAGGCTCGCTCAACTTCTGGGGACCATTTAAAGGCCTTGCACTTTCAAAGGAGCGAGGTGATAGGGTGTGCAATATCTGAAAACCCAGGGATGAACTGCTGATAGAAGTTGACGAAGCCCAGGAAGCTTAGCACAGTCTTGAGCGATGTAGGCAAAGGCCAGTTCAAAATTGCCTCCACTTTCCTACTATCCATTAGGATGCCCTGTGGGGTTAGTATAAAGCCTAGGAACTCCACCGTGGTTACGTGAAAAAAGCATTTCTACAGTTTTTCGTACAAGTGATTCTGGCAGAGCTTTTCTAGGACAGCCCTTACATGATGTATGTGCTTCTCTTTGGTCACGGAGTAGATTAATGTCTATATAGACCATGGCGCAGACATTCAATAACTCCTGCAGTACATCCGTCATGAAGAACTGGAAGACCGTTGGGGGCATTACTCAGCCTGAAGGGCATTACAGTGAATTCAAACAGCCCATACTTTGTGCGGTAGGCCGTCTTCCATTTGTCCCCCTCTTTAATGCGGACTAAGTGGTATGCCCCAGGCAGATCCAATTTGGAGTATATTTTTGCATCCTTAACTTGGTCCAGTAGTGTGGGAATAAATGGTAAAGGGTACTGGTTCTTTGCTGTGATTTTATTGATTTTATTGAGCCCTCGATAGTCAATGCACATCCTGAGGTCCCCTTCTTTCTTCAGTATGAAAAACAGGGCAGAGGCCGCCGGGGACTTGGATGGCCGGATAAACACATTGGCCAGATACTGGTCTAGATATTCCCGCACATGTTGGTTCTCTTTTTCTGTGAGCACGTAGATGCACGGAGGCTGGGACCCAGGTATTAGATCGATTTGGCAATCATACGGTCTATGGGGTGGAAGGGTGTTGGCTGATTCTTTCAGAAACACGTCCTCAAATTCTTGGTACCTGGGAGGCAATTGTCCTGCTGTGCTGGGGAGGCTGCTTCTCCTAAGTTTAGCGCTCTATGGACTGGTGGTAGGTACGGATAACAAGTGCGTAGGCATTCAGACCTAAAAATCACTGTGTGTGTTTTCCAATTAATGACAGGATTATGCCGTTCTAGCCATGGCATGCAAAGTATGAGTTGAAAAGGTGGGGCACTGATGAAGTCAAAAGTCATGCGTTCTCGGTGGCCGTCTTTGCATAATAATTCCACCACTTCTGTGCACTGCGTTACGGGTCCGGATGACAGTGGAGACCTGTCTACTGAAACAATATTGTCTATCTTCCCCATTGGTTGCCCTGGTATGCCCAGTCTTCGAGCTACTCCGATATCGATATAGTTGCCAATGGCCCCGCAGTCAATATAAGCCTCCAGGGCATACATCCGGTGAGGTTGTCCAGGCCTGATCAGAATGACAGGTAAGGTGAGGTGTGAGACCATGGTTACTTTAGTTTCCCTCGACAAGCCAATCCCTACTCTTGTCGAGTCAAGGAGTTTTCCGACGGCTGTGTGGGATCTTTGAGACTGGTCACTGCCTCCCCAATGGCACCCAAGGCCCGTTTATTCAGCTTACTAGGGCAGTCTCGCAGGAAGTGGCCCACCTTGCCACAACATAGACACAATTGTTGCTGCCGGCGCCTCTATCTTTCCTCCTTCGAGAGTGGTCCCCTCGCACTGCCCAGCTGCATGGGTTCTGGCGTATTTTGTTGGGGACACACTTGTATTTCACGTGGGTGCCCATATACAGGCCGGGCCTCCGCCCTTGTTCGATCTGCCTTTCTCTCTTATAATGATGATTCAACTGTATCACTAAGTATATATAGTCTGCGCAACGTTCAGGTGGGTTGACTACTTGCGCTAAAACATCTTTCAGCTCACCCCTAAGGCCTCAATAGAAGAGGGTGGTTCTTTTTTCCTCTGGCCAATTTGTTTCAGCCACAGGCCGATTTAATGTTGTGATGTATACCAGTAGATCTTGGGACCCTTGCCGTAGGGCTAGCAGATCTCTCTCTAAAGCTGCCCCTTGATTTCTGCCGGCAAATAGTTTGTCCAGCTCTTCCTGCAATGCGCAGAAGTTATATAAGACGCAGTCATCTCGGTCACTAGCGGTACCGACCAATTAGCCGCATGACCCCCCAGGTAAATCAAGACAAAGGCCACCTTGGCTTGGTCCAAGGGAAAGGCCCCTGGTCGGCACAGGAAGTGCAATCTAGACTAGTTCATAAATATGGCGTACCTCTGGGGATCACGTAGGAGCGTTTGGGAGGGGCTAAGGGAACAGAGGGTGGTGTAGTGACCTGAATCTGGGGCACCCCCTCTGCTACTCGGTCTGAAGGACCTGGTAGGGCAACCTGACCGGCCTGAGAGACCAAGAGCTGCTTGGCCAAATCATCTGTCTTCTCTCTATTGACTACTGTTAGGGAGAATTCTCAGGAGTGGCTAATTTCCCTTACCTACTGAGTACCTCAGCAGCTTTGCTGGATTTTGATGATTATTTTTTTTCAACTGGTAAGAGTGTGATCCTTTTCTCACACTCTTATATGTGTTTTGCTGTGTGTTTAACATTTTTTTGTGTTCATAGACTGTGGAGCTTCACCTGCTCCATATGCATCATCTTTTTACTGTGTGTCACACGGCACCTTTAGTGCAGTGACACAGGGTTGTCTTTTTCAGACTTCCCACTTTAAACTCCATTTTCTGGGACTGACTACTGTCTCCCATAGCATGTAAAGTTGCTATTGACTTTATTAGTCTTTTTAAATTCACAGACCCAGTACAATAGAGTACTGGAAAGGGTTAATAGTTATCCCTTTTTATCTGTTTCTCATGGAACATTATTTTGCTCTCCTTTCTTTAAGATTTGGCTGGTGGCAGTGGTATCTACCATTTTTTCCTACCGCGGTCTATGAAAATAGCCTTGGTACTGTTTTAGGCTATGTTAGTAGCCTCAAACTTTAATCCGCTGGACCCCATTTACTTGTATTTGGTTCTGGCTGGGTTTATTCGCCATTTCTTTTTGTAAAGGTCTTTCTTGTGTTTTACTCTGCGCGCCAAACCAAGTTTGGTCCCTTTGTTCGCCGTCCTTTGGTGGGCTTCTGCACAGAAGCCCTACTTAGGTGCCTGAGAGTCTGGGTAGAGAGAATGTGAGAGAGGGGCTTTAGGACCCCTGAACAGGGTTCCCCTGGAAACCCAAGTCGCACTCTTGTTTGATTGTCTAGGTGACTGTCCTGCCAGGACAGCCACCCTGCTGTGTGATTGACACCCAGGCTGTGTTAATAGGGGAAAACTGGTCTCTGGGACTTGGAAGGCAGAGTCGCCATTGGATCGAGAGAACCGAAGAGAAGCTGAAAGAAGAGGAACGCTACCACGACTGAATCTCCTGGTGAAGCCCTGCTGCGGGTTCGAATCTCCAAACTTCAACGACAGAGAAGATCTGCAAGGAATCTTCTTCCCTTGAGCTGGTGGGACCAACCAGTTCGCAAAACACCAAGCAAGGCCTCCCTCCCCTTGTCGAATTTGCTGTTTGGGTTTTAAGGAACACACCTTTTATTTGTTGCTTTGCTCTGCTGCTGGTTTCTTCCCTGGGCAGTGCAGGACCCTCCAGTCTTCCTCCTTTGTGTCAGTCCAACAGTCGCTTCAGGAACCGTGAGCATGCAGGATCTGCCAGGAACTTCTGCCTCAGCTATAGCATTCTTCTTATTCTAAGGTACTGTTCACACCCGGTTGTTCATTCCATCCTACCGCGGTGAAAGTGTTTTAAATCTTTTGCCAATCCGAGGGCTTGTCCTTCTCTACTCTTTTAAATAACTTTTCCTTCAACCAACTTCGTTTCAAACTCTTGGGAACGACTAAACCGTGAACTACTCTGAACTGTGTGATCATCTGCAAAGACTCTGAACCATTAACATTGGCCCAGGCCTATTCATTTGAATCTTCATTGTAGCAAGCTTTTTCTAGATTGCCCTGCCTACTTACTTGTTAGTGCTGCTTGATTTTTTATAACCTTGTCTTTCCCTCCCCTTTTAATTGCTGGAGTGCCATTTTTCTCACAGTTCATTTTTAGCCTAACTTGTCCAGAATTGATTGGGTGTTGTGTATTATATTAAGAGTGTGATTTTTCTACTGCTTTATTTAATGCGCTGTTTAACAAATGAATGTGTAAATAAATGTACATCCTTTTACTCATAAACCTTGAGTCAGTGTTTGTTTGAACCATAGTAATTGCTGTCCTTTGTGTAACTTCTGATACTGCTCACTTTACTTTTGAGATAAGTCTGGCTGCTCAGCCATCGCTACCACTTTACTGTGTAGTACAGGCTTGTACCAAAGATGAATTTGTCCTTACACTTGTAGTCTTAATTGTGTGTGGTGTTCCCAAAGGTACGGCATATGATTCTGCCTAACAACTGCCACCTCCCTCCTGATTGCATTTACCTTTGAGCGGGCCACGTGCACCTCAGCCCACAAATTCCCGCAAAAGAGTTCACAACTGGTCTACCCCCTGGATCCATGGCACTCGGGCAGGGCTTGTGACGAGGGCTTAGCGTTTTGTCATGCTTACCTCTGGTGCCCTGCAGGAGTGCCTGGTCTGGTCTGTACCAATGCGTAGCCCCCTTGCTGGCTGCCTTCACCCTGATGCTTGCCCCAGCCACTCCTTACCCCACTGGTCAACTGGGGATTAACTCCCAGGGGACCAAGAGGTTGGGAGGGACCTGTGTGGTTTCGGGACTTTGGGGCTCTATCATTGACCTAAAGGTAAGTACAGGGTAAGTATAAGCGCAGTACCTTCCCTTCTGCCCCTCCCCTCCAGACCCTGTACTGGCTGGTTGGCACAAAGCGAGCGCTGCTCACCTTAATGTTTGCGACTACGGTTGCGGCCCTCCAGTCTGCGACACTCAGGATACGACGGTGAACAGGTAAGTTTTGATTTAAATGTGGGAACATGTGGGTCTTGGTTAAACATGAGTGTGCAACTTGCTGTCCTGGTACACTTGGTCTGAGCTTACTTTCACAATGTCTTTGTCTTTCTTCTTCACAAGAGCTGGGCGCCTGAAGGCCGACACTGTGACGAGATGCTGATGGAACAGAGCTGGACTCAATGGGCAGGTGAGCCCACTAGGCACTGGCAAGGGCAGTGGTTGAAGAACTGAATGGGATCCCTCATGCTACTGCTTTGCCTTTCAGGTCCTTGGATTCTGCAGGAAAGACAACAGTTGGAGGAACAAGGAAGAACCAAGATGAGCAGGCGACGACGACCCAATGTCCAAGATGAGCAGGAGACAAAGAATCAATGTCCAAGATGATCAGGAGATGAAAAACCAATGTCCAAGATGAGCAGCCCCACAGGTGAACTCCGGGTGCTGTTCAGAAGACACAAAAATGAACACAGAGACAAAGCCTTTAGGCACAGGCGTGGATCCTCGTTTCAGGTGAGTTACCTTAGGAGAGTTTCCACTGCTTCCCTTCCATGTAAAGTTGTTGGTAGATGTACTGAGAGCAGGAGCGGTAAGTGAAACACTGTTCTTGCAAAGAGCAGAAGAAACATTAAGCACAGGGTGCGGTCTGGGGTGTGGCTTTATAGCCTTGGGCCATGCCCTGTCAACATTAGACAGCCATGGGCATTGGGTTCTTGCATGTGCTCGGCACTCCTTTGCACGTGCTGGGTGTTCCCTCGCACTTGGTCAGTGCGCTGGTGCAGACTGCGGCCTTGCTCTATTCTACCCGCCTACGCCAGCCAGCCACCTTACCTGTCCACCACCTCCCTACTCTATCATGGGGGAATACCTTTCTCCCATGGACCCGACTGCGCTGGGCCTGCAATGAAATTGTGACACTTAGTCCAGGTCCTACGAACACTTGTGACTGTTCGGAAATGTTTTCTGCATGTGTGTCGCACTTTTAATTATGTCGGGGAGCCCAACACTGTCCACAGGACACCTATGCACATATGCACAATGGATCCCGCGCAATAGGTGTCTTACGGACAGCCGTCCCATCCGCAAACGTTTGTGACATCACCATGTGCCCGCACCCACGCTGAGCATCGGCCCTTATTCGTGGACAGGATCCGGGCCCCCGGGCATCCAAAAAGTGCTTTTCTGGCCAATCCAGGATGTTCTACTGTGATACTTCACCTTTGGAAAGGTCCCAGAACATGGCCCTAGTGATCTGTACACTTTATGGAGCTTTTTGTACCCGCTTTGGGGTCCGAAATGTATGCAGAGCACGCGACTGTCTGCAAAGTACTCCCCAGCACCCCTATAAAAGTCCACACCCCCGAGATGCTTCTCATTCTGCTTTTGGATTTCCAAGACAGAGCACTGCTTCTGATTGGGCACTTGCTGTCATTGCTGCATTATTTGCATTGGTATTGCTAATAGCTCCCCAGGACTACTGATATAGGTTGCTGCTTAGCTACTTCACATTCCTGTGTTCCTGCTGTTGCTGGTTCCTGGTTCCTAATACCTTTCCTGGGATGCTCCTGCTGATACTGCCTCAGCCTTAGCAGCACCCCCACCCTCACTCTCACCACCACCACCACCTTCCCAAGGGCCTGAGGAGGGGAACAGGCGTGGTGATGTAGAGAAGGATCAAGAAGAGTATGAAGATGAGGTAGTGAAAGTCCCCATTGCCTGAGGCCAGCGTGAGTCTTGGGTGTGGAGGCTGTTTACCATCATTGGAGACGTGCCCAAAGCTCGTGCATACAAGGTGCACTGGACTGAGTGCAACATTGTGCTCAGTCGTGGCACACCTGGCTTGTACAGCTACGGCACAACCTCCATGCGGGGACATCTGAGGTCAAAACACAATGCGGCAGTTCGGAGGGTTGTCCCCTTCGAACAAGGCAGTAGGTTGAGTTCCTTTGCAGCATCCTCTGTATCTGTTCCTGCCACAAGGGACACTCTTTTGGGTCAGTGGATCCCTGAACCAGCCTTGCAGGTCATGCGAACCACAGTAGACCCTTACCTTTTGAGATTCACTGTATTGTGCATGTACTGTGATGCGGTACTCTGCAGGGAGGAGCAATTTCACACTGCTTTCGAGGCTATGGTCCAGGAGCATGTGAAAAACTGCCACCTACCTAAGTGAGGCCACTCAACATCTTTCTCTCTACACCTGCCCTTTCTTATCTCTGTGGTTGGTGCCCCTTCCCTACCCCCTTCCTTTCCTTGTGCCTCGTGTATAAAAATACCCAAAGAAATACAAAACATCAAAAAACTCCCCAGAAAAATTGCTCTTTTCATAGCCACCTTTCACAGTTTAAATATAGAATTTCCAATGAAATGATGCAGGCCCCTCCACATCCTGTAAAAGTCCGCGGACAGCACGATAGTCCTCGGACTTGGAAAGATTTTAGAGGGTGGAACCATCAAAAGCATTGCACTCTTTTCCGGGACAAAGTGGTAGTGATAGGTTAAAAGGATAGGTCGCTCAACATCCTGATTCCTTCTTTTCAAAGAGATGTATGTGCACAGAGATTTTTTCTCTGTCTCTAGCATAAGCAGTCACTATTGATAAATCGCAAGGTCTAGCCTTAGGTCAAACATTGATTGATATTTACAGCACAGTCTTTAAAGAAGGCATGAGTTACGTAGCACTGTCACGCCTACGTACACTTGAAGGACTATTTCTAGTCAATTTTGATGCAAGAAAAGTCAACGCTAACATTTCTTGCATCGTAGAGTACAATAGACTACGTGCACTCTACACACTCAATCTCAAAATGTAAAAACAAACTTAGTAAAAGAAAACCAGTGCAATCAGAACGTATACATGATCTCTCAACAGTTCCACCAAAGAAATTGAAATCAGCTCATACTCCATCAATTACCAAAACCACAGAAGAATGTACTGAAAAGGCAAATGCATACCTATCTTCAAAGAAACCAAGTGGACTTCCATCAAATGAATCAGACACAGAAATATATGGTCCATTCAAATTTTCCAATACAACTGGTGTAAATTGCTATGCAAATGTAGCAATCAACGTTCTCTTCCAATTACCACCAATTGTTGAAAACATTTATTTAAATGGCTCGGACCAGTTGTGTTTACAAACTCCTTCACAGAAATGCAATAAACAATCCTGAGAACATTTACAGTGTCTCGGGAATAAGGCATTTATTGGACTACTGTGCTGGAATGATGAGATTCACTATAAGCACATAAGAAGATCCACAAGATTTTCTAATGTACTTACTGCAAATACTGGAAAGCAAAAACATACCTATAAATGATATCTTCCAGATTTCATAAATGTGAAAACATACAAGCACTCGTTGCAACCATGTGATGCAGGAACAAGTCCCTAACAAGCGCTTTGTCTATGTATCTATACCTAACTGTGAACCCATTCCATTTCAGCAGCTCGTACAAAATGCAAACCATAACATATTATGTACTACTTGCAATTCCGATAATCGTTCCACCTTACAGATGCAATTACATAGCCAACACGTAATAGTAATGCTTTTAAGATCCAATGCACATGGTGCAAAACAACTGCAAGCTTACTGTCTTCACACATGGACAAGTATCACTTGGCAAGAAAACCTTCCCAACAATAGGCATAATCTACCACACAGGTGCCAGAGTTAGTGCAGGCCACTATTCTGCATACATTAAAAAGAAATGTGGATGGTTTGAATGCAAGTATACTTCCATCACTCTAAAGCAGAGTTACCAGCAAATCTTGCAAATGCCTACTTAATATTATTGAAACCAAAATGTACTCACTGATCTACAAAATGTAAATAACCTACTGCCCAACACCCACCAGTACATATATAATTGCAAAAAGAAAATAGCCTTCTACTCCATGGAACTGGAACAACTTAGCATACAACAACTATCCAACAAACACCTCAGTTGCTCTGCTATACAATTTGTTCCCCAATGACCCAATGTAGTCACAGAAAGAAGACACAATAATATTGTTTTCTACATAGTACTTAATAAAAAGTACTGAGTATGAGGGTTTACAAACTGTCCTCAATAAACCAGCCATCTGAGACACTATCCACTTTTCTACACATACCATTACAGTACTTCAAACAGTGTACACACTATTGGACTCTTATGTGCATTGCCTCTAACCATACACCCAAAATGATAGTACCTAGCCACAATGACATCACACATACATTCTACTACACCCAGGAATCTTGCGAACGCCCAGCAAACCACCTGACACACACCCTGTTCACTTTTGTACACATACTATTAAAATACTTACAGGCAATGCACAGACCCTTGGGTACATAGCCTCCAGCTATGCACCCACCAGTCTGGTAGCTGGTCACAATCACCACAGCATAATACAGCCAAGCACTCAACAATCTATACACTGCCATAACCCACACACATAAGCCAACCACCTGAGGCCCTGTCCACTTCTATACATACAGTATTCCAGTATGTACAACTGAGGCACTGCCCACTTTAGTTCACATACTATTATAGTACTTCCATTGTCGAACGGGAAATCATATTATACCCTCTAGATCGTGTGTATATATATTGGCCTAGGCCAAGTCGCTCTGCGAGGAAATCCGCGTTGCAAGGTCCTGACCTTAGATCAGTATTAGCCGCCAATTTAGGTTCATCTGCCATTTTAGATTCTCTCTCTAAAGTCACCCTGTGTTCTAAGATGGTGGACAGTGTCGTTTTGAATGTAACATGGCCGTCTTGACCTATGTGTACAAGTTAATGTGTAAACTGCCTGCAGGCCAAATGTTAGGGTCATGTACTGAGAACTTGTCCTTCGTTGACCTATGTATAGAGGATTACCTGTACCAACAAAGCTAATCCATGAACATATATTGTGCACAATACTGTTTAAGCATCTAAAGTGAACACTTCTTTAACTATATTGTATATATGTGTATGAATGCTCAATATGAAATCCAAAGACACACTGTTGCTATTGTAACTTGTTGGCAAATGTATTAAGGATAACCACTAATTGTATAGATGAATAAATTAGAAACAAACTCGGCACTAACCCTAGATCCGAGATTCATTAACTACAAGTGGGTTGGACATCATGTTTTGGAGTGTATAAAAGGTGCGACTATTCGGATGTACAGTCCCACTCACGGAACACACCGAACAGGGCTGGAATTTGCAGTGTTGTACTGAGGGCCTGATAGCTATCTGTTGCTTTGTCCTTTGAAACTGTTCAGTTGTAGAATAAAGATCTGTGTATCTTTTGAACCCACGTTTGGTGTATTTCCTTTTGGGGTACTCAGCCTCGATATCTTCTTTTTGCTTTCACACCAACCAATGGACAAACTCTTGAATGCATGCGCTCTGCACCCAAGACTCTATTAACTGCCCATAACCAATACATCATAATACAGTAAACTACCCAAGAATCTGCTCAGTGGCCACATCCCAAACACATAAGCCTTCCACTTGAGGCACTGTCCACTTCTGTACACATAGTATTCCAACACTTCACGCAGTGGGCACACTCCTGGACTGTTGACTCATCACCTTGCACCCAAGACTGTAGTAGCTGGTCACAATCACCACAACATAACAACAAAACAACATAACACACCCATGCACCCAACAATATGTACACTAGCCACAACCCACAAACATAACCCAGCCACCCGAGACCCTGTCCACTTCTCTCCATAAGGTACTCCAGTATGTACAACTAGTCAGCACACCCTTCAATTTAATAAGTCAGCCGCCTGAGGCCTTGTCCACTTTTCTACACAAACCATTACAGTACTTAAACCAGTGGGCACACTTCGGCACTCTTGAGTGCATCTCCTCCAGCCATCCACCCAAGACTCTAGTAGCTCATCACAATCACTGCAGCATAACACAGCCATGCACCCAACAATCTGTACACTGTCACAACTCACACACTTCATCCAGCCACCTGAGACCCTGTCCACTTCTATACATACAAAAAAGGTAGCAGGCGCCCCTCTCTCGAAAGAACATGGCATGATAACCTGTTCAGTGGTTATTAATCACTTTGAGAGTTTGCAGCCATCTGCTTTTTGCTCACTGTACCTTTCACAGATGGGAAATATCAATTTGCATATCAGTCTTTGTCCCGCCCACATGGGCTGTCTAGCACCGAAATGCTATGGCAATTCCTTTCTGAAAAAGAGTACCAACAGCAAACCCATACATGTGTTTCAGCCTTGTTGGGCCTCATCAGTGAGGTGAAGCTGTGCCGCTCTGAGCACAGTGAGCAGGAAGTCCACGTCTGGTTGCCCCCAGGTAACTTAGGGTGACCAACCCCAAGTTCCTTCCAAAAAAAAAAAAAGGTAGCAGGCGCCCCTCTCTCAAAAGAACACAGCATGATAACCTGTTCAGTGGTTATTAACCACTTTGAGAGTTCGCAGCCATCTGATTTTTGCTCACTGTACCTTTCACAGATGGAAAATTCTATTTGCATATCAGTCTTTGTCCCACCAACATGGGCAATCCAGCACCAAAATGCTATTCTATACATACAGTATTCCGGTACATGCAATCAGTCATCACACTCTTGACTCCAATAAACCAGCCAACTGAAGCCCTGTCCACTTTTCTACACGTACCACTACAGTACTTCAAACTGTGGACACACTCTTAAACTCTTGAGTGCATTACCTGCAGCAGACCAACCATAACTATAGTAGCTGGCCACAATTCCATACCATTAAACTACTTACAGCCAATAAGACTCTTGGGTACATGACCTACACCCATGCACCCAAAAGTCCAGTACCTCGTCACAATCACCACAGCATAATACAGCCATGCATCCAAAAATGTATACACTACCATAACCCACACACATAAGCAAACCAGCTGAGGCCCTTCCACTTCTGTACACATAGTATTCCAATACGTACAATCAGTCAGCACACTCTCCAATCCAATAAGCCAGTCACCTAAGGCTCTGTACACTTTTCTAGACATATTATATCAAAACTTCATAGACCCTCAACAATACAAACACTAAGTATACCATTATTGGTATCATACTTATTTGTAATCTGCACATTGCGTTTTGTACACATATTTGTGCAATCCATACACCAGTATCACAATGTTGACTACATGGCTTTATTATGTTGCAGTGGTTGTGGTCAGGGCCTAGATTCTTGGGTGCAAGCACCCAAGAGTCTAGGGGCTTGCCACACACACCACAGCATAATATGGCCTATACAAACATCCTCATATCATCTACGATCCACTCCCCTATCCTAATTAAGCCTGCCTGCAGTCACAACATAAGCTGCTCGCCTCAGGACCTAAACTACCCTAATGAAGGCTACCTGCAGTCACCACATAAACTGCTCACCTAAGGATCTATCCGCAAACTTTCGCGCTGTTCATGGACACCGCAGACACAACACCATCTTCTTCAACCTAAACAAATACATCAAATGAACCAATTGTCACTCCCCCACCCTTTCCATCCCCTCTTCCCACCACCAGATGCCCCAAAGCATGTTTTCGAGCCGTCTTTATCGACGCAGTATCCACGGATACAAAATGGTTGGCGTTTTCAAAAATTATGACGCATATCATGCTTCCCTCCAACCAATCAGGGGTTTGTGTCGTGTGTCGGGATATCACGCCCCTCCCTCGGCCAATCAGAATCCGACCGTGGAATGAACAGGGAAATGAGTCCGCAGATCGGAGCCAGATATCACTACATTTTTTGGACCTACATTTGACCTGTTTTTTAAAAAACTACTGGACGGATATTCACCAAATTTATAAAAGCATGCTTTTGGGACCAATCCGCCGCTCCTGCCACAAATGTGGTGGAAATCCGTACAGCGGTTTGGGCTGTATGTGTGAGCAAAGTTTTTCTTCATTCAGTCTATGGAAACAAAATGTTGGGATCCCTCCTATAACTTTGCCCCCCCTTGACGAAACTTCACCAAACTTAGAAATACATTTGGAGTGGGCCATATACTTTATTTGCAAAGTTTGGTGAGGATTGGCCCAGGGAGAGAGAAGTTATAAACTGACAAAAAATTGATCTTCCTATGGGTTTAGCAACTTCACCATAACTACAGGCCGCTACCGCAGGCCGTGTATATATTACGGCCTGGTACATACCAGAGGGATTTAGCCCAAAACACCTGCATCCAATCAGCCTCCCTGGGGATTGCTGAGGCATGAAAGCGCGCTAGGAGGAGAACATCTTTGGACTGTTTGAGCTTATTGCAGCTGGACCTAGAGTAGCGCCCCTGCCACCCCCCTGGTTTTGTTTGCACATCTACCTGGAGACTGGGGCTCCATAGGGGCTGTACCTGGGCTACTCTTGTCTAACTTTGGCGTGCCATACTGATGGTTACTCCCACCCTCCCCACTGAGGGCTAACATTGTAAATGGGGGAGAGTTGGATGCTGGATGGCTCTACACTACAGTTACCAGGATTCCCTGCTGCCACTGCCTGGTACAGACCAGAGGGATTTAGCCCTGCACACTTGAATCCAATCAGCCTCCCTGAAGATTGCTGAGGCATGAAAGTGCACTAGGAGGAGAACATCTTTGGACTGTTTGAGCATACTTCAGCTGGGAACCAGATTAGCACCCCTAACACCCCTCTGGCTTTGTTTGCACATCTACCTGGAGATTGGGGCTCCAGAGGGGCTGCACCTAGGCTACTCTTCCATAACTTTGGAGTGCCATACTGATGGTTACTCCCTCTACCTCCCCACGGAGGGCTATCATTGTAAATGGGGGAGAGTTGGATCCTGGCTGGCTATACACTACAGCTACCAGAGTTCCCTGCTGCCACTGCCTGGTACATACTAGAGATATTTAGCCCTGCACACCTGCATTCATTCAGCCTCCCTGAAGATTGCTGAGGCATGAAAGCGCACTAGGAGGAGACCATCTTTGGACTGTTTGAGTTTACTGCAGCTGGGACCCAGAGTAGCGCACCTGCCACCCTGCTGGTTTTGTTTGCACATATAACTGGAGACTGGGGCTCCAGAGGGGCTACACCTCAGCTACTCTTGCCTAACTTTGGAGTGCCATACTGATGGTTACTGCCTCCCTCTCTCCACTGAGGACTAAAATAGTAAACGGGGGAGAGTTGGATCCAGGCTGGCTCTACACTACAATTACCAGAATTCCCTGCTGCCACTGTCTGGTACATACCAGAGGGATTTAGCCCTGCACACCTGCATCTAGTCAGCCTCCCTGAAGATTGCTGAGGCATGAAAGCACGCTAGGAGGAGAACATTTTTGGACTGTTTGAGATTACTGCAGCTGTGACATGGACGCGGTATGGTTAAGTTGGTGTCTCCATAGGAAGAGCACTTTTTGGGGAGCTTATAACTTTGCTCCCTCTGGACGAATCCTCACCAAACTTTGCAAAAAAAGTATATGGCCCACTCTGAATTTTTGGAGAGGTTTGGTCCAGGGGGGGCAAAGTTATAGGGGGGGTCCCAAAACTTTTGTTTTTTCCCGTAGACATAATGGGAAAAAAACTTTGCGCGCGCCTACAGCCCAAACCTCTGGACGGATTTACAGCAAATTTGTGGCAGGAGCGGGGGCTTGGTCCAGAAAGCGTGCTTTTGCAAATTTGGTGTAAATCCGTCCAGTAGTTTCTTTTAAAATGACCAAAATGTAAGGCAAAAAAATGTGTGATATCTCGGTTCGCTTCGGGGACGGACTTCCTGGTTCGCTCCGCGGACAGTGCCCTGATTGGCCGAGTGGCTTGCGCGATGTCTGCGGACATCCGACGTGTTCGCTGATTGGACGGCGTGGGGCGTGGAGCGCGTCAGATTTTCTGTGTGCCCGCCATCTTGCATTCGCGGACGACCGCGGACAGCGCGGTGAAGCTTGGATTAAAAATTGTATTTAGTGGAGTGTGTTGGTGTGTAACAGTGTTTGGGGAGGGTGGGGGAGTATGAGATATGTTCAATGTTCTGTTTTTTTATATGCTGGACACTTTTGTTGTGTTCGATTTGTTCTGAAAATGTTCGGAATAAGCAGAATGGATTCGGTGTCAAGTTGAAAGTGTTCTAAGAAGACTCATGGGGTCCTGGAATGTTTGCAAGGGGTGTCCTAAAGACGTTGTCTGTATTGTTCATTGTCAAGCTGAAAGTGTTCTAAGAACACTTGCGGTGTCCTGAAATGTTCGTACATAAAGAAAATGGGGGTGTTCTGAGGACGTTGTCCGTATTGTTCGCTGGCAAGTTGAATGTGTTCTAAGAACACTCACAGTGTCCTGAAATGTTCGAAAATAAACAAAATGGGGGTGTTCTGAGGACGTTCTCCGTATTGTGTGCCTGCTTAGCTGTATCCAATGAGGGAATGGCACAGAGAGTGAAGTGTAAATGGTAGAATGGCTGTCTAAGAGTTATGCGGTCTGCAGACAGAGCGTGCTACATCCGGGGTTTTCCAGCAAATCCAGCATGGAAAGAAGACTGTAGGGATCAGCCAATCAGATGTTGAGGTTGTGGATTTGTGTTGAAAGAGACTGTGTGTAGTGAACATGGCAGAAGTGGAGAAAGTCAGGGTGTTGGTGCTCGGAGATATGTTTGTGCATGGTTTACAACAGTATGCTCAATGCAGGCATGTTGCAAAGAATTTTGATGTTAAAGGAGTGGAGGTTGTGTGGAGCACTGTGCCTGATTGCAATGTACAGGGAATTGTACAAGTTTGTGAAGATATGGGCAGGATCAACAGTCCCTATGTGGTAGTTTTGCACTATGATGCTTTCCGTTTTGGCTATGTCAGTGCCCCTACTTTGTTGGCAGATTTAGAACACTTGGTTCAAGCAGTAATGAACATCCTTCCAAATGCCAAAGTAATTTTTGCTGGATTACTACCTAGGGCAATATGGGACAATAGTTCCGTTTTTTGTCCTCAGCAAAACAATGCTAGGTGTGTAATGAACCGAGGCATGTGTGCCTTCATGCTTAGAGCTGGTATGTTCTTCTGTAATAATGAGAATATTGATTCCAGTAATGCTGTTTATTTTAAAGAAGATGGCATTTCCTTATCTTTTATGGGAACTGCCATGCTGTTTTGGAATGTAAGGGTTGCTTTGGAGAAGGTTATGTGAAGATTCTAGGAGTAAAGTAAGAATAAAAAGAAGAAAAACATACAAAATAACAGGTGTCTGTCAAGCATCTGCAAAAAACCCAAAAAAAACGGCTCTTTTCAGAGCCAACCTCAAAGGGGAAATGGGGCACACTATTTAAATTTACATTCACCACGCTCAGATTTTCGATATGTCCGCGGACATGGCGGTAGTCCGCGGACATAGAAATCACAAGCTAGGGGTTCAGTATGTTCTATGTTACATGTATTTAAAGTCAGGGATATTATGGTTAAGTTGTGCTACTAAAAACCTATGAAATTCAGTAACAAAAGTTTGTTAAAGGGACGTTATGGTTAAGTTGCGCTACTAAAAACCTATGAAATTCATTGAAAAAACTTTGTTAAAGGGACGTCATGGTTAAGTTTCGCTACTAAAAACCTGTGAAATTCAGTAAAAAAATGTTGTTAAAGGGACGTTATGGTTAAGTTGCGCTACTAAAAACCTATGAAATTCAGTGAAAAAACTTTGTTAAAGGGACGTTATGGTTCAA
This sequence comes from Ambystoma mexicanum, assembly GCF_040938575.1. Classification (NCBI taxonomy): domain Eukaryota; kingdom Metazoa; phylum Chordata; class Amphibia; order Caudata; family Ambystomatidae; genus Ambystoma; species Ambystoma mexicanum. The sequence continues at coordinate 398,506,221 of NC_090939.1, forward strand.
AGTAAAACCGAAAAACCCCTGAAATTCAGCAGTTATGGTAAGATAAGCAACCATAACTCGCGCCACCATGCACTGCTAACACTAACACCCAGGACATCAAAGATGACATCACAAATGTCATTGATGATATCACATGTGCATTTACTTTTCATAAAAACTCTGTACGAAGGATTCTTATAATGCTGACCAAAAACTGTCAAGGATCATTGGGATAAATATCATGAGCTAATTAGTGCATTAAGCAATGCATTGATATAAATAGCATTCTATTATGAAGTTCTGTCCAGTATACTAAGCAACTCATGCAGAAACTTAGGCAGTGTGTGCAGTATACATGATGAAGGTGCAATATTCATAATCTAACATGTAATAAGTAGCTAATAAAACCCACTTAATACATAATTACACTTAATACAGACAAAACACAAAGAGACAACAACACATACAAATATGAGTATATACAGGGACAGAGAAGTAAGCAAAAAAGCAGAAGTAGTAGCAGAAAGAGTTCATAACCTAACTGATTATCTTTATGCAGAGAAATGATTGCTCTGTTTCAAAGGTGCTACTTACTGTATGTATGTGTATCAAATGATGTCAGTGAACCCTAAGGAAAGGAGTGTGAGTACAATGTATACAAATATGAGCATATACGGGGAAGGTATAGTAATAAAAATAAAACTATGAGAAGTGCTGATAACTATAATGATTATCTTCATGCACAGAAAGGATTGCTCTCTTTCAAGCCTGTGTCTTACACTATATATATGTTTCATATGATATGACTTGACCCTAAGAGGCCGATTCATGGAATAATTAGCGCGGCGCAAGTGGGCAAAAACGTGCGAATCGCAGTGGAATAGCGAAAATCGCAGTGCAAGTGCGAAAATCGCACGAAAAGCAGCGCACGTCGATTCATGGAAGTCCGTGCGCGAGAAAACCAGCGGATGTGCGATAAAAAAGTGCGCCGCACACGTTGGCGCACAGGCCATCTAACAGCGTGCGCCAGGTCACAGCGAAAATCGCACAGGCCACTGCGAAATTCGCACATAGCGCGGCGCACGCAACAAAAGTAGGCGGAACACGGGCGTAACACTCGGAATGGGGAACAACTTGCAAAAACGTGGGCGTCACGGGGGAAGTACAGGGCACAAGTGCGCGGAACGCCCACACGCTCGCCTACAACACGAATAGAATAGAATAGGGCAAAAAAGCGCACGCTCAAACCAGCGCACAGGCACAAACACGACCGCCACAAGAAAGCAGGCGGTAGCGTCTCTGCGGCTGTAAGAAATGTGCGCCAAAAGGTGCGCCAACAAATAGCACCTATATACTGCCATGATGAATGTCCTATACTGTGGCCCTCCAGGACAAATGACGTGGAAAGGGGTACCCACAAACACGGACACCCGCTGACAAAAAATACGTGTGCGTGTATACCGGGGTGCGCGGGAAGTCTCACACGCGATTTCAGCAGGGTACAACTTCACGCGATCGGGCCTACAGGGGTTCGCGTGAAGTTTCTAACGCGATCGGGCCTGGGGGAGCGGGCTACGTGTATTACAGGGGTTCGCGTGAAGTTTTTCACGCGGTCGGGCCTGGGGGAGCGGGCTACGTGTATTTCAGGGGTTCGCGTGAAGTTTTTCACGCGATCGGGCCTGGGGGAGCGGGCTACGTGTATTTCAGGGGTTCGCGTGAAGTTTATCACGCGATCGGGCCTGGGGGAGCGGACTACGTGTATTACAGGGGTTCGTGTGAAGTGTTTCACGCGATCGGGCCTGGGGAGCGGGCTACGTGTATTTTAGGGGTTTGCGTGAAGTTTTTCACGCGATTAGCCAGGGTACGTGTATTTCAGGGGTGCGCGGGAAGTTTCACACGCGAATAGCCTGGGCGCGTGTATTACAGGGGTGCGCGGGAAGTTCCACACGCGAATAGCCTGGGCGCGTGTATTTCAGGGGTGCGCGGGAAGTCCCACACGCGATTACAGCAGGGTACGTGTATTTCAGGGGTGCGCGGGAATTTCCACACGCGAATAGCCTGGGCGCGTGTATTTCAGGGGTGCGCAGGAAGTCCCACACGCGATTACAGCAGGGTACGTGTATTTCAGGGGTGCGCGGGAATTTCCACACGCGAATAGCCTGGGCGCATGTATTTCAGGGGTGCGCGGGAATTATCACACGCGATTTGGCTTGGTACGTGTATTACAGGGGTGCGTGGGAAGTTACACACGCGATTAGGCTGGGTGGGTCCTCACAGGTGTTCCCTGTACACCCTCCACGGCCCCTGCAGGCAGCCCACAAAACAGGGGACTACCCTGCACACCTGCTCATGTCTCCCACCACCCCCACCCCCCACCATCCAAGGGCACCCTCCACCAGGCTCCCACTCATGTCTCCCACCACCCTCACCCCCCAGCAGTGCAGGGGCAGCCTCCACCAGGCCCCCACTCATGTCCCCTATCACCCCCACCCCCCCAGTCACCAGGGGCACCCTCCACCAGGCCCCCACTCATGTCTCCCACCACCCCCACCCCCCCAGTCACCAGGGGCAGCCTCCACCAGGCCCCCACTCATGTCTCCCACCACCCCCACCCCCCACCATCCAGGGGCAGCCTCCACCAGGCCCCCACTCATGTCTCCCACCACCCCCACCCCCCAGCAGTGCAGGGGCACCCTCCACCAGGCCCCCACTCATGTCCCCTATCACCCCCACCCCCCCAGTCACCAGGGGTACCCTCCACCAGGCCCCCACTCATGTCTCCCACCACCCCCACCCCCCACCATCCAGGGGCACCCTCCACCAGGCCCCCACTCATGTCTCCCACCACCCCCACCCCCCACCATCCAGGGGCACCCTCCACCAGGCCCCCACCCATGCCTCCCACCACCCCCACCCCCCAGCAATGCAGGGGCACCCTCCACCAGGCCCCCACTCATGTCTCCCACCACCCCCACCCCCCCAGTCACCAGGGGCACCCTCCACCAGGCCCCCACTCATGTCTCCCACCACCCCCACCCCCCCAGTCACCAGGGGCAGCCTCCACCAGGCCCCCACTCATGTCTCCCACCACCCCCACCCCCCACCATCCAGGGGCACCCTCCACCAGGCCCCCACTCATGTCTCCCACCACCCCCACCCCCCACCATCCAGGGGCACCCTCCACCAGGCCCCACTCATGTCTCCCACCACCCCCACCCCCCAGCAGTGCAGGGGCAGCCTCCACCAGGCCCCCACTCATGTCTCCCACCACCCCCACCCCCCAGCAGTGCAGGGGCAGCCTCCACCAGGCCCCCACTCATGTCCCCTATCACCCCCACCCCCCCGCCACCAGGGGCACCCTCCACCAGGCCTCCACTCATGTCTCCCACCACCCCCACCCCCCAGCAGTGCAGGGGCACCCTCCACCAGGCCCCCACTCATGTCTCCCACCACCCCCACCCCCACCCCCCCAGTCACCAGGGGCACCCTCCACCAGGCCCCCACTCATGTCTCCCACCACCCCCACCCCCCAGTCACCAGGGGCAGCCTCCACCAGGCCCCCACTCATGTCTCCCACCACCCCCACCCCCCAGCATCCAGGGGCACCCTCCACCAGGCCCCCACTCATGTCTCCCACCACCCCCACCCCCCACCATCCAGGGGCACCCTCCACCAGGCCCCCACTCATGTCTCCCACCACCCCCACCCCCCAGCAGTGCAGGGGCAGCCTCCACCAGGCCCCCACTCATGTGTCCCACCACCCCCACCCCCCAGCAGTGCAGGGGCAGCCTCCACCAGGCCCCCACTCATGTCCCCTATCACCCCCACCCCCCCGCCACCAGGGGCACCCTCCACCAGGCCCCCACTCATGTCTCCCACCACCCCCACCCCCCAGCAGTGCAGGGGCACCCTCCACCAGGCCCCCACTCATGTCCCCTATCACCCCCACCCCCCCAGTCACCAGGGGCACCCTCCACCAGGCCCCCACTCATGTCTCCCACCACCCCCACCCCCCCAGTCACCAGGGGCAGCCTCCACCAGGCCCCCACTCATGTCTCCCACCACCCCCACCACCCAGCAGTGCAGGGGCAGCCTCCACCAGGCCCCCACTCATGTCCCCTATCACCCCCACCCCCCCGCCACCAGGGGCAGCCTCCACCAGGCCCCCACTCATGTCTCCCACCACCCCCACCCCCCAGCAGTGCAGGGGCACCCTCCACCAGGCCCCCACTCATGTCCCCTATCACCCCCACCCCCCCAGTCACCAGGGGCACCCTCCACCAGGCCCCCACTCATGTCTCCCACCACCCCCACCCCCCCCAGGCACCAGGGGCACCCTCCACCAGGCCCCCACTCATGTCCCCTATCACCCCCACCCCCCCAGTCACCAGGGGCACCCTCCACCAGGCCCCCACTCATGTCTCCCACCACCCCCACCCCCCCAGGCACCAGGGGCACCCTCCACCAGGCCCCCGCTCATGTCTCCCACCACCCCCACCCCCCAGCAGTGCAGGGGCACCCTCCACCAGGCCCCCACTCATGTGCCCTATCACCCCCACACCCCCAGTCACCAGGGGCACCCTCCACCAGGCCCACACTCATGTCTCCCACCACCCCCACCCCCCAGCAGTGCAGGGGCACCCTCCACCAGGCTCCCACTCAGGTCTCCCACCACCCCAACCCCCCAGCAGTGCAGGGGCACCCTCCACCAGGACCCCACTCATGTCTCCCACCACCCCCACCCCCCAGCAGTGCAGGGGCACCCTCCACCAGGCCCCCACTCATGTCTCCCACCACCCCCACCCCCCAGCAGTGCAGGTGCACCCTCCACCAGGCCCCCACTCATGTCTCCCACCACCCCCACCCCCCACCATCCAGGGGCACCCTCCACCAGGCCCCCACCCATGTCTCCCACCACCCCCACCCCCCAGAGGTGCAGGGGCACCCTCCACCAGGCCCCCACTCTTGTCTCCCACCACCCCCACCCCCCAGTCACCAGGGGCACCCTCCACCAGGCCCCCACTCATGTCTCCCACCACCCCCACCCCCCCCAGGCACCAGGGGCACCCTCCACCAGGCCCCCACTCATGTCCCCTATCACCCCCACCCCCCAGTCACCAGGGGCACCCTCCACCAGGCCCCCACTCATGTCTCCCACCACCCCCACCCCCCCAGGCACCAGGGGCACCCTCCACCAGGCCCCCACTCATGTCTCCCACCACCCCCACCCCCCAGCAGTGCAGGGGCACCCTCCACCAGGACCCCACTCATGTCTCCCACCACCCCCACCCCCCAGCAGTGCAGGGGCACCCTCCGCCAGGCCCCCACTCATGTCTCCCACCACCCCCACCCCCCAGCAGTGCAGGTGCACCCTCCACCAGGCCCCCACTCATGTCTCCCACCACCCCCACCCCCCACCATCCAGGGGCACCCTCCACCAGGCCCCCACCCATGTCTCCCACCACCCCCACCCCCCAGAGGTGCAGGGGCACCCTCCACCAGGCCCCCACTCTTGTCTCCCACCACCCCCACCCCTCCAGTCACCAGGGGCACCCTCCACCAGGCCCCCACTCATGTCTCCCACCACCCCCACCCCCCCAGGCACCAGGGGCACCCTCCACCAGGCCCCCACTCATGTCCCCTATCACCCCCACCCCCCCAGTCACCAGGGGCACCCTCCACCAGGCCCCCACTCATGTCTCCCACCACCCCCACCCCCCCAGGCACCAGGGGCACCCTCCACCAGGCCCCCACTCATGTCTCCCACCACCCCCACCCCCCAGCAGTGCAGGGGCACCCTCCACCAGGCCCCCACTCATGTGCCCTATCACCCCCACCCCCCCAGTCACCAGGGGCACCCTCCACCAGGCCCACACTCATGTCTCCCACCACCCCCACCCCCCAGCAGTGCAGGGGCACCCTCCACCAGGCTCCCACTCAGGTCTCCCACCACCCCAACCCCCCAGCAGTGCAGGGGCACCCTCCACCAGGACCCCACTCATGTCTCCCACCACCCCCACCCCCCAGCAGTGCAGGGGCACCCTCCACCAGGCCCCCACTCATGTCTCCCACCACCCCCACCCCCCAGCAGTGCAGGTGCACCCTCCACCAGGCCCCCACTCATGTCTCCCACCACCCCCACCCCCCACCATCCAGGGGCACCCTCCACCAGGCCCCCACCCATGTCTCCCACCACCCCCACCCCCCAGAGGTGCAGGGGCACCCTCCACCAGGCCCCCACTCTTGTCTCCCACCACCCCCACCCCCCCAGTCACCAGGGGCACCCTCCACCAGGCCCCCACTCATGTCTCCCACCACCCCCACCCCCCAGTCACCAGGGGCAGCCTCCACCAGGCCCCCACTCATGTCTCCCACCACCCCCACCCCCCAGCATCCAGGGGCACCCTCCACCAGGCCCCCACTCATGTCTCCCACCACCCCCACCCCCCACCATCCAGGGGCACCCTCCACCAGGCCCCCACTCATGTCTCCCACCACCCCCACCCCCCAGCAGTGCAGGGGCAGCCTCCACCAGGCCCCCACTCATGTGTCCCACCACCCCCACCCCCCAGCAGTGCAGGGGCAGCCTCCACCAGGCCCCCACTCATGTCCCCTATCACCCCCACCCCCCCGCCACCAGGGGCACCCTCCACCAGGCCCCCACTCATGTCTCCCACCACCCCCACCCCCCAGCAGTGCAGGGGCACCCTCCACCAGGCCCCCACTCATGTCCCCTATCACCCCCACCCCCCCAGTCACCAGGGGCACCCTCCACCAGGCCCCCACTCATGTCTCCCACCACCCCCACCCCCCCAGTCACCAGGGGCAGCCTCCACCAGGCCCCCACTCATGTCTCCCACCACCCCCACCACCCAGCAGTGCAGGGGCAGCCTCCACCAGGCCCCCACTCATGTCCCCTATCACCCCCACCCCCCCGCCACCAGGGGCAGCCTCCACCAGGCCCCCACTCATGTCTCCCACCACCCCCACCCCCCAGCAGTGCAGGGGCACCCTCCACCAGGCCCCCACTCATGTCCCCTATCACCCCCACCCCCCAGTCACCAGGGGCACCCTCCACCAGGCCCCCACTCATGTCTCCCACCACCCCCACCCCCCCCAGGCACCAGGGGCACCCTCCACCAGGCCCCCACTCATGTCCCCTATCACCCCCACCCCCCCAGTCACCAGGGGCACCCTCCACTAGGCCCCCACTCATGTCTCCCACCACCCCCACCCCCCCAGGCACCAGGGGCACCCTCCACCAGGCCCCCACTCATGTCTCCCACCACCCCCACCCCCCAGCAGTGCAGGGGCACCCTCCACCAGGCCCCCACTCATGTGCCCTATCACCCCCACCCCCCCAGTCACCAGGGGCACCCTCCACCAGGCCCACACTCATGTCTCCCACCACCCCCACCCCCCAGCAGTGCAGGGGCACCCTCCACCAGGCTCCCACTCAGGTCTCCCACCACCCCAACCCCCCAGCAGTGCAGGGGCACCCTCCACCAGGACCCCACTCATGTCTCCCACCACCCCCACCCCCCAGCAGTGCAGGGGCACCCTCCACCAGGCCCCCACTCATGTCTCCCACCACCCCCACCCCCCAGCAGTGCAGGTGCACCCTCCACCAGGCCCCCACTCATGTCTCCCACCACCCCCACCCCCCACCATCCAGGGGCACCCTCCACCAGGCCCCCACCCATGTCTCCCACCACCCCCACCCCCCAGAGGTGCAGGGGCACCCTCCACCAGGCCCCCACTCTTGTCTCCCACCACCCCCACCCCCCAGTCACCAGGGGCACCCTCCACCAGGCCCCCACTCATGTCTCCCACCACCCCCACCCCCCCCAGGCACCAGGGGCACCCTCCACCAGGCCCCCACTCATGTCCCCTATCACCCCCACCCCCCCAGTCACCAGGGGCACCCTCCACCAGGCCCCCACTCATGTCTCCCACCACCCCCACCCCCCCAGGCACCAGGGGCACCCTCCACCAGGCCCCCACTCATGTCTCCCACCACCCCCACCCCCCAGCAGTGCAGGGGCACCCTCCACCAGGACCCCACTCATGTCTCCCACCACCCCCACCCCCCAGCAGTGCAGGGGCACCCTCCACCAGGCCCCCACTCATGTCTCCCACCACCCCCACCCCCCAGCAGTGCAGGTGCACCCTCCACCAGGCCCCCACTCATGTCTCCCACCACCCCCACCCCCCACCATCCAGGGGCACCCTCCACCAGGCCCCCACCCATGTCTCCCACCACCCCCACCCCCCAGAGGTGCAGGGGCACCCTCCACCAGGCCCCCACTCTTGTCTCCCACCACCCCCACCCCCCCAGTCACCAGGGGCACCCTCCACCAGGCCCCCACTCATGTCTCCCACCACCCCCACCCCCCCAGGCACCAGGGGCACCCTCCACCAGGCCCCCACTCATGTCCCCTATCACCCCCACCCCCCCAGTCACCAGGGGCACCCTCCACCAGGCCCCCACTCATGTCTCCCACCACCCCCACCCCCCCAGGCACCAGGGGCACCCTCCACCAGGCCCCCACTCATGTCTCCCACCACCCCCACCCCCCAGCAGTGCAGGGGCACCCTCCACCAGGCCCCCACTCATGTGCCCTATCACCCCCACCCCCCCAGTCACCAGGGGCACCCTCCACCAGGCCCACACTCATGTCTCCCACCACCCCCACCCCCCAGCAGTGCAGGGGCACCCTCCACCAGGCTCCCACTCAGGTCTCCCACCACCCCAACCCCCCAGCAGTGCAGGGGCACCCTCCACCAGGACCCCACTCATGTCTCCCACCACCCCCACCCCCCAGCAGTGCAGGGGCACCCTCCACCAGGCCCCCACTCATGTCTCCCACCACCCCCACCCCCCAGCAGTGCAGGTGCACCCTCCACCAGGCCCCCACTCATGTCTCCCACCACCCCCACCCCCCACCATCCAGGGGCACCCTCCACCAGGCCCCCACCCATGTCTCCCACCACCCCCACCCCCCAGAGGTGCAGGGGCACCCTCCACCAGGCCCCCACTCTTGTCTCCCACCACCCCCACCCCCCCAGTCACCAGGGGCACCCTCCACCAGGCCCCCACTCATGTCTCCCACCACCCCCACCCCCCAGTCACCAGGGGCAGCCTCCACCAGGCCCCCACTCATGTCTCCCACCACCCCCACCCCCCAGCATCCAGGGGCACCCTCCACCAGGCCCCCACTCATGTCTCCCACCACCCCCACCCCCCACCATCCAGGGGCACCCTCCACCAGGCCCCCACTCATGTCTCCCACCACCCCCACCCCCCAGCAGTGCAGGGGCAGCCTCCACCAGGTCCCCACTCATGTGTCCCACCACCCCCACCCCCCAGCAGTGCAGGGGCAGCCTCCACCAGGCCCCCACTCATGTCCCCTATCACCCCCACCCCCCCGCCACCAGGGGCACCCTCCACCAGGCCCCCACTCATGTCTCCCACCACCCCCACCCCCCAGCAGTGCAGGGGCACCCTCCACCAGGCCCCCACTCATGTCCCCTATCACCCCCACCCCCCCAATCACCAGGGGCACCCTCCACCAGGCCCCCACTCATGTCTCCCACCACCCCCACCCCCCCAGTCACCAGGGGCAGCCTCCACCAGGCCCCCACTCATGTCTCCCACCACCCCCACCACCCAGCAGTGCAGGGGCAGCCTCCACCAGGCCCCCACTCATGTCCCCTATCACCCCCACCCCCCCGCCACCAGGGGCAGCCTCCACCAGGCCCCCACTCATGTCTCCCACCACCCCCACCCCCCAGCAGTGCAGGGGCACCCTCCACCAGGCCCCCACTCATGTCCCCTATCACCCCCAACCCCCCAGTCACCAGGGGCACCCTCCACCAGGCCCCCACTCATGTCTCCCACCACCCCCACCCCCCCCAGGCACCAGGGGCACCCTCCACCAGGCCCCCACTCATGTCCCCTATCACCCCCACCCCCCCAGTCACCAGGGGCACCCTCCACTAGGCCCCCACTCATGTCTCCCACCACCCCCACCCCCCCAGGCACCAGGGGCACCCTCCACCAGGCCCCCACTCATGTCTCCCACCACCCCCACCCCCCAGCAGTGCAGGGGCACCCTCCACCAGGCCCCCACTCATGTGCCCTATCACCCCCACACCCCCAGTCACCAGGGGCACCCTCCACCAGGCCCACACTCATGTCTCCCACCACCCCCACCCCCCAGCAGTGCAGGGGCACCCTCCACCAGGCTCCCACTCAGGTCTCCCACCACCCCAACCCCCCAGCAGTGCAGGGGCACCCTCCACCAGGACCCCACTCATGTCTCCCACCACCCCCACCCCCCAGCAGTGCAGGTGCACCCTCCACCAGGCCCCCACTCATGTCTCCCACCACCCCCACCCCCCACCATCCAGGGGCACCCTCCACCAGGCCCCCACCCATGTCTCCCACCACCCCCACCCCCCAGAGGTGCAGGGGCACCCTCCACCAGGCCCCCACTCTTGTCTCCCACCACCCCCACCCCCCAGTCACCAGGGGCACCCTCCACCAGGCCCCCACTCATGTCTCCCACCACCCCCACCCCCCCCAGGCACCAGGGGCACCCTCCACCAGGCCCCCACTCATGTCCCCTATCACCCCCACCCCCCCAGTCACCAGGGGCACCCTCCACCAGGCCCCCACTCATGTCTCCCACCACCCCCACCCCCCCAGGCACCAGGGGCACCCTCCACCAGGCCCCCACTCATGTCTCCCACCACCCCCACCCCCCAGCAGTGCAGGGGCACCCTCCACCAGGACCCCACTCATGTCTCCCACCACCCCCACCCCCCAGCAGTGCAGGGGCACCCTCCACCAGGCCCCCACTCATGTCTCCCACCACCCCCACCCCCCAGCAGTGCAGGTGCACCCTCCACCAGGCCCCCACTCATGTCTCCCACCACCCCCACCCCCCACCATCCAGGGGCACCCTCCACCAGGCCCCCACCCATGTCTCCCACCACCCCCACCCCCCAGAGGTGCAGGGGCACCCTCCACCAGGCCCCCACTCTTGTCTCCCACCACCCCCACCCCCCCAGTCACCAGGGGCACCCTCCACCAGGCCCCCACTCATGTCTCCCACCACCCCCACCCCCCCCAGGCACCAGGGGCACCCTCCACCAGGCCCCCACTCATGTCCCCTATCACCCCCACCCCCCCAGTCACCAGGGGCACCCTCCACCAGGCCCCCACTCATGTCTCCCACCACCCCCACCCCCCAGGCACCAGGGGCACCCTCCACCAGGCCCCCACTCATGTCTCCCACCACCCCCACCCCCCAGCAGTGCAGGGGCACCCTCCACCAGGCCCCCACTCATGTGCCCTATCACCCCCACCCCCCCAGTCACCAGGGGCACCCTCCACCAGGCCCACACTCATGTCTCCCACCACCCCCACCCCCCAGCAGTGCAGGGGCACCCTCCACCAGGCTCCCACTCAGGTCTCCCACCACCCCAACCCCCCAGCAGTGCAGGGGCACCCTCCACCAGGACCCCACTCATGTCTCCCACCACCCCCACCCCCCAGCAGTGCAGGGGCACCCTCCACCAGGCCCCCACTCATGTCTCCCACCACCCCCACCCCCCAGCAGTGCAGGTGCACCCTCCACCAGGCCCCCACTCATGTCTCCCACCACCCCCACCCCCCACCATCCAGGGGCACCCTCCACCAGGCCCCCACCCATGTCTCCCACCACCCCCACCCCCCAGAGGTGCAGGGGCACCCTCCACCAGGCCCCCACTCTTGTCTCCCACCACCCCCACCCCCCCAGTCACCAGGGGCACCCTCCACCAGGCCCCCACTCATGTCTCCCACCACCCCCACCCCCCAGTCACCAGGGGCAGCCTCCACCAGGCCCCCACTCATGTCTCCCACCACCCCCAACCCCCACCATCCAGGGGCACCCTCCACCAGGCCCCCACTCATGTCTCCCACCACCCCCACCCCCCAGCAGTGCAGGGGCACCCTCCACCAGGCCCCCACTCATGTCTCCAACCACCCCCACCCCCCAGCAGTGCAGGGGCACCCTCCACCAGGCCCCCACTCATGTCTCCCACCACCCCACCCCCCAGCAGTGCAGGGGCAGCCTCCACCAGGCCTCCACTCATGTCTCCCACCACCCCCACCCCCCAGCAGTGCAGGGGCACCCTCCACCAGGCCCCCACTCATGTCTCCCACCACCCCCACCCCCCCAGTCACCAGGGGCACCCTCCACCAGGCCCCCACTCATGTCTCCCATCACCCCCACCCCCCCAGTCACCAGGGGCAGCCTCCACCAGGCCCCCACTCATGTCTCCCACCACCCCCACCCCCCAGCATCCAGGGGCACCCTCCACCAGGCCCCCACTCATGTCTCCCACCACCCCCACCCCCCAGCAGTGCAGGGGCACCCTCCACCAGGCCCCCACTCATGTCCCCTATCACCCCCACCCCCCCAGTCACCAGGGGCACCCTCCACCAGGCCCCCACTCATGTCTCCCACCACCCCCACCCCCCCAGGCACCAGGGGCACCCTCCACCAGGCCCCCACTCATGTCTCCCACCACCCCCACCCCCCAGCAGTGCAGGGGCACCCTCCACCAGGCCCCCACTCATGTCCCCTATCACCCCCACCCCCCCAGTCACCAGGGGCACCGTCCACCAGGCCCCCACTCATGTCTCCCACCACCCCCACCCCCCAGCAGTGCAGGGGCACCCTCCACCAGGCTCCCACTCATGTCTCCCACCACCCCCACCCCCCAGCAGTGCAGGGGCACCCTCCACCAGGACCCCACTCATGTCTCCCACCACCCCCACCCCCCAGCAGTGCAGGGGCACCCTCCACCAGGCCCCCACTCATGTCTCCCACCACCCCCACCCCCCACCATCCAGGGGCACCCTCCACCAGGCCCCCACCCATGTCTCCCACCACCCCCACCCCCCAGCAGTGCAGGGGCACCCTCCACCAGGCCCCCACTCTTGTCTCCCACCACCCCCACCCCCCCAGTCACCAGGGGCACCCTCCACCAGGCCCCCACTCATGTCTCCCACCACCCCCACCCCCCCAGTCACCAGGGGCAGTCTCCACCAGGCCCCCACTCATGTCTCCCACCACCCCCAACCCCCACCATCCAGGGGCAGCCTCCACCAGGCCCCCACTCATGTCTCCCACCACCCTCACCCCCCAGCAGTGCAGGGGCACCCTCCACCAGGCCCCCACTCATGTCTCCCACCATCCCCACCCCCCAGCAGTGCAGGGGCACCCTCCACCAGGCCCCCACTCATGTCCCCTATCACCCCCACCCCCCCAGTCACCAGGGGCACCCTCCACCAGGCCCCCACTCATGTCTCCCACCACCCCACCCCCCAGCAGTGCAGGGGCAGCCTCCACCAGGCCCCCACTCATGTCTCCCACCACCCCCACCCCCCAGCAGTGCAGGGGCACCCTCCACCAGGCTCCCACTCATGTCTCCCACCACCCCCACCCCCCAGCAGTGCAGGGGCACCCTCCACCAGGCCCCCACCCATGTCTCCCACCACACCCACGCACTGTGGGGCACCTGCCAGCAGGCCCCAACCCATGTCACCCACCACCCCCACCCCCCAGCAGTGCAGGGGCACCCTCCACCAGGCTCCCACTCATGTCTCCCACCACCCCCACCCCCCAGCAGTACAGGGGCACCCTCCACCAGGCCCCCACTCATGTCTCCCACCACCCCCACCCCCCAGCAGTGCAGGGGCACCCTCCACCAGGCCTGCACTCATGTCCCCTATCACCCCCACCCCCCCAGTCACCAGGGGCACCCTCCACCAGGCCCCCACCCATGTCTCCCACCACCCCCATCCCCCACCATCCAGGGGCACCCTCCACCAGGCACCCACACATGTCCCCCTGCCCCCAGGTCCTGACGATACTCAATCATGGCAGTAATGGGCAGCATACCCAGCACAAACACCCAGGCAAGGATTGCATCCACCCACATAGTGAATGCAATTACATGATACAACCCCAATGGCAAGTCTGTAAATGAACACATGTCCGTCACACACACATACACAATGGGTGCAAGTGAATGTCAAAACCCATATCATGACATGTATGAAACCAATGAGAAAATACCACAAGTGAAAGTAAAAAAAAATTGTATTAAAGATGTGAAATAAGTAAACAAATCAAACACACAACAATGGGGATAACAAAATAAAAGGTCCATGTCTGAGAACAAATGTAAAAATATATAAAAAATTAGGAATCCAAAAACAAATGTAGTCCAAAGCAAAATCATGTGGAAGGAAAATAATGAAAAACCATTTCCTCATGGTGAACACAATAATAAATAAAATAAATGTCCATTCAAAAAGCAAACTATATACACGAAAATTCAAGGGTCCATGAGCCCAACACCATAAATGAAACCTACTACTACCTAATGAAAAAATATATACAAAAAAGTGGCCATTGTCCGAGCGGTCCAAATAAATAAAAATGAATAAAGGAAACCTAACACTAACTAACTAAATAACTATATACAAAGGCAGCGGGCAAGTCCTGCGGCTCACTCGGTGATGTTGCTGGCCAGGGCATCATCGAACTCCATGTCGGTGTCCTGGAGGCGGGACTCTGTCCTGGCCCCGAGGTCTCGCAGGGATAACCCCATGTCCAGCTCAAACTCCCTGCGAGCTTCCTCGAGGCACTCAGCCCGCCTCAACGCCCGACGCATGGAGAACTCCGCCCTGACCATGGCGAGCCGCTCCTCTTCCGCCCGCTGCCGCTCCGCACCTATCCGCTGGACCAACTGCTCCCACACGGAAGACACCACCATCCCAGGGTTGCCCTGCCCTCCGGCCGATGCCTGCCCCTCTGATCTTGATGGCCCGAGCCATGATGCCTCCCACGTCGAGCCCGCTGCTGCCTCCGACGCCACTGCCTCTGCCAGCACGACGGCATCCAGGCTGATGGAAACCACCGACGCCGTCGTGCACGTGCCCTGCCTGATGATGCCGTCACATCTTCCATCTGCTGGGGTCCAGTTGCTGTGTTGTCCACCCCTGCTGGACCTCCGACTCCCAACTGTGGCAGGGATGGGATCCCCACCGAGCTGGCTGCATTGGTCGGGGCAGGTCCACAGGGGGCCCTGGTGGCATCTGGGCTGGAAGACGGCAAGGAGAACGACTGGTGGATAGCCTGCACAGAGGAGGAGAGGGCCGCCACATTGGCCAACACATGCAGGAAACCCCCGAACATGGCCGATCCCAATTGGGCCACGTCGGCACGGTGCACTTCGTGATGACGTGCGTGCTCCTCCCGGGAAGCACGCACGGCATCACGAATCACAGCCGTGCACAACGCGACCCCAATCAGGACCTTCTCCGCACGGCCAGGGGTTCCCACGTCCGCAGGTGGAGGGGAGTCAGGTGACATGGACATCCCCTCTACCTGCGGACGGGCCTGGGACGGGGCATCCCTGCTGGTGCATGGTGGTGCACTCACAGGGTCACGGACAGCGACATGCACAGGCCCCTCCACAGTGACCTGTGCTGCCTCCTGCCCCTGGCCCTGGACTGCACCACTTGCACCAGCAGGGATGCCCCCACCAGGCCCCATGTGTGCCCCAGTGGCGGCCTCCTCCTCCCCTGTGCAAACCACCAACCTGGATGGCTCCTCACCGTCTCCCACCGTAGCAGGCCCCTGTGGGGGCTCACCCACCCCTTCCGCTGCAGCCGTGGGGGCATCCCCGCCGCCTTGCTCCACAGCGCCGTCTCCGCCCTCTTCTTCACTAGCCGCTGCGTAGAGGGAGACAAAGAACACAAGCATCAGGGTACTGTACAATGGTCCCCTAGACAGGAAGCAATAGCAGATGACCACCACTGTCAAAGTACACTTCCATCATGTCCCTCCACAACACATGGGTCAGTCCAGGCAAAACACACACAGTAACAGGCATGCTGCATGCCATGGACATTTCCATGCATGTCCAATGGACTCTTGAAACATTCAATGATATGGAACTCACATGCATCATGGCTCATGCATTTCACATGCACACACTTCACCTCAGTCACATCCATCTGGCCCCAAACACAACAAACACAGCGGATACAAGGGCAATTTGGCTGCTTCACTGAATCTGTGCATTGTCACACACATGTGTCATGCATCCATGGCATGCACAAGTCACAGACACGCAGGTCAGCCACACAGACATGGCTACCACATATGTACCAGGCATCGGCACCCATCCCTCACCCCCACCCATGTCCCGGTACAGAGACTGGCATGCTCTCATGTTCAAAATCTGCATAGGGCTCCCCATGCGGCATTTGAACACATGCAACAACCATGTGGGTCACACATCACTGGTTGCACATGCATTACCATGATGTCCATGCACACATACATGCATACATGGCCTATGGCACACATACAGGCAAGTATCATAGACCCAGCACACAGCAACATGCCCTGTGTCACACAGTAATGCTTGGACACTTACCGCTCAACTCCAGACGGGCCTCCCTCTCAAGGATCTGGGCATGGAGCGCTGGGCGTACGCGTTCCAGGACCCTCATCTGGATGGAACTCATGCGGCCCCGGCCCCCCTCCACGAGGCGCCAGGCCTTCACAAGGGTCCTGGACCTCAAGTCCTCCCAGCGCTTCTTGATCTTCTGGACGTTGCGGGTTGCCACCCCCTCTGCGTTGATGGCAACCACACAGTCGGCCCAGATCCTCTCCCGTCCATCCTTGCTGGCGCGGGACGATCCAAAGAGGGCATCATACTGCCCCAGGACATGCTCCACCAGGACACCAACTTCGGTGGCAGTGAAGCTGGTGCCCCTCTGCCCCTCTGGCCTGGGGTTGCCACTGGTGCCAGATGTGGAAGTGCCCGACATGGCAACCCCAGAGGCAGGTGTGGGTGGGCAACTGGGTCCTGGGGCTGGGCTGTGGAGCGATGTAATCCCAGTCGGGAGTCTTCAGTTCCAGCAGGGGTGGACACAGCAACTGGACCCCTGCAGATGGCTGATGTGCAGGCACCAAATGGCAGGGCACGGTGGCAGCAGGCAGGCAGGCAGGCAGGCAGCAGCAGATGGCACGTGGGAGGCTGCTCGGGGCACGGGGGGCAGTAACTCGGCCTTCTGGGCAGGAGCGTGGTCTTCCGTGTGTTTTCGCATGGCCAGCTTGATACGGAGTGCTTTGGCACGTGAAAATTCGGCACGTCAGCGTGAAATCCGAGGAAAGGCCCTTAGCGCGTAAGCGCGTAAGCACGCATACGTGATTCTATTGGTCCAGAGTCCCTCAGCGCGTAAGCGCGTATGTGACGTGACCCGCACGGGTGTTCCCCACCCAGCACGTGATGACGGAGCAGACGTGTAAATACTGCACGTCAGAGTGTCATCGCGTGTAATTGGACAAAAGTGCGCGTACACGCGATTGGCCTATGTACGTGTATTTCAGGGGTGCGCGGGCACTTACACACGCAAGTACGTCAGCGCACCTGTATCCCGTTGTGCGTGTGAATTTCCACACGCTATTGGACTGGGAACTGGATTCCAGGGGTGCGCGGGTCACACGCTCGCCTAGAACACGCGCAAAGCATGAATTTGCGCACTTTAACAATAACAAGCCAGACGCGCACCCCTGAAATACACGTATCACGCTGGGAGACATGAGTGGGGGCCTGGTGGAGGGTGCCCCTGGTGGCGGGGGGTGGGGGTGATAGGGGACATGAGTGTGGGCCTGGTGGAGGCTGCCCCTGCACTGCTGGGGGGTGGGGGTGGTGGGAGACATGGGTGGGGGCCTGGTGGAGGATGCCCCTGCACTGCTGGGGGTGGGGGTGGTGGGTGACATGGGTTGGGGCCTGCTGGCAGGTGCCCCACAGTGCGTGGGTGTGGTGGGAGACATGGGTGGGGGCCTGGTGGAGGCTGCCCCTGGTGGCTGGGGGGTGGGGGTGGTGGGAGACATGAGTGGGGGCCTGGTGGAGGCTGCCCCTGCACTGCTGGGGGGTGGGGGTGGTGGGAGACATGGGTGGGGGCCTGGTGGTGGGTGCCCCTGGTGGCTGGGGGGTGGGGGTGCAGGGGGACATGAGCAGGTGTGCAGGGTAGTCCCCTGTTTTGTGGGCTGCCTGCAGGGGCCGTGGAGGGTGTACAGGGAACACCTGTGAGGACCCACCCAGCCTAATCGCGTGTGTAACTTCCCACGCACCCCTGTAATACACGTACCAAGCCAAATCGCGTGTGAGAATTCCCGCGCACCCCTGAAATACACGTACCCTGCTGAAATCGCGTGTAAAACTTCCCGCGCACCCCTGAAATGCATGCGCCCAGGCTATTCACGTGTGGAACTTCCCGCGCACCCCTGAAATACACGCGCCCAGGCTATTCGCGAGTGGAACTTCCCGCGCACCCCTGAAATACACGTAGCACGCTGGGAGACATGAGTGGGGGCCTGGTGGAGGGTGCCCCTGGTGGCGGGGGGGTGGGGGTGATAGGGGACATGAGTGTGGGCCTGGTGGAGGCTGCCCCTGCACTGCTGGGGGGTGGGGGTGGTGGGAGACATGGGTGGGGGCCTGGTGGAGGATGCCCCTGGTGGCTGGGGGGTGGGGGTGGTGGGAGACATGAGTGGGGGCCTGGTGGAGGCTGCCCCTGCACTGCTGGGGGGTGGGGGGTGGTGGGTGACATGGGTGGGGGCCTGCTGGCAGGTGCCCCACAGTGCTGGGGGTGGGGGTGGTGGGAGACATGGGTGGGGGCCTGGTGGAGGCTGCCCCTGGTGGCTGGGGGGTGGGGGTGGTGGGAGACATAAGTGGGGGCCTGGTGGAGGCTGCCCCTGCACTGCTGGGGGGTGGGGGTGGTGGGAGACATGGGTGGGGGCCTGGTGGAGGATGCCCCTGCACTGCTGGGGGGTGGGGGTGGGGGTGGTGGGAGACATGGGTGGGGGCCTGGTGGAGGCTGCCCCTGCACTGCTGGGGGGTGGGGGTGGTGGGAGACATGGGTGGGGGCCTGGTGGAGGCTGCCCCTGCACTGCTGGTGGGTGGCGGTGGTGGGAGACATGGGTGGGGGCCTGGTGGTGGGTGCCCCTGGTGGCTGGGGGGTGGGGGTGCAGGGGGACATGAGCAGGTGTGCAGGGTAGTCCCCTGTTTTGTGGGCTGCCTGCAGGGGCCGTGGAGGGTGTACAGGGAACACCTGTGAGGACCCACCCAGCCTAATCGCGTGTGTAACTCCCCACGCACCCCTGTAATACACGTACCAAGCCAAATCGCGTGTGAGGATTCCCGCGCACCCGTGAAATACACGTACCCTGCTGAAATCGCGTGTAAAACTTCCCGCGCACCCCTGAAATGCATGCGCCCAGGCTATTCGCGTGTGGAACTTCCCGCACACCCCTGAAATACACGCGCCCAGGCTATTCGCGAGTGGAACTTCCTGCGCACCCCTGAAATACACGTAGCACGCTGGGAGACATGAGTGGGGGCCTGGTGGGGGGTGCCCCTGGTGGCGGGGGGGTGGGGGTGATAGGGGACACGAGTGTGGGCCTGGTGGAGGATGACCCTGCACTGCTGGGGGGTGGGGGTGGTGGGTGACATGGGTTGGGGCCTGCTGGCAGGTGCCCCACAGTGCTGGGGGGTGGGGGTGGTGGGAGACATGAGTCGGGCATGAGTGGGGGCCTGGTGGAGGCTGCCCCTGGTGGCTGGGGGTTGGGGGTGGTGGGAGACATGAGTGGGGGCCTGGTGGAGGCTGCCCCTGCACTGCTGGGGGGTGGGGGTGGTGGGAGACATGGGTGGGGGCCTGGTGGAGGATGCCCCTGCACTGCTGGGGGGTGGGGATGGTGGGAGACATGAGTGGGGGCCTGGTGGAGGCTGCCCCTGCACTGCTGGGGGGTGGGGGTGGTAGGAGACATGGGTGGGGGCCTGGTGGAGGATGCCCCTGCACTGCTGGGGGGTGGGGGTGGTAGGAGACATGGGTGGGGGCCTGGTGGTGGGTGCCCCTGGTGGCTGGGGGGTGGGGGTGCAGGGGGACATGAGCAGGTGTGCAGGGTAGTCCCCTGTTTTGTGGGCTGCCTGCAGGGGCCGTGGAGGGTGTACAGGGAACACCTGTGAGGACCCACCCAGCTTAATCACGTGTGATAATTCCCACGCACCCCTGTAATACACGTACCCAGCAAAATGGCGTGTGATAATTCCCACGCACCCCTGTAATTCACGTACCCTGCCAAATCGCGTGTGATGATTCCCACGTACCCCTGTATTACACGTGCCCTGGCTAATCGCATGTAAGACTTCCCGCGTACCCCTGTAATACACGTTCCCTGGACAATCGCGTGTTGAACTTCCCGCGTACCCCTGTAATACACGTTCCCTGGACAATCGCGTGTTGAACTTCCCGCGTACCCCTGTAATACACGTTCCCTGGACTATCGCGTGTTGTACTTCCCGCGCACCCCTGAAATACACGTACCCTGGCACCCTGGCTAATCGCGTGTATGACTTCATGCGTACCCCTGATATGCACGTTACCCGCTTTGCGTTCCTTGTTTGGCAGCCCTGTAAACTGGTCCAGGGTTAGCGCAGCCCTTTGCGATGATTTAGCGATTTTGATGGCTTTTCCTTGCGCGAGGGCGTTCTTGGGGGCGTTACTGGCGCTGCTGCAGGGTCGCTGCGATACTCTGCGCCACGGCTGGTTTGGGAGCCTGAAATCCATGAATACGCTGTGCGCGGAAATCGGTTTTAGCGCACGTGCCTGGCGCAGACAATCGCACGCGGACACTCTGCGCCAGCCGCTTGAGACACTTTTCTGCGAAATTCTATGAATTAACCTGTAAGTCTACAAATATAGTACCTTTTCAATTTTTACTTCCTGACTGTTACTGAAGAAAACTATGTGGCTTAGATATGTCCGTAAAGGAAAAAAAGGGAGAGCCAGCCATGTGATGTCATCAGTGATGTCATCAATGACATTTGTGATGTCATCTTTGATGTCCTGGGTGTTAGTGTTAGCAGTGCATGGTGGCGCGAGTTATGGTTGCTTATCTTATCATAACTACCGAATTTCAGGGGTTTTTCGTTTTTACTTTGAACCATAACGTCCCTCACTGAATTTGATAGATTTTTAGTAGCGCAACTTAACCATAACGTCCCTTTAACAAAGTTTTTGTCAGTGTACATATATATATATATAACTTATATTAACTTTGTTAAAGGGACGTTATGGTTATGTTGGACTAATAAAAACTTATGAAATTTAAAGAAAAAACTTTGTTAAAGGGACGTTATGGTTTCAAGTAAAATCGAAAAACCCCAGAAATTCGCCAGTTATGGTGAGCTAAACAAACATAACTCGCGCCACCACCATGCACTGCTAACACTAACACCCAGGACATCAAAGATGACATCACACTTCCATACACTTTTTGCAACTATTTCAACTAGTTTTGCATCCGTAGATGTTTACGAACATCTGTCTTCATAGCGGACCTTCTGGACAGTGCCACATGACCATATGCTGGCCCAAGGCATGATGACGTGTCCAAGAACCCATCCACACTTGACAATAAGATCTCTGCTGGCAAATTTCAAGGGTTTTTTGGTTTTACTTGAAACCATAAGTCCCTTTAACAACGTTTTTTCATTGAATTTTATAGGTTTATATTAGTGCAACTTAACCATAACGTCCCTTTGAGAAAGTGTTTTCATTGAATTTCATAGGTTTTTATTAGTGCAACTTAACCATAACACCCCTTTAACAAGGTTTTCAGTGAATGTCATGGGTTTTTACCATTGCATGCTATTTTCCTACAACTTAATTAATATCATACTTACCCAATATAGCAATTTACAAAGTGTTACCTTAAAACTCTGCCATTTCCCACCTTCTGGAGTAATTTTGAACACTTCTATATCTTTTTGCAACTATATCAACTAGTTTTGCATCCGTGGACGTCTACGAACATCTGACTTCACAGCGGACCTTCCGGACCGTGCCACATGACCATACGCTGGTGTGCGGCATGATGACGTGTCCGAGAAGCCGTCCGCACTTCACAATAAGATCTTTTCTTCGCGGACAGTTCAGAACTGCCTTTTCTACTGATCTAGGAACTTTCAACTTCAGAATTTCCCTTGCACATCTCCAACACCTATTCCTACTCATTATCCATTAACAATCTAGTACACAGTACATACTTTTAGCAAAACTGCTATTTATCTTAAAATGGCATCAGCTAATGCCATCTCTCCTCCCCAAGAGCCACTACCACTGCTGTAATTAAGGAGCATGAGAAACACTGCCCTCTACATTAGAAATAACACATGCACAACATTTTCCCTTGTCCACCTACCCCTCCATATTAGTGTTTGGTTCCTCTTCCCTCATTTCCCTCCCCACATTTCCTTCTCAGCTCTCCTGCCAAAAAAAATACATCCAAAAACAACAAAAGACATATTTCTTTAGGAACCACCAGTCACAGTTAAAAAATAGAACTAATAAAATATGCATAGACTCCATCTACTTTATATTTCTCACTAAAGTACATAGACTCAATAAGATTTTCCAACATTTCCATTTGCATTTTGTGTGCTAATGTGAATATTGTGGCGTTTATCCTCCGTTCCGGGGACTGTAGTCGTGGATACTGGCCCAGCAGCCCAAGTTATCAGCCCAAGTGAAGTGAGGGTGGATAATGAGGTCTCTGGACCATTGTCCTCCTATTCCAGCTCCTAAAATGGGGAATTAAGGCCATTAGAACCCTAGGTTCCCAACGCGGGAACCAGGGTGCTAAAAAAGAGGATTTTTCTTGCTACACTGGGACACCAGTGGCGTCCCGGTGTAGGAAGGAAAATCTTTTTCCAAGATGGCCGCCATGGAAAGGGAATGCGAGGGTTACATACAGGCCCCCCTTCACTTTCCATGGCAGCCTGCAGAAGGCAAAAAGAGAACCTTATTACCACATTACCAAGAGCACATTTTTCTTCCCTTTCAGATCTATCCCAATTTCAAGTAATTTTACCACAAAGCCAGTCCCAGGTGGACATGGCCACTTTAATCCTATGTTTATTCCCTTGTGGTCATGGCCAGTAGCCAGATTGTCCGGATCATGACATTATTCCATGACCCAGACAATCTGTCCACTGCCCATGGCCACAGGCTACCCCTCAGTCACTAAAGGTATACCGCTATTTTTTGTAGCTACATTATGACACTTGTCAAATAATAAAACACTGGCACATTTGCAAAACCATGTTTGTAGATCCTTACCAATGCTCCTTACACAAGTTTGCTGGAAATCCACCCATGTTTTATTTTTTCAAAAGTGTCAAATGTATGCACATACAATCGTCATATAACCTAGCCCCCACTTGACAAAATCCATTCAGACTTTACGAAAACATCTATATTTAGATCTATAATCTTTTTTCAAACCATTGAGTTGATTTGTCAAATGGCACCACATTTATAAGCCTTTACAATATTTTGGTACCCCCCCTCTAATGTTGCTCCCTCTTGACAGAATCTCACCAAAATTTTGTAAAAACATATATATCTAGATCTAGGGGGTCATTCCGAGTATGGCGGCAGGGGGTTAATGGCACCGGTAAGGATGCCGGTGCTGTTAACCCCCTACTGCTGCATTCCGAGGTCCCTTAGTGGGTCCCACTAGGGCCGGCTGGTTTTACCAGCTGTCCTTAGCAGGATCCGTTAAGGGACCATGGAGCTAATAACGGGTCCGCACTTTGCGCGCCAGTTATTAGTTCCTTCCCCATTCCCATTGAGCCCTATGGAGGCTCAAATGGGAATGGGGATTGGTTTTCGAAATGGGGACTTACTGGGCCCGCATAGGTGGGAATGTCCTGTTAAGTCCCCATTCCGACTACCCAGACCCGGACCCGAGTTTGGAGGCAGCCATGGTGCCCATAGCACCATGGCTACCTCCAAACTCGGAATGACCCCCCTAGTATCAGTTTGCCAAATGAAGTCAAATGGCACCTCATTTATAAGCCTTTATATTATTTTGAAACTTGAAACACTTGTGTATAGGCGCGTTACAAATGCCATATCATATCATATCATATTTTGGGAACCCCCTCTAATTTTGCCCCCTCTTCACAAAATCCCACCAAACTTTGCAAAAACATTCATATGTAAATGTATTATCAGTTTCCCAAATTAAGTGTAGATTCGGCAAATGGCATCTCATTTATAAGCCTTTACATTATTTTGGGACCCCCCCTCTAATTTTGCCCCTTCATGACAGAATCCCACCAAACTTTGCATACTCACTCAGAATCAGGTCACAAATATACATGCAGTTCCATTATGTGGCGCTAAAGTTATAAGCCATCCAAGGACTGCATTTCACCAACCCTGTAATGCTGAGGTGTTTGTGAACTTCACAGGACTGTTTGCGAAACATCCAAACTGTTCGCGGACTTTTTGCAGCAAAAACACCCATTTCTTTTTCTTCTTGCAGCCATATCCCATCCCATCCTCATCCCACCTCACCTCCCCAGAGATTATTTGATAAGTTAGACAAGTGCAATGTTGTGTTTTTTAAAATGTTTTTACTGCGATGTCTGTGGACAAAGCCCGCTGTCTGCAAATCTAAGATGACAGGCTTTTCCAAAAATCTGACACACTTCACGCTCTTCACCATCCAATCAGCGAACACGTTGCATTTCCGCGGACATGACGCAAGCCGATTAAACAATCGGTGTCCTGTCCGCGGAGTGAACAGGGAAGTGTGTCCACGGAGCGGACATAGATATCACACATTTTTTGTGACCTACTTTTTGGTTGTTTAAAAAAAATGACTGGATGGATTTTCACCAAATTTACAAAAAAGGGACAAAGCCTCTGCTCCTGACGCAAATTTGGTAAAAATCCGTCCAGCGTTTGGGCTGTAGGCATGAGCAAAGTTTTTCCCCATTCAGTCTAAGGAAAACAAAGAAATGTTGGGACCCCCCCTATAACTTTGTCCCCCCTGGACCAAATCTCACCAAGCTTTGCATAAAAAATCAGAGTGGGCCATATACTTCTTTCGCAAAGTTTAGTGTGGATTCGTCCAGGGGGAGCAAAGTTATAAGATGCCCAAAAAGTGCTTTTCCTAAGGATTTAGCAAATTAACCATAACTACATTGCCAAATTTCTTTTTTCCCATAGACATAATGGGAAAAAAACTTTGCACACACCTACAGCTCAAACCGCTGGACGGATTTCCACCAAATTTGTGGCAGGAGTGGCGATTTAGTCCCGAAAGCGGACAGGACACTAATTGGCTAATCAGCTTGCATCATGTCTGTGAACAAGCAATGTGTTCTCTGATTGGCTGGGATGAGGCGTGAGGTGCGTCACATTGTTTCAATGCGCCCGCCATCTTGGATCTGCCAACAGCGCGGTGGCGAACAGAGGCAAAATGCAATTTTGGGGAGTGTGTTGGCGTGCAGAAGTGCTTGGGGAGGCTTGGGGAGTAAGGGATGGGTCAAATTCTGTATTTGCTTAGGTGGCAGTTGCCCCTGATGTGTTTGCCATGTCTGCGGTCTTCGTGGCTGTCCGCGGACATAATAAATGCACTACTGGTTATTTTACTTTAGTGTGATGTTGGTTTTGGTTTGTTAGTAGAGGATTGATTGTAATTAATATCCCCTGTAAGCAGCCCACATACCACAGTCAACATTTTTGGTATTATAGGTGTTTTATGCTGCTGTGCTTGTGGCCAGGACCTAGAGTCTTGGGTGCATGGCCAACGGCCTACGGCCTTCGGCCATGCACCCATAGAATTAAACATCCATCAAATATCCACAACCCAAAAGTTTGTGTCTGTTTCATTTGTAGAGTTTGTATGTGAGGTTTTGGCTAGTTTATGCAGTTAAGATTGGAGAGTTTGTAACAAGGGGTGTGGTGTTCCTGAGTTTATTTATTGTATACTTACTGGTTGAGTTTTTTGTGGTTGTATGCAGTTTTTTCATGACATGGGTAACTGGACCAGACATACTTTTTCAATCTCTGTGATAAAAGAAAAGACCATATGTTAGAGCAGGTAGTTCATAATGAGTTATTGCATTGCATAATAGACATTTCTGTATTTTTGTACCCTCATATTTAGTACTTTATAAGTACTATAGTTCAAACCAGTGTACTGTGCAATTTGCTCAGTTTCTTTGTTTGTTTTCTAAATAATTGGGTCTGTGGGGAAAAATGCTGGATTAAAATAAAACTTCTATGTTGTGGTACAATATATTTATTTCATTGTTTTACTGTTTATTTCTTGTTTCTTGCTAATATTCTATCTTTGGCTCGTTGCAGATTTTTGGGGCAATTAGATCCCTGTTGGTGTATTCTAATTGGTTATTTCTACTTTTATGCTATTCATCTATCTGTTGGGTTGTTACAGATTTGTTGGGGTGGTTAGGTACGTGTTGGCGTATTCTAACTGTATATTTCTTGTTGGATTTTAGTAATATTTGTGTATCTGTTTCCTTGTTGCAGATTTTTTGGGGCAGTTAGATACCTGTTTGGCATATTCTAAATGTATATTCCTTGTTTGATTTTAGTGGTATTTATTTAACTGTTTGCTTGTTGCATAATCTTGGGGCAGTTAGATACATGTTGGTGTACTCTAACTGTGCACAGTTTTGAAGTTGAATTTTTGCTTTGTTCATCCACAGATTACGCATAAAATTTTGGTTTTAAGAATATTAAGTAAGAACTTATAAGATTTGCTGGCAAGCTCTGCTTTAGAGTAATGGTACTATCATTACATTCGAACCATCCACAATTCTTTTTTATACATGCAGTGTAGTGACCTGCATTGGTTGTGGCTCCTGCGTGGTAGATTATGCTGATTGTTGTGAAGGTTTTCTTACCAAGTGATACTTGATCATGTGTGAATCCAGTCAGCTTACAGTTGTTTTTGGTACCATCTGCATTGTAACATAAAAGCATTACTATTACGTATTTACTATGTGTCTGTATTTGTAAGGTGGTACAATTATCTGAATTGCAGGTAGTACATAACATGCCATGGTTTGCATGTTGGTCATGTTGCTAAAATGAAATGGATTCACAGTTAGGTATGGATACATACAGAAAGCATTCATTAGGGACTTCTTCATGTGCCACATCGTTGCAGGGAGTCCATGCATGTTTCCACATGTATGAAATCTGAAAGATTTCATTTATAGGTATGCTTTTGTTTTCCAGCACTTGTAGTAAGTACATTAGAAATTCTTGTGGATCTTCTTATAAATTTATAGTGAATTTGACAATTCCAGCACAGTAGTCCAATTCTTGGTCTTATTCCATGAACACTGTAAGTGTTGTCAGGATTTTTGGTTGCATTTCTATGAAGGACTAACATGTGTAAACACAATTGGTCTGTACTGTGTAAGTAAATGTTCTCAATAATTGTTGACAATTGGAATAGAATATTTATTGCTACATTTGCGTAGCAATTTACAGCAGTTATGTTTGAAAATTTGAATGGACCTGACAGTTCCGTGTCAAAGTCATTTGTTCGGAGTCTGTGTTGCTTCTTTGAAGAAGTAGTTGAGTTACTTTGACCAATAGATTCTTCTTTTGTTGTGGTATTTGATGAAGTATTAGTTTCTTTTTTTTTTCCTTTGGAGGAATTGTAGTGATATCCTGTATCGTTTCAGTTTGAAGTAGTTTTCTTTTACATCGTTTCGCTTTTTGTGGAACAGGATAGGTTTTTTGATAGGGGTGTGGTGTGAAAGCAGCCTATTGTATTCTTGAATGCAAGGAATATCTGCATTTACGTTACTTGCATTAAAATTGATTAGAAATAGCCAGTCAAGTGTACCTTAGCATGATAGTGCTACATCACTCATGCCTTCTTTAAAGACTGTGCTACCAATATCTATTAATGCTTTATCTAGGGTAAGACCTTATGATTTGTGAATGGTGACTGCGTATGCTAGAGTTAGTGAAAATTGTTCTCTGCATGCATACATGCCTTTGAAAAGAAGGAAACGGGCTGCTGAGCGTCCTATCCTTTTAACTTCTGATAGTTTGTCAAAGAGAGTATTGACAAATTGAATGTTGTTGTCACGTGGGTATGTTTGAAAGCCAACAACTATACCAAGTGCTCCATTAA
The DNA here is from genome assembly GCF_040938575.1 of Ambystoma mexicanum. Lineage (NCBI taxonomy): Eukaryota > Metazoa > Chordata > Amphibia > Caudata > Ambystomatidae > Ambystoma > Ambystoma mexicanum. The sequence continues at coordinate 398,534,315 of NC_090939.1, forward strand.
CTAGTCTTTGCTCCACGTCAAGGTTACGTTTAAGCAGTACTCCACAGTTTAAAGAAGATTTTAATAGTTTCTCCAAACCAGCTGTGTTGGAGATAGAGTTTTCTAGGGTATTTAGTCTTGTTGTGGCTTGTTGACACATGGGTAGTGTCATACATTGTGCATCCAGTTTATCTGTGGAGCAAATTTAAATTATTGGTTGCATTTATTTTTTCAACATTGTTTCATTGTATTTTGAACAGCTTGCAAGAGTTGGGACATACAATTGACATTTTTGTGTGCTAATTGTTCCATGACATCAGTAGCACATGAGTTATGGCCATAGACTGCATGGATGTGCCTGGTTTTTAATATTGCTTGTGCTTCTTGAGATAGTACACCAAACCTTAATACTGTTTAAAATGTTGACGTATGTGAGGTCTGCAGACTAGTACATGTTTTCTGTTAATTCTCTGTATTGGAAATGTTGGCAAAGGTTGACATTTCCTATGCTGCCAAGAGTTTTACGGCACAGTTTGTGCCCTAAGGTTTTAAAAATAGGTTCAGCTTTCACTGGTGTCAATTGAAGAAAATCTCCCAAAACAATAATGTGTTTTCCTCCAAATGCATTATGGTTTGTTCGGTTTATCAGTTCCAATAGTTGTATGCAGAAGGCTGCCCACGTGTCAGAGTTCTTTTTTATGATGTAGTTTGATAGCCCATCTGGCCCAGGTACCCGTGACACGTTCAATTTATGTATGGTGTCATTTATATCTGATGGGACCCAGTCGATTGTCCATTTTCCTTGAGTGATAGCTAAATCATCCATTCTAGAGGACGGTTGTTTTTGATAGAGTTGTTGGAAATGGGTTGTCCAACTTGTCTCCGGAACGTCAGAGATCATATTATCAATTGTGACCGGTTGTTGGTTTAGCAATTTCCATAGGTCTCTGGAGTTCCTTGCACCCATTGCTCTCAACATGGTCTCGGCATCATCCTGTTCAAGAGTCATCTTTGCAGTTTTTAGCCAGTTCTTATATTTTTGTTTGGCTTGTTTGATCGTCATTTGTTTGCCCGGAAAATGTTCTTTTTCATTTGTTTTATCTGATTCCTTAGAGCTTTCTTCCTAGAAGCTATCATATGGCTATATGCGTGCCAATTTTCATTCTTCAGGGTTTTCCTGGGTGATGACACTTGTTGAAAGTTGTGTAGGATCCATTCATAATTTCTTTTTGCCTCCATCTACCATCTTTGTGTTCATGAAGACAGTGGGAAGTTGTTTTGTTTGATGCTGTGCCATTTTCAACCTCATAGTGGCCATGTTCATTTCTAGATCTGGTATTTTTACTCGAGGTGGTCTGTCTGGTAGTGGACCACGCTTGGATCAGAATAAGGTGGTCGCTATCCTCTGTATAGATGTTGGCAGTCCATTGTATGGGCTCTTTTATAGACTCCGATCGAGATATGTCATCAATGATCCCTGTACTCTTCCCATGTAACCAGGTCAGAGTAGGGATCCTGGTGACGTTGTTGAAACGGTCAAGCCGTTTCATATTTCTACAGTGCATCTCTTTAGACATCTTTGAGCATGTTGTTCTAGCCAGTGTTCATCAAGCTCTTATCCATCCCTGGAATAGAAATTAATGCTCAGGCACCACATAGAATAAAGGCAATGCCAGGATATTTGATGGTAGCTTCATCCATGGCTGTTAAGAGCGAGTCGATGAAAGTTTCATCTCTTATTTATTTGGGGTTCAAGTATGTATTAAAGATTCCCAGGTATTGGTTCTGGTGGCTTATGGGACCCTGGCAGATGGCATTGCTGGGTGTCAAGTCTTGCAGCAATATTGCTGTCTGGATCTATGGGTTTATGTTCTGGATTTCGATTACTTTCAGTGGAGCACCCATTTCAATTAGGATAAGTAATCCTGCGGAGGGCGTCCTTTCTGTCCACAGATGGCCGGATTCATATAACTAGTGAAACCGTCACACACCGTTTTTTGGTGTAACCATGTCTCTTGTAGACATATAATTAGGGAGTTTGTTAATTCCGGTCTGGTGTTTCGATATAAACGGGCCTTTCCATGAGTATTCCATGAGCAAATAGTCAATGTTTTGTTGTCTTGGAAAGATCGTTGCTATTGAACTTCGTAGAAGCAATTATTCGTTGTTGTACATGTGTTGCTCATCTCTCTCCAAAAAGGTTGTCTATCTCTTTGTGACTGTTGTTTGTCTTGCCAGGAATGTTGAGTGAAGGAACTCGATAATTTTCTTTCAGAATCAAATTTTCGACTTACAGAGCAGGCACTTTCACAGGTACTTATTGATGAGTATATTGTTATATTTCCCATATCATCTGTGTCACTGTTGATTGCCTCATCTTCAGAATTGGTATTCAATTCTACGACATTGACATTGAATTCCAGAGCTCGGAAATCATCTGTGTGGTCTTCAAATAAACGTAGTATCTTGTTGGAAGCACAATCAATCCAATTGCAAACCAGTCTATTTAGATCCATAAATTTAATCAGTTGTATGACTTTTGTTGTAATTGTTCTTAAATCGGGCATCACATGTAGGAGTCGTAAGGTGTTTGTTCTATTAACCCTTTAAGTGCCAGGGGTATTTCCCCCCAGTGACAAGTTTCATGACCACTGTGAGGGGGCACAAGTTGTGCCACAAGCAGGATCCCACCAGAACCCTGAGGGCCTTAAAAGCAGTGCAAAAGGGCTCCTGGAGCCAGTCCTGGCGCTGGCACCAGGCTCATATTTAGGAAGGAAGGGCTGTTCAAACTAGGTCCCATTTATGTACATGGGCCTTTAAATCCAACATGGAAGCACCCATACAGTCTAGTTCTAAGAACCAAGCCATGCGGTCTAGTGTTTTGGGTGTGGTAGGCCTGGAACTACTTTCCCTGGTACTACTTTACCTGGGCTATATAAACCACACCCTGACTACAGAACAGGCTTTGTGTTATTCTGTCACCAGCAGCGTGACGCTCACCGTGTCCAGCTCCTGGTCTTCAGCATCTTCCTGTAATCCTGCAAGAACAAGAACAAGATTATTCTGTGTTACCTGAGAACACACCATCCAGCACTCAGCATCTCAACTGGGCTGCAATCTGTGGAAACCTAGAGTAGAAGAAACATCACTCACCTGTGAGTACTAGTTTAAGGACTTCCGGCAATAACGAGAAAGGGAAAAACAATATTAGAACGCGCGCTTCCAAAACATCGAATTCCAAAAGTCTCACCTGAATTCGATTGCGCTATGCCACACTTCCATCCGGAGCACCACAGCAACATCTGCAAAGGAAAAAATGAAATATTCAGGTTCGCTTTCAACATTAAACAACCACACAGTGCTATACTTACCTTAACGGATTCCAGAGGCCTGTTTTTCATCGCGCTCTCATCCACTAGCAGCACCACAGCGGCCTGTGAGGAGAAGAAGAAGAAAACACAGGTTAGCTTTAAAAGTCAATAAAGGCGTTGCGCTTCACGCTTTCTCTTACCTAGAAACATGCCTCTCCATTCGGCACGCAAGCATCAAGACATTCGCACCTGAAAAGAAGGAGATAAAGACATTAACAAATTCACACATAAACAGAACAAAGACTTACAATGAACAAACCTACCTGCCTACCAGCAGATTCAGGGTCACAGCAGGCCTAGGCCCAAGGAAGGCGTACTGCACCAGTGATGCAACTCAGGCAGCTCGCCAACAAACGTCAAGCACCCCTGAACAAGAAACGCAGAACAGATAGCTCACCCTACAAATAACTAAGATTCATTATTCAGCACTGGGCAACTACGCATCCAGGGTTCCGGGGATATCAGATGAGCATAAGAACAAGTCCTTTTACAGTGATTTCGGTATGTCGCCCTTCAATGCCTTGTAACTTTTTTGTTACATGAGATATCTCGGCCAAATTTGGCCCCTTTTTTTCCCCACATGTAAATCCTCGATTACTGTAAGGGGTGAGAGAAAATAACCAAAAATGGCAAAAAAATTGTGTTTTTTCACAAAATGTGAATAAAATGAACAGGTTGAGTGGAAACAAAAAAAAATATTTTGATGTGGTTTTCAACTGTTTTGTGAAAGGTAGGCGATTTTGGCCATTTTTGCCAAGTGGACATTCATGGACGGAATGGAAGAAAAGGGTAGGAAAGACGAATTGGAGGACTGAAAGGCATACTTTCCTGAAAAGTAGACAACATTCCAAGTTTAGGAAGGGGTGATTTGTGTAGGTCGGGCAACAACTAGGTAGGGGAGAATGCCATAGATTGGGGAAAAAAAAGTGAAAATGACTGAAAAAAGGTATGTGGTGAACATGGTTGGCTTGGTACGGCAATGGCTTCTATGAATTTTGAGAATAGCAATGCTCCGCTACATTCCCCCTACTCTTGCAGTTAGGAAAGCACACATTTTTTGTAGTTCTTACAAAACAAGCAATACCACAAGCCAAACACTGAGCCATGGTACACAGGAGTTTTATGCTTACGGCTAATTAATATGTGTAAATCAGGAAAACCAATGTGGTCTGGATCGGCAAGCATACATTTTTTGAAAGAGCACAGGCAGACCTTTTCAAGGGTAGGTGACTTGTGTAGGTTACTAAAGTGTATAGTGCCTAAAGCAGAGACTAAATGTAGGGCACATTTGGGAAATGAAAGGGTTGTGTGACAAAGGGCACCAGCAAATGGGTCAAAAGTTATGAAACCACACAAACACAACAAATGTTATACCTTCCAGCGTTCCCACATGTGTACCAATGAAAACGGTACCTCACATGTGTGGGTGCACCTACCTGGGCGCCAAGGGGAAAGCCGAACACACCCCTAAGCCCAAGTCTTTTCAGACATCTGAATTTCACAATTGTTCCAGATGGGCACACTATACAGATATGGGTCTAAGGTGTACAAGCCACCAAGGAAAACAGGGAACCCCATGCATTTCCAAAAAGACAACACCCGTGGGAATCCACAGAGGTCTGACTTCTGCAAATCGGGCCACAATTTATTACTGAGACAAAGTCCGAAATGTGGCAAACAAAACACATTTTCCGCACATTTCACTCGGCTCACTAACCGAAACACGCTGGCAACAACACATGGCCTACCATCCCGCATTCCCACAGGTGTCCCGATGAAAACGGTAACTCACATGTGTGGGTGCACCTACCTGGGTGCCAAGGGGAAAGCCTAAAAAACAGGTAACCCCAAGTCTGTTTCTGACAGCTGAATTTCACTTCAGCTTCATTTCATTTTTTCGAGATGTGCACACCATACAGATATGGGCCTCTGGTGTCCAAGCCACCAAGGAAATCAGGAACCCCATGCATTTCCGAAAAGAGGACACCGGTGGGAATCCACAGAGGTCTGATTTGCACAAATCGGCCCAGAATGTATTACCCAGACAGCCCGGCAAAGTCCGAAATGTGCTGAAAAAAACACATTTCCCGCATATTTCACTCAGCTCACCCATCGAAACACACCACCAACAACACATGGCCTACTGTCCCACATTCCCACAGGTGTCCCGATGAAAATGGTACCTCAAATGTGTGGGTGCACCTACCTGGGCGCCAAGGGGAAAGCCTAAAACACAGGTAACCCCAAGTCTGTTCTGACAGCTGAATTTCACACTTTTTCCAGACGGGCACACCATACAGATATGGGCTTCGGGTGTCCAAGCCACCAAGGACAACAGGGAACCCCATGCATTTCCGAAAAGAGGACACCCGTGGGAATCCACAGAGGTCTGACTTGTGCAAACCGGCCCACAATTTATTACCCTGACACCCCGGCAAAGTCTGAAATGTTGCAAAAAAACCACATTTTCCGCACATTTCACTCGGCTCACCCACCGATACACGCCGCCAACAACACATGGCCTACCATCCCGCATTCCCACAGGTGTCCCGATGAAAACGGTAGCTCACATGTGTGGGTGCGCCTACCGGGGTGCAAAAGGAAAAGGGTAACCCACTGGTAACCCCAAGCCTTTCGGCACAGCACATTTTGTTCATGTGGGCAACCTACATATTTGGGCCTAGGGTGTCGAAGCCAGCAAGGAAAACGGGGAACCCCATGCATTTCTGAAAAGAGGACACCTGTGGGAATCCACAGAGGTCTGACTTACGCGAATCGGCCCAGAATGTATTACCCAGAACCCCAGGCAAAGACCCACATGGGAGAAGGGTGCCCAAGGCCAGGGATTTTACCGCCGACTTTGCTGGAGCCCTGGCTGCCCTACGTTACAGCTTCTCCTCACCAGGGAGTCCCAGCAGTGTGCCAATACCTCCCCGAAGGGAAAAGCTGCAATACAGCCCAGCCGCAACTCCAGGACGGTTGGAGGTGATGTCCCTGGCCTTGGACATCCATGTACCATGTGGGTGTACCATCCCCTAAGCACAGCAGCAGCTCCAGGGAGCCCCGGCAGGATCCCCATTCCTCCCCGGAGGTGACATCCGTAACATAGCACAGCCAGAGGTGGAGCCTTGACTTGCAGACGGACAACCCACATGGGAGGGATCCGCTCCCAGGGAAACACCAATGGTCTGCTGGCATGGGGGGCAATTTGTGGCCTGCCCCTGCAATTGTGTCCCAGCCCACCAACATATCTGCCCAGACGGCCCATTTCTACCCACACCACCAACAATCCAGCCCCAGTCTCACCCACCCCACTGACAGTGGGCCCTAACCATAGAATAATAAAAAAAACAGTACTCAGATAACGTTGCAGCTGCTTGCATAGAAAAAGCTGTAAACAAAATAAAAAACATGTGTTACCTACGGTCACACTAGCAAAAACAAATACATCATTTTCAAACATGCCCCCCCCTTGCAAGCCATCCCTGGTGTTCTACTGAACCTCACCCCCTGTGAAACCCCATTTACCCCTTCCTACCCGCAGATATCAGCCTCCAGGCAGGCCTGCATGAGGTACCCCTGCCACCTATTTTGGGTGAGGGGGGAGAGGGCCCCCAAAGATGGTGGGACAGGCCCCCCAGTGGGTGGGGCATTAAGGTTTAGGCTCAGGCGTCCATCCCTAGGAGCAGATATCTGGTCCCAGGGAGGGCTGCATGACATGGCACCCACTCCTTTCTGGGTGGGGGTCAATGCCCCATCCCATTAGAAAATTCCCTGTCCCTTTGGGGTGCCCCACCGCCCCCCCTAAAATGCGTTCCACCATTTTCACTTTTTTCTTTTGGTAACCCAACTCCCCTTGGCGCAGAGGGGCACATTGGTGTGCCAATCTGGCCCCGGGGTGCCCAAACCTTATTTCCCCACCCACTAGGGGGCCTGTCCCACCATTTTTGGGGCCCTCTCCCCCCTCACCCCTAACCTGCAGGCTCCATCCTTTGGGGGGCCTGCACACTTATTCCTGGAGGCCCTGCCCCTCCAATTGGAAGGGGGGGAACCTCATGTAAACCTGCTTGGGGGCATAAATCTGCCCCCAGGGAGGGCTACAAGGGGTGGCCCCCCTTTCCATTTGGTGTGGGAGGGGGAGGCCCACCACCCTTTCAGGGGGGCAAAATAAATCCCAGGACCCCACCCCCATCCCCGTTGATTTACTTTTTTTTTGCCCGCTTCCCTTGGGGCAGATGATCAGCCATCTGCCCCCAGGGTTGTACACATATGTGCCCCCATGCTTTGGGGGGCTGGGAGGGTGAGGGTTTCTTATTGTAAGCAGCCCCCACCTCCCCTCCTTCAAATACATCCCTGGTGTCTAGTGGGCATTGCTGGGCGCGGAGCGAGCGCTCTGCGCCCTCTCCGTGCCCATCAATGCTTTCACACAAGGTGTCGTTGGAAAGGGGAGGATCTCCCCTTTCCAAAGACACCTCCCTCGATCTCCGGCTTGAAATACAGCCGGATATCGAGGGGGAGAAAGGTGAACACTCACCTTTTATTTTCACTGCAGCAGCCCGAAATGGCTGCTGCAGTGAAAATTACTTTCACTTTCACGTCAGCGTGCTTTACAAACGCCAACGTGAAACTGAAGGTAATCGAACCCCAGGGCAGAAAAGGGGGACCACCCCCTCTAATAGCCCGGGGGTTGGATTACAGTTTTGTTAAATCCCTAAACACAGTGCCGTAAAGGACGAGGTATCTCGTCCTTGGCAACAGGGAGGTAATCCCAAGGACGAGATACCTCGCCCTTGGCACTAATGTGGTTAAGGATCAGGATGTCATTGGTTCCGCCTAATCTTTCCACCTTTATCCTGTTCCTAGGAATTTTGTTTCCTTGGGTCTATGAATTGTGGCAATTTCAATAATGTAGGAGCTAGTTTGGGGGCGATTGTACTGTCTAGTGGAGTCTCCGATATGGCAGTTCCATCCAAATCCATACCGATCATTTGTCTAATACTGTCTCTGTCAGAGAGGTCATCACTGTTGTGGTCGGTTACAGAGTGTTGGTCTGAGTGAGTTTGTTTGTAGTAATCTATTATTATTTGAGAGGACTCGTTTAGCTGCGTTTTCTCCTGTTGATTTGTTCTATCGTCGTCCTTCGACTAGGTGGATAGATTCATTAACAGTTCTATTGTAGCCGCATCTATTTCATCAGCTTGTTCTTCTAGTTTGTTCTTTGTTTTCTGACTTGACTTTGATTTGTTGTGCTCGTGCATGGGTCTTTCCGTAATTTCGTTTTCCTTGTTATCCCGAGTTGCTTCTGTGGGTTCCTACAGGGGTTTTTTATCTGTTGATTTAACGCTATGGTTAAATTATGAAGGAAAGCCCTGGAGGCCTTTTGTTGTTTTTTGGTTTGCTTCTTCGATTTCGGGAGCGCCGGATTTGCTTGAGAGTGCGGACGCGTTTGGTCGAAGATGCTATATGAATCTTTATTTTTGATCTCAGTTTCAGTGCTGGGCAGGGGTTTATTATGGCTCTGGACACCTTTTGGCATGTTAGGGTCGATGGTTAAATCAATCAATACGTCTTCCACAATGCATGGGACGGTCCTCTCAGATGGACTCACGTTGCTGATCTTATTCGGATGGGATTAGAAATGTTCTGTTTGTGTTGCAATGTTTTTGGGAGAATGGTGTGGGACCGAATGGTCATTTTGCTTTCGTGTTGGATTAGTCTTGTTTTCATGCATGAGTTTGAGTAGGGCATCCGTAATATGTACTTTTTCTGCCCTGTCCTTTCATGCTTTATCAGCTAGTCTTTGCTACCAAGATGCACGGATTTCAGCCTCTGCTTGGATCCGGCCTTCAATTTTGATCATTAGGAGTTTATGTATTTTATGCTTGGAGTATATTGAGGCCAGTATGGTTGCTTGGTTTCGAGCAGCTTCAACCTGTGTTTCTTGAAGTTTCATGTAGGGAATTAGGGCCTGTTTAGATACAACAATTAGCATGTTCTGCAGGTCTACCATTGTTGTGGGAATTGATTCCTGATGTGGAATTTCAGGAGGAGGACAGGAGTTGTTAGGGAATTCACGGTGGCAGACTTTCTTCGTGGTCTCGACATGCTGTGTCTGTGATGTTCTGGGCTTTCCTGCTAGAAATGGTGTGCTCGTTATGGGATATGCATTCGGGTTTGTTGGAAAACAGTCTAGAGAAAGTCTTTGTAGTCATTAATTTGTGGCGATCTGTGGCGAAAGTTTGTGTAGTTCAGATTTGGTTCTTCGTTCATGCAGGGATTTCCATCTTAGTTTAGCTAGCCTCGCTTGATCCTTTTGGGTGTCTACTGTTTGTAAGCCTTCTGGTGCTGATTGTATGTTATTTGGTTTAAAAGGTAGCAAATCCATTTCTAATTGAAGGGGGGGATCGTCATCTCCTTTGCTCACACAGGGATACGTTTTTTTTTTGTTGAGGCAAACCTAATGTTTTGCCCTTGTATGTTACCAGTTTGGTCTGGACGGGAGTTGATAAACCGATACAACCACAGCACGATGCAATTGGAAATGGATTTGCTACCTTTTAAACCAAATAACACACAATCAGCACCAGAAGGCTTTCAAACAGGAGACACCTAAAAAGATCGAGCGAGGATCGGGCTTTGGTAGTATCGGTTTATCAACTTTGTGGGTTATTGTCTCTTTACCCGGCGTGGGTGGTGTTCCATCATGCTCCTGGAGTTCATTTGATTTTGTGCTGATGTTTTAAGATTGTTTGATATTTAGATTGGAGAAGTTACTTGCCAGTGGAGCCTTATCTTTATTGTTAAAATGTGTTTTTTTGTCTTCCTGAATTTCAGTAACCATGATACCCTCCTGGGGTATTGTAATCAAGTGATTTGTCATAGGTGGGAGTGCCTTTCTTACAATTGCACCTTTGAGAGTGGGAACCTGATTCATGCTCCGTTCGAGGCCGGCAGTTGGTTTTTGAGTATCAAAGGCTCCCTGTACATTTACTGAGTATTTGCCAGATTGAAGCCAGGCTTGCGTCCGGTGTCTTGTTTGCAGTCCGTTGGGTCTAACAGTGTGAGGCTTTTCTTGCATATCAGCCATTTCAATAGGCTAGGTTTCCTGGGAGGGTGGTTGAGCAGGCAACAGTCAGACAATGAGGGGGCACTGCTGTGCGTCTCTGGCGATTGGCGGATGCTCTCACAGTGAACCAGTGGGCACAAATTTCCTCACCAATCGTGGCTCTCCACCAAGATCAAGCGGTCTCCTAAGCAACACAGAGATGACGTTGCAGAGTGAAGGTTGAGGCAGACTGATCATCAGGCGAGCAAGGCAGGGTACTGAATCACAATCTGAAGGTTTGTGCTTAAAACTATGTTCAGAAGTAAGCAGTTATTTTGCACAGTGTAGTTCGAGGGGGCAGCTACGGGGTAGATCCAGCGTGAAGAGGGGCGCTCTGATGATTCGCATTGCTGAGTATGGACTATGGCTGGGTTTACGCCGAGTCGTGCGGGTCAAAGGAAAGCTTCCCGCAGTCCCCACACGGCTGTTTACAGTGTTGGTGTGTACTGTTGCAGGATCTACGTACCAGTTAGTGTATAGCTTGGGGGGCTCGCAAGCTCCCCGGACCTCCCTGCAGTGTGGCTGCATGTAAATTTCAGCGCTAAATCAGCGAAATAGAAGGTTGTGCTGGTTTCTATTGTGATGCCGCTGTGTGGGTCAAAGGAGAGTCCCACAGTCCCCACACGGCTGTCATTTATCTTTGCTATAGTAGGTGGATATAGTAGTAGTGTGGAAATTACCTGCATACGGCTTGTTTGCGCCGTCCCCTTCTGTATGCTCCTAAAGGTTGTTTACAGGCGGTGCAAAGTCTTTACCAATCCTGAGCCTTCTGTACTTCCGGGGACTTCCAAGGTCTGCAGTGACTCTGCACCATCTCCGCTCCACGGGTCAAGGTGCTTAAGAGTCCTGGAACCTCCTTCTTACAATAAAGATGAAAGAAATACTCAAGTCTCGCCGATTCAGTGCAAAGGAGTAAACAATGTCCACACGCCACACCACACCAGTGACTCTGCACCGAATCCGCTCCGCTACGCAGGTCGAGTTGCTTAAGAGTCCTGGAACCTCCTTCTTACAATAAAGATGAATGATATACTCAAGTCTCGCCGATTCAGTGCAAAGGAGTAAACAATGTCCACACTCCACACCACTCCAGTGACTCTGCAACGACTAATAAGTGCATTCTATTTATTTCTCTATTATTAATATTCATTATGTAAACATTTGTCATAAGACAGAAACATTTATTTTCTCACAGAAATGCAAAACACACTTGAGTGGTTACAGGAGAACTTCACAAAAGAGGAAATTAGTGACAATACCATCTCTAATGGTAAACAATACATAGGTTAATGTACCTTGCATGTAATAATGTAATTTGTATAGAACTCACTAAAATATTAATTTATGTTATTGTTACAGTACACAGTTTTCATGAAGAAACCACACCCCAGTTAATTATCCACAATCCCCAGAATCACAAAGAGAAGCCATATCCCCAACTGTACATAATGAAAAAATGAATTTTTCTACAAAATTGGATGAACTAAGTCATGATTTTAAAGAACTTTTGGAATACGTGAAAAATCATGTAATTAAAAATGTTCCCTATCACTGTCCTTCTTGCACATGTCCCCCTTGTCTCCAGCAATCATTCCCATCAAATTCAGAAAATTGTAATCAAAGACTCTTTGATGAAACCTCACTCCCTTCCTCCCCTCGCCATTAACGTACAGAACATTCCTAATAATATGGTTTATGTTTCCCATTCCGATACCCCATCTCTTTCATGAATAAATGTATTGTTTTATACCACTAATATGTTGTATATCATTGTGCAATATTTCCTTATTTTTAAAACCCCGATTATGAGTTTGGGGACAGTACGACAGGCACGATGTCCAGACATGTTCAGTTTTGCATCATGCACTTTTTATTAGTCAGCAGACACCACGCTTGTTCTACAGACAACCATGTGCATGCCCTCTGTGGATCCCGCCCCATGGGTGTCCCGGACATCATCATGTGACCGTACCCAATGCAGCGTGACGTCAATAACCACAGTGTAAAAGTGCATTTTCCACAAATCCAGGGTGTTTGAAGCTGAAACTTTTTACAACTTTTCAAGGCCATTTTGTGACTCATTTGTCCATGGACTGCACAACGGTCCATGGATGGTTCCTCTGAAGGGACCCACCCATTACTTTTCCTCATTCTCATTCTGGCTATCGAGGAGAGAACACCTGCTTTGCAGACCACCTTTATTTGCAGCAATGGCTTCACTTATTGCCAGCTCTCTTTCCCAGGGTCCACCACCACAACAGCCTGGAGGGCCTGGACATGGGAAGAGGTGCGATGATGTAGACGAGGATCAAGAGGAGGATGAAGATGAGGTAGTGGAAGTGCCTACCTCTAGCACCCGGAGTGAGTCATGGGTGTGCCGGTTCTTTAAGACCGTGGGTGTGGGTCCCGAAGCTGAAGGCTGCCAATGTTGAATGCATTGAGTATGGGGTGAAACTCAGTCACAGACAACATGGGCACTACTCATTTGGGACCACATCAATGCACCGCCACGTGTGTTCTAATCACCCGGTTGCACTGAGAAAGTCTGTTCCTTTCTCAAGGAGGAGCAGGATATCGTCCTCTGTGCCATCTTCCCCAACCGCTCCTGCCAGCACACAGGTACTCCTTTGGGACAGAGAATCCTGCCGGCCGCCTGGCTGGCCATATGGGATGCTTTAGATCCATACCTTTCACTGGTCACAGTGTTCTGAATATACTGCTACAAACCACTCTGCCGGGGGGAGCAGTTTGAAAGTGCTCTTGAAGCAGTTGGCAAGGAGTACGAGAAACACTGCCCCAACATTAAATGTAAGGCACGCTCAACATCTTCTCCTGTCCACCTGCTCCTCTGTCTCTGTGGTTGGGGCCCCGTTCCCTCCCTTCCCCACCTCACTTTGCTTCAACTGCAAGAAAACTCAAAAAAGCCAAAAAATTAAACCAAAAAAACACAACAAAAGGTTCCTTTAGGAGCCACCGTTCACAGCGCAGTAGTCTGCTGACATCAAAAAAATTACAGGGGCGGGAGGATTAAAATCATTTAAATCGTTTAGCATTAGGAAATGGTGGCTCTTAAAAGAATCTTTTTTGGTATTTTTGGCTTTTATATATTTTATAAATGTTTGCTTTTTTAATCTGAACAAAGCAACATTTTACTGAACATAATTATTGAGTCTAACTTTCCCAAAAACTGTTTCAAAGCATTTTTTATGTTTGCCAGAATAATTGATTACCCACATCATGTAGATGGACTCCATCTATCTGAAAAATGTTGGCAATATCAATTTTAATATTCTCATTATCAAAAGATGTCATGCCAACATCTAACAGGAAAGCAAACACAGCTTTATTGATGTTACGCCTCGCTTTTTCCATTTGCGGACCAATTAAACTTGAACGCATCCACAACTGACTCTGAGCAATGAGAGAAAAAAGAATTTTTGAATTTGGTTACACGTCCTTCAACTTTCCCAATGTCTCCTTCATTACAAACTGCAATGAAATTCCAGTCACATAGCCCAAACTGTTTCCTCCACAATGAAGAATACTCATTTCTGGATGTTTCAATTGAACCATTTATACAAAATGGGAGCAGGTCCACCCACTTCATCCCTCGCACTGCAACCATGAAAATGTATATTCATGGATATCAGGATTATCCACCAATCCACTCTGCTACCCATGGAAATTGAACCAATGGACCCAAGAGTCCCCAAAAATCCACACAGTCTGCCTACTCAAACATATAGTAATAGCCATTGCCAGTGCTCTCACAATTCCTACTAACAAAACTCCTGCTTCCCTCTCTTCCTTTCAAACACACCGAGGAAACCTCATTGGCTGATCCCCTAATGTCCATGGACATCCACGACTGTCTGCGATCTCTGCATTCCCCTTTCTATTCCAGGCATCCTCAAAAGTCCCAGAATTTGCACATGCCATCAGCGGACTAGCGCGATGCACATGGACAGATTGTCAAATTGAAGGGGGTGGGGAGGTTTACACTTAATTCAAACAATTTATTGTAGAATGGTTGCTCTTAAAAGAGCTGTTTGTTTCAGTTTTATTTTCTTGTTGCTTTTCTGAATTTTATTTCCTAGAACTACTTATATTTTCATATGCACTGTACATAAACTTCCCCAGTGCATTTAGAACAATTACAAGAAACATGTGATTCCAAAAATCAGTAAAATATACTCCATTGCTCCGAAAATTGTTTGCACCATCCAACTTGATGTTTTCATTTTCAAATGTTGCATGCCTACAGCATTCAATAAAGCACATCAACCTTAATTTGCAAGGTGTGTACCTTCTTCTATTTGTGCACAAAACCCATTTGGGCAACTCCATTCTTCCCTTGAATGTATTTCTGAAAAAATAGCTTTCCACATGGAAATAGTTCCATTAGGCTTTGGAACATATCTTTTAATGCAACCTTCAAATATAGTGGCGTAACGTAGCCCAAACTATTTCCGCCACAGTGAACAACAATAATATCTGGGCATTGGAAGTGAGACATAGTCATACAAAATGATAGTAAACTCACACCGTTCAGCCCAGTTACTGTATACTAACAAACCTCCACCCCCTCCAAATCCTTAGTACCAGAGATGCCACACAACTCAGTGTACCTTTTCAAATTATTCATCAAGCAATCTCCCAAAATTAGCAATAGCCACATCCATCTTCCCTACACACAACTATCAAAAAACCTACTACCCTCTGGACTGGCAGGAAGGCAGACCGCCTACCTTTTCTTTAGTTTTTCACCATGGGGTTAGCAGAGGTCCTGGCTGCAATTGAGGCAGACAGGAACATATTTTCCAAACTTGTGACTCCTTTCCAGCCCATTGCCACAGCCCTCTTAGCCCGCTGTCATCAGTCACAAATGTTACAACATGAACTGATGGTCCGGTCAGTAACATCTGCGTCTGAACTTGCATGTTTCCTGCCCCTCCCTGAAGGAAATCATAATTCAATCTCATCTCATGTCTCAGCACAAGTGAGTCTGTTGCATCACAATCCCTGCCCTGATTCTGAGATCTCGCCTATATTGCCTTTAGCGGACTCCACACACTTGGTATCTGAGTTGCCTCACAATGTTCATAAGGTAACACCTGTACACAATTTAGCTTGCATGTGCTGAACACCAGATCACTGGTAAAACATGGCGTCAAAGTTGCATCCTAAATAGAGGAAACAAATCTTGACATTTGTGCTCTCACTGATACATGGGGTCACAGAGCCGCCGGTCCCTCTTTGGATTTCGCTATTCCTGAGGGGCACAAGATGTTAAGACAGGATAGAGAGGAGGCTAGGTGGGAGGGGTTGCACTCATTTTCAAATCCTCCCTCACCATTTGGGAATCCAAAGGAATAATTAAGGATGGCACCGAATCGCTTCATGTTAAGATTGGATTAAACACTGAATCCACGTTAAATCTTATCCTCATCTATAGGCCACAGTCATCTATGGAGGACTTCACCTTAGCACTGTCTAATTATCTGCTGCCATGCCTTAAACCATGCTCCAGATATCTCATCATGGGGGACTTTAATTATTGGTTTGGGGATAAGGATGATCAACCAGCCAAGTGTCTGGAACTCACCCTGGGTAACCTTGGCTTTGAACAGCAGATTAATTCCCCTACCCACATCTTAGGACATACCCTTGATTGGATTTCACATACTAATGTTAAAACTAAGGATTTGCATGTTCTCTCGTGTCCCTGTTCTGATCACTCATTCGTGCACTTCTCTATCCAGGTGCATTTTCCTGCAAAAATCAAATCTAGGAGGCCCCAGAACTATCTCAGTAGGAATTTTAAATTGATTTCTCATGAAAGAGTGGAAGTATTGTTGCACTCCACCATTCAATTCATAGCCCAGGATACTTCTACAAATATGTCTAATGTCCTACTAAACAATCTAGAAGATATTACCCAATCCCTGGCCCCCCTGAAAAATAGAAAATCAATTTAATTTCTCTCATATCTCAGATGAGGAGCTTTCAGACATAGTGAAATGTCTTAAAGTCACTTCTTGTAAGGGTGATCCCTGCTCGCTCAGCATTGATCGTGAAGACCTGTCCCCCGGCTCTCGTGACCGCCATCTGCAAATTTGTAAATGCCTCTCTCTCGGAAGGCATCATGCCTAAGAATCTCAAACAAGCCTGGGTCACCCCATCATTAAAAAACCTAGTCTCTGTCCCAAAGACCCTCTCAACTACAGGGCAATTACCAACACACTGTTTCTCTTAAAAATCTTATACAGAGTTGCATACAAACAGCTTGCACTTCATCTCGACAATTACCCTGTGCTCAACTCCTGTCAGTCCGGTTTCAGAGTCTGCTTCGGTACTAAAACTGCCCTGTTAGAACTTAAATACAGGCTTATGAAGCACACAGATAGGGGCTTTACCTCTATGTTAATGCTATTCGACTTATCTGCTGCCTTTGACCTGGTCAACTATTCTATTCTGGTCGACAGGTTAGAGGCAGTAGCTTATTTCTCCCCATTGGCAACAAAATGGATTGCTTTGTTTCTGAATAACTGCAAAAGCAGAGTCTTTTATGGGGAAGCGGAAGCCCCCCCATTCCTATTAATTTTGGCATCCCACAGGGCGCTTGCATATCCCCTTGCCTTTACAATATTTTCATGGTCCCCTTTTTTGCCTCGCTGGACGAGGACGGGTTCATTTTCACCAATTACGCAGACGATTCCCAGTGTGTCATTCCTTTGGTGGGTTCTCACTCAGTGGATTAGGCTGAATTAAATTGTGTGTACTCATCCATAGAGGACAGGATGTTGAGGAACAATCTTGCTCTTAATAAGAGCAAGACAGAGCTCCTAATCGCAGGCTCGCCTTCCTTGTTGTCCAAGCTGGGCCCATCCTATCTCAGTTTTCGTCTTGGTGAAGTTTTGATAGCTCCTTTGAAAAAGGACAAAACCTTAGGGGTTATGTTAGATCAGCAGTTATCAATGAAAGCCCACGTGGGAAACTCGGTCTTTGCAGCATCCTTTCACATAAAATCGCTTGCCCATCTCAGGCCTTTTATTAATCAAACCAACGCCGAAACCATTGCTCGTCCGATTATAGGAGCCAAAATTTACTACTGCTGTAGTCTTTTGGCAGGCTTAAATAAGTCAGACATGAACAGACTTCAGGTGGTACCGAACAGTGCTGTCCATGTTGTGATAGGGGTTAAACACTGCAATCGTGTCTCCATTGCCAGAAGTGGTCTGCACTGGCTCCCAGTGGCGGCTCAAGTGCAGTATGTTTTACTGGTGATTACCTGCTGGTGCATCCAAGGCACTATGGCCAAGAACTTGAAATAACTCACTACAGACAAAATCCAAGGTTGCACCTTGAGGAACAGAAATCTGAAACTCCTGAGCATACCCTGAATAGAAGGGCTGAGAAAGGAGCCTTTTATCTTGTTGCCCCCATAGCATGGAATTACCTCCCCCTGGATCTGAGAGCTCAGCCTAACTTAGAGGCATTCAAAAAGAACCTGAAAACCTGGTTATTTAGGTAATCGACCCTGACCATTCATGATTCTTGAATCCTCCTTTGGTTCTATTCTAAGATCTTTGCCTTGCTTTTTGTTTTTGTCAGCACCCTAATGCCCAAGGTCCATGGCTGCACTCTACTCATGGTCAAAGTAAAGTAAGGTATGTGGCACATGCCATCTGTGATATCTGCGGTATCTGTGGACCCCGTAACACAGGGACAGCCCTTCTACCCTTTCCACTTTGAAGTTATCAACACTCGATCATTGGCTGCTTTCAGAGTCACACATCCAACCACCAATCACATCCAAAACCTCTACAGCTAACCCTGTCATCTCAGTTTAACACTTCAGATGTACACTTGAACTCTGAGAATGCATATCACCTGTTAATCAAATGCATCTGCATCTACAACTACTGTGAAACTGTCCAAGATTTGTATTTCCGGATTCCAAAAGATCTGCATCTAACAAGACATAGTACAGGTATGCTTATGTTTAAGAAAATATTTTCTTCAACTCTTTCACAAATATTTATAGAGGGTCCCTGCTACTTACACTGTAGTAAGCTTCTCAATACGCATATTATCATTTTTAACCACTGTAGCAAATACCAGGTATTACAGCATCCATCACCTGCTCACATGAGGCAGCAAACAATTAGAATGTTCTGCATTTCAAAATGTTTCTATTTACAAGAAGAAATTAATAAAACGAATATGTGCATTTATACCAGCACTATATCACTTTTTCATAAAAGAAAGTAAAATCAGACAAAATAGATTGGTAGACCATATTTGCGTGGCACTTAGTGTCTGCCAGTTTATTATGTTGGCTGTACATGCATAAATCGCATCACCCATTCCAATCTATTATTAGGTTTTCATTTTTTCCTTTGCATTCTGTCACATCCAATTTCACTTTTCACATTAGAAAACTCAACTACAAGTTGATTACAAATAGATTTGTAGACAATTTGTAATTGCCACTCAGTGTGTACCAGTTTAATTTATTGGGAGCGCATGCATACTTCCTAACATAACCCATTCCAATATTTAGCTACTTATGCAGTTCTATTTTTTTCTCTACAATCTGGGACTTGTACTTCAACTTTCATAATGGGAGAAGCGGAACTACAAGTCCCAGAATGCAAACAAAAAATCTCAAACTACATAAACAACTACATATTAGAATGCCTAATTTTGGCAAGTATGCATATACTCTTAACATATTAAACTTTAACACACCAACTGCCATTTAAAAGTGTACCACAAATCTTTTCCATCAACCTTTCTTATCTTTTACAAAACGTTAAACACAGAGCTTCTATAAATGCACATATGCATTTCTTAACTTTCATGAAAATGTTCCTAACAAACGCCATTTGTAACCGTCCAGTAATTTCATTAGCAGTTTGTCCCAAAAACTACTCCTACCTTCATAAATAACAAACTTGCTTACTAAAAGTACTTCACCATTACAAGATATTCTCACTAACTTTCTTTTATTATTACATGAAAGAACTACATTGCCGAAGACAAGAACTGAAAAAGAATACCCTTTACATCCTGCAAAGTAAGTACATTAATGTACCATGTTTATGTATATAATTACAACAGCAAAGTTCCACTATATATTGGCCAGACTACTCTTTTCAAACCATCATTTTGTTAACTCTAAATCATGATACTGCACCATTCACACTCTTCCTATTCCCATCTAAACACCACCATTGAGACAGCCACTGTTTTCCTCAAAACACACATCCCTACTGATTCAATCACACCACCACTCCCTTAATCACTAACCCAACGCCTTGATATGATTTGGATATTTTATTTGTATCACGCTCATACACTAGTGTTTCAGAGCGTGACAAGGTAAGGGAGGGGAACATGGGAAGACAAACCAACAATATTAATAGGCCCAGTGAGTGACATTGAAAATGTGCAATTGCAGTGGGAGGAAAGGGCAAAAGTGCAAGGGAGAGGGGAGAAATGGAAAGTGCTAAGTAAGGGATAACAACAACAGCAAAGGGTAGCCAACAAGGTGGCAAGTGCAGGGTAAGAGTGTAGACAAGGGGTGTCTGATAAGTGCAGGTAAGGGGGCTGTAGGGTTACAGAAACAGACCCAATTGAAAGGATTGCCCAGAGGCAGTGCAGGTGTCTGGCTGGGTGGGCATGGACCTGTGCCTGAAATCAAAGGGAACCAGGTGCACAGTGCCGAAGCAGACAGATCAGCAGATGGAAGGAGCGAGAGGAAGAATGAAGGCAGAAGCAAAGAGGAAGGTCATGAGGTGCTTCTGGAACCGGAGATGGTTCTCCTCCAGTTTCAGAGTGGCAGGGAAGCTGTTTCAGAGTGGCAGGGAGGCTGTTCCAGAGGGAGGCCCCAGCTGAGGAAAGAAATGAACCACCAAATTGTTGATTGGAGAAGCGACAGACCCTGAGGGAGATGGAGGTAGAGAAGCGAAGGGATCAAGTGGGAAGGTATTTACAGAAGGAGAGATGAAGGCATTTTGGACCCAGTCCCCAGAAAGCCTTGTGGACAAGGAAAAGGGTCTTGAATTTAATCATTGCAGCCACTGGGAGCCATCATACCTCTACATACTCTTACTCTCAAAACCTTCCCAACCACACCTGACATGCCACCTCACAATCACTTTATGAAGCGCTCCAATCACAGCCACACACCCATTTACAATACATGCATATACATTGCACAACTTTCAAACACACACTTTCTCTTTTCCCAACAGACACAACAAAAGTCCTACCAAAAAGCAACTCTGTAGAAAAGAAAGGAAAAATAGTGCAGAGGAGAATACAACCAAGCCATATAGGCATCCACCTCTAAAACAATGTATAGAAAACATTAAAACAAAAGAGCTAGTAATCTCACGCAACAAAACTAAACCAGCCACGACAAAAAAAGGTAAGACCCTTCTTGCAAAAACTAAAAGTTAAAACATATGTACAAAGAAAAGCAGACCTACTAACAAACCTAACACTGTATCTACCTATAGTAACATAGTCACAGTGATACAATCCCACAAAGGTATGTTACAAAGGTTTTCCACTACAGAGTTCTTCACAATCTTATGAAGACAGCTGAAAAGTCATGATTTACCCTTAAAAACAACCACAGGAAACTAATCCTCAAAGCTCTAATTGACAGAGCTTTTCTACTATGGGGAAAGTTGTTTATATTGATTTTAAACAGAATGAAACCACTAACTAAATTAATCAATACATTACAAAAACTACTTCTAAACATGCACAGTGTGAATATATAGACCTTTTCAAACTTCTGTGATGGTGAATGATAAACAAAAGGTTATGAAATGGTAGAATGCACCATTATGGCAAAAGAAACCCTTATAGAAAAAATGTACCCTACAAACTTTCAACCAAATGCTCCTTTCACCCAAACAAAGCATCCAGTGTACATATGGTCTTTCAGCTCAGTTTGTAACATACACCAACAATCCCTTAAATCTTTACGACAATTCCTCAATCACTGTGTGTAACTAACAGACAAAAGTAAAACGAAAACTTTACAAACCATGGACTCTTGTCCAGTGCGCAGCCACACTGGACTTTGAGGAAATTCATTAGCCTGCATTTTAGGAACTGCTTGCAAAAGCACCTTCCACCACAACACAGGGTTAGCAACACACCATTCTGCTGTATGGAATCTTGTGCATGGACTATATCACACAAAAAGTCCAGTAACAGCTTTAGCTGCCTACAACATAGGAGGTGTAACTTTACACCGACTGTTGCTCCTCCACACCAAAACAATATAGAATACTACAAATTCTCAGCAGGAGCTGCTTCTGAAGTGCGCAGAATTCTGAAACAAATGAAAGTGCTCCTGATAGATGAAGTATGCATACTTTGCAACCTCATGGTGGCTTTAATTAATCTCAGAAGACATGTCTTTTCAAAAGTGACAGTGCTGCATTTACTGTTGATGTCACATAGGCAGAGTAAGAATACACTGTTACAGCCTCTTCTACATGTGTTTCAAGTGCAACAATCAGTGCTAACAATTCTGCTACCTGTGCTGAGAAATGCACTGGCAATCTCACACTTGTCAATGATTCAAAGCTATCATTCAGTTTTGCTTTTATTACTGCTGTCCCACTATGCTGTTTGCCAGTGCTCTGGTCTATTAATGATAACCATTCAATGAACAGAATGATCCCCCCTCGCGGGGCATTTTCTTTAACATGTGGCATCTCATCATAGTATTCAGTGTAATTAGTACAATCATGCACATTGTCTCCTTACTAAACTGGTTCTGCTATGAATCTAGCTGTATTCACCACTCGACACCTGGCAATTTTGATTGATTGGTTTGATATGATTACATCAAACCCAGAGACTCCCTGTGTGGTCAATGTACTTTTGGCCTTTGCAAAGATGGCAAATAGGGCATACTCAACATATATTGTAACTGTGGATCCAATAGTTATGCTGGCACATGTCTCAGTCACAAAGCCTGCTGCTGCCAATGAGTGCTCACAGGGATAATGTCCTCTCAATACTGGATCTAACATCCCACTGCAGAATACTAGTGGCTTTTGTCACATGGTAGTTTTCTGTTTGAATGGGAAAACACAAAGAATTCTTCATTGTAATCAGGGATAGGAATTCCTGATTACAATGAAGAATTCTTTGTAATTCTTCCCTAATAGGGGAGGTGTGCTAATTGCTACTTCAATTCATAAAAGGCATTTATAATCTTGCATGTCCAGGCAATATCATTGTTTTCTCTCTGTGCCTCCTGGTGTCCTTTCAAAAGTGATCTGAAATATGTGCTGGAGTCAAAAACTCATGCCCTGCAATAATTTCAAAGGCCATGAAATTGATGTAATTCTTTCAAGGTCTCTAGTCTGGATGTTTTCATGATTGTTGCTGCTCTTTCAGGTGTCACTTTTCTTCCTTCTTTTGATGTTAGCTGACCTATATAGTACTTCTTCCTGGCAATATTGCATTTTCTATTTGTCAACTTTGTACCCCTTCCCTGCCAATAATGTCATCAGTTTTATTGAGTTTTGTCTGCACTCTTCCTCTGTGTTTCTGCACACTAAAATGTCATCTACATATTGTATTACTGTGCTGCCAAGGTGTACATGTCCCAAGTTCAGCTGCAGCACTTGGTTAAAGATTGAGGCGGACTAACAGTACCACTAAGGTAATCGCATATGTTTAAGTGAACAAGGTCAAATACTGAGATTCTTCAGGCAATGAGATGGAAAAGAAAGGTTCTTTTTAACCCTATTAGTGCCCATTAAAAAACACTCAGGGTTGTGCTATATTCTGATTTTCAGCTGTTTAATCTCAAACTGTTGTAGCTCACTAGAAATCAATAATAGTACAGGATAACCTTACACTTTTTGTTTTAGTACATTTCTCTCTATAAAATGAGCCAAAAAAGCACACCTTTGTGTCACTCCATGAGGTCACATGACATCATTCAATATGGTGGACAAATATCATATCAATGACCACAAAGGTAGAACTTTCAGGAAAATATTTTTATCCGTAGGTTGATGGCCAATGCTCATGTATATTTTGTTTGCTACAGAGATAACAATCTGAATTTTCATGTTTTATTTATGTATTTACTTTGTTGGGCAAAGGATACGTGCATCCCATGATTGTTATATGTAAACTTTTTTTTTCAAATCCACAAAGATTATAAATACAAGTAAAATGAAAAGACCAATAATTTAGAAGCATCATAAGAGAAAACATGATCTAGTCATAGCATCGAATGCCAAAGCATTGAACGCCTTACCATCTAAAAATAAAAGCGTAAAAAAAAGCATCTAATGCAGTTTCTTTTAAGGTAAAGGCTTTATTTTAATTGTATTGTGGTTTTAACCGTTAAAAAAAGGGGAATGGGGGACCCCCATTAAAAAACATTAAGTGCTGCCTTCTCATGTCCCATAACTCGTTGTGGACACCATACAGTGCCCTGTACTTCTTTTCATTTGTTCTTATTCCTTATTTGTAAGTTGGGAAGGTTTTGTGGTAAAGAAGCAAAGTGTGGAAGACGCTGAGTGAACAGCGAACCCCCTGTCAGTTCCACAAACAGATTGTGTTCTCTTAGAGCATTCTGCTCTTATGATGTGTATAATAGTGGGGGTTGTGTGCTAGCCCCCGGCTGAATAGCCGACATGTCTGGCCCCCTGAGGAGGGGGCAGGTCTTTGAACCTATGCATGCATCGTTGTAGGCCGAACCCCGGCCCTCACCCGAAATGATTTGTCTCACAACATTTTGTCAAGTGTTGGCAATAAAATGCCGCAGGATTTTATTCGACATATATGGTTATGCAGATAAACAAGAAATCACATCATACTTTTGGATACCGGGTCCTGATGTTACCCCCTCTGGACCATGCCGCCACACACGGGCAGGTTACCCCGAAAGAATCTTCTAATAACAGCCTCTAGATGCAAGAGTTGCCGAGATTTCCCGAAATAAATGTTCCATGCCTTGGATTGATAAGTGGGTGCCGTCTTTGTGAAAAAGATCAGGATCACCCAGGGTAATAGCCGGGTGATTTATGAAACCCAGCCCTCTTGCTGCACTGAATTTCTCTATTCCCCTGTTGAGTTTTCTTCAAGCAATGTCTACGGATTTGTAACATTGGGCCCCCAGCCATTTCTTTCTGGGAAGGATGGCCGAAAAATATATTTCCGTTTCAGTCCAGTTGTGGGAAATGCCCGCCAAGGGGGAGTAGATTTCCTCAAATAAGTTTCTCCTTCCTGAGTTCACCAGGTCGTTGCCCCCCAAGTGTATTATGAGAAATTGAGGCGGGTCTCTGTATGCAACCAGCTCTGCTAGTGTTTCGTGGATGTCGGCCCACCTTAGGCCCTTGTAACCCACCATGAAGCAATGGTATTTTTAAACGGCGGACCTTCTTTGGTTTCTTCCGCCCATCAGCCTGTCCTGAAGACGAATGAGTGGCAGACAATCCATGCTGAGTTGAGCGAGGTCTTCCCGTTGCCTGTTGGTTCTGCAGGGGGCGGGGAAGAGGAAGAAAAAGAACGGGGATGGCTATATTAGCTGTGGTCTGATGTATCTTTTGTAGCAATCTGACTTCCATCCCCCTATGTTTTTTAGCTGTGCTGGTGCCAGGCCTCCCTGCCACCCCGAGGTGGCGCACCTATTCTGAAGGAGTGGGTACCAAAGTCCTTTGGGTCCCATCCCGCGTTGCCGATCGCTTTCATCAGCACCCCTTTAAATTGGTAGAGGCTTAGTGCTGAGGCATCTCGGTGGATTAAAAACCTCCCCCCAACCTTGGGCCTTTGTACATAATAAGGTTGGTAATACATACTGGGCAGTTTGTTGCATCGTCGATGCAACAAATGTTAATGATTCTTTTGGCCCCAGTTTTTGTTTTTTAGATTTCTATGTTGACGCTGTCTTGTCTGACCCTGACTTCCATGACGCCTAAACCGTTTGTGGCCGTGGTGCTGGAGGCGATGAGCTCTCCCACCCGGAAGGCCCCGAAGTAGGCCAGAAAAAATGTTGTTTTGAATAGTACGATCTCATATGGGTTCCAGCATATGGCTTCCAACTGGTCTGCACTTTTTACCAGTTTATGGAAATCGAGGGGGCGGAGAGTGTCTATCTGGGGCCCTTCCACTCTGGCTCATCCCTTAATAGCATAGGAAATAAGGGCGTTCTGGATGGGATCTGAGTCACCACGTAATTTTGAGAAATATGAGATTGCTACCAGGTGTCTTTTTGCCCAGTCCCTCTTAAAGCCCCACTCATGCGCCCATTTTAAGAATATTTCTATGTCTTTAATCGTTATTAACTCGACATGGTTTAACCCTGTGCCTCTAAATACCGTTTGTAAGCACTTACTGTACTGAGTTGCAGTAGTGCTTGCCAGTACTCTCTTCCCTGCCATCTCTATTAAGAACCCTGGGCCAGGATTTATATTTTCTATGGGCAGCGAGTTGTTGGCACCCGTTTTATAGGTGCCTGTATCATGTTGGACATCCCGGCCTAGGCTCACTGGTGCTGGAGTTGATATCAGTATTTTGTTGGCACCCCTTTTTGAGGTGCCTGTTTCTTTTTGATCACCCCGGCCATTGCTCTTTGGCGCTGGCATTGATGCTGTTATTTTGTAAGCCCCTATTTTTGAGGTGCATGCTTTTTGTTGAACACCCCGGCCGGTGCTCTTTGGCGCCGGCGTTGATGCCGTTATTTTGTTGGCACCAGTTTTTGAGGTGCCTGGTTCTTGTTGGACAACCTGGCCATTGCTCTTTGGTGCTGGCGTTGATGCCGTTATTTTTTGGTTCCTATTATTGCCCAGCTTTCTGCTGGTATTGTGGTCATCTGTTCGCGGGCGTGCAGCGCTAGCTCCCGGAATCTTGGCCACTGAAAGCGAGATAAAGCATCTGCAATATTATTGTCTGCTCCTGCAATGTGCTTTGCTTTGACCACAATGTTTTCTTGTAGTGTGACCGCTGTAATGGCTTGTAGGACTTTCAGAGGGCATTTAGTGGATCTTCTGTTTATGGAGCCCACCATGGCCATGTTGTCGCACCAGAGCAAGAGTTCCGTGTTCGCTAGCTGCCTGCCCCAGATTTGTAAAGTAAGCCAGATGGGAAATATATCTAGGAGCGTTATGTTTCTTGTCCACCCTGCCGCTTGCCATGTTATGAGCCAATGTCCTGCCACCCATTCTGTGTATAGTATGGCTCCAAACCCCTTGCTCCCTTTTTGTCGATGTGTTCAATGGCGTACGGTAAAGTGTTGTCCCGTTAAAATCTTTAAGGAAATGTCCCCAAACTTCCAGATCTTGTTTCACCTCTGCGCCTAGTCGGATGTCTAGGTGGGGTTTGGTGTATGATTTGATTTTTAGTTCCAGACTTCTGGAGAATACCCTCCCCTGAGGGATAATTTGGGCTGCAAAGTTGAGGCTTCCAGCTAGGGACTGGATTTCTTTCACTGTGCCCTTGTCTTTTGTTGTCAAGCTTTGTATTTTTTCCAGGAGTTCTGCTATTTTTGTTTCTGGAATTTTGCATAGGCCCTTTGTGGAGTCTATTTCAATGCCTAGAAAGATTATGTTGGTGGCTGGTTTGGTGTTTTTTTTCGGCTGCCAGGGGGATGCCCATTGCGCTGCCATTTCTTCTAACATCGCTAGGGCTCTTCTGCATTCTACAGAGTTTGCTGGCCCCAATAACATGAAATCATCGGGGTAGTGTATTATCCTGGACCCTGGTCTCTGTCTTTGAAAGGCCCATTGAAAAAAGGAACTGAATTGTTCAAATAGGGCGCAAGATACTGCGCATCCCATGGGGAGCCACCTGTCTACATAAAATTTGTTTTTAATAGTGAAACCTAGCCATCGCTGTGAGTCTGGATGAACTGGCAGTAATCTGAAAGCGGATTCGATGTCCAGTTTGGCCATCAGGGCGTTCGTGCCGCATTTCTGTATGAGTCTTACCGATTCTTGAAAGTGTGTGTATGATACCGCAGATTCCGTGTGCGGAATGCCGTTGTTTAGTGATTGGCCTTTGGGATAAGATAGGTGATGAATTAGCTTCATTTTCCCAGGTTCTTTTTTGAGGACCAGTCCTAGAGGCAATATTATGTACTCTTTGAGAGGCATGCGGTCACAAGTTCCCACGTTCCTGCCTAATAGTAATTCCTTCTCAATTTTACTTTTGACCATTTGTGGGTTATCCCTGGCTGACTTCAGGTTGTTTGGAACATTCAGCGACCCAATGCCCTTGAATGGGATGACAAAACCCTTGGTGAAACCCTGCCGGATTGTTTCGCTGGTTTCTTTGTCTGGATCATTCATGAGGGCCTCTCTAAAATTGTCTGGGTTGATGGGTGAGCAGCCCAGGGTTAGACATGGGGTTGGCGGGATGCATCTGATGCTATTCTTTTGTATTGTTGGCTGGTAGTCTGGTGCAGTTACTTGCTGCGTGGTCACTGTTGCAGTTTGTGCACGTGTGTTTGTACCAGCATCCTTTTCCCCATGTGCACTGGTTTTTCCCAAAGTTTTTACAAGGGGTTTTTGATTTCTGAGAATGGTTTTTGTTCTGCCTGTGGGTATTAGATTTAGCCCCCCATGGCTTGTTCTTCCGAAAGGGCTGCTCCCCTTTTTGTGGTTTTCATTGTCAGAGGGATATCTGCACAGTCTCTTCTTCTGAAGGAGGCTCTCCGTTTAACATGTATAAGTTGTTCTGGACCTCGTCCATTCTATGGCTGGCCTCTCTGACATGCTTCTCCTAAATCTAATGTCGTATACTAGGTTTTCCCTTTTTGAGCGATTTTTACTTCTCTGATTTTGTCCACGTATGCCCATAATTTTCTGCCATTGTGGGGGAATTTTTCTTCATAAATAGTTGCCAAGATGGCGAAAGCCTGTAGCCAGTTGTCCCAATTCTGTTCTACCTCGGCGTTTCTGGCTATGGCTTTCTCCTCTATCTTTTTGGGGTCCCTAAATGCATCATTCCTTTTGCATTGGGCTTCTATCAGCGAAAAGATCTCAATGAACTCTTTCACCCATATGGCTTCTTTGATTGTTATGTCAATGTTCCATTCTAGACACCTTTTGTATCTGTTCAATATTTCTGCTTGAAAAGATTTAAGTTTTTGATCTAATTGGGAACTACTAATCGTAACCGTCTCTGGTGGGTTGTTGTTGCATGCTCCTGACTGTCTTGGGGTATTTGAAATGGGGACCAACCATGCTTTTAAAGCACCCGTTGTGTCAGGAGCTGTCGTAGTTGGTGTAGTTAAAACTGTGACAGCTGATGTTTGGTGTTGTTGGCACCTGCGTTATTGGTGTTGCAGGCATTGGTGCTGCTGCAGCTCCTGCTGGTGGGGGGATGTAACTGTGATGTCCGGTACTAGTGGTGAGGTGGGGTCTGCATGCCTGGACTCGGCTGTGTGAAGTGTTTGTTTGCCCCTAATTTCTAGCAATAATTGCTGCATCTCACTCATGTTCTCGTACAATTTAGAAGCTTTTTGTTACCTTTTCCCATGCCTTCTGCATACTTCCTTCTTTTTGCCGGTGTCGTCTCGTCCCCATGACTGGTTGGTATGGCGATCCCTTCTTTTGGTAAGCCGTACATATTTTCTCTGACCCAGGCCCAGCCGTAGTGCTCCGCTGCCTCCATGGCTGCTAGCAAGTGGGGTGATTTCAGTTTCTGGGACGGTGCTGGAGGTTCCTGTGATTTTCGCTTGGGATCCATGTCTTTTTAGGTCTGCAAAGCTTGGTATAGACACAGATGCATGTGTCTGGGTGTGTTGTTGTTTTTCCTCCATGCTTGTTCGTGCTGGCCTAGGATCCTGCTTCTACACGCGTTCTCCCAGGGTGTTTTCTGTTTCAGCACGGTTTCTTGCCGTTTGCCTGTAGTTGCAAGTTTTCTGAACAGTACAATGTTCAAAGGAGGGGAGAAAGGACTCTGCATAATCAGTGAACTTTTAAAGAATGCAAAAGAAGCAAAGTATGGAAGACACTGAGTGAACAGCGAACCTCCTGTCATTTCGGGTCCACGTTCATGGTCCACAAAACAGATTGTGTTCTCTTAGAGCATTCTGGGAAGCCCTGGGTCTTTGATGTGTATAGTAGTCGGGGCTGTGCACCAGCCCCCGTCCGGAGCGCCAACATGTCTGGCCCCGTGAAGAGGGGGCAGGTCTTTGAACATGGGCCCTGAATGCCTGTTGGTTTTCCGTAGGTGCTTAGCACCTTGTTGTTTTGAGGAAGGGTGAGGCGCTTGCTCACACCTCACCCTTCCTCGGCTATGTAGGACAGACTGCATGTCTCTGCGCTTGTGGGGGAGAGGAGCAGGTGTGGGGGCGGGAGCTGACCCTCTCCTAGCCTGCTGGATGGTAAGATCATTTACTCTGCCTCGCCTTGGGCAGCCCTGCGGCATTGCCCAAGATTGTCTGCACTTCCTTTCTGTTTATTTTTGAGTGAACACATTACTTGAGTTGTGCTATAGTGAGAAATTCTATCCATTATCTATTCAATGACATTATATGTGTATCTTTCTCATTGCTTATAATCATTCTCCAAGTTTAAGCACTTTTACATGCTGTGAGTGCTAATGCCCGTCCTTTATCTTTGCTTGGGGAACATTTGCCATACAGCTACCGATCTTTGTCCTGCAGCTAAGACTACCCCTGCCTTGTGTCTCCTACGTTTAAAAAGTGTCCTGTACGTATGCTGCTACACAAGTATCCTGGCTGGGGGCTGACATTTTTCCCTTGCAATGCTGCTTGTTTATTGTTCTGTTTCCATCTGGTCTAAAAATAGTACAGGGACTGCAAGGGAATACTGAAGTAATAATCCAGAAGATTGACGGATACGTCTACAAATAAAATACATTTTTTAGTTTCTGACTGTTACTGAAGAAAAACATGTGGCCTAGATATGTCAGCAAAAGAAAAAAGAGTGAGCCAGACATGTGATGTCATCAGTGATGTCATTTGTGATGTCATCTTTGATGTCATGGGTGTTAGTCTTAGCAGTGCACGGTGGTGGCGCGAGTTATGGTTGCTTAGCTTACCATAACTGGTGAATTTCAAGGGTTTTTCCGTTTTACTTGGAACCATAACGTCCCTTTAACAAAGATTTTTCACTGAATATCAAAGGTTTTTAGTAGCGCAACTTAACCATAACGTCCCTTTAACAAAGTTTTTTCACTGTCCATAACTGTTAGTTTGACGTCTGACATACTTTTAATTACTTCAGGACCCGAACAGTGTCCGTAGAATATCAATGCGCATGCGCAAACCAATGCCCAAACATTTGGTGTCCTGCGGACAGCCGCTTCCTTCGCAAACATGTTCGCGAAGCGACCATGTGATCACGCCCACGCTGATAGCGTGTTCTGAATGACATTGTTCGTGTCCCCGAACAATTTAAAAGTACATTTTCAAGTAATCCACAATATTTTCCAATAAAAACTCACCATAGCACATGTCCCACATACTAATTATAAGTTTATACATACTTTTTAAAACCTTTTGAAACTTGTTTTGTGTTTGATCTGTCCGCGGACAGCGCCAATGTCAGCGGACCGCGCACAAGCCCCCCTATAAAAGACCACACCCTAGAGCCTATTCTCATTGTGTTTCTGGCTATTCTACAGAGCACAGAGATTTTTGCTGCAACCTGCAGATTTGCATCTTCAACCTGATGGCTTCTGTGGCTCCACTGCTGCCACCTGGTGCTGTGTCTGCCTCAGCACCACCCCCACCCTCTCAACCACCACCACCTCCCCAAGGGCCTGAAGAGGGGAACAGGAGTGAGGATGCAGAGGAGGAAGAAGAGGATGAGGAGAATGAGGTAGAGGAAATCACTACTACCCGCACTAGGCGTGAGTCTTGGGTTTGGCAGTTGTTTACCATTCATGGGAATGGTCCTAAGGCTCGTGCGAACTGTGTCACCTGCAGTGAGTGCAAAATGATACTCAGTCGCGGGAGGCACAGTTCGTACAGCTTTGGGACCACTACCATGAAGCGACACCTGAGGTCATTTCACTCTGGGGCTATTCGCAAGGTTGTACCTTGCGAAGAACGTAGTAGGTTGATTTGCTCTATTTCATCCTCTGTTTCTGATCCTGTCACCACAAGGACCACCTCTGTGGGACAGCGTCTTCCTCAAGCTGCCTCACAGGCCATACAGAATTCTGATGACCCTTACCTTTCGAGGGTCACAGTTGTATGTATGTACTGTGACACAGTACTCTGCAGGGGGGAGCGACTTCGCAGTTCTTTTGAGACTATCGTCTCAGAGCATGAGAAGACCTGCTCACTACCCAAATAAAACCCACTCTACATCTTCCTCTCTCAGCCTGCCCTTTCTTATCCCTGTGGTTGGTGTCCCCCCTTTACCCTCCTTTCCCCTCCTCTCCTAGTGTGTCGTGTTTAAAAAACCCAAAAAAATACAAAATTACAAAATCAAAAAAATGAGGCTCTTTTCAGAGCCGCCTTTCACAGTTAAAAAATAGAAGTGAAAATAAATGAAGCAGGGCCCTTTGTATTTTTTAGAAGTCCGCGGACAGTCTGCGGACATCTAAAAAATTGGGTTGCTACTCTATCATAACCTTTGCAATTTTCTCTGGTAGGAAGTGGTGGCTCTGAAAAGAGCCTTTGGGAGGTGTTTGTATGTCAAAAATTATAAATACTTAACACCTACTTCAAAATGGATGCTGTAATTCTAAAAAAGGTTGTAATGCATTTTGTATATTTCTCAAAAAAATCTGATTGCCAGCATAAGTAAGATGGACTCCATCTCTGCGATAAATGTATGTACTACGAAACATAATATTTTCATTGTGAAAAGAGGACATGCCAAAATCTCTTAGAAAGGCACAAACAGCCATATTAACATTCCGCCTTGCTTTTTCCATTTGTGGACCAAACGAAGAAGAACAAAGCCACATTTGTCTCTGTGCAATCCGTGAAAATATTACTTGAGAATTAGGGAACATGTCCATGACCTTCCCAAGTCCTTCTTTCAAAGAAAATTGCAAAGAAATTCCAGACACATGTCCTAAACTGTTCCCTCCACAATGAATTACAATTATTTCTGGATGTTGCTTTGTCTCCAAACTAGCACAAAGAGGTAGCAAGTCCAACCACTTCATTCCACGTACTCCATGCCAGTGTACTTCCACATGTGGAAATCCAAGATCTACAGCTACTCCACAGCTTTCTGCATGCACCTTCAACCAATGAATCCATGAATCTCCCAAAATCCAAACAATCTGTTTTCTGAAACACACAGCCATAGCTAGCTGTTGTTCTCTCAGCAAAAAGAGTATCTGAGAAACTCTCTCTTGGCACAACAAACCCACTAAACTTTCCTGACCAATCCCTTTCAATGCTCATTCTCATGTGCATGACTTCTGAACCCAAAAATCCCTGGATGTAACACCCGATGTCTGCGAACTACCGCCATATCCGCGGACATATCGTAACATGAACAGACCTTCCACCATTTCCACTTCACTTTCTGTGCCATTCCCTCATTGGATCTAGCTAAGAAGTCACCTGGCCATCCACCAATCACATTCAAGACCACTACATCTAATTGCATCATCATAGATCAGCACTGCAAATGTACTGTCAATCTCTCTGAGTACAAGTGTCATATCATTGGCAAGCACCATCTACAAGAAATACTGTACAAGTCTCCAAGATTTCTACTTGCAGCTCCATGCATATCCAAATGCATGAACACAAACTAGAGGTATGCATATTTTCTGTACAATACATGAACACATTTTCAAACTGACTTAATATTTTTGTTTTATTTCTTTATTTATTCAAATACTTTAATTTAAGCATGACATTGAGACACTATTACCTCCAAGACCTTAGTTACAGAAATAGTGGTATTCAGTGGTACATTATGAATTTCACAAACATAGTAAAGATATTTTGTTTGCTAAAGTTAGGCATTACAATACAATTTGTTCATTAAGAACATATCATGTGTATTGAACTTGTGCGACGTATCTTATGTAAATAAGATAGTTTTAATGGTTTTGAGGAAGGCGCTGAGGATTTCAATTAAAAAAATCAATGTCTAAATTAAAAACAGTGCTATATACAAACAAAATTACTCATTTGTTTCTTTTACAATTGCAGTGAAGACCATTCTCCTGAAATGAAGCAACCAAATTTGAAGAACAAAGAAGAACTAAGAATTAACCTGTTCATTTTTTAAAAAAAAGTAAGTAGAATGTCACAATAATATTTGTATATTATTGAAACACACTGTAAAGTTAATTCATGCTATTTCTGTGCCTAAAAATAGAGATTGTGCACCATTTTGTCCAATAATCCCCATGTCTTAAACAGCGATTTACCGACAGTATGGCCCACAAATTCCTATTTTTGGACACACAAATTACCCAACTCAACTGCTACAATTTGGATATTATAGAACAAACAACTGTTTTAATTGTATACATTAGATTTACTATTTGTACTTCTCCACACCACTAGCTTACTTTTTTCTGTCATCTGAACCCCAGTTTAGTAGCATATAAATTCAATAATACCCATCCCTACTAGTTGTAGTTCCCAATGCACAATCACACACCATTACATATATCTTTATCATCTTACTCAAACACTCATGCACACAGCACACATACATTGCAGAACACCCCAACCCATACCTTCTTTATTTTTTTCAACAGACCCTAAAGAATGCCTACCAAAAGTCAAGTCCGTAGAAAGCAACACAGAAGTAGAGCAAATGAAAATAAAAGTGTCCAAGCATTCATATCAGCAGAATTTGTAAAAGAAGTTGAAACAAAACAGCTAATACAGTCATTTAGTGAAACAAAAGAAGTTTCAAGTGTAAAAACATTGCCTTCTCTATCAAAATGTAAAACAAACCAGAAAACAATTAACAAAATATCAGCTATCACTACAGACAAAACTGCTTCTATAAATCTTGATAAAGTTCAAAGTAAGCATACCAAGAAAAGTATTTTAGCCAAAATGTTCCGTCACAGAGTCCTTCAAAATCTTATGAAAACAGGAGAGAAACCAGGTTCAACCCTTAAAACCTATCGTAGGAAATTAATCTTAGAAGCGTTGATAGACAGAGCAATTCTTCTCAAAAGAAAGTTATTTATTTTAGTGTTAAACAAAATTAAACCACTAACAAAACTAATAACTAAATTGCAAAAAAGACTTCTCAATAAACAAAATGTCAACAGAAAGAACTGCTTAAGTATATGCGGAAGTGAATGTAATCACACTACAAGCACAGAACCATACTTTAATGAAGATTCGTACAAACAAAAGCAAACAAATACAATTGCCATACATAGCAGTGGTTGAGCTTATGAAAAAGTGAATAATACCATAATGGAACAAGAAGAATGCCTTACAAAAATATGCCCTGAAAACTTAGAATTACCCCTCCATTCAACTGAATCAGAACGTCTAGT
Source organism: Ambystoma mexicanum (assembly GCF_040938575.1). Lineage (NCBI taxonomy): Eukaryota > Metazoa > Chordata > Amphibia > Caudata > Ambystomatidae > Ambystoma > Ambystoma mexicanum. The sequence goes on from NC_090939.1 coordinate 398,569,247, forward strand.
GTACAAATGGCCATGCATGTCAATGTGTAACATTCCCAATCAATTTTTAAAGTCTTTACGCCAATTCCTCAACCAATATGTAAAAAGCAAAGACAAAATCAAAATTAAACTACTGCAAAATATGGATACCTGTCCAGTGCGCAAGTACACAGGACTACAAGGACATTCATTGGCCTGCATTACAGGACCTACTTGTAAAACAACCTTCCATGATATCAAAAGGATATCAACACATCATTCAACTGTAAGAAATCTAGTCTATAAATTGTACTATGCTAAAAGTCCTGCTTTAGCAATAGCAAATTTAAATAGCATTCTTCTACATGGTACAGCAAAAGACCTACTTGAAGAAATTGACTATATCCAGAAAAAATATTTTGGAAGTGAAAGACCCTTACAGAATGAAATACCTTTTGCTAAACACATACAAAAAAGAAATACTAAAATGTAAAAGTACATCAGCTGTGTGTATGTTGCTGCAGAACTTTTTATAAAAGTAACACAAAAACTGTAGACCTATCATATAAAATAAAAGACAATGAAGAGTATAAATGGTTTGAATTAGCTCTCTACCTTGTAGCAGAAAACAAATACGAAATAAGTGACACCTTAATAGTTTGCAGTTACTGCACTACAAAACTTGACAACAACCAAACTCCTTCATGTGCTATCACAAATAATTTGGAATTATACCCACTACCAAAACCTCTACAACAACTTCATTTATACGAGAGTGTCATAATTCAAACAGTGCACCCATTTCAAGCAATAATACGCCTTCAACCAAAAACAGCAAAATTACCTCCCTCTGAATTGGTAAAAGGCATTCGTGGAAAAGTAGTTAATTTACCATTAGATCTAAAAGAATATGTGCATACTCTAGGAGTTCAACGTCCAATGCAGCAATCTTTAATTATCTTAGTAAATGAAGTACCTACAAAAGACAAAAAATATGGCAACAGCTGGTAGATTTACATAAAGTTAGACAAACCTTACAATATCTTAAAGAGAATAATGAATATCACAAAGAAATTAATATTGAAGAAAACTTGAAAGATACAACTGAAATAATTCAAGAAACACAAGAACCTGGTCAATTTGAGCTACTAAATCCTGCTACAATATCAAATACTTTAGACCATTATACAATTCATCCTTTGCACTCTAATGACACCATAGAAGATGCACTGGAAACACACCAAATGCGTCAAACAAAAGGATCACCAATCAGCATATGGGAAAAAAGTATAGAAGCACATGCTTTTCCTCTACTCTTTCCTACTGGCAAAGGAGGAAGGTACGATGATAGACCTATTCAAATATCAGCTTCATTATGGATGTATTCTGAAGATCCCAGATTTAGACAAAATGTGGAATACATATTCCACCTACTCTTTGAAAGTGAACTAGCAACTTTATGTTACGGAGTTGCACACATATTAAAATCAGGATCACACTTTCAAAATATGACAGCTACACAATTATTACAAAAAGTGCAACAAAAGGATGAGGTTTTACAATCAAATATTACAAATCTATTAGCAAATATGCGTGGTACTAAAGAGTACTGGTTTCGACGTCATGGAGATGTACGTTGTATGATCAGAAACCTTGACCCAACCACTTGGTTTGTTACATTAAGCTGTGTAGAATATGTATGGGAAGATTTACATGATTTCCTACGCATATCAAACAAAAACAAAACAAACATAGATATACTAACACCTGGAGAACTTTGTTCTTTGGATCCTGTTAATGTTTCAAGATATTTTCACCATCGCTTCATTGCTAAGCTACATTTTATTTGTAATAAAACTGTTCCTCCCCATGGAGAAGTGCAACACTTCTTTTGGAGAAAAGAATGCCCAAGCCAGAGGAGCACCACAAATCCACATGCTTTTATGGATTAAAGATGCTCCTAAATTTGGTCAAGACAGTGATGCCACTGTTTTACAGTTTATTGAAAATATGTCACTTGTGAAATTCCATCAGAAGCCACAAATAGTGATCTTCATGTACAAATTTTACAAATTCAAAGACACAAATGTGGAAAATATTGTCGCCGCAAATACAAAAACAAAGGGAAATACTACACCAAATGCCGATTTGGTTTCCCTAGACCAGTTACAAATACAGGTCAAGTGAACAACCTCATGTCTTCAGGTAGACATAGTGTTAAAGGTAAGTCACCTAAAAATACATATTACATAAAAAGAAAAGAAGAAGAAAAATATATCAATGATTATAATGCAATCATTGCCCACTTATGGAATGCAAACATAGATGTGCAGTACATTGCAGACAATTCTACTGCAGTTGCACGATATGTCACAGCATACTTAACCAAAGCAGAAAAGACAGAGCTCCAAGACCTCTGGAATGACCTGTCATCAGATAAAACAGAGTCTCAGAAATTATACAGCTTGGGCATAAAAATGCTCTCCCATAGAGAATGTGGACCATATGAAGCAGCTGATTGTTTAACTGGTACTGCATTGTATGGTAAATCTGAAAATATAGTATGGCTAAGTCTTGGTCCAGCTAAATCTAGAAAAAGAGTTCTAAAATCATACGAAAATATGGAAACAATAGCCAAACGTGATCCCAACAGCCAAGACATTTTAAAAAACAATTTATTGGACACATACTACCCAAACAGAAGTAATACTTTGGAAACCATGTGTCTATACCACATAGCCCAAAACAACACATACAAAAATAATAAATAATATAAAACATGATGGAAGAAAGGTAAATACAGAGTGACAAACTGTGAAGACAGCTTAGTTAAACTCACTAAACCAAATTTAATTAATCATATCAAATTGTCAACATAAAGAAGTATATTACATGTTCCTGCTACAACTCTTTAAACCATGGAGAAAAGAAGAATAAATACTAGATAACTGTGACTCATATGAAGATGCTTTCAAAGCAAATGAAAGCACTATAACTAATGTAAACTTTACACAATACAAAACAATGTTGCACAATGAACAGCAACACGAAGAAGAACTCCAGGCCCAACTAGATAAGGACACTCCTGACAGTAGTCAACCCTCTGTAACAGGAAACCAAGAACCACTGGGAGAACCACTAATAATAAATGAGGCAGAATTAGCTATGATAGAAGTAGAAAAAACCATGTGTTAGTATGAAGATAAAGAAGACTTAACTATACTACAATCAAAACTAAACAATCAACAACGTAGCATTTTCAAGAAGTAACAAAACAAATTGCACATGTGTACAACATGAAAATAAAGAATGTTCCTGCTATAATTATAAACCTATACTACTGTACGTCAGTGGTGAAGCTGGTTCTGGCAAAACATTCCTAATCAAAATCATCAGTAAGTTCCTTCAACAATTGACAAACAACAAACTGTCTGCTGTTGTCACTGCCCCCCCAGGTTTAGCTGCCTACAATATAGGTGGTGTCACTTTACACCGATTACTACTATTGCCCGTAGAACACCAGAACAAATTAGACTATTACAAACTTTCTGCAGAAGCTGCAATGGAACTATGCAGAGTATTGAAACAAATGAAAATGCTACTAATAGATGAAGTGAGCATGGTCTCCAACCTAATGTTGGCTTTGATTCACCTCATATTACAAGAAGTACTCAAAACAAACTATGAAGAGCTCTTTGCAGGAAAACACATTATTGTTTTCGGAGATCTTCAATTGACACCAGTAAAAGGGGAGCCTATTTTTAAAACATTAGGACACAAACTGTGCCGTCAATCTGTTGGCAGCATTGGAAATGTCAACCTTTGGCAACATTTCCAATACAGAGAATTAATAGAAAACATGCGGCAATCTGCAGATCTCATTTATGCCAACATCTTAAAAAGTATCAGAGTTGGTATACTTTCTAAAGAAGCAAAAGCAATATTGAAAACCCGGCAAATTAATGCACTTTATGGCGATAATGCATGTGCTACAGATGTTATGGAACAATTAGCCCACAAAAATGTCAATTGTATGGCCTTAAGGCCAACTCTTGCAAGCTGTTTCAAATTCAATGAATTAAATGTTAAGTAAAGAAATGCAACCAATCATGGAAATTAGCACCACAGACAAACTAGATGTACATGGTATGACACTACCTATGTGTGACCAAGCCACAACAAGACTAAATAGTTTAGAAAAATCAATCTCAAACACAGCAGGCTTAGAAAAATATATTAAAATTATCCTTAAATTGCAGAGTAATGCTTAAACGTAACCTTGACGTGGACCAAGGACTAGTTAATGGAGCACTGGGTACAGTTGTTGGCTTTCAAACATACCCACGTGACAACAAAATTCAGTTTGTCAATATACTCTTTGACAAACTTTCAGAAGTAAAAAGGATAGGATGCTCAACAGCTCGATTCCTTCTATTCAAAGACATGTATGTACGCAGAGAACAATTTTCTCTAACTCTTGCATACGCAGTCACGATTCATAAATCACAAGGTCTTACCCTAGACAAAGCAATGATAGATATTGGTAACACAGTCTTTAAAAAAGGCATGAGGTACATAGCACTATCACGCTTACGTACACTTGACAGTCTATTTCTAATCAACTATGATGCAAGTAAAATAAACGCTGATATTCCTTGTATTTTAGAATACAATAGACTTCGCTCACTATACACCCCGCATCTAAACACATATTCTGTTCCACAAAAAGTAAAATGTTATAAAAGAAAAATAAATCAAACAGAAATGCAACAGGATGTCACTGCAAATCCTCCAAAGAGAGTAAAAGAAAGTAATACTTCATCAAGTACCACAAGCAAAAAAGAATCAATTAGGGAAAGTAAACCAGGTACTTCTTCAAAGAAGGAAGACAAACTCCAAAAAAAGCAGTCAGATACAGAACTACCTGGTCCATTTAAACTCTCAAATATAGTTGGTGTAAGTTGCTACACAAATGTAGCAATGAATATTCTATTTCAATTACCACCAATTGTTGACAACATTTACTTACACAGTACAAACCCATTGTGTATGCAAATGTTAGTACTTCACAGAAATGCAGCAAACAATCCTGACAACACGTATAGTGTTTATGGAATAAGACAACAATTGGACTACTGTGCTGGAATGGTGAAATTCACTATGAACTCACAGGAAGATCCATAAGAATTTCTAATGTACTTACTACAAGTACTGGAAAAGAAAAACATACCTATAAATGAAATCTTCCAGATTTCATGCATGTGGAAACATACATGAACTCTCTGCAAAAAATGTGACACAAGAAGAAATCCCCAATGAACGCTTCATATATATATCAATACCTAATTGTGAATCCATTCCATTTCAGCAACTTGTACAAAATGCAAACCATGGTAGATTATGTTCTACCTGCAAGTCAGATAATCGCTCCACGTTAGTAATACAAACACATAGTAAATACGTATACTAATGCTTCTACGTTACAATGCAGATGGTACCAAAAAAACTGCAAGCTGACTGGAGTAACACATGGTCAAATTTCACTTGGTAAGAAAACCTTCACAACAATAGTTATAATCTACCACGCAGGAGCCACAACCAATTCAGGGCACTACACTGCATATATAAAAAAGAAATGTGGATGGTTTGAATGTAATGATGGTACCATTACTCTAAAGAAGAGATTACTAGCAAATCTTACAAACGCTAATGTTTTTAAAACAAAAATTTGATAACTAAACTGTACTTAAACCTTAAGTTAACTTGTAGTAAAAAAATATAAACTGTTAGAATATTCCAAAAGCTATCTAACTGCCCAAGGATTGTACAGCAACTAATCAGATAAATGAATACCACTAAGTTAGAGCAAAAAATAGACAATTAGAATACGCCAATTGGTATCTTACTGTCCCAAAATTGAACAATATCCAAACAGATAAATCAATACCACTAAAATATATCAAAAAATAGACAGTTAGAATACGCCAATTGGTATCGAACTGTCCAAAAATGTAACAATATCCAAACTGATAAATCAATACCACTAAAATATATAAAAAAAATAGACAGAATACGCCTACTGGTATCTAACTGCTCCAAAATTTCATAATATCCAAACAAATAAATAATATGTTGCTGCTCCAAAGAAAATGCAACAACCCAATGTATAAAGCATTAGCCAGAAACAAAAAAATGAACACTGAAAACAAACAAACAAATAAACTGTAGTATAACAGAAAAAGTTTTTTTTTTTAATCCAACATGGATTTTTTTTCCTCCCACAGACCCAATGATTTTAGCAACGAACACAGAAACAGAGCAAATTGCACAGTACTCTGGTTTGTAATCTACTAAATATGAGGGTACAAAAAATAAAAATGTTGATTATACAATGTAATCAGAGAAATTAACAAGAATACATGTGCTCCAGTTACTAAACCAAACAGTAAGTATATTATACACTCTATGCCATGGCCACAATCAGCGCAGCATATCACACCCATAATATCTTATAACTTTGTTCCTTATTAATTTGTTTTTGACCCAAAGTTATAAGCAACTATAAGTGTGATATGCTGTGGTGGTTGTGGCCAGGGTATAGAGTGTTGGGTGCATGACCCCAAAACTCTATGCCCTGGCCACAACCACCGCAGCATATCACACCCATAGAGTCAAAAATTTCAACTGTAGCCTATGGAAACTTTTAATGTCCACGGACATTACCAGTGTTCTTAGAACACTTTCAATTTGCCAGCGAACAATACGGACAGTGTCTTCAGAACACCCCCTACGAACATTTCAGGACAACGCGAGAGTTCTTAGAACACTTTCAACTTGCCATCAAACAATACGGACAGCGTCTTCAGGACACCCCCTACGAACATTTCAGGACACTGCAAGAGTTCTTAGAACACTTTCAACTCGACAACGAACAATACGGACAGCGTCCTCAGGAAACCCCCTACTATCATTTCAGGACAACGAGTTTGTTCTTAGAAGCCACCCCCATTTTGTTTATGTGCGAACATTTCAGGACAACGCAAGAGTTCTTAGAACACTTTCAACTTGACAACGAACAATACGGACAGCGTCCTCAGAACACCCCCATTTTGTTTATTTGCAACATTTCAGGACACCCCGAGTGTTCTTAGAACACTTTCAACTTGCCATCGAACAATGCGGACAGCGTATTCAGGACACCCCCTGCGAACATTTCAGGACACCACGAGAGTTCTTAGAACACTTTCAACTCGACAACAGACAATACAGACAGCGTCCTCAGGACACCCCCTACGAACATTTCATGACAACGCGTGTGTTCTTAGAACGCACCCCCATTTTGTTTATTTGCAAACATTTCAGGACACTGAGACAGTTCTTAGAACACTTTCAACTTGCCATCGAACAATACAGACAGCGTCTTCAGAACACCCCCTACGCACATCTCAGGACAACGCGTGAGTTCTTAAAACATACCCCCATTTTATTTATTTACGAACATTTCAGGACACCGAGACAGTTCTTAGAACACTTTCAACTTGCCATCAAACAATACGGACAGCGTCTTCAGGACACCCCCTACGAACATTTCAGGACACTGCAAGAGTTCTTAGAACACTTTCAACTCGACAACAAACAATACGGACAGCGTCCTCAGGACACCCCCTACGAACATTTCAGGACAACGCGTGTGTTCTTAGAACACACCCCCATTTTGTTTATGTGCGAAGATTTCAGGACAACGCGAGAATTCTTAGAACACTTTCAACTTGACAACGAAAAATACAGACAGCGTCCTCAGAACACCCCCATTTTGTTTATTTGCGAACATTTCAGGACACCCCGAGTGTTCTTAGAACACTTTCAACTTGCCATCGAACAATACGGACACCGTCTTTAGGACACCCCCTATGAACATTTCAGGACACTGCAAGAGTTCTTAAAACACTTTCAACTCGACAACGAACAATACGGACAGCGTCCTCAGGAAACACCCTACTAACGTTTCAGGACAACGCGTGTGTTCTTAGAACACACCCCCATTTTGTTTATGTGCGAACATTTCAGGACAACGCAAGAGTTCTTAGAACACTTTCAACTTGACAACGAACAATACGGACAGCGTCCTCAGAACACCCCCATTTTGTTTATTTGCAAACATTTCAGGACACCCCGCGTGTTTTAGAACACTTTCAACTTGCCATCGAACAATTCGGACAGCGTCTTCAGGACACCCCCTGCGAACATTTCAGGACACCACAAGAGTTCTTAGAACACTTTCAACTCGACAACGAACAATACAGACAGCGTCCTCAGGACACCCCCTACGAACATTTCATGACAACGCATGTGTTCTTAGAACACACCCCCATTTTGTTTATTTATGAACATTTCAGGACACCGAGACAGTTCTTAGAAAACTTTCAACTTGCCATCGAACAATACGGACAGTGTCTTCAGGACACCCCCTATGAACATTTCAGGACAACGCGAGAGTTCTTAGAACACTTTCAACTTGACAACGAACAATACAGACAGCGTCCTCAGAACACCCCCATTTTGTTTATTTGCGAACATTTCAGGACACCCCGAGTGTTCTTAGAACACATTCAACTTGCCACAGAACAATACGGACAGCGTCCCCAGCACACCCCCATTTTGTTTATTTGCGAACATTTCAGGACACCCCGAGTGTTCTTAGAACACATTCAACTTGCCACAGTGCAATACAGACAGCGTCCCCAGAACACCCCCATTTTATTTATTTGCAAACATTTCAGGACATTTCAGGACACCGCGAGCGTTCTTAGAATGGTGCGAACAAAACGGACACATATTGAGTCCTCAGAACACCCCCATTCAGTTTATTTAGAACATTTCAGAACACCCGTGATGTCCGCAGACAAATCGAACACAAAAAGAACGTCTACCACATAAAAAAGCACAAGATTTAACCTATCTCATACCCTCCCATCCTCCCCAAACACTTCTACACACCAACACACTCTACTAAATACAGATTTTGAACAAACTTTCACCACGCTGTCCAAGATGGCGGGCGCTACCGAAAATCTGACGCGCTTCACCCTTTACACCATCCAATCAGCGAACACGCCATATGTCCGCGGACATGACGTAAGCCACTCGGCCAATCAGGACACTGTCCGCGGAGCGAACAGGGAAGTGTTTCCGCGGACTGAACACAGATATCACTCATTTATTTTACCCACTTTTTGGTAATTTTAAAAAAAACGACTGGACTGATTTTCACCAAATTTGCAAAAGCACGCTTTCGGGACCAAGTCGCTACTCCTGGTCCAAATGTGGTGAAAATCCGAACAGCGGTTTGGGCTGTAGGCACGAGCAAAAAAAATTTCCCATTCAGTCTATGGGAAAAAATAACATTTTGGGACCTCCCCTATAACTTTTCCCACCCTAGACGAATCCTCACCAAACTTTGCAAAGAAATTCAGAGTGGGACATATACTTTTTTTGCAAAGTTTGGTGTGGATTCGTCCAGGGGGAGCGAAGTAATAAGCCGCCCAAAAAGTGCTCTTCCTATGGAAACACCAATTTAACCATAACTACATGGCAACATGCCAGATTAAAAATTAAACAGTAAATAACAATCCATGCATGCATACATTTCTAAATAACATACAACATCTGTGAATTCATCACACACTCCTCCATAAGATACAAGCAGCATGATTACCACTCATGAAGATGGACCACAATTCTTCTGCAGTGGAATCTCCTTCTATGCCAGCAGATCTAAGTGCTTGATATCTGTGCCTCTCAAGATGTACACACTCCATCAGGAGATATGTTGCTGTCTCAATGCAAGGACCACCACAAAGCTGGTACACACTCTCTGTTCTAGGATGTTTTTGCCAGTCCCCATAACTTCTTGATTCTTCACTGCGTTAAATTTGATCTTGAGATACTCCCAGACACAATACTTTCCCAAACAATGATTTATGCATCCGGGGAATCTGGACCATTGGCTTATATAAGTGTAAATCAATGCAGCAGAAGATTTAGATGGCATGAGCACCTCCATTTGTTCCCTTCCACATGAGAACATTATGTCCTCCATGGCTTTCCTGAAATTATGGAGGATCAAGGACAATGGTTTCGCAGCAGACTGGTTCCAACAGTAATCTGCAGTGCTTTTCAAATGAGCTATGCAGCTAGACTTCATTAGGGAAAAAGGGACTCCCCAATGGAATCTTCACACAAGGGGAATATAATAATTATGAAAGATAAAGGTGTGTGAAAAACAGAAAAACCAATGAAGTTTGCCCACATCAAACATCAATCCATAGACTATAATAAGTCAAAGTTCCTGTCTGAATGGCACTAATGAATTCCTGATACATAATCACAAATAATGTAGATTGATTGATGGTTCTTCAAAACATCTTAATTAAAAACACATACAAAAATATTTTAAGTGGTTAAAATACAATTCATAATATAGTAAGAAGATACATTAAAGTAAATCAGCACTAGTGTGTGCCATCAAAAGTAACTAGTAGGAAAAACAACCCTTCTGCAATCCTGAACAGTGGTACAAAATCTCTAATATGTCAGGTTTAGTAGATGAGACAACAATTATCAAATAGTTGTCTTCTGTTTGGAGCTCATTGAGGAGGCATCAAAGTAATGTCCTCTACTGTAGTTTAAACATTCAGGCTGTGTGTCCCGCGGCTTTCATCAGGACATTCAACCAATTCTTTCCAATTTAATCTGAAAAAAATTACAATAAATAATGTTGCAAACATCCATTCCACTAAATCCAATCATCCACCACGTGAAACCCAGTGCAAGAACTCATACTCACTCATTTTATAGGAGTATCAAGCATCTAAAGTCTGTGTCGTTGATCACAGCTTGTGCTGGAAAATAACAAATGGGCATTGTAGGAAAAGTGGCTCTGAATTTTAACTAAGGCTCCAAATTCCAACAAAAATGAAAACTGACCCCACTTGCCAATAAGAGTGTGAGACCAGAGTGCGAGACTCGGGGCTGAATCTGATCTGAGTCAGTATTGTGAGTGCCTTGAAACATGCAAGGTAAAAGAGGGGTTTGAAGTTGGCGCTGTATAACAACTGATGTTATCATGACACAACATGCCAAAGTAATATGGACTGAGTGCAATGAAGAATACAACTAACGTGTACTAATAACCCCAAAACACTAACTTATCCCATTACTAATATTCAAGGCAGATCAGTCCATAGCACTGTGGTGAAAAATATTGGTGCACAATATTGACAAGCCGGTTCATTTTAAAATAGGATAAATGTGCAGGATCGAAGTTGCGTTTGCAAGCAAGATTTGAGCTAAATTAGGTGGAACGTTACACTGTTAAAGTATCTCCATTGCTAATTTCTGACCAAAATAACATCACATAGATGCACTTGTTTGCTTCTTTTTTCCTCCTTGCTGCATCACAATCAAACGTGCAGGCTGACCACGTGTTTTTGGAACATTCTGAACAGTGGGGGGTGGTTTAATTAGCATATGGCATCACTGTGCGAGGTAGGCATTATTCCTATAGACTTGATGTACATTTGTGGGCAGGTTACAGAAAGAGTTCAAAAAGGACGGTCTATCAGAGGGAGAGGTCCCTCTCTCGCTACTGGTTCTGAGTGCGTGTGTTGCAGTTGCTGACAGTGGAAGCAGGCTGCCTGTCTATCTCGGAAGATTGTTCTGCCGAGAGAGGAGAGAAGCAGAGAAAGAGAATGTGTGTGCAATGACTGAAAAGCTGAGTGGAGCGGGAGCACTGCTTTTCAGTTCAAGGGCAAACAGAAATAAGCATATTTTAGGTGAGATTTTGGTAAATAAATTGAGGAGCTGGTAGTCTGGCGAATGTTGACATAAATTAACAAACGTGGGTTGTTATTCAAGGGCTCTCTTGATAAGTGCATTTTGAAACAGTTGCAGTCTAGAAAGTGTATTCTTAAACAGAGACTTGTGTTACTCATTCCATGTAAAAAGGGTCAAATATAGCTGGAGCTTTTTAAAGCTGTGAAAAGCAGATGTCCTGTACCAAGGTCTTTTGATAGCAATGTTTTGAATTGAATTGAATTGAATTGCAATGCAAAAAGAGGGGTATTTGTAGCCTGTTATGAGAAAAGGCTATCTACCATGTGACACGTTTCTAATGAAATGTATGTGTGATTCTGTTTATTTTATTTTGAATCACAAGGGACGTCCTGTAAAATAGCTTGGTGCATTAAATGTGTTTGTACATTTTATCAGTTCTCATTTTATATAAAGCACCAAAAGAAACCAATCAGTTAGCCTTGGTCTGTCTATTATGTCTCTTATTTAATTGTTATGGTATACAGACTGATTTAAAACAAGGGGTAAACTCATTTTTATCACAGACAGTATTCTCTTTTGCCACATGTGGTAAAATACAAACCAAAACCAGTCACTGTGAATTGGGTCCATCTCGGGGGCTGTTTATATAAATAACAGCATTCAAGTGTCTCAGTAAGTGTATTCTGGATTACCGCCAAAGTGGTTTTGTAGATACAATACCATATCATGATGAAATTGTGAGCTACGGTGCACCACGTTTGGTCTTGCCTTATCATTTTTTATCCCAGTATAATAATAATATCAGGGAGTCCTGTATATTTAGGGCTCACCAAAATACCAAAAAATACCCCAACAGGCTCCCCAAAAATTCTGCAAACTACCTCTAAAAGCACCTGTCTTATTCAGATTGCAGCTGCAGGAAAAAGGAACAAAACAAAACCAAATCAAATCAAAAACAGCACAATCCATAATACTACTGTTGCTAATAAAGTCTACAGCTTTGGCGAGTCACCTCAACAGTTTTGCTTGAGAAACTCCAGATCATACCTGTCCAAAGTCAGGGAAATGTGCCCTTTGCCTTTGTTTGCCTTTTGTGGATCTCACAATTCCACATGCTGCTGCTCTTCTAATGGGGGGGGAACCCCTATGAATCAATGTGTATATGGGCACTTTAGAGTGACGTGTTTAAAATCGAACTGCCAGTATCTTATATGTAAAAGCTGCGCCAGGTGCGTTTTGCAAAGAAGTTAGTTCACGTCTATGTCGATGTGCACTGAATAATTTAGCATGAGTTAAGTGTGATATCATCATCATCATCACCATTTCGCTTTATTTTGATAAAAGGAATTTGCCATAAAAGCCAACATTTACATAACAAAAACAAATACAATCAATTTACAACAGTAGATTTGCATATACACAAAACATACACATTCGGCATATTAATTAGATTAAGAACTTACTAGCAGTACATATTTTGTGATATCTGTATAACTACATACTGTGGTACAAAACTAGAAAGAAAATCCAGGACTTTGCGCCCAATAGAATGAATACATGTTTATTACTAGATCGGCCCTTTGGTGATAACACGTGTTTCGGCCCTTCTTGGCCTTTTTCAAATCAGGACTGTTACTATATATATATATATATATATATATATATATATATATATATATATATATATATCCATATAATTCTGGTATTAAGTATTTTAACAATGCAGTTTGTAAAAAGCCACAAGATCATCGTGCAATGGTTTACAAACACATCAGACCAGCTGTACATATAAGCCTGGCTCTTATGTATAACTACATACTAGTATACCTTTGGGCTTAAAAATTCTCCCACTTACCTAAACGAGCATTATCTGTGCTCTGTAGCGTGGCTGCTCTGCTCATTGTTGTCCTAATTGAGCGTGTGCTAAAAAAGGATATTGCTGTGTGGTCACGTGAGTTTTGCGTAGCGTAGCAACAACTGGAATGCTAAATATGCGTCGGCCTTCTACTGATGAATAACCTAACAATTGCCGTTCGTAAAAGGGAAAAAAAGGAAACATGCGTAAATTGGCGATATGCATGTGTCTGAGGTGTGTAGAATAGGTCATGTCTAACCAGTGACAAAAATGCTGACATCTGTCCATGATAGATGATGTGCTGAGTGTCCTATCGATAATGGATGTGAAAACGTTAGACCAGTCATACAACAGCCTCTTCAGTATCCAGCCTATCAAAAAGGTCAATAACCTATACAGTTGTGAAGCTATCCGTTTTTTATTTATTTATTTATTTGATTGTATCACACCGGAGCACGCAGGCATCAGGGCGCACACATAAACACATGAGGATTTGAAAACGCACGTATGACAGGACGACCAAAAAATATTCAATTACATCAGGAAGAAAAAGGCTTGGACTAACCCATGATCCTAATAACTGTTACCTGTGTCTTTTATCGAAAACTATGCATCTTTAATTTTTTACTCAAGATGTTGTTGGAGGTCTAAAGCCTAATCTGGGATGGAAGATTGTTCCATAGGGTGGCGGCAATGGTGTGGAAGGCTTTTTAGATCTGGTGGATTCAAGTAGACCCTGGGCTTGAGATATAAAGGCCCGTCCTGGTACACATGTGACCAGTTTGGTTTTGAGATAGGTGGGAGCAATGCCATGGATGCGCAGGTGAGTTAACGTAAGTGCTTTAAACTTAATTCTGTCTTCAATAGTTAACCAATGAAGGTTTCTGCTGTCTTCACTGATGTGTTCTGTTTTCCTTTTTCCCTTAATGATTCTCACAGCATTGTTTCAAATTCTTTGACATTTTGCTATGTGTCCTTTGTTTGCCCCCATCATAAGAGTGTTTCCATAGTCCAACCTCGACAGGATGTTTGCTCTAGCCACTGTTGCACTGTTGTTCACATTCAGATAGGGACAGATTTTGTATAGTAATTGTAAACAGTAGGAGGAGTTATTATTGAGTTGAGTGACATGTGCCCCAGAACTCAGAGAGGCCTCCAGGTGCATCACTATGTCTTAACTAACTTAACTAAGCCGGTAAAATAGCTCAGCGGGTTGTGCGCTCGCTGCATCGATCTGAGCGTGATCTGCAGGTCGCAGTTTAGAATCCCGGCAAGGCCAACTCAGCCTTTCATCCTTCCGAGGTCGATAAATGAGTACCAACTTTGGTTGGGTGATATTGTATGTAAATATGTGCTCTGTAAAGCGCTTTGGATAAAGGCGCTATATAAATAACACATCATTATCATTAACTTTATGCACTACTTTTATTTGGGAGATGTTTATTGGCAGGGACTCATATTGGTGGCTTAGTTTGGCTCTGACTTGATTAGTCCCAAAGATCATTAGTCCAGTTTTTTTTGCATTTAAGCGCAGCCAATTTTTGGTCATCCAAGTTTCAATGATTTTATAAAGTTTGTCAACCTTGGATCTGTCTTGGTCGTAATCACCACTAAGCTCAATGATCAACTGGGTATCATCGGCATAGTTGGTGAACATTTTTCCAATTTGTTCAAGAATTAAGCACAGGTACCTGATGTAGAGATTAAAGAGGAGTGGTGATAAACTCGCTCCTGGGGCACACCACAGCTAATAAGTTCCTTGAATGAAAAATTGTCTCCCCAGTGGACCGTGGATTTCCTGTTGGAAAGAAAGGATGTTATCCAATTTACTGCTTCTGTCAAACAGTTAGCTTCCTCTGCCAGTACTTGCTTCAGTTGGTTGTGATCCAGCAAGTCAAAGGCTGTACTGAGGTCGAGTAGCATAAGGTGGCCGGCTTTCCCTCTGTCGACAATACTCAGCATATGGGACTGAAGGTCAAGCAGAACAGTCTGGGTGCTGTGTGCCGCACGGAAGCCATACTGCTGACTATGGATTATCTCATTGGCTTCAACATAAGCCTGTAGTTGTTTGGTGGTGACCTTGTCCAGCACCTTTAATAGAAAGTTGCAATTGGTGATTGGTCTGCAGTTAGCTGGGTCTCTTTGATCTAATTCAGGCTTTTTTGGCAGTGGTGTAATAGTTACTGTTTTGATATCAACTGGTACGTGGCCATCCCGAAATGAGGCATTCTCCATTTTGTTCAATAATGGGGAGAACATATTTGCATTCTCTAGGATGAGTTTGGATGGAATAATATTTTTTTGGCACAAGCCATGGATTTCATAGATTTAAGGGTCAATATAATTTCTTCTGTCGAAATTGCATGAAACTTGAAAGGTTCTTGGAGCTGTATAGGTTCTTCTCCTAATTCTACCTCTGTATGTTTTAAACTTACTTTTTGGGCTTCTCTTAGTATGTCCCTGGCTTTCGTATTTTTTTCTGTGAAAGCATTTTGAACCTTGTCACAGTCTTCTCTAGATGGTTGGAAAGGAAGAATTAACATGTTGGGGTTTTCTATAGTTTCAACAATTTCAAAGAGTTTACTGGAATTTTCCGCTAATTTGATTTTCTCATTGAGTAGTTTTTCTTTGCGTTGTTAATGCCTTCTCTATATAATTTTCCATTTTTCCTTCCATCTGACTTTATTGTCGGCTGTTGGATTGTTTCACCATCTATCCTCATTTTTCCTTTTTTGTTTTTTCAGCGCACCTAGTGTTGGATTGAACCACTTCTGGTGGTTATTGTTAGATCTTACAAATTCGTTTTTAGTGGTGCTTTAAGTTTCAATAATTGTTTGACTTGAGATGTAAAGTCTGTGACTAATTTGTCACATGACTCATCCTCCTTGGATTCACTAAGTACTTTTTTTTGCACTGATCTATATGTACAGGTTAAATTTTTCTATAATTCTGGATTTTGATCTTTTTTGGCTCATTACCCATAGTGTTCTCATTCGGGTACTTTAATGTCAGCATAAATGTGATTGAGGAGTTGTCCGACCAAACACATGGTTTGGTTTCAAATCCTTTCGTCTCAATGTTATTTGTGGGCATCCCAGCTAGCTGATTGCCATTTTCCACAGTTGGCTGCAAATTCATGATTGTTAAAACAATGTTTTATAGCTTTTTTTCCAGATGATTTGCCTCCTTATCTTTTGGGGTCCCACGCCATCTTTTGAAATCACCCAAAATTACTGTAGCAGTGTTTTTACCCTTCAGTGTGCTCAATTGATGGGCAGTTTCTTCATTAAAGTCTGATATAAGCGAAGGGGGTCGGTATAGTAAAATGAGGTTTATACAGCTATTGGCTGTGGGGGTGTATTTAAGGTGCAATACTTTGCAACCTATACAAGTGAACGTGGACAGATGGCTGTTGCAAAGATTTAGTTGTAACTGGACGCATCAAATGCACCCCATTAGGTAATTTATAGATGTAAGGGTGTCATGCAGTAGCCCTGTAAGTGTACCAGGCGATGCGCTGACCAGTATCCAATATGTACAGAAACTACTCAAGCTCACTTTGGACTTCATAGAATAAATGCCAAACTCCAGGTACATGGAGTAATCTCTGTAAAGTGGAGTGTTCCAGTTTGGACAAGAAGCCACACAGAGACCCACGAATAACCCACATGAAATCTACACCCCATTACACACCAAAATCAGACAAACATTATGCCATCAGACACTCTGCCCCTACCCAGTGACATGATGTTTGAAGGAGAGATTTTAATCAATGGTGAAACCTAGAGATGTGGTACATGAGATTATTATTATTCAGTGTGTACCCGAAGACAGTCATTTTAGATTGGCCTGATCAGATGTAGTCTGGCTGGCTTGGTTTGCAAGGAATGAAAGGTGAAACACTCCACATAGGCCAGTGTCACGTGACTGTTAGAAAAAGAAGTAAAAACATGGGTGTGCCCGCATCCCCAAATGAAAACATGGGTGGGTGTCACCATTCGAAGCCTCATTACTGTTGAGGTCAAAGTCCTGTGAGTGGGCTCAAATACTAGCATTAGCACACATGTGTCCCCTACACTAGGGTCACTCACAATGTTTCCACGATACAACTCACCTGAAAAAACAGCAAGGTTCAAATGCACAAACGCAGGTTATGTGCTCAAGACACACTTTCGTGTAGGCGGATCAGCAAATGACTTCCAAAAGCACAGTGTGCCACACCCCCATTCCTACAAATGCACGTATCAGACTACCTGATGCATGCCCCCCACACACTGCATGCCTCTGCTGCAACCGTGGTTCACTGCACTCTCTTGTACCTTCCACCCGACATTCCATGGGACGCCCGTAGGAGCACTCTCTTACCTGGCTGTACTTGGACTCCTGGTTCAGAGGTGCCTTCTTGAGGCCGATAAGAAAGTGCTGAATGTGGCTCCTGCTCAGGGTGGTCCACTCCTCCAGCTTTGGACTGTGATAAGAAAAAGCCTTGTTCACTGCAGGGGGAGAGACAGGACAAAGGTCAGTGCCTTAGAGGCATGGGTGAAACACATGCACAACACATGTCACATGCTCAATGACACACCTGGGTGAAGGTGGATCAGGGAATGACATCCAAAAGCACAGTGCTGCTCCCGCCCCCAATCCTACAGACGTGCGCAGCAGCCTACCTGATGCATCCCCCACCCGCTACAGGCCTCTGGTGCCACCTTTCACCCCACACTACATGGCACACTGCAGTCACCACACTGGCCCATAGGGGCACTCTCTTACCTGTTGTACTCGGACTCCTGCTCCAGGGGATCTTCTTGAGGTCACTTAGGTGCTGGAAGTGGCTCCTGCCCAGGTTTCTCCACTCCTCCAACTTTTTACTGTGATAGGGGATGCCTCTTTCATTGCAGGGAGAGAGACAGGACAAAGGTGAAAAGGCATGGTTGAAACCCCTGAATGCACCCCCCCGACCCCAGAACTGCTGTCTGTTTTCAAGAAGCTCCCACACACTAGTGGGGTGAAAGGCTGGTTACAAGGGGTGCGATGGAGCAGATGGCACTGAGGGAAGAAAGGTAAGTTATTTGAGGGAGAAGGGGAAGGTGGCATGGTGGAGAAGGGGCAGGTGACAGAGGATGAAGGAGCAGGATTGCAGGTGAGAAGGAACTGCTGACACAGGGGAATGAGCACATGACATTGGAGGGCTGGTGCCAGGGGTGAGGTAAAAGCTGTTGACATGGATGAAGAAGGCAGGTAACATGGGGGAAAGGAACAGGTGAAGAAAAGGTGAGAGTCATTGGCGAGAAGGGGCAGATAACCTGGACGGGGAAGAAGCTGCAACACTGTAGGAGATGGAAAAGGCTATAGGAGAATGTAGAAGAAGGGGCAGTTGACAGGTAGAAGGAGATGATGATATGGACGAGAAGGAAGGTAACATGGGACAGACGTGGCAGGTGACATGAGGGAGAAAGAGCAGATGACAGGCGGAAGGGGCATGTGATAGGAAGAAGGGGTAAGTGACATAGGAAGAAGGAGCAGTTGACAGAGGAAAAAGAAGCAGGTTACAGGGAGAGAAGGAGCAGATAACATGAGAGTAGGGGAAAAGGGAGGTAATATGGGGAGAAAAGGCAGGTAAAAGGGGAAGAAGTGGTTGGGGATACGAGGTAGAAGGGGTGGGTGATATGGGTGTGGGGCGAGAGAAGATGTAACACAGGTAGACAGGAGAGAAGGGAGGCTACACAGGGGAAAAGGGAGAGGTGACAGGGTGAGAAGGTGAAAACGACAGGGTCAAGAAGTGGCTACTGATGGGGAATAGGGTCCTTGTGGCATGGTTGAGGGAGACGCTTGTTACAAGGCCCTCCACACCCACTCAGTACATCTCTGCTCCTTCCTTGTCTCAGCATAATGTAACTGCAGACACCCAGAGCAGGGTGTGCTGTGAAGGTCTTCAGCGCATCGCCACGAGCTCCAGTGAGGGAACCACTGCCCTCAGCCTTCATCACGCTCAGACTTGTTATAGGCCTTCCCCCAATAGTTGACAACACCCAAAGGCCACACAACAGCCTCTGTACAGAGGGACAACTTTCCCTTTCGGCACCCTCATTGACAATGAGGGTGCTGAATGGGAAAGGTGTCCTGCAGGGACCGCATCAGGGCCTTTCAAATGAAAGGCGCCTCGAGCCTCTGGGGGGCCCAACAACTGCCCCCATATTACCAGTCAGAGGTCTAATAACACGGCCAAGTAATGCTTCATATATTACGTACGCTCTGGGGATTGAAGTGTGTACTTTGCAGTGCTCGCCTTACAAGCTCTGTTTGCTGCAGCCGGACCGGCGGTCACTTCCCTTGGGGTAAAAAGAAGTGTTATCACTGCGATGCCTTTCAACACTGGTTCCTCCATGCCAGCCACTTGCTTCCAAAGAAAGATTCATACATAGGTTGAAAGGCCCTGGCACCATCGGACAGCGCCAGGGCCTTTCAGGATTTTCTAATGAAAGGGGCCTCCAGCCTCAGAAGGGGGCCCCGCAACTGTCACATATTGCCAGTCTGTGGTCTAACAATACAGCAATATATTCCTTTAGACATAACTTACATTCTGGTGGTTACATTCTGCACTTTGCAGTCCTCACCTTACAAGCTATGTTTGCTGGAGCCCGGCCGGCTGTCACTTCCAATGACAACAATGAAACTCCATCTTGTACCCACCTGTCTTCTGACTGCAGCCACTCTGTTTCCACATCACACTTCATGTTCCAAAGCGTGATCTAGGTGCTTCCCACTTTCCTTACAGTGGAGCCTTGTGATCTTGGGCAAATAATGGTGTGACTCTGGCTCCCTCACCTATAAAACACAAAGAAGAAGGAAACATGTGAAGATGCAAGAGTAGTGAATGCGGGGACGTTGAGGGGTAGGGAGGTGATTAACTTTCAAAGCACATCAGGCGGAAAGCTGGGCAGCGAGGAAACCAGATAGCAACCCTGTTTCCATCAGGGCCAATTCGGATGTGCATCCCCTCTTATCATGTGTGAGCTGGACAGTGATCCAAACGCCTATGGCAGAGGAGCAGCCTGTGATGAGCAGGCAGCTGGTCACATGAGCTCTTTAATCAGATGTTAATTTTCTGCTTCTGTCTTTTTAAAAAAAATAATTTTATTAATTTAGTCCAACAAACAATACAAACCAAACTTGCAGTGCATATGGTAACATCCAAATATACATCGCTTCATCATGTCCACCGCTTCTCCTTTTCCCTCCCCCCTTTTTGAGCCTACTACCTCTCATGTTCTGTTTCTGCACCTTGTGATAGGGATTCCTCTTCCATGATTTCCGCTGGGTCTCGCATTGGGCCAAATAACTCTGCTATTAGTAGTTTCCAGGCCATCAGGTTCTCTGTTTCCTCCTCCCCCCCGGCATTGCTTGCTTCTTGCCATACCGTGGTTTCTGCTTCAGACCATTTCTGTAGATCTTTCCACCAGACTTCTAGTCATGGACTATGGCATGCCTTCCACCCCATAGCAATTCTCCTCTTTGCGAGTACATACGCTAGGTCCTTTAGTTTACTCACATGCTTGAGTTTACGTTGTCTGGGAAACCCTCCTATCAAGCAGGCCCACCCTGAGTCCACCACAATCTTGATTCCTTTTTCCGCTAGCCTGTGTGCCACTTCACCCCAAAAACGCTCAATGACTGGGCATGACCAGAACATATGCACCATTCCGGCATTCTCCTCATCACATTTGGGACATGCTTGTCATCTTGCATTTTTGAATTTAGCTATTCTCTGGGGTGTCATATACGCTCTATGTGTAATGTATAATTGCATCTGTTGTAGTCTTGTGTTCCTTGACACCTTTGTGTGATACCCTTGGGCTCATTCCCACATCCCATCACTCATTGGTACTCCCACTTCCGCCTCCCAATACGGTCTCAGTTGTGCCACTTCCTTTCCAACTTTGGACATCATCAACTCATATATTCTAGATATGTCATATATTGTATCTATGGTGGCGTCTGGTTCTTCTCCTAGTACTACTTTGGACCATGTCTCCTTGATTTTCCGCACCACTCTATGATATGTGATATACTGGCCTGCGTGTAACCTGGTTTCCTCCCCCAACGCTTCGAAGTCTATTATAGTCCCCTCTTGCCATATATCACCCATTGTTGCTATCCCCACCGGTTCCCAATGTTTCCTGATCATCATCCTTAGTTACTTTTCTTTACCCGCCAGCGCCACTAATGGAACCTGTAGGGAACACGGGAATGGGTTCTCCATCAACTGGCATGCCCTGCGCCACATCCTCCACCCAAGTGTCATCATCTTTGGACGCCCTTCCATATCTGTCTTGGGCAGCCACATAATTTCCTTTAAGTAGAATGGAGCACAGTCCTGTTGGAACAGCCTGGACTCAGAGGTTGGCTCTTCAGAGAGCCTTTTAGCTACATATTGCAGCTGGCTTGCTATGTAATACATTTCATAGTTTGGTAGTTTTATACCCCCTTTCTCATGTGAGTTTTGTAGCTTCCAGAGGGCCACTCTATTCCTCGTCCCATGCCAAAGGAAATCCCTGCACATGCTGTCTAACCTTGTAAAGAACCTCTTTGCTATCAGGTATGGTATGTTTCCAAAGTAGTGCAAGAGTCTTGGTAGGACCACCATTTTCAATATTGCCCCTCGCCCGATCATTGCCAAAGGTAGCTTCACCCAGAGCTTCATGCTGTTTTCAATTTTTTTAAATCGCTACCTCTGTATCATACTGATGTTCTTCTTCCACTGTATGTCATATATTTATCCCAAGATATCGGAATGTGCTAACCTCCCATGGTATCTGTAGCACCGGTAGCTGTTTTAACGGGATCCCTCTATACCTACCCAATGGAAATATGCTGGCTTTTTGGGGGTTCACAGCAATACCAGACAGCCTTGCATATCTCTCCATCACCTCCAGAATTTAATGGAGTTTTTCTTCCGGGTGTCATAAATAATGCAACATGTCATTCGCATACAGGGAGATTAAATGCGGTTCCCCTCCTACGGCGATGCCTACCGTGTCGTACTGTTGCCTCAGGTATATCGCCAGGGGTTCCAGGGCCAAAATATACAGCATAGGAGACCACGGACATCCCTGTCTAGTGCCACTACGGAGTTGCCATCTCTCTGATATCACTGCTCCTGTTTTAACTCTAGCCAGCCTCTCACTACATAACATTTCCCCCCACTGCATGTACCCGGGACCCATTCCATAACCAGCTAAGGCCGCCATCAGCCACGGCCATTTGACTGAATCAAAGGCCTTTACTGCGTCCAATTCTCCTTCGTCCTCATTTACATGCTCAATGACTCGATGAAGTCGCCTAAGATTGTTGGATATGTTCCTGTTTGGAACATAGCCAGTCTGATCGGGATGTATTAGTTTACCAATAACCCTCCTCAGTCTGTTTGCCAAGACAGCTGTCAGTATTTTACTGTCCTGATTTAGCATTGATAGGGGCCTGTATGAGCCACAGTTGTGACCAGGCTTATTTGGTTTGGGAAGCGGTATAATTATCGCTTCTCTGAGGGACTCTGGCAGCCTTCCCACTTCATATGCTTCATTCAGCATCTCTAAGAGTGGGGGGAACACCTCTTCCTTATATGTTTCATAAAATTCTATTGAGAGTCCATCAGTCCCCAGAGTCTTGCTTGTGGGCAACTGCCTCCCCACCTCTTCTAATTCCTCTAGAGTGATCGGAGCATCCAGCTCCTCTCGTTCTTCAGTGCTGATCTGCAGCAGTCCTATGTCCTCCAGTGTTTCTGCTATTTCTGTGTGATTACTCTCCTCATCATCTCCATATAGTAGTCTGTAGTAGTCTACACATTCCTGGTTAACTCCTTCCTGGGTATCCACTATGCTCACATCTTCCCCTGTTATCATTCTGATTGTGGGCCTGGGGGTCTCACTCTTGTATAGTCATGCCAATACCCTCCCTGGTTTGTCCCTCCAGCATGCTGTCTCTCTATGTACTTTTTATAGTTAAGATTACTCAGTCTCTCCCAATGCCCTGCACACTTCTGCTGCAGCCTAAGTATTACTTCATTGTCTTCCTTGGTATTACCTCCTCCCCTTAACACCCTTTCTAAATCTTCTCCATATCTTGTAGTTCAGCCAGGACGCCTCCTTGTATCCCCTTGGACTTTGCTATAGTTACCTCCCTCCTCACCACTTTGAAGGCCTCCCAAAGTGTACCCGCTGTATCCACACTGCCAGTATTGATCTCAAAGTAGTTTATAAGTTTTCCTCCCTCATATTTTCTCTAAAAATTGTGTCTTTCAGCGCCTCTGCTCTGAGGCGCTATATTGGAATTCTTGCTCTCGGGGGTCGATATTGCCACCCCAGGATTAATGGCGATGGTCTGAGAGGACCCTCGCTTTGTATTCCGTCTGCGTAATCTCTGTCCTTAGCTCCTTTGTAGCACACATATAGTTCAACCTAGTATGTAGATTTTGTGGAGCAGAATAGTGCGAATATTGTCTCTCTTGGGGGTGGTGAGATCTCCATACATCCTCGAACCCGAAATCCTCCAGCAGTGTCTGCAGTGCTTTAGCGGCTGGGGCGGGTCTATCCATTTTACCATCTGATCTGTCTACCTTAGGGTTTAACACACAATTAAAGTCTCTTCCCCAAATCCCACGCACGTGCAGAGTTTGCCACACAAGGTCCTAAAATATGCCGCTGTGTTTTGATTCGGGGCATACGTATTTACAATGCTTATCTCCCTGTTTTCCACCAGTCCTCTCATTATGGCCATCCTCCCGTCTGACTCAACTGTCATCTGTAACAGCTGAAACGGGACATGCAGCGCCACCCAGGTGATCACTCCCCTCGCAAAAGCCAAATATGATGCGCCCACTACCGTCCCCCTCCATTTCTTCTGGATCATCTCCATCTTATCCTGCGTCAGGTGAGTCTCCTGCAGCAGGGCTATATCTATTTTCTGTCTGCGTAGGTATAGCATAACCTTATTCCTCTTCAGATAGCTATTGAGCCCTCTGATGTTCCAAGTAATTATCTTAAAATCCCCCATGGCTCGTTAGGGTCCCGCTCCTCCCACCACAAGTGTAGTCCAATATCAAGTCTATTTCCCTTCTGTGTAGGCTTGTTTCCCAACTTAAACTTCCCCTAACTAAAAACACATCAAACACCCAAACCTCCCTCCCAGCTCCCTTCCCTGCCCAACTCACTCCCCTTCATTCCCTCCCCACTCAACACCCTCCCCAACTGTTGCCCAGCTCCATCCCTGGATTTCAGGCACCCCCGCATCAGGCCCTTTTCTGGCAATAGCCTCTACTCGCGGCTCAGCAGGGTGAAGTTGCCCTAATGGCAGTCCTACTACTGCTTCCAGGGGGTCGGTTGCCTCCATCTTGCTGCTCCTGTTTGCTTCAAATTCAATGCGCTTAGTGCTACCCAATTTACTTGTGCATTTTATATTCTAGTCCAACAAGTCCAACAAGTCCAAGATTCCCATGTTACAATTTTAAATATTATCTGTCTTCGCCCGTCCCCTGTTATCTGTACCACAGTCTTTTCCAGCCCCCCCCATCCTTTTACTATACATGATGTATCCCCATCACTTATGGTGGTCCTCGCGATCTTGCTCCTCATCTGGTTCCGGGCAGCCCTGCATGTTCAGCCATGCGCCGCTTCCTCCGGGGTATCAAAAAATACACCCTGCTTTTATGCAGAACTTTGAGCTTCGCAGGATACAAGAGCATGTACTTAATTCTAGCTGTGTGCAGTCTCCTCTTGACCACCACATAGCTATAACTCTGCCTCTGCACCAGCATGGTGTAATCAGGATATGCTGTGATGGTTGCAGATGCCCTTTTTATCGTTCCACCTTTGCAAAAATACTCCAAGATCTTCTCTCTGTCTTTGTAGTTCAAGATATTTGCTATGCAGGTCTTGCGGGCATGATCCTTGGTCTGGCTCGTCTCCTCATATAATGTTTTTACGGCCATGGTAATCGATGGCTTACTCGCTTATGTCCTGGGGCTGTTAAATGTACCTCCCTCTCCGCCGCTGCTGAGTCTCGGGCTCGTGTGATGCCCGGTGCCATGTAATCCCATTGGTGAGGCCCGTATTCAGTTGTTGGCGTTTAGCTTGCCTGCCACCTTTATTTTCTTTTATCACCTAGCAAGCACCCCAGGTAGACCGGCTCTTTGCACAATCCGATTTCCTGCCTTGTCTTCTCGCCCTCGCCAGTATTGTTCAGTGCTGTGTGTTATCCCGTTCCCTTTCCCCCTGGGTTCCGTTGTGACACTGGGGGTTTTGGGTCAAGTGTGGCAGCGTGTTTCCATGGATCAGACCTCATGGCGTGGGTCTCATTTTCATTCTGGGGTGTTAGCGCTGGATTGGTAACAGGGGCATATATCTTCCAGCAGAGTAAGCAGGTTCTCCCCCGTTCACTTGAACAAAGAGCTGGCGCCCGTATCCGCGGGACACCGGTATGGTGCTTTGTTTGTGTGGGGTGCTCCCTCCTCCGCACACAATGGCGGGAAATGTTTATTTTCCGTTTCCCATCATGGGGTGCAGCTCCTCCGGCTCTTCTTTCACCACGTATGTCCAGGCACCCGGGTGTGATTGCGAGTGGGAATGTTTTATATCAGCCGCGCCGGCTCTCCTGCTCGCCCAGCGCAGCTAGCTCGCCGTTGTTACTTCAGTGCAACAATGTTTCTGCTCCTCCGGCTCTTCGCATATTGCTATATGTGCAGTTGCAAAGCTCGGGCCGTTCGTTCCTTGAACTCCGCCACTGCAGTCCCTGATGTTTACTTAACGCGGCTACAGTATCTTCTCTGCAGATCAATACAATGCTGCGGGTCCGTGGCTGACCATGTTAATACGCAGCGCTATTTTCTGCGAGCAGCAAATGCTTACGATGTCACCATCAAACAGGGGTGAATTCAGAGCGCCGTATGAGCACTGAATGCCGGTCTCTTTTTCAAGTTTCTGCCACACGGATCTGAACATTTACATCTGCATCCGTGTCTTCAATCCCCTTTGTTGTCCGCCATCTTGTATTTTGTTATGCATGTATGGCTGCATTTCCAAAGTTCCTTTTACCTCGTACTCCTTATCACGTTTCACTCGCCCTTTTCAGATAATGTAGGGCACCTCTTCCGACGCACTTGCCTTCATTTCTGAAGGTCGTGGGTCATTTGTCAACGCATTGTCACGGATCAGCTTCGGATCTGCAGGAGCTACTCAGCACGGCACATCCTACACAATGGCTGGATTGCCACGCCCCCCTGCTTCTGCCTTTTACAGGCAAATAAACAAATACAATAAATAAAATAGAGGTTGGTTTGCTATTCAGGTCTTTACAGCGCTCAGAAGCTGGTAGAATCTGATATGAAGCTCTAGTCTAGTGTAGTAGTAGTCAGAAAGGCCACCAACAAGTACCTTAGGTGCCCAGAGGACTCAACCTATTTATTAATTAAGTCAAATTGCTTCAATTTTAGTGACCAGAGACTAACACAACTGCAAAACAGAAATGTGTTAAATTGATGTTCTGGACTGGAAATATGGTGCTCGTTGGCATACATAGTCATGTGTTTGCCTTGATCTGTCTCCCCATAAATAATAGCAACAGACGAGAGGTATGTGCAACATGTAATAAAATGTAGAAACCCAGTTCAAAACACATCTAGTGTGTGTTATGTAAGGAAAAGATCCATGTGCAGCATCTGGCAGTACACGGGGAAACAGTGCAACCACATTGAGCCTTTGGATTTGTAGAAGCATAACATGTTCGCAGCACCCAGCAGCATATGGGGATATCAGTTCAGTAATATTGTGCATCTTTATGTGTAGGAGAAATTCAAGGCCAATGACTCCGCCACTCTACAACTGTTAAGAAGTGTTATACTCAAAAGACCTCTACGCTACAAAACCCCTGAAGGATTTCCACACAATAGAAGATTGTGGTTTAATGGAAAGAAACATGTTGGGTCCTTATGGGTCTAATTTAGTATGATCTAATAATGTACAACAGCTAGATTTTTCTAGTTAGGGAGTCATTATATTTAACTGTTTTTCTTTTTTATCTAATTTTACATTTATTTTGTTTTGTTGGTTCATGGTGATAGGTGAACTTGGTTATGGGTACTTATGTCTGATTGATTTTTTTTTCATTTGTTACGTATTTGTTGAGGTTTGTTTAGCTAACATTTTTTGTGAATGTGCTTTTAAATTGAGGGTCGTGTGAGAGTTTGTGAGGTATCTGTATCACTTTAAAATTGCCTTCTCTGATGATGATTTGATGTTTAACAATTGTTTTGTACTACATCTATATGATGTTTGTAATAGATATTTTTTGTATCAGCATTATTTGACATATTGCATCTATGTAATGAACTTTTAGTATTCCATTAATAGATAATTTCAGTGTAATAAATGTGTAATATTATTGACGAAATAGGAATGTACTGAATTCTTTCATGTCCAAATGCTTGTTAACTGTCTAGTTACCGTTCAGACGTGAACTTTGTAAATAGTGCAGAGCCTTGTTGCTCTGCATTTCCTACTTTGATGCACTACTACTCTGGTCTCCTTTTTTGCCTTTATACATATCTCAGAACTTACCAGGTATGACCGGAGTTTGAAGTACCAGGTGTCCCCATTTTTTTGTGTGATTTTTGATATGGGGAAACAGTGCCAAACACCTTTAGCCTATGCTTTGTAGAAGCATAAAATGCATATGCAGCATGCAGCACCATATGGGGAAACCCTGCAAAACGCATAAAATGCATAGACAGCGTCCATTAGCAAATGGGGAAACTGTGTAAAGAACATTGAGTCTGTGCTTTGTAGAAGCATACAATGTATGCAGCATCCTGCAGCATATGGGGAAACAGTGCAAAACACATTCAGCCTGTGCTTTATAGAAGCATAAAATGCATATGCAGCATCCAGCTGCAAATGGGGGAGCAGTGCAAAATGCATAAAATGCATATGCAGCGTCAAGCAGCAAATGGTGAAACAGTGCAAAACACATTCCGTCCGTGCTTTGTCGAAGCAGATAATGTATGCAGCATCCAGTAGCAAATGGGGAAACAGTGAAAAACACATTGAGCCTGTGCCTTGTAGAAGCATATAATGTATGCAGCATCCAGCACCATAGGGGAAACAGCACAGAACACATTTAGCGTCCGTTTTGTAAAAGAATAACATCCATGTTTAGCAAATAGAAAGACAACATTCTACATACATTCACGTGTTTTGTAAGGCGCTACATGAAGCACAAAGTGAAAACCGTTATAAAAAATGTAATTTCTTAATTATACAGAGCTTGCACATAGTCTTGAAATGTCGTTATTTTGCTGCTCACGGGATATGCCATCAGTTTGCATGGCTTGGGACAGTGGCATAACACAAAATGTGGGGGCCCACATGCGAGCCATGCTGAGACCCCCAAGCCCCACTCGGCAACAAATCAAGGGTCGTGCTACACTCTCGGCCAGCCTAGATTATCACGCTTGCACAATACGCATGAACATGCTGCTAAAGTGGTATGCCGCACACTGTACTAGGAGAAAGATATAAATATGTGTTTTAATGCAATATACAGCACATTTTCTGAGAAACATTGCCTAAAAAGCCAGAGCGTTTGCAATTGTTTTGTAGGGTAACACCTATCCAATACATGCAAGTCACCAACAGTGCACAGGAACATTAATGCTTTGCTGTTAAAAATGCCATGCCACATTGAAAACATGTCCCACTGGCTGCACAATGTAGACCAGTGCAGACATGTAATAACATCACAGTTAAGCATGCTAGGCCACATTTAGACATACCCAGACTGGTTGCACAGAAATGCCAGTCGAAGCAATAACACTCATCAAGAAGAGAACACACATTGAAGCCTGGGTCTCTGCTACCTCTAACTACATGGCAAAACTCTTTAAAATCTGCACGGAACTGGTCAATCCTGTTGCTGTCTCCACCTCTCGTGTTCCCTCCCAGGCCCTCTGTATTTCTCTGGCCTCTCACTTCTCCACTAAAAATCAGGACATCCTGTCCACTATCTCCACTTCCTCTCCCTCTTCCCCTCGTGGTCCCCATTTGGCCATCTCTTCCTCTCCTCATCCTTTCTCGCTGACAACACCTGACAAGGTTTCTAGACAAGTACGATCCATGAAAGGGTCGTCCAAACAGGTGCTTCCTGCTCCTCCAGAACCATCAAGGACCATATTGACACCCTCGCTGCAGCCTTGACTGATTTCTGCAATCACTCCGTTCCCCTCTCCCCTTAAGCACTCCCTTGTGCGCTCACTCCTCAAGAAGCCGTCTGCCGATCCCACCTGTCCGGCAAACTATCGCCCAATGTCCAGCACCCCTTTCCTGGGCAAACTCTTGGAAAAAAGCTGGCCATCTCCCAGCTTACTCTTCACATTCAAACTGTTGGTTGTCTCCATTGCCATCGGTCTGGCTTCAGAGCTGCCAGAAGCATGGAATATGCTCTCCTGAACACCCGTGAAGATCTGCTCTCTAACCTTGATTCCAGAATTCCTTCTGTCCTAATCCTCCTTGATCTTTCCTGTACTTTCCACACAGTCAACCACGCCATTCCGTTCAATCGACTACGTGAGACCCTGGGCATCACAGATCTGGCCCTGGAGTGGCTGCCCTCCTTCCTTTTGGACTCCCCCTCCCAGGTCCAACTTGGTCCCTTTCTCTCCGCCACCTCTCTCCCTACCTGTGGCATTCCCCAGCACTCTATCCTCTCACCCTGGTTTTTCAACCTCTACTTGGCCCCTTTGGCCCCCCTGATCTCTACCTTCTCCTCTAACCTTCTGTGTTATGCAGATGGCACTCAGCTTTCCTTCAGCCTCCTCTCATCTCTCGCTCATTCCTGACTGTCTATTCGTGATTCAGGATTGGTGCACCTCCAGCTATCTCTGCCTTAATGCCATTAAGATGGAGATCCTTCTCTTTGGGACCGCTTCCCCTGCTTTCCCTCTCTCACTCTGGCTGCCAACTTGGGGCCCTCTTCCTTCGCCTTCCTGCTAGGCAAACAACCTTTTGTGTCATCTTCGACTCCACTCTCTCTTTCTCTCCTTGCATCTCGGATGTCGGCAAGAAGTCCCACTATCTACAAGCTGCTCCTCCTCAAAGGGACTATTTCCTTTCTCACTTTCCCCCAGAGGTTCGCTGTCTCCAGAGCCCTGTTTCTCTCTAGTCTGGACTACTGCAACAGCCTCTTTCTCAAGCTGCCTTCCTCTACTCTCCGCCCTCTGCAACAAATCCAGAACAGGACTGCAAGACTTATCCTTGGCCACAAGCCCAGGGATCATATCTCTTCAGCCCTGAAATCTCTCCACTGGCTCCTGGTGGTTGCAATAATCAAGTTCAAGGCCTTTGCCTTGTCCACAAGGCTTTCTGGGGTTGGGCCCACACTACATCTAATACTCTCTTCCAAAATACCTTCTTTCTCGAGCCCTTCACTCAGCTACCTCCACTCTCTAAGGGCTAGACGCTTCTCCAGGCAGAGAGTGGGGGGTAGCTCTCTCTCCTCTTCACATGCCTCCCTCTGGAATGGCCTCCCTGCACCTCTCAAACTTGAGCAGACCACGTGATGATCCAGAAGCAGCTCAAAACGTTCCTCTTCTCCTCTGCTTTTGCTCTCTCCCTCCCCTGCTGACCTACCTGACCTACCTGTCTGCTGTACTGACTGGTTACTTGGCTACTCTCACAGTCTCACTGAGTCCAGGCTCTTTCTTGATCAGTCACCCTTGCACTGTCTCTGGCCTACCACGCTCTGCCCTGGCTGCACTTACTCAGAGCATTACTGACTGTTTTCCCCTCCCTTCTTCCTTGCACTTCCCCCCTCCATTTCCCCTTGCATTTCTCATTCTCGCACTTGCATGATCTGAATGACATCAGGCCTAGTAAGATTATTTGTCTTGTCCTCCCTCTAGCTTCCCTTCCTTGCTTGTCACACCTAGAAACACTTGTGTACAGGCGTGTTATAATAGCCTTAAATCATATCATTTTATCACAGATGTCCAAATAAATATACAATGCTGCAATATGAAATGGCTAGACTGCCAGCATCCAAATGCCGGTCTTGCTAGGTAATTACACTTAACAGGACTGCTTTAACAGAAATGCGCAGTTAAAAAAAAGTCATACCGAAAATGAGGAATAACTAGACTGGGTGCACCAAAATGCCTCCCTAGCCACTAATTCCACATATCATGCCTGCTTAGCCTGGACATGGACAACCATTATGATTTATCGCACAATCCCACCCCCCCACACATCCCCTTTCTCTACCACGCCCTACCCAACCTCCAAAATCATCTCTTTGGCCAATAATTACCTTCAAGTCCCTCTTCCTTGTCCTCATAGGTAAGTACTGGGATGAGGAAGAGTGAGATTAGGAGTAATGAAGATAGAGATAGCTAAGTCAGGCATTACCTCCATGTACCTCTACCTCATCCCAGTACTTGTGTATGAAGCATAGTGCCCCATACACAAGTACTGCCTCATACACAAGTACAGGGACGAGGACGAATAGGGCTAGGAGTAATGACAATTTCCAATAAGTAATCAAGGCATTAAAAACAAGTAGGGGCTTAACAATATTGAGTTGACTGGGCTGCAGCACTCACCCCCAGAAATGTAGGGGCTATGTTGACTCAACCTGGCTGACCTTAAGGGCAGTTGCCGGACAGAAGAGGACACCGATGTTAAACAGCAAATGAGTTTCACTGTTAACAAGGGCCCAGCAATTACTAACGTAAAGTATTTCACTGTTAGCACCTGCATTCAAATTCCACATTTTTTAGGCAATTTAAATTGTTGGGGCGGTTTAGTACTTTCATGCCAGGGAAGTGATTGGAAGGGAGAAAGGGAACAGGAGACTGTTCATTCTCACAGCAGTTCAAAAGTGGGTGCTTTCACACTTAAAGTAGACAGTTAACTGCTTGTAACATTGAAGCTGCACTGGAATAGTCTCAATAAAATGTGTAAAGTAATTAGATGCCCCCACACAAATAAGTTTGCCCCTACCCCACCATCCATGAATTTAGCGCCTCTCCCAACATTTGAAGGATCAACCCCCAAAATGTAGGTTTTGTTGCACCCCTGAACACAAGCACACACACCATTCACCATATACACGCACGCACACCCAGCCATCCATACATTTAAGCGTGCACTCTTTCCCCATACATCATACATGCACACCCAGGCAGCCATCCATACATTTCAGTGTGTGCCCTTTCATAACCCAGGCACCCACCCATTTAAGTGTGCACCCTTTCACCATACACTCACACAGGCAGCCACATATATATTTAAGTGTGCACCCTTTCACCATACACGCACACATGCACACCCAGCCACCCATACATTTGTGTGCACCCTTTCACTATACACTCACACAGGCAGCCACCTACACATTTAAGTATACACCTTTTCACAATACACTCACACACACACACACACGGCATGGGGTTGAGTGGAGCCCTATTACTTCTAAAAGAAATTGTTTCTTTTTTAAATCACTCTGACTTCATAAAGAAATTATTTCCGTTTAGGACCGAATCATAACGTAAATAATTTCTTCATAAAGACAGAGTGAATTAAAAAATAAAATATTTATTTTTGAAGTAATAGGGCTCCCCCACCCCATGACATGGAAGCCACCAGCCTGGGGTCTTCCATGTCATGGGGTCGGTGGAGCCCTCAGACTTCAAAAATAAAGTTTCTTTCTGTAGTCACTCTGCCTTCATAAATACATTATTTCTGTTTGTAATAATTTGAAGGCAGAATGATTTAAAAAAGAAATTTAAAAAAAGTTGAAAACGTATTTGTTTTCATTTTTTGTTTCCAAGTGGGGCCTCCTCCCAGGACATGTACTAGTGGGGCCCCCCGCGCCGCAGGGGCTGCAGGGGCCTCTGTTGCGCCAGTGGCTTGGGAATGTGGGTGGAGTCCCGGGGTGAAAAAGGATAGCAAACAAAGTACTAACAAACAGGGCCTGATTTACAAAAGCATATTTCAATGGGAAAACAACATTAAAAAACGCTTTTTTAAATCAGGCCCATAATTGCATTTATTCCAGACCCAGATGTTTTGCAGCCCCCCTCCCATTGAAGCATTGTTATAGCTGTTGCGTAGCTAGCAAAATATGTTATATATTTTTTTACTAGATCCTCATTTTTTTTTACTTTTCACTCATGAATAATCTGACGTCACCCGCACGGGACAGCAGAAAGGGGCTTTGCATGTGCAGCTCTGTCAATCACTGGATAAACATTGCAAGTCAGCAGGAAAGCACTGCTTGCCCCCACAGTGTAAAATAAAAATATGCTAGGATAAATTATTCCACAAGGAAATCAATGCATCTGCAGGAAAATGTAGACTGGGTATAATAAGTAAGCCATGTGCAGGTGACAACAAAGAAGACACTGCTTTGTAACCGTAGCCATTCCATGCTTTACAAACGTATTTAAACTTTTGGTGAGCCTTTCCCATGCCGTTTATTGGACATTTGGAAAACAAACTCAGACGTGTATTTCTATGTCCCGCTTTGGAGATCAGATTAGGATGATTATTGTATATGTCCACTTTCGGATAATATGTGTAGTCCCAGATTACGATCCTATGGATCGAACGTTCACTTTCTGATAGTGATGGAAAACATTCTGGGATGTTTATTGTGCCAATTCGTTTTCAATTCGTGATTTCAATAGCAGTTTTGCACAAACAAATGTGGCTGCTTGTAATTATAATGCCGCAACAGATACTAGTTGTGGTGTTGTGGTGTTGCAGCGGAAGTTTTGCGAATATCAGGAAGTTTGAACACATTGGCAGGCATGTCCAGCACGAAAGACATTCAGGGTAATTCATAGAATTCAGCGCACAAATGGCGCATGCGGCTGGCACACAGTGGGTGCGTGCGACTTTCTGCGCCAGCCGCGTGCGCTAAAATCCATTTCCGCGTACAGCGTATTCATGTATTTTGGCTTCCAAAACCAGCCGTGGTGCAGAGTGGCGCAGCAACCCTGCAGCAGCGCCAGTTCCACCCCATACGCCATGCACAGCGCACAAATCCCGTACATGGCACACAGGCCCCCAACCATGAAAACGCCTGTAAAACTCCCTGCGCACCCCTCCGAATACACGTACCCCGCTGCATGGGGAGTCTCACACGCGATTGGAGCGGGGTTTGTATATAACTGGGGTTCGCGGGAAGTTTCACACGCGATTGGAGCGGGGTACGTGTATTTCGTGGGTGCGCTGGAAGTTTCACACGCGATTGGAGCGGGGTACGTGTATAACTGGGGTTCGCGGGGAGTTTCACACGCGATTGGAGCGGTGTACGTGTATTTCAGGTGTGCGTGGGAAGTTTCACACGCGATAGGCCCTGTGCGAATGGGGTAGATGCATTACTGGGGTGCGCAGGAACTTTCACATGCGATAGGCCCTGTGCCAGTGGGGTACGTGTATTTCGGGGGTTCGCGGGAAGTTTCACACACGATTGGAGCATGCTATGTGTATTTCGTGGGTGCGTTGGAAGTTTCACACGCGATTGGAGCAGGGTACGTGTATAACTGGGGTTTGCGGGAAGTTTCACACGTGATTGGAGCGGGGCACGTGTATAACTGCGGTTCGCAGGAAGTTTCACACGCGATTGGAGCAGGGTACGTGTATTACTGGGGTTCGCGGGAAGTTTCACACGCAATAGGCCGTGTGCGAATGGGGTACCTGTATTACTGGGGTGTGCGGGAATTTTCACACGCGATTGGAGCAGGGCACGTGTATTTCGGGGGTGCGCGGGAACTTTCACACGCGATAGGCCCTGTGCGAGTGGGGTACGTGTATTACTGGGGTGCACAGGAAGTTTCACACGCGATTGGCCCAGTGCGAGTGGGGTACGTGTATTACGGGGGTGTTGCGGAAGTTTCACACGCGATTGGCCCAGTGCGAGCAGGGTATGTGTTTTTTGGGGGTGCGCGGGAAGTTTCACAAGCGATTACACTCTCAGAGCGGGGTACGTGTATCCAGTGTGGTGCATGTGGAGTCCCACACGTGAATTAGCACTGTATGTCCTCCCAGGTGTCCCCTCTACCCCCCACGGCCCCTGCAGGCAGCCCACACCACAGGGGACTACCCTGCACCACTGGTCATGTTCCGCAGCCAGTCCATCCACCATGGGCATGCCCCCCAGCCAGGCCACATGTCACCTTGCACTAGTGATCACCAACTCATGTCCCCCAGCACCCCCACCCCCCAGCAGTCAGGGGCACCTGCCAGCAGGCCCCCACTCATGTCCCCCAGCACCCCCACCCCCCAGCAGTCAGGGGCACCTGCCAGAAGGCCCCCACTCATGTCCCACTCATGTCCCACAGCACCCCTACTCCCCAGCAGTCAGGGGCACCTGCCAGCAGGCCCCCACTCATGTCCCCCAGCTCCTAGCAGTCAGGGGCACCTGCCAGCAGGCCCCCACTCATGTCCCCCAGCAGTCAGGGGCACCTGCCAGCAGGCCCCCAATCATGCCCCCAGCAACCCCACCCCCCAGCAGTCAGGGGCACCTGCCAGCAGGCCCCCACTCATGTCCCCCAGCACCCCCACCCCCAGCAGTCAGGGACACCTGCCAGCAGGCCCCCAATCATGTCCCCCAGCACCCCCACCTCCCAGCAGTCAGGGGCACCTGCCAGCAGGCCCCCACTCATGTCCCCCACCCCCCAGCAATCAGGGGCACCTGCCAGCACGCCCCCAATCATGTCCCCCAACACCCCCACCCCCCAGCAGTCAGGGGCATCTGCCAGCAGGCCCCCACTCATGTCCCCCTGCACCCCCACCCCCCAGCAGTCAGGGGCACCTGCCAGCAGGCCCCCACTCATGTCCCACTCATGTCCCCCAGCATCCCCACCCCCCAGCAGTCAGGTGCACCTGCCAGCAGGCCCCCACTCATGTCCCCCAGCACCCCCACCCCCCAGCAGTCAGGGACATCTGCCAGCAAGCCCCCACTCATGTCCCCCAGCACCCCCACCCCCAGCAGTCAGGGGCACCTGCCAGCAGGCCCCCATTCATGTCCCACTCATGTCCCCCAGCACCCCCACCCCCCAGCAGTCAGGGCACCTGCCAGCAGGCCCCCACTCATGTCCCCCAGCACCCCCACCCCCCAGCAGTCAGGGGCACCTGCCAGCAGGCCCCCACTCATGTCCCCCAGCACCCCCACCCCCCAGCAGTCAGGGGCACCTGCCAGCAGGCCCTCACTCCTGCCCCCCCCTACATGAAATACAGATGTACAATCATGTCCCACTTCTACACCAAAATACCAGAGCACGCCACCCCATTCTTGAGACGCAATGATTTCCCGATTCACCCCATACTGACATGCCTCAAGACACAAACCAATAGTCAACTATGTACATCAACACATGTCCGTCACACACACACACTGGTTGGTATTGATTGTGTAAACCCACATTTTCACATGCATCAACCCAATGAGTGAATCCCACACATGGAACTAAAATATGAAAATGTATTATGTACAAAAAAAAAAATCAATGACATGAAAGCATAAAAAAACAGCAAACATGAAATGAAAAGCATGTGCAAAAGATGAGTAAATGAAAAGTATAACCAATCCAAACAAATCCGAAAGAAAAATAGTCCAAACGCTCCCTCCAACAACGCAAATCCAAAGGAAACATAAAAAGAAAAATCCATTGATCCATGTTGAAATCAAATGAAAAAGGTCAAAATAATCCATTGTCCAACTATGTACAATCCATTGTCAAGGGTCCATGAGCCCAACGAGAGAATTGAAACCTAAATAATAAACTACCTAATAAAAAAACTATATACAAATGTGTGTGGCATAGTCCATTCACCACAAATCAAAGAAAAAGGAAAAGGAAACCTAACTCTAAAAACTATTTACAATGCCAGCGGGCTAGCCCGACGGCTCACTTTTTGATGTCCCGGGCCAGGGCATCATCGAACTCCGGCTCAATGTCCTGGAGGCGGTCCACTTCCATGGCCCCGAGGGTTCGCAGGGACGACATGTTCACCGCCAACTCCCTGCGAATTGCCTCGAGGCACTCGGCCCGCCTCAGTGCCCTCCGCATGGAGTTCTCTGCCCTGACCATTGTGAGCCGTGCCTCTTCCGCCCGCTGCCGCTCGCATCTATGGCATGGCCCAACCCGCTGCCACACGGACACTTGAAATCCTGGGTCCTCCTGCCCTCTGGCCGATGCCTGCCCCTCCGATGTTGAAGGCCCCGAGCCATCATTGCTCCCACCATGTTGCTGCTGCTGCTGTGCCTGTGCCTGCACCCTGGCTCTTGCTGCCTACACGTCCTCCTCCGGCTGGGGTGCAGTTGTCGTGGTGGCCACCCCTGCTTGACATCCGACTCCCGACTGTGGCAGGGATGTGTCCTCCACCAGCCTGGCCGCTGGGTCAGAGGCAGCTCCACAGGGTACCCAGGTGATACATGGTGGGAGGACGACTGGCGCGTAGGGGGTTCAGGTGAGGAGGGGGGTTGCAAGAAGGTCCAGCACACGGAGGAATCCAGCACCGGTGACCCATCCCAGCAGGTCAACGTGGTCAAAGAGGCATCCAAGATGACGTGCAGTCTCTTCACAAAAATACCGCAGGTCACCTCGCATGCCCCGTTGACGCAATGCTATCCCGGCCAGGACAGGCTCAACACGGTCCCGGATAGCCATGTCCGCAGGGAGTGGAAGGCCAGTTGTTGTGTGCACATTCCCTCCCTGAAAACGGGTCTGGACGTAGGCATCCCTGCTGGTGCCAGATGATGCAGTGACAGGATCAGGGACATGATTGCACACAGGGACCTCTGCGGCGGCCTGTGCTGCCTCCTGTCCCTGCCCCTGCACTGCACCACTAGCACCAGTGGAATCCCTACCTCCAGACCTCGTGTGTGTCCCTTCCGCGGCCTCCTCCTCCACCAAACCCCCCACCAACCTGGATGACTCGGTGCCATCTTCCTCCGTTGGACCCTGTGGTCCACCTCCGCCTCTTGGACCTACCCTCGGCAGCTGCAGCCTGGGACGCGGCACCAGACTCCTCACTCCCCGACGAGATGACAATCTGGGAGGGGAGCCGGGCCTTGCGTCTCCGGCTGGTGGTGCGATCCCTGCCGCTGTGCTCCACAGCACCATCTCCGCCCTCTTCATCAGTTGACGCTGCAGACAGGGAGAGATAAAACACAGACATCAGGGCACTGTACAATGGACTGATACACACATGACAGTGCACATGAGTGGCAGTGTCAAACTTCAGACATGGCATCACACTCCACGACACACATGTCATTTCAACTCACACACATGAGCATTTCCACAGCAATATTGCACCAGGCAGCTCCATCCATACACATACAACAGCATGAACAGCCGAAGGTGAGCCTGACATCACATGAAACACAGGGAGTGCACTAGACATGCACACACGCCACCACACTTACATGCATTTCTACATCTCCTCCAACTGTCGCAGTGATGCGATCGCCATACATGTCACATCTGGCATTCAGCCTTTTACATATCAGTGTCACGTGCATCCATGTTGCATCATAGTTGCACACTTGTCAAATACACACACATGCACATGTACACAGTGCTGCTGCATGCAGCAGGAACCACCATACATGTGTGACACCACAACCATGCCAACATACATACACAGAAAATCAAACATGTGTGCTCCCACACCTGCATTTGCACAGCATGCTTACCAACACATACACCATTGATGTGTCTCACACCTAAGAGGACTCACATGTGGCAGCCTCACACCCCTATTCATACACAGCCCTACATGGCCCTACGAAAACACATGTGCAACCTGCACACTACTGGCACACCACCACACGCACAGCGTCTAATCAGTATGCATGTACACTTACTGCTCGACTCCAGACGGGTCTGCCTCTCAAGGACTTGGACATGGAGCGCTGGGCATATGTGTTCCAGGACCCTCATTTGGTGGTCGGACAGGTGGCCCTGGCACCCCTTGGCATCCGCTGCCTTCAAGAGGTGCCGGGCCTTGTCGAGGGTCCTGGACCTGAAGTCCTCCCAGCGTTTCTTGACATGTTGTAAGTCGCAGACTGCCACCCCCTCCGCGTTGATGGCTGTCACAATGTCCATCCATATCCTGGTCCTTCCTTCATTGCAGGCGTGCAAACTTCCAAAGAGGGCATCATACTGCCCCAGGACTTGCTCCACCAGGACACTAACTTCCCTGGCACTGAAGCTGGTGGCCCTCTGCCTCTCTAGCCGGGGGTTGCCAGTGGTGCCAGATGGTGTTGTGCCCGACATGGCAACCCCAGAGGCAGGAGTGGGTGGGCAACTGGGTCCTGGGGCTGGGCTGTGGAGCGATGGTATCCCAGTCGGAGGTCTTCGGTTCCAGCAGGGGTGGTCACAGCAACTGCAACCCTGGCTGACATGCAGGCAGCAAATAGCAGGGCACGTGGGCAGCAGGCAGTCAGGCAGCAGCAGATGGCAGGTGGGAGCGTGTTCGGGGCTCTGGGGGGCAGTAATTCGGCCTTCTGGGCAGAAGCATAGTCTTCCGTGTGTTGTTGCGTGGCCAGCTTGATACAGAGTGCTTTGGCACGTGAAAATCTTGCACGTCAGCATGTAATTCGAGGAAAGGCCCTTCGCGCGTATGCGCGTCAGCACACATACGCGGTTTCATTGGACCAAAGGCCCTTAGCACGTGAGCATTTCTGTGACGTGACTCGCGCAGGCATTTCCCTCGTGACGTGGGCATAGTGGTTCAGCACGCGTGAAAAAACTGTACGTCCGCGTGTGAATGCGTCTAATCCGAGGAAAGAGCCTACGCGCATAAGTGACGTGACAAGCGCAGGCATTTCCATCAACACGGGTGCATGTTCATCATAAACGTCCAAAAACTGCACGTCCGAGTGTCAGCTCGTGTAATTGGAGGAAAGGGCCTTAGCGCGTACACGCGTGAGTGACGCTGTACATGTGGGCTGCTTTAAAAGGTACATGTAGGACACCATTCCCTTGTACGTGCTTTTCGTGAAGAGCGAGTGGGTGAATTCTGTACTTCTTGTCGGTTCACACACGATTACTTCACAGCGTTTCAAGTTCGTACTCCCTGTTACCTCTGACAGCGTTTTTTTTTTTTTGGGCCTGTTTCCTCAAACAGCGTCCCCTTCTACTTTTGTCCTGTCTCCTCAGACAGCGTACAATTCTTCTTTTGGCGGGGGTGTTGCCTACGCACACGCATGTTTTTTTCACGTTATTTTTCCAGGCAGACGGTGAGTCGCACATGCATTTACCACCTGTGCTTGCCCCGTGTGTCGCGTAACCCTTCAGAGGTCATTGTAGGCTGCGTGTAACATGCGTACGCTTGTTTTTGTGTTTCTGGGTGCCACAGCGTAGTGCAGGTTAATTTTTCCACGCACGTGGTCTACGAGGGGTTGCGTGCACATTACTTTTTGCTTTTTGTTTTTGCTGTGCCTGTACGTTGCGTGACCCATCATCTTCCCCCAGGGGTCACAGACAGCCTTGCTAGAGCACTAGTGTACGAATTCCATCTAGTACCCTACCCCTTTCACCCCCAATTGGCCAGGACAATTGTTTACTGCAACTCCCATATGCACAACAACATCAGTGCCATGGTTGGGAGGCGAC
Source organism: Ambystoma mexicanum (assembly GCF_040938575.1). NCBI lineage: Eukaryota > Metazoa > Chordata > Amphibia > Caudata > Ambystomatidae > Ambystoma > Ambystoma mexicanum. Next base: position 398,610,565 of record NC_090939.1, read on the forward strand.
CAAGCGGTAAGGGAGGCAAAGGTGGCCGACCTCCAAAAGGTGGGCATGGTGGGTGCGGTAGGGGACGTGGCAAGGATTTTCAGGGTGCCCCTAGACCCTCATGTGTGGAGGACCAATCAGGGACACCCATGCTCCCCCCCCATGGTTGAGGGAAACGTGACACCATCCCAGCTCAGCCCTTGTTGGACGAGCCCATTGTAGCACCTGACCCGGCACAGGATGACTCCCAGGCTAACTTCTAGGTCAGCAAATCTAAGCCACGTGTGCCGGTGCAAGTTGGTGCCACCAAGCCACGTGGATCTGGGGCAGCAATGTCATCTGCTGCCCAAGTAGGCAGGGTAGGGATGGTGCAGGGGCAGCTGCAGCTCTATCCACCCCAGCTCTGATCTCCCAGCCGGTACAGTGTGGGTCCTGGTCCATCAAACTGGCGTTGCCCCTGCCAACATCACACTTCAGCCAATGCCTGCACCAAGACCTATGGTCATTGTGCCTTTGCACACTCCCAGTACCCAGTCCACCTGCGCTTCTGCCCCTACTGACCAGAGCGGCGCAAGCCACTCAGGCTCTGCTCCACCTTTGAAAAAGAGGAAGAAGGGTGCTTTGGCACTACAGGCTGAGACCCCAGACATGGCTACACAGTCCGGCACGTCAATGAAGCCTAGCTTTAATGACCCCGAACTTGATGCACTTGTGACCTATGCGTCGGCACATAGCCGCGAAATGGTGGTGACTGCAGGGTGCAAGACCACACCTGGTCAACGTAGGGCACACTGGCAGACCATCGTGGACTGCATAAGTGCCCTTGGATTTGTGAGGGGCACAGCTGATGATTGCTACAAGCGGTGGAATGACCTGAAACGCAGAGCAAAGAACAAGATGGCCTCCAATCATGCCGCTACTCTGGTGACTGGTGGTGGGTCTCCACCAGAGGACAACAAACTCACTGAACATGAGTCTGTTGCTGGGACCTTCATCACAGAGGAACAGATCCAAGGCGTGGGAGAGCTACCTGATTACGGGGCATTGTCCGGTGAGTGCCCATGCATGTGTGTGTAATCCATGTGTATGTTGTTTGGGTGACGGGTTCTGATTGAGTGCCAGGAGAGGGTGTGTACTCCTGAGTGTAATAGGTCACCTATGTGTTTCCTCCAATCCATTCATGTGCCCTTGATTTGGGTATCACAGTATCCCTTCTGAACACAGTAGCCAATTAGCCCCACATTACTGCTGTTGCACTTGAACTATCATCTTGCAACATTATTCTGTTTTTTTCTGTGTTCATTCAGGCTGATTGTTTAGATTATCCCATTTTTCATATGCTTTTTTCATCCCTAATGCCACATATGTGACATGCTCTGTCATTGTTTACACCCCACATTGTGCCAATTTAGGTACCTGGTTATGTGAATGTTTAAACCATTCAGGGCGAGGGAGTATTGGCCTTCTGAAATTTATTTTAGGGCCTGTTTGCATGTAGAACTTGATAGTTGTTTCCTGTTATGTTGAAGTGACCAACCATTGATGTGTACATCTGCCTACAATCACTGTCTAATTGTACACTGGATGTGTTGCAGTGTGCGGGACATGCATATTTTGCAACACTATTCTGCATTAATCTTCTCATCATGTCCATGTGACATGGATGTGTGACAGTACTCATTCACTGACATATCGCTGTAGTTGTCTAATTTACCATGGCTATGCTACATGACATCTGTGTGCTGGCATGTGTCATATATTTGTATTGGACATGCCACTCACAGGCTGATGTGTGATGCCAGTGCTGCACGACATGCTGCAAATGTGTTGCTTTTCCATATTGGTGTCCTCATTGTCTGCCTTTTTGACTCCCCTTCAGAATCATTGACAGTGCATGCATGCCAGGGTTATGGCCATGTGGGACATGTGTTAATCATGTAAAGGATCTCTGTCTTGTCAGTCCTATATGTGTGCTATGGTGCTCATGCTTGTTTCCATTTCTTGTCTTTAATGTTTTTGCAGGTGACGACACACTTGATGCTGGTGTGGTTCAGGAGATGGTGCAGACCCAGGAGGATTCTCAGACACAACCAGGCACCAGTGGGGGATGTGGTGTGGTGGTGGGTGAAAACACTTTGGTACTGCAGACCATACTGTTGAGGGGTGCCACTGGGTGCAGCTCCCCAGATGCTGAGTCGGATGATGAGACTTATGTGCTGTCGCAGGTCAGTGTTTCTGGCAGGGATTCTGTTCTGTCCAACTCACCTGGACCAGGGGTAGAACCCTCTATGGGGATGTCAGTGTTGATAGGTCTGCCTTTGGGGGTTACGGATGCAGGGTCACACTCCACAGCATCTGATCCTGTTCCTGGGCCAGCAGATCAGAGGGGGAATGCAGTCCTGCAGCCTCAGGCAGTGCCAGCACAGCAAGGTGCAGATCGCCTTGCCCCAAACAGGTTTGGTGCCCGCCGACACGGTGGCCGTGCGCCACCAGGCAATACTGTATGGGAAAACTCCATGTACGGGTACGGTATGGCAACCCAACAGGCAGCATCAGTAGAAAAGATGGCTCAGGCAATGGAGAGGGTGGCCACTTCCATTATCCCCCCTGAAAAGCAGATGGAGCAACAACAGCAGGAAACAGACTCCATTTGCCAATCACACAGGGAAGACATGTTGGCGTCCAACAGGGACCGACGGGCGGCACTGGAGACTCTGCGCGAATCCATATCAATAGAGTCACAGGGCCACAGGGAAGCCCCGAGGGTGGAACTCCATAACCTCAGGCAGAGTCTTCTTGAACTTGAGGCTTCCCGAAATGTTAGGGCAGAACAGCAGGTGGAGCAGCTCACACGTTCGCTCTCAGCTGAGCTGCAGGCAGCACGTGAGGAGATCCGGGCATCCCGAGAGGCCATGCGTGCAGAAGTGCAGGCAACCCGTGCCGTGCTGCATGGGGATCTCCACACTTTAATCCTCCAGAATCAGACCTTCCAGACCCGCATGCTTGCTGCTATTGGGGTCCATACCAGGGCTTTGCGTGGGCTGCCTCCCATAGTGCCACCACCTCCTGATGCAGCAGCAGAGGGTGAAGAGTCCGACAGCAGTTCTCCCACAATGGCATAGCCGTGCAGGCCATCAGCCCATGGAGGTATTTTTTTTTCCGCAACATCCACGCAGGTGGGTGTTGGTTTGCACCCTGTCCTCGGACCTCCTGGTGCCCCCCCGGGCCCCCACATGGCCATTTCTGATTTTTTTATTTTTTATTTTTACGGTGTGTTGTCTTGTGTGGCTCCTGTGGGCATCCACTGTATTCCAGCTGGGCACATGCAGGCTTGTCCTGAGTGTGGGTTAGATGCTTGGGTTCGTGACACACACACCCCTCCTGCTTCCCGTTTCCATGGGCTTGCAAAGGGTGTGACCAAGTGACAGTGACCTACACAGTGACATTGGGCTCCCATAAGCTGTGTGGGCAGTCTGTAGTCAATACTCTGTGTACATCCCTAGTGGGTAGTGTTGTATTATTGTACACTGCATGGTGTATTGATATGTGCTTGTGCATCCATGTCTTCCTCCTATTTTGCAGGTTCCTTCCTCATGTCTTCACAAGGCCATCTCCTTTGCAGATGGAATTCATGTTGTATGCAGTACACTGACACATTTGCGTGGCAGCAACACTCTACAGTTGGAAGGGGTCGATGTGCTGGCTTATTCAGGTTGTAAGACTACCACTACTTTGACTTAGTACTGTCATGTTTTTGCAATGTTTCATGGTGTGTTGCTGTATTGTGTTGGTGGTAAGTATTTGTTCATGTGTGCTGTTTGTTATTGATTACTGGGAGCATATTGTTTGTGGACAGTTTCCATTGGGACAGTGCACTTTGTGACACTTGTGTCCGGTCTTGTGCATTGCTTTGTTTGCTTTCACATTGCATGACATGCCATGGTGTATTGGGAGGCGGAGCTGGGGAGGGGTTGTGTGACATGGCGCTATTTTCATGTTGTATTTTGCAAGGGGATAGTCATTCATGCAGCATAAATGTGTGTTTTTTTGGTGACACAGCATTGGTTGTCTTTCGGCAGGTAGGGATGCACACAATGTAACACTTCCAGGTGACCAATCTCAGGCTGGTATGGTTGTGACAGTTGACTGTCCCTTATGTCATCATCATTGATTGTCAGCTGGTATGTGTCAGGCTGTGTGCACTCCACAGGGGTGTGATTTTAGGTGAAGTAATTAGCCACCAGCTGCGTACGGGCTGCCTCACCACGTGCCCTTTCCCCTCCCATGCGCAGCGGCTGTGCTTGTGGTTTGGGGATGTGGGGGCACCACCATGTCCACGGGCAGGCCCTGGCGTGTTGCAACATTGTGCAGGACACATGCTGCCACTATGATCCTGCACACTACTAGGGGCGCGTATAGCAGCTGCCCACCAGAGCGGTCAAGGGAGCGAAAGCGTGACGTGAGCACTCCGAATGTGCGCTCCACTATGCCCCGGGTTGCAATATGGGCTGTGTTGTATCTTACCTCGGGGGTGTGGTGGGGTTCCGAATTGGCGTCATCATGTGGGTGCTCAGTGGGTAGGCACTGTCCCCTGGGGAGGTGATGATGGGTATCATTAGTGGGGTTGTGACATTACTCAGTATCCGACATGCATGCATGTGCAGGGGCATTTATATCACCAAGCAGCCATGTATCATGCCACCCAGCTTCTAGGTCCCGGTTTAGTGTTAACATTCTGTAAATGAAACTATCATGGGTGGACCCTGGATAGTTGGCATATACTAAGGTGATGATTCCCTTGGCATAAGGTATATGTGCCTGCGGACTGATGGGCGTGCAGTCATGATGGCCAACACCTGGTGCAGGCAGCGTGACTGCGTGGCCTGTGAGACCCCCCCACTATGGCAGTTGTCCGCTGGAATGAACCAGTGGCCAAAAAGTGCAGTACATTGACCACCTTTTCCAAGGGGCTCAGTGCTTGGGAGCACAGGGTGGGTGATGTGAGGTCATCCTCCCACTCACTCACCAGGTCGAGTATTATGTGAGGTGGAAACCTGTACCTCCCATACACCTGGCCATCAGGCATCCCAAAAAGGCTGGTTCTGGGTGTTAAAATTCTGGGCCTGACTATCCTCCTCCTCATCCTGCGGTATCCCACGACCACTGCTGCGAGGAACGATACATTCATCTTGGCATCTGAGCTTGTTTGTTGTTTGCGTGCACTTTTATGCTGCGCAGGTCCACGTACGCCTGCTTCCTGCTGGCGTATGTGTTTCCGGATTAGCGTGTCTTTTTTGGTGCACGCATTGGCTCCGTTCGATTCCATGAATACGTGTTGTAGACGCGCGTTTGGGCGTTCCACGCATTTGGCTCCTGTACTTCCCCCGTGACACTCACATTTTCACACATTGTTCCCCATTCTCTGTGTTACGCCCCCTGTTCTGCCTACTTTAGTTGTGTGCGCTGCACTATGTGCGCTTTCGCTATGCGTAGTGCACGCTGTTTGGAGACGTGTGTGCCAGCGTGCGCCACGCAGGATTTTAGCACACATCCAGGGATTGACACGAGCACGGACTTCCATGAATCGCTGTGCGCATGTTTTGCTGTGATTTTCGCACTTGCGCTGCGATTCGCACACTTTCGCACGCTTGCGCAGGAATTTTCAGCGAATCGGCCTCTATATATGTAAGACTTCTTTGTTGGGCCTGATTCACAAACGTGTTTTTCAATGGGAAAATCCCATTGAGAAATGCTGTGTTAATAAGGCCACACGTATTTTCCGATATCCTCAGGTACCCTTTACTGTGGAGTGAGGGAGGCACCGGGGACGATTTTACTGAAACAAAACAATTAGTGAAACACTGTGGCCCTCATTACGACCCTGGCGGAAAGTGACTGACCGGACCGCCACAGCGTAAATAGCGTTTCCGCCATTGCACGAAGGAGCAAAGTGCGGCCCATTCCGACCCATCGGGCACGAGCACCAAGGCATGGCGGAAGTGCAAAGTCCGCGATGGCGGAAATGACCCCAAAACGGCCCACACCGCCGCCGTACGGCGCCCTAGGTGCAATACCGCCACCCATCACAGCGGACACCGCAGTGTGCGCCTACCGGAAAGTACGGTGACCGGAAATATACGGAAACGGAAGTTAAAACATGGGCCCGGAACGGGAAACATCCCGCCGTACACCTATAAAACCACTAAAACCACACAACCACTAAAAACACTACCCTGAGACACACCCCAACCCGTCATCCACCCTAGCGAAACCAAGAAAAATGGGAAAAGTAGCGAAGAAAGCGTGCGACCGCAAGCGGCAGGTCCACTTCTCCCGTGAGGAACTCACCGTGCTAACAGAGACCCTCCAGGAGAATGCTGCCGTCGTCTTCTGCACGCAAATGACCAGGACGGCACTTGCAAACAAGAAGGCCATATGGGCTCTGGTGGCACAGCGGGTAAGTGCGGTGGGGACCGCACCCCGCACCCCACAGCAATGCCGAAAGCGATGGGACGACCTGCGGATACGCGTCCGCAGCATACTCTCTGCCAACCGCAACATTGCCACAGCCACCTGGGGAGGTCCTGAATCACCCATCAAGTTGACCCCCTGGGAAGAAATCTGTGCCTCCACCATCGGAATGGAGAGCATAGAGGGAGTCGGAGGGATGGAGAAAGGAGTGCAGACATCCGAAGATTCAGGTAGGTGGGCCAAATAAAACAATGCCAAATCCACAAAGTCCATCCATGTGAAGTACCATGTGTCCACATGTGTGCAACAGAAACACATGTCCAGGAGAACGTCCACACACATCGGCCTGATAGCGCACGTTAAAACCCACAATAAATACATAAATAATTAAAAACCCCTAAAACACGCACTACACATGCAGCAGGCACACCCTAACTGCAGGCTGCCCAACAACTGCACCCTCACTCCACACACAAATGAAAGCACCTCCAAGGCCCCGACCCAAATCACCCTCAGGTACCACCCCAATGCATGTGATACAATGCCATTCCAATTCCCACAGACCCATCAATAACCCTCGCCCTCCTTTACTCCACCACAGGGTCCGATCCAAACGACGAGCTTCAGGACACCCCTACCAGCACACCTGCAAAGAGGGCCAAGACCAACGGCCAAAGACCCTCCACCTCAGCTGCACGCATCAAGACACGGCAGCAGCACAAATCAGGTGGCAGCACAGAGGAGGGAACATCAACAGGCACCCCAGCAGCCAGCATGCCCACACCACCACCACCACAGGTCCCCCCAACGGATGCCACAGAAGGCACTGCCTCTGGTGGCAGCAGCACCATAGGTGACACCCCATTGATGGCAGCATGCTCCGACACAGAAGACGGGGATGTCGAAGTCAGATCCATCCATGACCTGTCCCAATCCCCCTGTCTGTCCCATCCCGTACAACATGAGGATACCACGCAGGGGCACCCACAAGACGACGACTGGCCATCCCCCACAAGCCCTGTGGCAAGGCAACATGAGGACAACAGCCCCTCTGTGACACCCCCGCAAATGGCCATGGCCCAGCAGAGGCAACAGTCCCTCGACCAGTTAATCGTGCAAAAGCAGCAACTGGCCACGCTCCTCAAGGACCATGCCGATGAATGTGGGGGCACTAAGGCAGACATAGAAACATCAACTGAGACACTTAGGGCAGAAATGGAGAGAGGTACAGAGACACTAAGGGCACAAATGGAGAGTAGCACCGAGAGCCTGGGAGTCCAAATGGAGAGAAGCACCGAGAGCCTGAGGGGGGAACTGCATGCGACGTCCAAGGACGTATGTGCCGAACTTGCCGCAGTGCGCCGTGTGCTCACTGAGCTCTCGCAAACCCTTAGGGACATGCATGGACGTGAGCAGGCAGAGACATCATCCGTTGCAAGTTCCGTCCAGGGCAGCCCCCAACGTAGATCTGGGAGGAACCTGCGCTCCACAGGCAGGGGTGCCCCTGATACCCGCAGAGGGGGCTTGCAATAGCGACTGCCCACTGACAATGAGCATCTTTGGACACTGGTGTTCGGGGGGGAGGTAGGAGGGTGGAGGGGGTGTGTTGGGCTCACTTGGGTGGCGGGTCGATAGGGTGTACAACATGATATCACATATGCCATAAACAGTGCACGATCAACCAATGAGATGTGTGGACATTGATCTTTGTGTACTAGGCCATCATAGGCGTACAGTCCATATTGTGCATGTCCCAGACACACACAGTGCCACGAGTCCCGTGTCCATGTATCAGCCACCAGGCGTGAGTGCTAGAAGCATACATCAATGAGATGCTGACGAATGTCACGGCCCTCCGGTGCCTCGCAGACTCCTTGAGGTGCTGCCACATCCCCACCCTCATCATGACCATCATCAGGTGCTTGCAGTTCTGCGTCAGGGGGCATGGGCACATTTCTACGTACGCACATGTTGTGGAGCATGACACATGCCATCACCATCTTTGCAACCTTCTCATGGCGGTACAGGAGTGCCCCGCCAGACCTGCTGAGGCAGCGGAAACGACCCTTCAGTAGGCCGAATGCCTGTTCAATGACTACACGGGTACGTGAGTGGGCATGGTTGTAGTCCTCCTCATGCTGGTCCCGTGGGTTCCGGACTGGTGTGAGGAGCCATCTCTTCAGTGGATATCCAGCATCACCTGTATGTGGACGATAAACGTATGATGTGGAATGCCATTGCTACGTACGCACACCCCCCCCCCCCTTCCTGCCAGGTCATTGCCGAATCACATACCCCACATTATCATGCATGTAATGAGACTCACCGAGTAGCCAGGATCTGTTCCCTGCGTGTCGCTCCATGTAGCGTGGTATTGTAGAGTTCCTCAAGACCATAGAATCATGGGTTGATCCAGGGAATCTGGCACAACAATGTGTAATGATCCTGTTGGAGTCACACACCATTTGTACATTCAGAGAATGAAATTGTTTTCGGTTGCGGTACTGGGCCTCCATGGCATGTGGGACGACCAATTCCACATGGGTGCAGTCGATGGCACCAATGCAACCCGGTATGCCGGCAAGTGCATGGAATCCCACTTTTGTGTTGGTAATTTCCTGCTCCGAGCGTGGTAGGGAGATGTAGTCGTCTGCGTGCTGCAGGAGGGCATCGAGCACTTGCAATAGTGTCCGTGAGAACAGTGGCTGAGAAATGCCATGCAACTGTCCGACTGTGTGCTGGTAGGTGCCTGTGGCCAGGAAGTGGAGTACAGACACCACCTTCAGTAGGGGTGGGATGGCGGTTGGGCTATCTATCATGCTGACAAGGTCAGCCTGTGTCATGTCCACAATGGCGGCTATGGTGTCCCGGTCCAGACGGTAGAGGGTGTGGATCTGCTCATCAGTGAGGTTGAACGGATGTGCTCGGAGGCGTGGGATTGCGGGCTGCCTGCGTGGTGGTAGTGGCTGTGCTGGCGGCCCTTGCTGGCCCTGCCTTGCCCTCCTCCTCCTCCTGCGTCTCCTCCGTGCGGCCGGTTGTAGTTGGTGTTCGTCTTCTTCTTGGAGTTGGAGTACTTGCAGTGCTATCATGTCCCCCAGGGCCAACATCGCGAGTCCTGCCGGTAGCATTTCGGTGTGGTTGTGGGAGGAGACTGGCTGTGCAATTTATGTGTTTTCAGGCTGTATGGCCTCCACCTGTGGTGATTCATTCCACCTGTGCAAACTGCTCTCCCCTTTGGCCGAGCACGTCCCGCGCACAACGCTGCAATTCGGGGAATGGCATCTTGCTATTGCAATCATGTATTTGTACCCGATGGCCGTGTAACATTGGTTGATATGTTCATTCTGCTGTGGTCCCATTGTTTCACATACTATCTGTGCAGTCGCGAACAGACTTGTGAAGGGTCAGTGGAACGTAGTACTCGAGTAACGGTGGGCCCTCATGCATCACTGTACCGAGTTGCAACGACGGGCGGGGCGTCCCATTTGTGGGTGAAGGCAGTTGCCATTTTCACACACAGCCGCACTCGATGGATTAATTAGTGATTTCAAACGGCCACAGATGCCTCTTCGACGTGATGTTGCAAATGAGGAATTCGAAGGGCGGCGCTTTCGGTTTTCAGCTAGCGGCGAGGAAATGCCCACAGGTCTGACTGCAAATATAACGTACTATTGTTCAATGTCCTTGGGACAGGGGCCATGGCGAGGATGCAATGATTGATATGAATGGTTTGGGATGCGCAATGGCGACGTGGGCGATGAGGCCGGACGTTCCCAAATACATGTTACTTCACTACACTGGAATTACGGGCTGGGGCACTGTGGATTTTGCAGGCTGCATAACGCACAGACTCAATGGATATTTCTAATGTTATGTGAGTAAATATTCAGGCGTTTTAATCCCGGGATGAGGGAATGATGAATGGATGCATGGGCAGGTGATTTGATACAGGGTTTGCCATGTACAGGGCTTCTTGGGATCTATCCGCCTCCCCTACGCTATGTGATGCAGGGCTGCCATAGTGGGACCATCGTCTATCTGGCCTTGTTGAGCCCTCCCTGTCTCGACGCGCCCTCAGACACTTGTGTCCATGCACGTTACCAATCCCATCTGATGGATTCTGTTTTGACAGACGCATGCACAGGTACACTCGTTTGTGATGGTGTTTACACCTCGATATAGATAGTTATGAGTCGCAAGTGGTTTTTGGGTGGTGATGGACCTTTGGAGTGGGCTAGCATGCATATGGCTGTGGATTTAATGTGATCATTGAAGTGAGTTGTTGGAATGTAGTTCTGATGGCCATTCTGTTCTTTTTCTTTTCTTTTGGTTGACAGGTATCTCCTCCCCTTTTGCCACTGCCATCTGTATGCCACTCCTGCAGATGGGTTTTACTCCCGACACCTGCTGCTTCGTGTTAATCAGTGGAGCAGCATTACGATCTTATGGGACGATCGCCAATGGGCCACATGCCCTTACGCAGTACTGGTGGCTCGGAGCAACATTTCGGCCTTTCAGCTGGACTAGTGCCTCCCCATTGGGACGGCCCTGCGGTTCTGTGCGCTTCCATGTTGCCTTTTCGTACGTGAATGTGGCTCTGTGTACCATGATGGAACAGGGCGTCACACAAGTAGTGGCTGGTCATTTCTTGCGGATGCAGCCCACAATGGTGAAATGTGTTTTGGAGTTCATGGCCTGATGGCTGTATGGGCTTGGTGATTTTGATGTGCATTAAATTTCTATTCTGATTTGGCCCGTGTAGCGTTCTTCTTTGCAAGTGATGTGGCATATGCCTATTTGGGGAGCGATGTATTGTGAGGAGATCTGCATTGGGTTCCAGCTTCGGAGTTTAGTTGCGTGGTACTGTACTGGGCGCGTTTGCCTACGAAGCCCGTGAGGTCAGGGATGGGGGCTGCCAATATGACTGTTTGAATGTTGTCATGCTCAGGGGCGGGGGATTGGGTTTTGTGTAACAGATGCCGGTCAGCCAGGTGGACTGGTGGAATTATGTGATTTTCGGAATATTGCTGGTCACAGGTGCCTGTGTTTGCGTGCGTTTCTTGGTGGGGGACTGTGGTCATGTCCATTGGGATGGCTTCTGTATTCGTGCCATCTGTGCCCTGCAGCTCCCATTGGCCCCTCTTGTGTTTCATTTGTTCGTTGGCATGCATGGGTGACTTGTACATTTCAATGGTTGCATTGTGACTTCATTGCACCTACGGGGAGTTGTACTTTGTGGGCAGGGAGCGGTGTACAGGCACTCAGTGGGGCCGTTTATGGTTGATTCGCGATGCCGTACTTCTCACCATGGCGGAATGGTACATTCCGCCATGCTTGATGGTGTTAGGTACATGTCCGCTAGGGTCGGAATTGGCGTACCCTTGCGCCATGGTGGTGTTTACGGTTTGGCATGGCGCGCGCGCGCGTGCTTGGTGCAGTTAGCGTTGGCGTTCACTACGGTGTCGCTAATGGCTTCGTACTTTGCGGTGACGGGTCATAGTCGCACCGAGCGCTATTCGATGGCGGTATTGCATTTCCGCCATCGTTTTCCGATTTCCGCCAGGGTCGTAATGAGGGCCTGTGGCCCTCATTACGACCCTGGCGGAAAGTGACTGACCGGACCGCCACAGCGTAAATAGCGTTTCCGCCATTGCACGAAGGAGCAAAGTGCGGCCCATTCCGACCCATCGGGCACGAGCACCAAGGCATGGCGGAAGTGCAAAGTCCGCGATGGCGGAAATGACCCCAAAACGGCCCACACCGCCGCCGTACGGCGCCCTAGGTGCAATACCGCCACCCATCACAGCGGACACCGCAGTGTGCGCCTACCGGAAAGTACGGTGACCGGAAATATACGGAAACGGAAGTTAAAACATGGGCCCGGAACGGGAAACATCCCGCCGTACACCTATAAAACCACTAAAACCACACAACCACTAAAAACACTACCCTGAGACACACCCCAACCCGTCATCCACCCTAGCGAAACCAAGAAAAATGGGAAAAGTAGCGAAGAAAGCGTGCGACCGCAAGCGGCAGGTCCACTTCTCCCGTGAGGAACTCACCGTGCTAACAGAGACCCTCCAGGAGAATGCTGCCGTCGTCTTCTGCACGCAAATGACCAGGACGGCACTTGCAAACAAGAAGGCCATATGGGCTCTGGTGGCACAGCGGGTAAGTGCGGTGGGGACCGCACCCCGCACCCCACAGCAATGCCGAAAGCGATGGGACGACCTGCGGATACGCGTCCGCAGCATACTCTCTGCCAACCGCAACATTGCCACAGCCACCTGGGGAGGTCCTGAATCACCCATCAAGTTGACCCCCTGGGAAGAAATCTGTGCCTCCACCATCGGAATGGAGAGCATAGAGGGAGTCGGAGGGATGGAGAAAGGAGTGCAGACATCCGAAGATTCAGGTAGGTGGGCCAAATAAAACAATGCCAAATCCACAAAGTCCATCCATGTGAAGTACCATGTGTCCACATGTGTGCAACAGAAACACATGTCCAGGAGAACGTCCACACACATCGGCCTGATAGCGCACGTTAAAACCCACAATAAATACATAAATAATTAAAAACCCCTAAAACACGCACTACACATGCAGCAGGCACACCCTAACTGCAGGCTGCCCAACAACTGCACCCTCACTCCACACACAAATGAAAGCACCTCCAAGGCCCCGACCCAAATCACCCTCAGGTACCACCCCAATGCATGTGATACAATGCCATTCCAATTCCCACAGACCCATCAATAACCCTCGCCCTCCTTTACTCCACCACAGGGTCCGATCCAAACGACGAGCTTCAGGACACCCCTACCAGCACACCTGCAAAGAGGGCCAAGACCAACGGCCAAAGACCCTCCACCTCAGCTGCACGCATCAAGACACGGCAGCAGCACAAATCAGGTGGCAGCACAGAGGAGGGAACATCAACAGGCATCCCAGCAGCCAGCATGCCCACACCACCACCACCACAGGTCCCCCCAACGGATGCCACAGAAGGCACTGCCTCTGGTGGCAGCAGCACCATAGGTGACACCCCATTGATGGCAGCATGCTCCGACACAGAAGACGGGGATGTCGAAGTCAGATCCATCCATGACCTGTCCCAATCCCCCTGTCTGTCCCATCCCGTACAACATGAGGATACCACGCAGGGGCACCCACAAGACGACGACTGGCCATCCCCCACAAGCCCTGTGGCAAGGCAACATGAGGACAACAGCCCCTCTGTGACACCCCCGCAAATGGCCATGGCCCAGCAGAGGCAACAGTCCCTCGACCAGTTAATCGTGCAAAAGCAGCAACTGGCCACGCTCCTCAAGGACCATGCCGATGAATGTGGGGGCACTAAGGCAGACATAGAAACATCAACTGAGACACTTAGGGCAGAAATGGAGAGAGGTACAGAGACACTAAGGGCACAAATGGAGAGTAGCACCGAGAGCCTGGGAGTCCAAATGGAGAGAAGCACCGAGAGCCTGAGGCGGGAACTGCATGCGACGTCCAAGGACGTATGTGCCGAACTTGCCGCAGTGCGCCGTGTGCTCACTGAGCTCTCGCAAACCCTTAGGGACATGCATGGACGTGAGCAGGCAGAGACATCATCCGTTGCAAGTTCCGTCCAGGGCAGCCCCCAACGTAGATCTGGGAGGAACCTGCGCTCCACAGGCAGGGGTGCCCCTGATACCCGCAGAGGGGGCTTGCAATAGCGACTGCCCACTGACAATGAGCATCTTTGGACACTGGTGTTCGGGGGGGAGGTAGGAGGGTGGAGGGGGTGTGTTGGGCTCACTTGGGTGGCGGGTCGATAGGGTGTACAACATGATATCACATATGCCATAAACAGTGCACGATCAACCAATGAGATGTGTGGACATTGATCTTTGTGTACTAGGCCATCATAGGCGTACAGTCCATATTGTGCATGTCCCAGACACACACAGTGCCACGAGTCCCGTGTCCATGTATCAGCCACCAGGCGTGAGTGCTAGAAGCATACATCAATGAGATGCTGACGAATGTCACGGCCCTCCGGTGCCTCGCAGACTCCTTGAGGTGCTGCCACATCCCCACCCTCATCATGACCATCATCAGGTGCTTGCAGTTCTGCGTCAGGGGGCATGGGCACATTTCTACGTACGCACATGTTGTGGAGCATGACACATGCCATCACCATCTTTGCAACCTTCTCATGGCGGTACAGGAGTGCCCCGCCAGACCTGCTGAGGCAGCGGAAACGACCCTTCAGTAGGCCGAATGCCTGTTCAATGACTACACGGGTACGTGAGTGGGCATGGTTGTAGTCCTCCTCATGCTGGTCCCGTGGGTTCCGGACTGGTGTGAGGAGCCATCTCTTCAGTGGATATCCAGCATCACCTGTATGTGGACGATAAACGTATGATGTGGAATGCCATTGCTACGTACGCACACCCCCCCCCCTTCCTGCCAGGTCATTGCCGAATCACATACCCCACATTATCATGCATGTAATGAGACTCACCGAGTAGCCAGGATCTGTTCCCTGCGTGTCGCTCCATGTAGCGTGGTATTGTAGAGTTCCTCAAGACCATAGAATCATGGGTTGATCCAGGGAATCTGGCACAACAATGTGTAATGATCCTGTTGGAGTCACACACCATTTGTACATTCAGAGAATGAAATTGTTTTCGGTTGCGGTACTGGGCCTCCATGGCATGTGGGACGACCAATTCCACATGGGTGCAGTCGATGGCACCAATGCAACCCGGTATGCCGGCAAGTGCATGGAATCCCACTTTTGTGTTGGTAATTTCCTGCTCCGAGCGTGGTAGGGAGATGTAGTCGTCTGCGTGCTGCAGGAGGGCATCGAGCACTTGCAATAGTGTCCGTGAGAACAGTGGCTGAGAAATGCCATGCAACTGTCCGACTGTGTGCTGGTAGGTGCCTGTGGCCAGGAAGTGGAGTACAGACACCACCTTCAGTAGGGGTGGGATGGCGGTTGGGCTATCTATCATGCTGACAAGGTCAGCCTGTGTCATGTCCACAATGGCGGCTATGGTGTCCCGGTCCAGACGGTAGAGGGTGTGGATCTGCTCATCAGTGAGGTTGAACGGATGTGCTCGGAGGCGTGGGATTGCGGGCTGCCTGCGTGGTGGTAGTGGCTGTGCTGGCGGCCCTTGCTGGCCCTGCCTTGCCCTCCTCCTCCTCCTGCGTCTCCTCCGTGCGGCCGGTTGTAGTTGGTGTTCGTCTTCTTCTTGGAGTTGGAGTACTTGCAGTGCTATCATGTCCCCCAGGGCCAACATCGCGAGTCCTGCCGGTAGCATTTCGGTGTGGTTGTGGGAGGAGACTGGCTGTGCAATTTATGTGTTTTCAGGCTGTATGGCCTCCACCTGTGGTGATTCATTCCACCTGTGCAAACTGCTCTCCCCTTTGGCCGAGCACGTCCCGCGCACAACGCTGCAATTCGGGGAATGGCATCTTGCTATTGCAATCATGTATTTGTACCCGATGGCCGTGTAACATTGGTTGATATGTTCATTCTGCTGTGGTCCCATTGTTTCACATACTATCTGTGCAGTCGCGAACAGACTTGTGAAGGGTCAGTGGAACGTAGTACTCGAGTAACGGTGGGCCCTCATGCATCACTGTACCGAGTTGCAACGACGGGCGGGGCGTCCCATTTGTGGGTGAAGGCAGTTGCCATTTTCACACACAGCCGCACTCGATGGATTAATTAGTGATTTCAAACGGCCACAGATGCCTCTTCGACGTGATGTTGCAAATGAGGAATTCGAAGGGCGGCGCTTTCGGTTTTCAGCTAGCGGCGAGGAAATGCCCACAGGTCTGACTGCAAATATAACGTACTATTGTTCAATGTCCTTGGGACAGGGGCCATGGCGAGGATGCAATGATTGATATGAATGGTTTGGGATGCGCAATGGCGACGTGGGCGATGAGGCCGGACGTTCCCAAATACATGTTACTTCACTACACTGGAATTACGGGCTGGGGCACTGTGGATTTTGCAGGCTGCATAACGCACAGACTCAATGGATATTTCTAATGTTATGTGAGTAAATATTCAGGCGTTTTAATCCCGGGATGAGGGAATGATGAATGGATGCATGGGCAGGTGATTTGATACAGGGTTTGCCATGTACAGGGCTTCTTGGGATCTATCCGCCTCCCCTACGCTATGTGATGCAGGGCTGCCATAGTGGGACCATCGTCTATCTGGCCTTGTTGAGCCCTCCCTGTCTCGACGCGCCCTCAGACACTTGTGTCCATGCACGTTACCAATCCCATCTGATGGATTCTGTTTTGACAGACGCATGCACAGGTACACTTGTTTGTGATGGTGTTTACACCTCGATATAGATAGTTATGAGTCGCAAGTGGTTTTTGGGTGGTGATGGACCTTTGGAGTGGGCTAGCATGCATATGGCTGTGGATTTAGTGTGATCATTGAAGTGAGTTGTTGGAATGTAGTTCTGATGGCCATTCTGTTCTTTTTCTTTTCTTTTGGTTGACAGGTATCTCCTCCCCTTTTGCCACTGCCATCTGTATGCCACTCCTGCAGATGGGTTTTACTCCCGACACCTGCTGCTTCGTGTTAATCAGTGGAGCAGCATTACGATCTTATGGGACGATCGCCAATGGGCCACATGCCCTTACGCAGTACTGGTGGCTCGGAGCAACATTTCGGCCTTTCAGCTGGACTAGTGCCTCCCCATTGGGACGGCCCTGCGGTTCTGTGCGCTTCCATGTTGCCTTTTCGTACGTGAATGTGGCTCTGTGTACCATGATGGAACAGGGCGTCACACAAGTAGTGGCTGGTCATTTCTTGCGGATGCAGCCCACAATGGTGAAATGTGTTTTGGAGTTCATGGCCTGATGGCTGTATAGGCTTGGTGATTTTGATGTGCATTAAATTTCTATTCTGATTTGGCCCGTGTAGCATTCTTCTTTGCAAGTGATGTGGCATATGCCTATTTGGGGAGCGATGTATTGTGAGGAGATCTGCATTGGGTTCCAGCTTCGGAGTTTAGTTGCGTGGTACTGTACTGGGCGCGTTTGCCTACGAAGCCCGTGAGGTCAGGGATGGGGGCTGCCAATATGACTGTTTGAATGTTGTCATGCTCAGGGGCGGGGGATTGGGTTTTGTGTAACAGATGCCGGTCAGCCAGGTGGACTGGTGGAATGATGTGATTTTCGGAATATTGCTGGTCACAGGTGCCTGTGATTGCGTGCGTTTCTTGGTGGGGGACTGTGGTCATGTCCATTGGGATGGCTTCTGTATTCGTGCCATCTGTGCCCTGCAGCTCCCATTGGCCCCTCTTGTGTTTCATTTGTTCGTTGGCATGCATGGGTGACTTGTACATTTCAATGATTGCATTGTGACTTCATTGCACCTACGGGGAGTTGTACTTTGTGGGCAGGGAGCGGTGTACAGGCACTCAGTGGGGCCGTTTACGGTTGATTCGCGATGCCGTACTTCTCACCATGGCGGAATGGTACATTCCGCCATGCTTGATGGCGTTAGGTACATGTCCGCTAGGGTCGGAATTGGCGTACCCTTGCGCCATGGTGGTGTTTACGGTTTGGCATGGCGCGCGCGCGCGTGCTTGGTGCAGTTAGCGTTGGCGTTCACTACGGTGTCGCTAATGGCTTCGTACTTTGCGGTGACGGGTCATAGTCGCACCGAGCGCTATTCGATGGCGGTATTGCATTTCCGCCATCGTTTTCCGATTTCCGCCAGGGTCGTAATGAGGGCCTGTGTAATTTACCAGCGTTATACACCTGTAAATGAATCCAAAATGAAAGTATATTCGGATACATGGTGTCCTTTGCTTGGATTCGTTTTTTAACGTGGAAAAAAAACAGCTTGCAGCAAAGGTAAAATGAGGAAAGGTGGATGGACATAACAAGTGTTGTGCCTTCAGTCCTAACGAGAGATAAAGAGGCTTTTGCTTACCTTGAATTATGTAGTCGCTGCTTTGATTTCAATCATGTCACTTCCAACTTGGTAGATGGGCCACAGAAAATACTCAGGGCCCGATTCACAACCTGGTCTTAAGTACCGAAAAGGTTGTTTAAAAGGGTTAACAACCTTTTCCGTACTTAAGACCTATTCTGAAGGTGGCGCATTCTTCCGAAGTCGGTAGGAATGCGCCACTTTCGGAAAACATGTGGTGGTTGCTAGGATGAGCTGGAAAACAACCTAGTAACTGCAACATTCCTTACCTGGCTTTTTAGAAGGGTATTCTTGTGGCACTCCTCCAGTTTTATATGTGCGCTAAAGTTGCATACATATACAGTACCATTTTGGTGCCTTTATACTGGAGCAGTGCCACAAGAAGCCTTGTTTGGTGTATATGAAAGTGTTCATATACACCCATGTATATGATCATTTTCATATAGACCAAAGCAAGCAGCTTCAAGGTTGCATTCTGCAACGTTGAAGCTGCTTACTTTGGTGTACATGAAAGTGTTCATATACAACACACGGGTGTATATGAACACTTTCATTTACACCAAAGCAAGCAGCTTCAACGTTGTAGTCTGCAACATTGAAGCTGCTTACTTTGGTGTAAATGAATGAACACTTTCATTTACACCAAAGTGTTCATATACACGGGTGTATGTGAACGCATTCATTTACACCAAAGCAAGCAGCTTCAAAGTTGTAGTCTGCAACGTTGCTGCTGCTTACTTTGGTGTAAATGAATGAACACTTTACTATACACCAAAGTAAGCAGATTCCACGTTGCCACTGCTTACTTTGGTGTATAGGAAAGTGTTCATATACACCTGAGGTCTCACCAGCATTTTTGTAAAATAACGAATGTCGTTATTTTACAAAAATGCTGCTGAGATTTCAGGATTGCGCCCGTTATAACTAAAACAGGTGCAATGCTGAAGGTACACTGTTGTGCACTACGAGGACACCAAGGCCAACTTGAGAATACTGGTGGAGCCTGGGCGTCCTCATTTGGCACAGTGAATCGTGATCTTTAGCATGTTCACTGCGGCAAGTTATGAATCAAGCCCTCAGTCTTTTCACGAGCAAACAACAAGCCTGTATTTCATAATTAATTGAGCACATGCAGAGATCTATCTGTGCACAGGCACATCCCCATACTGTTGCAATGCATGGTCAGTACCAAGGAGATAGTGTTGAGCTCAGAATCCTACAAATAGTGCAGGGACATTAGTCAATGCTACCCACCCCACCTCTGATTGTGTCCCTATAACAGAGTGCACTGTAAAATGAATGATAACAAGTGTTCCAAAGAACAGCTAATTTTACTGCTTTAATTCAAAAGTAAATGGTACACTCTAGGTGTGCCAATAATGGCTTGGGTTAGAGGCAGGAGTCTGAAGGAGATTTCAAATCAAAGACAGGGACTCTGTCCAACAAAAGCTGGGCTAATCTACTCGTACAGGAGGATGGAGCTTAGGGCCGATCACATAGGCCTGAGCACTTTCATGTTCAGATCGGGCCAATCTAATTGGGCGTGGCACTTCCTCATCATTTTTTTTTTGACATGGGGTATTGTCTTTCCCAACAGCTCCAAACAGATCCATACTTCAATTTCATTTTGACTGCCCTCACTCCTTTCAATAGACCAAAGTCATATGGACTGCTGGTCCACAAAATGCTTGGTACGTATTCCAAATGTTCTTGGGGAATGGTAGGTTCCCTTTTCACTAGTGACATTATTCAACTGATATGTGAGAGTTATATTAAATATCTCTTTGTCATCGGAATAGTCATCTGTAAACAAGTCTTCTTCTGTTAAGTCAGTTTATCTGTGCTCTTCATCAAGAGCTATTACTGTTTTCCAGTTTGCCTTTCTTCATCAACTCTGTGCAGAATTACTCTGTCTTCCCTCACTATTGCTGCTTCTAATTCATTGTAATTATCTGCCGTTAATCCACATCCATGGGTACTTCTGGCTGAAACAAGAATTCTGTAGGTAATCTCAATAATCTGTTCTGTATTCTTGGATGCCAAGCTAAAAATATTTGTACCCTGTAAAGGAATGCTTCTGGGTTTAATGGCATGCCTCATTGCGCTTCCTAGCCATAGAATGCTGTTATGAATTCTTATGCATTCACATAATGGATTCCTGTGGTAGAATATATTATCCCCTAAATAAATGATATGATATGGCATTTATAATGCACCTATACACACATGTTTCAAGGCGAGACAAGGCAAGGGAGGGGAAACAAAGGGAAGACAGAGACAACAATCTTACTAGGCCAGGTGGCATTGAGATCATGCAAGTGCGGTAGTGGGGAGAGGAAAAGTGCAAGGGGAAAAGCGAGGGGACAGTGCAGTACATGGGTGCAAGGGGAAAGGGAAGGGAGCAAGTTTAATTTGCTCATTAAGTTCTCCTCAATATGTTAATTGGTGTCTTGTGGAAATATAATAATGGCATGGACATCTTGTGTTCTCCAATAGTAATAGGCAAAGCATCGGTGAAAGGAATTATAGTTGTCACCCCAGAAAGTCCTTATG
Organism: Ambystoma mexicanum; assembly: GCF_040938575.1. Classification (NCBI taxonomy): domain Eukaryota; kingdom Metazoa; phylum Chordata; class Amphibia; order Caudata; family Ambystomatidae; genus Ambystoma; species Ambystoma mexicanum. The sequence goes on from NC_090939.1 coordinate 398,631,533, forward strand.
CATTCATGGCAATGGCCCTCATTACGACCCTGGCGGAAAGGGGAAAACGATGGCGGAAATGCAATACTGCCATCGAATAGCGCTCGGTGCGACTATGACCCGTCACCGCAAAGTACGAAGCCATTAGCGACACCGTAGTGAACGCCAACGCTAACTGCACTAAGCACGCGCGCGCGCGCCATGCCAAACCGCAAACACCACCATGGTGCAACGGTACGCCAATTCCGACCCTAGCGGACATGTACCTAACGCCATCAGGCATGGCGGAATGGACCATTCCGCCATGGCGAGAAGTACGGCATCGCGAATCAACCGTAAACGGCCCCACTGAGTGCCTGTACACCGCTCCCTGCCCACAAAGTACAACTCCCTGTAGGTGCAATGAAGTCACAATGCAACCATTGAAATGTACAAAGCACCCATGCATGCCAACGAACAAAAGCAACACAAGAGGGGCCAATGGGAGCTGCAGGGCACAGATGGCACGAATACAGAAGCCATCCCAATGGACATGACCACAGTCCCCCACCAAGAAACGCACGCAAACACAGGCACCTGTGCCCAGCAACATTCCGAAAATCACATCATTCCACCAGTCCACCTGGCTGACCGCCATCTGTTACACAAAACCCAATCCCCCGCCCCTGAGCATGACAACATCCAAACTGTCATATAGGCAGCCCCCATCCCTGACCTCACGGGCTCAGTAGGCAAACGCGCCCAGCACAGTACCACGCAACTAAACCCCGAAGCAGGAACCCAATGCAGATCTCCTCACAATACATCGCCCCACAAATAGGCACATGCCACATCACTTGCAAAGAAAAACGCTACACGGGCCAAATCAGAATAGAAATTTAATGCACAACAAAATCACCAAGCCCTTACAGCCATCAGGCCATGAACTCCAAAACACATTTCACCATTGTGGGCTGCATCCGCAAGAAAAGACCAGCCACTACTTGTGTGACGCCCTGTCCCATCATGGTACACAGAGCCACAATCACGTACGAAAAGGCAACAAGGAAGCGCACACAACCGCAGGGCCGTCCCAATGGGGAGGCACTAGTCCAGCTGAAAGGCCGAAATGTTGCTCCGAGCCACCAGTACTGCGTAAGGGCATGTGGGCCACTGGCGATCGTCCCATAAGATCGTAATGCTGCTCCACCGATTAACACGAAGCAGCAGGTGTCGGGAGTAAAATCCATCTGCAGGAGTGGCATACAGATGGCAGTGGCAAAAGGGGAGGAGATACCTGTCAACCAAAAGAAAAGAACAAGAACAGAATGGCCATCAGAACAACATTCGAACAACTCACTTCAATGAGCACACGAAATCCACAGCCATATGCATGCTAGCCCACTCCAAAGGATCATCACCACCCCAAAGCCACTTGCGACTCATAACCATCTATACCTAGGTGTAAACACCATCACGAACGAGTGTACCTGTGCATGCGTCTGCCAAAACAGAATCCATCAGATGGGAATGTTAACGTGCATGGACACAAGTGTCTGAGGGCGCGTCGAGACAGGGAGGGCTCAACAAGGCCAGATAGACGATGGTCCCACTATGGCAGCCCTGCATCACATAGCGTAGGGGAGGCGGATAGATCCCAAGAAGCCCTGTACATGGCAAACTCTGCATCAAATCACCTGCCCATGCATCCATTCATCATTCCCTCATCCCGGGATCAAAACGCCTGAATAATTACTCACATGACATTAGAAACGTCCATTGAGTCTGTGCGTAATGCAGCCTGCTAAATCCACAGTGCCCCAGCCCGTAAATCCAGTGTTGTGAAGTAACATGTATTTGGGAATGGCCGGCCTCATCGCCCATGTAGCTATTGCGCATCCCAAACTATTCATATCAATCATTGCTCCCTCGCCATGGGCCCTGTCTCAAGGACATAGAACAATAGAACGTTATATTTGCAGTCAGACCTGTGGGCATCTCCTCGCCGCTAGCTGGAAACCGAAAGCGCCGCCCTTCGAATTCCTCATTTGCAACATCACGTCGAAAAGGCATCTGTGGCCGTTTGAAATCACTAATTATTCCATCGAGTGCGGCTGTGTGTGAAAATGGCAACTGCCTTCACCCACAAATGGGACGCCCCGCCCGTCGTTGCAACTCGGTACAGTGATGCATGAGGGCCCACCGTTACTCGAGTACTACGTTCCACTGACCCTTCACAAGTCCGTTCGCGACTGCACAGATAGTATGGGAAACAATGGGACCACAGCAGAATGAACATATCAACCAATCTTACACGCCCATCGGGTACAAATACATGATTGCAATAGCAAGATACCATTACCCGATTTGCAGCGTTGTGCGCGGGACATGCTCGGCCAAAGGGGAGAGCAGTTTGCACAGGTGGAATCAATCACCACAGGTGGAGGCCATACAGCCTGAAAACACATAAATTGCACAGCCAGTCTCCTCCCACAACCACAGCGAAATGCTACCGGCAGGACTCGCGATGTTGGCCCTGGGGGACCTGATAGCACTGCAAGTGCTCCGACTCCAAGAAGAAGACGAACAACAACTACAACCAGCCGCACGGAGGAGACGCAGGAGGAGGAGGAGGCCAAGGCAGGGCCAGCAAGGCCCAGCAGCACAGCCACTACCACCACGCAGGCAGCCCGCAATCCCACGCCCACGAGCACATCCGTTCAACCTCACTGATGAGCAGATCCACACCCTCTACCGTCTGGACCGGGACACCATAGCCGCCATTGTGGACATGACACAGGCTGACCTAGTCAGCATGATAGATAGCCCAACCGCCATCCCACCCCTACTGAAGGTGGTGTCTGTACTCCACTTCCTGGCCACAGGCACCTACCAGCACACAGTCGGACAGTTGCATGGCATTTCTCAGCCACTGTTCTCACGGACACTATTCCAAGTGCTCGATGCCCTCCTGCAGCACGCAGACGACTACATCTCCCTACCACGCTCGGAGCAGGAAATAACCAACACAAAAGTGGGATTCCATGCACTTGCCGGCATACCGGGTTGCATTGGTGCCATCGACTGCACCCATGTTGAATTGGTCGTGCCACATGCCATGGAGGCCCAGTACCGCAACCGAAAACAATTTCATTCCCTGAATGTACAAATGGTGTGTGACTCCAACAGGATCTTTACGCATTGTTGTGCCCGATTCCCTGGATCAACCCATGATTCCATGGTCTTGAGGAACTCTACCATACCACGCTACATGGAGCGACACGCAGGGAACAGATCCTGGCTACTCGGTGAGTCTCATTGCATGCATGATGATGTGGGGTATGTGATTTGGCAATGTACTGGCAGGAAGGGGGGGGGTGTGCGTACGTATCAATGGCATTCCACATCCTACGTTTCTCGTCCACATACAGGTGATGCTGGATATCCACTGAAGAGATGGCTCCTCACACCAGTCCGGAACCCACGGGACCAGCATGAGGAGGACTACAACCATGCCCACTCACGTACCCGTGTAGTCATTGAGCAGGCATTCGGCCTACTGAAGGGCCGTTTCCGCTGCCTCAGCAGGTCTGGCGGGGCACTCCTGTACCGCCATGAGAAGGTTGCAAAGATGGTGATGGCATGTGTCATGCTCCACAACATGTGCGTACGTAGAAATGTGCCCATGCCCCCTGACGCAGAACTGCAAGCACCGGATGATGGTCATGATGAGGGTGGGGATGTGGCAGTACCTCAAGGAGTCTGCGAGGCACCGGAGGCCCGTGACATTCGTCAGCATCTCATTGATGTATGCTTCTAGCACTCATGCATGGTGGCTGATACATGGACACGGGACACGTGGCACTGTGTGTGTCTGGAACATGCACAAAATGGACTGTACGCCTATGATGGCCTAGTACACAAAGATCAATGTCCACACATCTCATTGGTTGATCGTGCACTGTTTATGGCATATGTGATATTATGTTGAACACCCTATCGACCCGCCACCCAAGTGAGCCCAACACACCCCCTCCACCCTCCTACCTCCCCCCCCGAACACCAGTGTCCAAAGATGCTCATTGTCAGTGGGCTGTCGCTATTGCATGCCCCCTCTGCGGGTATCAGGGGCACCCCTGCCTGTGGAGCGCCGGGTCCTCCCAGATCTACGTTGGGGGCTGCCCTGGACGGAACTTGCAACGGATGATGTGTCTGCCTGCTCACATCCATGCATGTCCCTAAGGGTTTGCGAGAGCTCAGTGAGCACACGGCGCACTGCGGCAAGTTCGGCACATACGTCTTTGGACGTCGCATGCAGTTCCCCCCTCAGGCTCTCGGTGCTTCTCTCAATTTGTGACCTTAGCGTCTCTGTGCCTCTCTCCATTTCTGCCCTAAGTGTCTCAGTTGATGTTTCTATGTCTGCCTTGGTGCCCCCACATTCATCGGCATGGTCCTTGAGGAGTGTGGCCAGTTGCTGCTGTTGTTCGATCAACTGGTCGAGGGACTGTTGCCTCTGCTGGGCCATGGCCATTTGCGGGGGTGTCGCAGAGGGGCTGTTGACCTCATGTTGCCTTCCCACAGGGCTTGGGGGGGATGGCCAGTCGTCGTCTTGTGGGTGCCCCTGCGTGGTATCCTCATGTTGTACGGGATGGGACAGACAGGGGGATTGGGACAGGTCATGGATGGATCTGACTTCGGCATCCCCGTTTTCTGTGTCCGAGCATGCTGCCATCAATGGGGTGTCACCTATGGTGCTGCTGCCACCAGAGGCAGTGCCTTCTGTGGCATCCATTGGGGGGACCTGTGGTGGTGGTGTTGTGGGCATGCTGGCTGCTGGGGTGCCTGTTGATGTTCCCTCCTGTGTGCTGCCACCTGATTTGTGCTGCTGCCGTGTCTTGATGCGTGCAGCTGAGGTGGAGGGTCTCTGGCCGTTGGTCTTGGCCCTCTTTGCAGGTGTGCTGGTAGGGGTGTCCTGTTGCTCGTCGTTTGGATCGGACCCTGTGGTGGAGTAAAGGAGAGCGAGGGTTATTGATGGGTCTGTGGGAATTGGAATGGCATTGTATCACATGCTTTGGGGTGGTACCTGAGGGTGTTTTGGGTCGGGGCCTTGGAGGTGCTTTGATTTGTGTGTGGAGTGAGGGTGCAGTTGTTTGGCAGCCTGCAGTTAGGGTGTGCCTGCTGCACGTGTAGTGCGTGTTTTAGGGGTTTTTAATTATTTATGTATTTATTGTGGTTTTTAACGTGCGCTATCAGGCCGATGTGTGTGGACGTTCTCCTGGACATGTGTTTCTGTTGCACTATGTGGACGCATGGTACTTCACATGGATGGACTGTGTGGATTGTTTTATCTGGCCCACCTACCTGAATCTTCGGATGTCTGCACTCCTTTCTCCATCCCTCCGACTCCCTCAATGCTCTCCATTCCGATGGTGGAGGCACAGATTTCTTCCCAGGGGGTCAACTTGATGGGTGATTCAGGACCTCCCCCGGTGGCTGTGGCAATGTTGCGGTTGGCAGAGAGTATGCTGCGGACGCGTATCCGCAGGTCGTCCCATCGCTTGCGGCATTGCTGTGGGGTGCGGGGTGCGGTCCCCACCGCACTTACCCGCTGTGCCACCAGAGCCCATATGGCCTTCTTGTTTGCAAGTGCCGTCCTGGTCATTTGCGTGGAGAAGACCACGGCAGCATTCTCCTGGAGGGTCTCTGTTAGCACGGTGAGTTCCTCACGGGAGAAGTGGACCTGCCGCTTGCGGTCGCACGCTTTCTTCGCTACTTTTCCCATTTTTCTTGGTTTCGCTAGGGTGGTTGACGGGGTGGGGTGTGTCTCAGGGTAGTGTTTTTAGTGGTTGTGTGGTTTTAGTGTATTTATAGGTGTACGCCGGGATGTTTCCCGTTCCGGGCCCGTGTTTTGACTTCCGTTTCCGTATATTTCCGGCCACCGTACTTTCCGGTAGGCGCACACTGCGGTGACCGCTAAGAGGGGTGGCGGTATTGCACCTGGGGCGCCGTACGGCGGCGGTGTGGGCCGTTTTGGGGTCATTTCCGCCATCGCGGACTTTGCACTTCCGCCATGCCGTGGTGCTCGTGCCCGATGGGTCGGAATGGGCCGCACTTTGCTCCTTCGTGCAATGGCGGAAACGCTATTTACGCTGTGGCGCTCCGGTCAGTCGATTTCCGCAAGGGTCGTAATGAGGGCCAATGCCTGACATTGGGAACTTCGCTTCATTAACACAGGATCGAGTCACCCCATGTCTACTAAGAAGGAGAATGTTTTGTCACCTATTGTCTCCCATATCCTCAGTTCCTCTTGGTGTGATTGATGGGATGGAAAACATCAAGTCTTTCGGTGGGCTGTCCTAAAGCAAGGTAACTGGGTACAAACTAGTTTCCTTCTCGAAGAGGTGTGGTCCGCACCTCTTCTCACATGTGAACATGCAGCTACACAAAAGCAACCACCTTTAAAAAAAGCATAAAACAAACTGAGTGAAGCGTAAGTGGAGTCCAGGATCTAGTACCCATCTTTTTCCTTGTGGATACATGTCCAGTCCTGTGCCAGTGAAAGGATTCCCTCCCACTACTGTCACACCCACTATTCTAGGTGTGAGGCCTGCAGCAATATATTTGCATTCAATGGTGTCACTGCATTCTATTTATTTTATTTATATGTTTTTATTTATTTATTTGTAAAACACATGTCACAGACCCAGAGTCATAATCACACTGACAAAGACAGACCAAGGAAATCACATATAACAAATAAGGCTTAGGGCATACGAGTACCACAAAGGTTGGGACAAGCTAGCGTATATTGGCCACACTCATAAAGATGCCCGAAACCTGTGCTATCTGAGAAATCAGCAGAACATCCATGTTTTCAGGTTCCGTTAAAACTTTGAGAAAGACTGGCATAATCTCAGGTCGGGAGGCATCACATTCGAGCTTGAACCAGGATTACCGACCTAGCCGTTTAAGACGCGGTAGCAATATTTTGAGATGGATGGCGATGCAGAAGCTACTCAAACATCAATAATCAGACTAACTCAGAAAGTTGGCAAAGGTTTGACTATTTTAATGTCAATTATCTAAAACAGGGAGTACAACAGACATCAAGGGATGTCTCACAGCATAATCTCGAATCATTTCATAAAAAAACATGAGTTACATAGCAAAAATGTATCATTACTGATGTCAACCTTTGTAATTGCTGATGTCATCCTACGTGGCAAACTACAAAAACCTATTGGCAAAAGTGATGGGGTCGAAAGGAACATCTAGGTATACGTTCCATACTAGTCTAAGAGTATGATAGGGTCTTTAAAATCAGGTAGGGCAACTAAGCCCACCCTTCAACCAGGTCACTATGAACGTCACTAAATACACAACGTCCCATTGGTTACACAAACTATAGGGACTTTAACCACGCGACCCTCTATAATTGGTTGGCACCCTTACATCCATTAGTACTTTTACACCCATGCCAGAAGCACGTAGGCTGGTCTCCAGGTGCTGGCGGGTTGATCTTCACCATTGCTTCCCACCAATTAGCATGTCATCTATCATCACCTCAGTGGTCTGCACGTCAATTAAGGCTTTTCATTCTGCCTTGGAAATGTTCCTTGCTCTGGAGAATACAAGGGAGTAGAGGCATGCTCTGTCTCCTTGGGTAGGTGTGGTTCATCATGATTGTCCATTTTCACCCCTCCATGTGACTGAAGACCATGAATTTGAGCTGTTGGTGTATTTAAGATACGATTAATTAATAGACCTCTGACGTCTTCCTTGTTTTCTTGCATGTCTTCTGAATAGGAGTTTTTCTTTCACACGTTTGTAGCTAATGTCTGATCATTCAAGTTCAAAGCATCGTTGGCTTCTTGGGGCTGGTCCAGCCTCTCCCTTCTGATATTCATTCCGGTAATTTAATTGCTTTTTAACTGTGACACACTGCAAAAGGCATTTCTTTTTCTGGTCCAGTTATGCTATAATTTGTAGTGGAATCGTCCATACTTCACTCACTCCTATATATATATATATATATATATACTTTGGCGCGTGCCGCAATCTATTCACTACATAGCAAGCCTCAAGAATATTTTGTCTGCTTGCGTTTCTTTGCATTTGTACATGTGTAAAATAACTTGATATCTTCATCATGTCTGTAACATAAACATCTTCATCTCGATCCCAAAATGTTACTTATCTTTAATAATTCCTTGATGCTTATAGAATATCTAAGTTCTCTTGTCTCTGCATTTCTTTTGAGTGCATCAGCCTTGCTTCGTGTGATGTCACCAATGAGCTTGTTTGCAAATATTTCACACTTCTTCTGGTATTTCATTCAAATGACCATCTTACTGTCGTGTATGCAGGAATGGTTTTCTCAATGGTAACCTTGCTTCCAGAATTCTCCCTGGTAGTGGTATTTTTACTGGTACTGCACATACTTCACACTCTGGTTCCCAACATATAGGCAACATGGGCGAGATGCTTGAGGTGGGGGTACTTGGCTCCTTCTCTACAAGCTCTTCAGGGCAGCATAGCGAAATGATCCCTGATTCACACCATCAAGTTTAGACCACATGGCACTTAAAAGCCCCACATTATTTGACCTCAGTGTCCTTCGAACCTGTAGCTGAGCGAGGCGGTTGGTGAGGTAAGCTAGGCTTATTTCATATAAGCACTTGTGCGTGATACAGAGAAGGCTGAATGTCACTCTACTGGCTATAGGAAGCCAGTGTAATGCCCTGCTAGCTTCTGTGATGTGCTAATTCCTCCTTAGGCCCTTAACCACTCTGCATTATTTTGAATTACCTTAAGGCACACGAATTGTCCTTTCCCTGCATCCTGCAGCAAGCTGGCCCTGTAATCCAATTTGGCACCAATATTTGCCCTTGCAAGGGAGGCACAATTTCCCTGTGTCAGAAAAGGCCTAAGCTGTGTAAGGAGTTTGAGATAATAGGAGGTGGATGAGATCAGGTAACTCACATGAGACTTCATGTTGAGTTCCTGGTCAATCACCATCCCTAAGGTCTCCAGTTTCGAGAGGGTGGTGATAGCACATCCTGCTATGAGCAATTCTTTATAGTCTGGGAATTGTTCCCTTAGGCGTGAGGCTATACCCACAATTCTGTTGTGCTAGTGCCTGTCTTTGTATTGGTGCTTGCTGTATCTGCATCAGGGTTTGCTGTGTACGCATTGGTGCTTTTTGTGCATGGGGGGTTATCTTATCTGTTGCTGCATTTGCTTTATTATATATACTGTGTGTGATCCTGGGTATAATATTCAGGTGGTTCTGCAGTACATGGAGGGGGTACGCTGCCCCCTTTTTTGATCAGTCTCGGGAGGATAGCTCAGGTGCAAGGTGCTCGCCTTTGAATCAAGACGACACAGAGCAACACAGGTTCGATCCCTTTGTCCGCGCTTAGAAACCTCTGGGTATTAAGCGCGTTATAAATAACCTATCATATCGGCAGCTTGCAATTCTGTTGAATTCCTCCCCTGCTTCTGCATTCACGTGAAATGTGCCCCAACCTCCCACATGTGCAATATTTCTGTGCCTGTCCCCCAAATCTAGGTTGTGCCCCATTATACCATCCTCCTTGTGGAGCTTGAAATCCAAACCCTCTGCCCCTGGGTGCAAAACCTCCTCCTTGTGGGAAATAAATATACTCTCCCCTTCCTGCTAAATTTCCATTTGCTCCTGGCTGTACCTGCTGTGTCCCTTGTACATTAAAACCTTGCCCTCAATTTGTCAATACTGCTCCTTCTGCTGAGAATTTTGACAGTTTTTTTCTGAACTAATCTTGCTTCCTCAATCTTCTTGTTTTCAATGTGCTTTCTGTCTTTCTCTTGCTTTAACCAACAATGGTGAAAAATCATCAGTTGAATCTCCCCCCACGACTTCGTTTTCAGTCCCACAATCATTTTCAATTGTCTTTGCACTTCCTCAGGAAGTCAGTAGCATAACATGTGATAGAATATAGTTATGTTTTTGTCCCCTAATTTCTAACAGGTGGAACTTCATCCGCTCTCATTTTACGATTCATAATGGTGCTCACATCAGACAAGTCTGAGTACTGAACCCTATGTGATCTCAACATATTAGCTCGACATTTATTGAAGATGCTCTGTCATGCTTGTTATTTTCTGCAATCACTCTGGAATACACCACCCACTTCCAAATGTCATCTGACTGCTCTCCTAATATTACAGCAAACAGGCGTTTTATGTCACCTACTGCTAAATTCGTCCCAGCTGTCATTCTCTCCAAGTCATAGATCCATTTTTCCGCCCCCTGATGTCATTGGTGGCATTTTACAAATCAAATTATATTTGACCATTTTTGGGCACGTAATATATTGCAGCAGTCCCCCCCTTTCTCTAATAAGGGAAATTGTGTGGACCCAGCACCATGTCCGAGTGTAGTGTACCCTTCCTTGTTGTCACCATGTCTACTAATTCTCTTCCATCCTGGTAAATACCTTAAGTTGGTTTACATACAGCATTTTTCTTCTAAACAAATTGATCGCCCCTTCTGAAGGCTGGTGTATTCAACACGCTCTGGCCTCCTCACTGGTTCTTCCAAATCTAACCATGTTAGCTCTTGCCCTATCCCCATGCTTGTAGAATGGGCTTGTGTGGCCTCCTCCTCTCTGCTTTCCTTTCTCTCTTCATATTTGAACATAGTGTAGTCACCTTCATCCACATCATCTTTTCTGTCTTCAAAGTCTAGTCTCATCCTGTGCGTTCCACTCATAACTTCCTCCAATACGTTGCTCCCTCCATCTTGCAGAAACCGTCTTCTTCTCCCCATCATGCTGCCACTGTCATCCCGCCTGCTCCTATAGAGGCTACCAACCCTCCTTTGTATGGCCCCTTCCTCTCTGTCATCTGGAGGAGTGTGCTATTTAAGAATCTCATCTACTTCCTCCTGGTGTCTTTCTAAGCTCTTCTTTCTTTTTCTCGTTTCTTGTCTCTGGTCTCTCGCTTTGTCAGCGAGCGTGCATCCCCTAATAATATCATCAGCATCTTTTCTTCATCTTTCCCTACTTCTCTCCATCTCTCGTTGTTTTTCTCTGTCCCTCTCTTCAGCCTTTTGCTTTTATTTTTCCCTCTCTGCATCGCTCCATCTTTCCCTTTCTCTGCCTTCTCCCTGTCTCTTCTCCCTTTCTCTTTCTGTCTCACTTCTTTTCTCTTTCTTGTTCTTCTTCATTCCTTCTTTATCCCTCTCCTCTCTTTTCCGCTCGCTTTATTTTTCCTCCTGCTCCCTTTTCCCTTGTGTTTCTCTAACTTCCCTTTCTCGTCTTTAAAATTGTCCATGCCTTTTCCATTTAATTTGAGCATTATCTGTGCTCCTATCCATTCATTCGTCACAATTGCCATCCCATCCCCTGTCTTCATCTCGCTTTCTATGGAGCTCCTACTCTGCTTCTGTAAGTTTCGCTTGCAAATCGTGGCACTCCTCATATTCCACATTTGTGGACATTGGTCTTTGCCTATTTATTTGTTCACCACTTATAATGTCTTCAATACTTTACGTTTGACTTTACTTTAATGCATTTTTAATGCGCACCATAGGCTTAAGGGTGCAACATCAAACAGATAACAATGCCTCAGCAGACAGAACGCCAATACACAGGCACACAGACAATCCTAAATAAGGAGACAAATAAACCATAACATAAGTGGGTGGCAGATATGTGGGATTAGCGTACCCTGCTGCTGCTTTTAACTCTTGTAACAAATATAATCCCTGTGCTTCTGAAGATGGATCACTGCTCTGGGGAGGAGGAGGAGGAGCTGTGGGTGCTGTGCCCCCTTCGTCATGCTGATTAAGCATCCATTCTTTCACAGGTGGATTCTCTATCTCTTCCCCATATATTTTCCACAGTTCCAGAATGGCAAGTAGATTCTGTAAGTGTTTTTCTTTATACAAAGTATGTGAATATATGCACGTGTTGCAGTACTGCCTTTGAATTAGTGCCTTTCTGTGACCATGGAATAAACATTTTTCCCGCACCTACTAAGTACAGTACTTAAGGGTATTGTCCTTGTACCAGGGTAACGCTTAGCATAGGTGAATGATGTGAGTGTCTCCCATGAGAGCACATCACAGTTCAACTTATCAATACTTACCACATTTTGCTTCAATTCTCACCCTCTTTTTCACCTCCATTTCACACCTTTTCCAAACAATACTTCTCATATTTCAGATTGGCACCGCAAACGCCACTCACGCTCTGAACAGCCCCATCTTGCTGTTCCCTCCTAACATTACGAGTGACACCACAACTGCCACTCGCTCTGAGCATCCCCACTTCACTGCTCCCACACCAGACCTCAATCCTTTGTCCACACTACAACTTTGCATACTCCACAATACTCCACAATATATACCAATATAAACATAAATGTCACTTTCCACAAAACCTAAGCTGTCTTACAACATGGCGCTGATGTCAGATGCCAGCAGTTATTACACATGTAAATGCTCTACGACTATCTTCTAAACACCTGGTAAGGTTATCCTTCTCTTAATATGACCCTGTAACGAGGTCTACCACGTGATCATTCCCGACCCTTATCAGAAGATATTCCTTTGTCCCATCACAATCTACCAATATACAAAACAATCCTCTCCCCATTTTGCTAGGCCTATGTCATACTTACATCTGTTTATCTGCTGAGGGCCTTCAATATTGAGTTTCCCTCAAATGCCAGCTGCCGTCCGCCCTACGGGAACCGGACAGGATTTCGCTCCAAGGCAGCTCCTGTTGAGCTCTCTCTTTTGCACGTACTACTCTCCATAGGTCATCCTCCACAATCCGAGGACTGTAGCAAAACATCACCTCAGCTACCATCTCTTAAGATGGCCTGGAAAGTAGCAAAATTACACAGAGGTTCTGAAGCCAGAAGAACCCCAGACTCAATAACAAAAACAGACAAAGTGAAAGGCAAAACCCAGCCTTATCAACATCAAAATAAAGCAGGGTCAGCATACAAGCATTCAATGTCCTCACTATCAGCGTCCTCATCAAAAACAGAAGTTTTTATACTCCCTATTTGTCATAACTGACATCATACAGAGATTTTTGACACCAACACCGACAGATTATGGGCATTGGTTATGGGGATTGACTACATATACATTCCACAGGAGTTAAACCTCTGATTGGGTAAACAACAATGTGATGGCTCCTCCTGATACCACCTCTAAATTGATGACAGTAAAAAGCCATCATTTCTACAATAGATTATTGGCTGACATAATACGTACAGGGAAGCCTAAGATTGAAGGTTTTGATTGGTGGACTTTCTACTGACCAACCTTGGGCAACTGCCAAGTCATCAAGACATGGGCTAGATAGGGGTAGGTGGGGAGAGGTGCATGGACTACTTTCCCTTCAGTTAAATCAAATTCCAAATTCCATCTCTTATTCCTAGGCCATGAGCTAGGGTGATCTCTTGGTAGTTGGCCTTGTACAGTGTCTCCTGTCTGGGAATATGCATGTGGAGAGAGACAGGTGTCCTCTCTGTGTTCGTTGCTAATGAATACACCGTGTTCTTGAACTCTCCTTTCACAGCTCAGGTACCTACGCTCCTAACTCCCTTGATTAATTCATTGAAAAATATTGTTACATCCACCATAGTTACATTCTGAAAAATCACTCATCCAATACATAGTTCTTAGAGATTTAATAATTTAATATATGTCTTCAGCTGACACGTGTTTCAACCTCTTTGGGTCTTTTTCAGGGCTGGACATAAATGTGACAAAATCCTTGAAATCCTGTCCCAGATGTATACCACCGATTGATAACTGTCTTCTATAAATTTCCTATCTGCAACCTGCATAACTGTATTTATATGGTGGCCCAATTGACTTTATCCTGTACTGCATCTTCTTCTGAAAGTAATATTGCTTATTTTCCTTTTCTCTTTTTCTGCTCAGTTAATCATTACTTAATTCTGCTTTATCTATGTGGTTTAGTGCATAGGGCACTAATGGGCAGGTGCAGCATTCTTCAATTATGAGTCAAGCATTATGAAAATGATTTCACCCTGCATTTATTAGGATTTTAGCTAATATTAATGTGAATGTTATGGTTACTTTTACGACTGTGGTCACTCTTGAGTTATTCTTCATGGAGTCTTTTGGCTTCTGGTTATCTTGCACCTAGCTTACAAAGGCTGGTTGTTATTTTAATTAATCTAAGAAAATATGGCTTGTGTCTTAGGAAACGATATCATGTGTTTACACTACAACATTCAAATCCTCCTTTTTTCATGGTAACCTTGTCTCGGGTTCCTAGCTACTGCATGGGCTCTGCACAGTTCTGTAATTTGTTATTTCAGCATTTTGAATTCTGGTGAAACCTAGTGGCCTTTGATTTACTTGATGGCTCCAATCTTACCCAACCTGGCAGCTTCATCTAGGTCTAACAACCAAGTACCATACCTAGACCTTAACGACCCTCAGGCATTGCTACTGTCCAGTCACCCGCGCACCACTATAGAAAGGAACCTAGGACTCAGATCCAGACTAGCAAAAATCTACGAGCCCCTGGCCCGCTCTTTGCCCTTCACACAAACATCTAGAATGTTACCACTCTGACCTAATCCCCCCTTGCAAAACAGCAACCCATCACAAAAATTTCACCTCACACCCCTCCATAACTCCCTCATCCAGGGCACTCCTGAACATACACAGGACTAGCGCCATACCTCCATGCCAAAAAATTCAGCCACTACTCCCAAAAACCCAGCTTGCCCTAAAATTAAGGGAGCCTTAATCAATGCAAGATCGCTAGTAGCTCATGCTACAGAAATTGCAGATTTAATCCTCACTGAAGACCTCGACTTCTTGGCCATCACCGAGACCTGGTTACACCCAGCAGCGGGCCCCATGCTCATGTTGGCAGTCCCAGATAATTACTCTATCTTAAGACAAGACCGCCCTAACTCCAGAGGAGGTGGTATCGCCATCATCCATAAGTGCAGTCTCGCCATGACACTAGCTACCTCTACTAATGCCCTCTCCTGCAAAACACTAGCAGTTAAACTACCACTTACCAGCACTCAAACTCTTAACATCTACTTGATTTACCGCCCACCAGGCCCCATTGGCACCTTTGACGAAGACCTTAACTCCATTCGATCCTACAACCTTAAAAGTTCCACTCAAGTTCTCACATTAGGGGACTTCAACCTGGGCTATAATGACCCGGATGACCATCTCGCCAGCGCCACAGCCAACACTCTCACTGAACTAGGCTTCGTGCAAAGATGCACGACACCTACGCATGCAAAAGGCAGAACACTTGACTGGGTGGCTGACTACAACTGCCTAGATAATATCATAAATATTTCACCGTTAGCCTGCACTGACCACCACCTGCTATCATTCATGCTTTCCACCGACAGACCTCCACCTACACCCATCACTAAGGCCCCACCCACTCTCACCAGAAACAAGAAGAACCTGACAGTGGAAAGACTCACCCCTAACTTACTTCCCTCACTCAATACACTTCCTGACAACCTGGATCCCGAGTCACTGGTCGAAGAATACAACAAGATTATGGCCACCTCGCTGGACCGCCCCCCTCAAACTAAGATCTAGTAAACCGAAAACACACCTCAACAAATGGTACACACCATTCCTCAAAAATCTGAGACAGCAAAAAAGAAACTGTGAGGCCATTTGGAAAAAATCAGTCCCCAACAAAATCAAACTCTTCAAACTAGCTGCACTCTACAAAAAAGAAATCTACCTGGCCAAACAAGCTTCCTTTGACTCTCGCATATCCCAAGCTAAATCCAACATGAAAGAACTCTTCTCCATCCTTAAAGAAATAGAAACCCCCATAGCACCCCTTGACACGTGCATCAAAGATAAAAACTGGTGCTCAGAAATCCAAAGTGCCTTAGCGAATAAGATTGTGACTCTTCAAAGCAAAATCTCCAGCAAAAGAGCCACCCTGAATTATACCCTCTACGCAAAAATTCCAGATAAGCCCATGCCCACAGACCCCACCCGCTTCAAGTTCTCCAAAGTCAACATACTGGAAGTTGAAAAAATCATCTTGTCCCTGAAACCGTCTAACTGCCAGGGAGATCTGTACCCTGCACAGCTCATTAAAGATGCTGCCCATAATCTCTCCCCTTTCATCACGAAATTAATAAATGCCTCCTTTGCTACTGGATCCATCCTTACTAACCTAAAACAATCCTGGGTACTCCCACTACTGAAAAAACCCACACTTGACCCAGCCATACCTACAAATTACCGTCATATAACGACTGTTCCCTTTTTACTAAAAATTCTGGACAAGGTTGCCTATGTACAAATACAGAAGCACTTGGAAGAACACAACCTCCTTGGATCTAGACAATCTGGATTCCGTCCCCAACATGGGACTGAAACTGCTCTCATCAACCTGAAAGCACAGATCGATCTGCTCAGAGACAATGGACAAGCAGCCCTACTCCTCCTCCTAGACCTATCTGCGGCATTTGATTTGGTTTACCACTCTGTCCTATGCTCACACCTCGACACCTCAGCTCACTTCTCCACTGAAGCCATCACCTGGATCACATCCTTCTTTAACGGCAGGACCATGAGGGTCTTCTCTCCCACAGCGGCAGCTGACCCTATACCCATCACCTGCGGTGTCCCTCAGGGCTCATGTGTCTCCCCCACACTATACAACATATTTACCAAGCCCCTTTTCGATGATTTGGATCATCTTGGTATCACCTACACTAACTATGCAGATGATACTCAGATCCTCCTTCCGCTTTCAGGAGATTATGGAAAGATTTGGCCTTGCTAAATAGGGTGTACATCATCATCCAGGCATGGATGGCCACTCATGGACTATGCCTGAATGATGATAAAACAGAGTTTATCATTTTAGGTACTACTTTCAGTATAAAGAAACTTGGCCCTGCCTATAATTCCTTCATTATTGACAGGAATAACATCAAAGTCGGACAGGAGGTCAAAACATTGGGATTCTACCTAGACTCTACTTTTTCACTCAAAAGACAAGTGAGTTCTCTTGCATCCTCCACGGCCTATACGTGTAAATTAATCCGCGCAGCCAGACCTTTCCTGTCGAACTCTAGCTGCCTGACAGTTGCCAGAGCCCTCATACTGTCTCGTCTCGACTGCTGCAATGCCATGTACTTGGGGTCTACCAAGGCCACCACCAGTAAATTGCAAACTCTCCAGAATAATGCTCTCAGAGCAGCTCTGGGCATTTCCAGAAGAGAGCACATTACAAAACTCAGCCAACAGAACAACTGGCTCTCTACTAGAGATAAAATTCTCTTAAAAACCGCATCACTCACCCACAAATCCCTTAACAATGCTGCCCCAATCTACCTGATTAACAGATTCCACAGACAATCCTCCTTAGACCAGGCAGAACTATATACAAAGACTGCTTATCTGTTCCCCACTACAAACGGGCCACCATAGGGGGTAATAGTTTCCCGGTAAAAGCTGCCACGCTCTGGAACTCGCTGCCCCCAAACCTTAGAGCAGACCTACCCTATCAGAGCCTCCGATCCAAGGTTGTCTCCTGGCTGAAATTGGAGTTTCATTAAGACAATGATATGCCCAGCACTACCTGCACACATTGTAACCACTTGTGCCTTCTTGCTCACTTGTATATTACGGTCCTATAATATGACTGCTGATTTGTATATAACACTATGTACCTTATTATTGCATCATGTATATTCTATGTGTATTGTAACCAAGCTTTGAAATTTCTTGTAAATGCTGCACCATGATACCCGTTCTTGTTGCATTTAGCTTATGTTAGTATTCTTCATATCCTTATGGATTTCATGCTAATATATTTCATGTATAATTGCATATATTACCTAGTGTTTACATTCTTCATGTTGAGTGCACATGTGCTTTGTGTCTAATGCATGCATATGTATTGTTTCATTGTCAATTATTTTATTCCTGCCATCTTTATCTTGGATCATGTCCATCTCTTGTTGTAGCTGCCTGGGATATGGGTAGTACGGTTGCCTTAGTGAGTAACATTTCTCACCAGTGCAGTATTGGACTGGGGGAGGGGCAGTAGCTATGGATGACATAACCATCTGCCTCCCAGCAATACAGTTTATTCCTACCGTATGTCAAAAAAGTACAAAAAATACAACTCTTTTAAAAAGGTAAAAAGAATGCTTATAATCACAATTGTGCACAACACATTAAACCCATCAATTCCTAAAAGTCTCACAAAACATAATTATTTTTATAGTTATCATTTATAATTGTTATTTTCTAATGCGCTTAATACCAGCCAGTGGTTCATAAGCACAGGACTGGGATTCATACCTGTGTTGCACTGCATTGGGCCTCATTACGACCCAGGCGCTAATGGGTTAACGTCGCCGTAAAAGGCTGCGGCGCCATTAACCTATTAGCGCCTAATTACGAGGTCCCTTTGCGGGACCCGACCTTAACAGCTGGTGTACACCAGCCGTTAAAGTAGGGACCCGCAAAGGGACCTTGGTGTTAATTACGATGCCGCAATTTGCGGCACCGTACTTAGCGCCTTCCCCATTCCCATTGAGCTCTATGGGGCAAAAATGGGAATGGGGAAGGGCCATGGAGGAAGGGGAAATTACCGCCCCGCCAACCTTGTAATGGGGTGGTAATTCCCCCTTCCTCCATGGCAGAGTCGGTAACTTACCGGCATGGACCATGGCGCTAATAACACCATGGTCTTCTGCCAGGGTCGTAATGAGGCCCATTTTCTTGCATCCAAGATGAATGTCTTGGCCCTGAGCTATCCTTTCTTTTCCATGCTCTCTTTACTATGACAGCTGGTTACTAAAAATATATTCAACTACCAAGTATAGAATACAAAGATGCAAATGTAAAACAGTAACCAGTAAACTATAACCAGTAAATCATTGTGTCTTAATGTCCTTTACCTTTAAACTCTTCAGCCACACGTTCAAAATAAATCATTATACAGCCTGAATGATGCTGCTATTTTCTGCAGATGTACATATAGCTATTGTTTCAGAAGGTAAACATGTTGAATTGGCTCACAGCAGTAAATGTAAATATTGAATTCAGGCCATTGCATATCTTAAACAGCTAAAGAGGAAGTGTATCGTTTTTCTTGGTTCATTACAACACAGGAATATTGTGACGAAATGCCATCTGACAAGGGTGTAAAAACCCTGGATTTGTATTAATTAATACAATGATGTGGATAATTCCATCTCACTGAGGGTATTCTGCTAATCAGATCCGCCCTCACTAAGCTCAATGCCAAAATCATAGTGTACACCTCTGCACTTCTGTATCAATATCCTTATCTGCAGTGCCTTATTGCCAGTGGCACAGAGCAGGTTCAGGGGTCAGAGGTGCTCTCTTGACAGCTGCAGGGAAAGCCAAGTCTTTGCAGCACAAGGACTGCATTTTAGATATGCACCTCTATTTCAGAAAACGAAATAACTATGAATATGCTGACATGGTGGCACATTAAACTGTAAAAATAAGCCAGGAGTTTGAGGTATAGTGGCTAGTATCTCTCATAATTATCCACACCACATCAATTTTATATTTCATATGTATCAGCCAGATGAACCCAGCTTTGCTGTGGAAAGGTTATGTGTATTGCCCCCAGACAGGATGTCTATGGTGCTCCCAACAAGAATCTAGACCTAGGGTTTGCCTCACTGTGGTCCTTTGTGAGGGTAGGAAACACCCTCTTCAGTTAGGCAGCCAATCTACAGGAAACTGTCCTGAAAAAGGAATCAAAGGGCAGGACCTTCTGAAAAGGACTAGCCTCACACAAGGGTGCAGCATACCAAAAGGTTTTTGATGCTATTGACAAGGGAAGGTGCAGGGTTAATGGAGACAGAGGGAGCTCAGACCAGCTCAGGAATGTTACACCAGGAAGTAACCGTGCTTAGGCAGTACTGCCCACCTCATGTTTGGGAGCACGTGAAAAGGACTACTCTTGCTGCCGAGGACCTGGAGTGAGACTCAGAGCTCATGCTAGCCAAGACAGCCATGATTCCTGTCATTTCATTTTTGAACCACTGTCAACAGTGATTCAAACCTGTTCAACACTGATTGAACCAACAGGCCACTTCAGAACTGCCTTTAGTAATCGCTGATCTTTGAACCTCCTGTCCCTCACGTTCGAACCCATTTGCTGGCGCTCCATGCCAGTTGAAAGATTGTCATTGCATTGGCTTAAATTAAAGAAACACTCACAAAACTCAAAATGCCATTTGAACCTCCAGCATTTTCATTGCTGATCAAGCTGATGAACAGCATCAAACTAACTCACCTCGCGCATCCTGACATGAGCCCATCAACCATTGATCCTCGAGTCTCGAACCTAACCTGTTGACCTCCTCGATCCACATTGCTTCAGTAGTGCCTCGAACAGCAGCATCCCTCTGTTCGACCCCACCTCATTAGTTGCTGGTTCCTAGACTACAGCAACATTGTGACTTAATTGCCTTTTCTCTCCCTGTCTCATTATAAAGAGAGCTGCATCGTGTTACTTTGGAAATTCTGTGTTCTTTCTACAGGTTTTTTTGTTGTTGATTTTTTTGTTTAGTGTTTTCTATTTAGGTATTATTGCATATGTTGTGCTTAATTAAAGTATATATATTTTTTATAAAACCTTGATTGGACTTTCCATTATTTTGGACTGCTAAATGTTGCTGTTTCACATTCACACCCCTCTTGATAGCATAGCCTTCCCTCAGCCCACATTACCACAGATGGCAAAATTGGTATGTCTCTTAACTGTGCCTGTTTTATCTTGATTGGGTTGGCTCTTTTTCTGTAGATGTACTAGGTCTGAGTAGGCTCTTTAGCATCTGCTCATCTTTATACTCCTGGAGGGCAGAAGTCAATTTATAACACATATATGAACCTTTGGCTCATTCCATGAGTGCGTAAAATGTGTCAGAGGAAGTATTCCAAGGCGGATCCTTATAAATAAAGAAAATGCTAATGGGGGACTGATTAAAATGAGGTACCCCTCATAAGCAATCAGTCGCTCATTAGCAAAATATTCATGCCTTAAACATACTTCTCCAAGGATTCTACAACTTTTTCTTCCAGTTTCTACCTATATAGACGAATCAACATGGGGTTCATCCCAGAATGAATGTTACCTGTATGATTTCACAATTCCACCAAAGCCATAGTAGCACCCTCCTGTGCTACTAAGTTCACCAATGCCTCCTTACATTTTACATGAACAGGAGAGGACCATAGATGAACCCAGTAAAGTGCTAGTTTAAGATCAGCTTCATTAGTGATACTTCTCTGATTTAGGTAGGCGCAAAAAGGATTTAAAAATGTCCTATCACAGGTAGTTTCTCCTTCTTCAGAAAGCCCAGTAGCTCGGACCCATAAGGAGCAGCTGCCTTTGGCTTCATTTTTATAAATCTCTGGGCATAGATCCCCATTACCATGAGCATGTGCAAAGCATATAATTGCTTTACTTAATCTTTCAAAAGTCAGGTTAGATGTTTCCATCTAATCAGCCCAATTGCAATTATTTGCACATTCCGTTCCAATGTTTTTCCATATAGGGATAGTATGCATCAATATGTTTTCTTTTGAGGATGAAAAACCACAGGTTTCTTCATTTCCAGGTTTATTTCGAGACACCTGCATTTGCAAAATTCCATAGGAATTGTAAGCTGGTTTCTCAGACCCAGGAAGGTTGTGGAAGTTAACATTGCATCAACTGCAAAGAACGAATAGAGATATGATGTTGTAGTATCTTCTCTATCAGGATGTGTAAATCTGTAAAAACAACCCTAAACAAGTATAGACAGTATATCATGATGGCCGTAAACCAATTGCATCTCATAACCAACATTGCAAACACAGATTTGGCAGTATAACCATAAGGCATCCATCTTGTGTAACATTCACCATTTTCCTTTTTCCTTTCTGTCAAACGCTTTTGCAAAATGTATAATGCTCTGAAAGCTCTGGAAGCTCATACACGATACAAGGCCACAACTTGCATGTTGATAGATCGACCCAGAAAGGAATGCCAAGCAGTGCAGTAATACATTGTTTTCCTCCCTCACTAAGTCCTTGAAAGCAAGCAGAAACGGCATTTAATCAACGAACCAGGTGCCGGGCTGTCTCGCTACAGCTGTAGCATAGGCAGTAAAAGCATGAATTATACTTTTCTAGTCTTCTCCTTCGCGGATCTTCCTTAGAACAGGCTGACCCTTAGTTCACGAATAGAAACTAGTAGATGACGTGCTTTGGAATGTGTCTCTCTCGCGAACACTGTGTCCCTGAATGAACAAGTGCTTTGTGTTCTTAATAACAAAGAACTATGTCTGCAACTGTTGCTAAAGTATAAAAAACTTGTCATAATGTGTCATATTTGTCGCAATTGTCAATCACTGAACACTAGCTTCAAAAAGATACATTATGGGCGGTTCTGATGTGCCGTGAAGGCTGTTGTTTTGTATATATGTAACTGTTCGTATGATGTTCACTCTCTTGCGTCTCACGAGGTCTGGGCGATACATGTTGCCAGTCGGCAGACTGAGCATATTTTTTCTGCAATAAACAATAGTACTTGGAAAATCGAACATCGTATCTGTTGTATCAGATGTATATGCTGATTGTACCTTGTCTCCATATGCGGAGGGTCTTCAGGGCCTAGCAGCTGTTGAAGAAGATGCCGAAAACAGGAGGGGCCAGTACACATCCTTTTGCACCTTGAATGGTGCAGTAACTTCCCAAAGTGTGTTCCATCGAATAAAAACTTACTGTACAAGATCTGAATAGCTTATAGGAGGTAGCTAAGTATGTCCTTACTAGATAGGGCTTCCCAAAATGTACTCCATGGCACACCCTCAAATTTGGTTCTCAGGTCGATAAAGACTACACACAGGTTAATCTTTTTGCATACAACCATACTTCTGCTGAAAAAGAAAGCTAACATGTCTGCTTAAGCCTTTTTGGAACCAACCTGGAGGGGATTAATTAAGGAATGACCTTCTACTCATGTTATCAATCTTGTGACCACCACTTTACCATACATGTTCCCAACTGCTTTTAACAAGGAGATTTGAAGCTAATTAGATGTATTAGTTTGACTACGCTTTTTATACAGAGTAACAATCTATAATTTTGTCAATGAAATTGGCAATGTAAATTGAATAAACAATATAAATTCAGTGCCTACATTCCAAGATGTTTTTTTTTTTAATACAGATAGTGGCACTGTGTCCGGGCCTGGGTAGTTAGCAACTTTTTGACCCAGAATCATGTTATGGATGTCATCCTTAGGAAACTCGATTACCCCTGGCGATCAGTGCTCAAGTCGAGGGTACACGCGGAGGGACGGAGTCCACCCAGCAAAAATGAGAAACATTGAATGTCCTCTTTGAATTCATGAATTAAAGCTGACCTCAGGGATCGAAACACATTTGCAGGCCGGACACTTCACCACTGCACTAAATAACCTGATGAAAAATAACAAACTAAAGGTGAAATGTCCCATTTTGGTACTGCAAGTCCCATGGAAAGCATTTGTATTGGTTCTTGGAGTTTAAAACATGCACACTTTTTGACATTTTCAAACACTCTATTAGAAGAAAATATCCTCTCTTGGTTTTGTCTGTGTGTTGATTTTATGAAAGGCAAATGCCTTTCGTCCTGTGCAATTTGGGTAGTTATGCAAAGGCAATTTAATGGAATGTGCATATTTCACCTTGATATGCTAATTTCTGGTGACATCACAAACCCATTGCGTTGGTTGATGAGTACCCCCTCTTTAATTTTTAGGACTTGACCCCAGCTGGCGATTCTACATCTCATACTCAGCACCCCATCGAGTCTACATTAGCAGTCAGAGTAAAGTCAATCGTTTATGTGTATAAGGCTTGAACATGTTTAGACCTCACAACGTGACTGATGTTCCCACAAATAACATATCCACTTACTATATTCTTCAATGGGCCTCATTACGAATCAGGCGTTAAGGGGTTAACGGCGCCGTAAACGGCGCCGACCCTTAACGCCTGATTACAAGGTCCGTTAGCGCCATGGTGATATTAACGCCTGCTTTTTGCAGGCGTTAAAATCCATGGCGCTAAGTGACCATGGTGCTAATTACGCCACCGTAATTTACGGTGGCGTAATTAGCGCCTTCCCCACTCCCATTATGCCCTATGGGGCAAAAATGGGAATGGGGAAGGGTAAAATGGGAAATGGGGATTTACCGCCCCACTCACCTTGGAATGGGGCGGTAAATCCGCCATCCACCATGGTGTAAACGTAGTTTACACCATGGTGGTAAGGGTACGACCCAGGCGGTAACTTACCGCCTGGGTCGTAATGAGGCCCAATGTAATGAGTTTTCCAATTCTTAACTATTCTATGGACGGAGTCCAATAGGACATTCCACTTTCCTGCTGCGGATGTCCACTTTTTATCATATATGAACTCGTTTATGGGCACATAACAGCACATAAACCATCCATGCCAATATGTGCCTTATTTTTCACACACAAAATAAGTTTCGCTTTAATATGCCAGCACTCATACCAAAAGGGATGCTAGTTGGCAAACAGTATTATTTTGCTAACTCTTTTTTTTTCAACAGTCTTAATTCTCTCTCACCATATCATCCTACGACTTTATGATTTCATGATTGGTCAAGTCATCCTTGCAATAGAGTGTCTCAAAGGGACCTATAATGTTTTTATATAGGCTAGATGAAACATTCTATTCACTACCCATGTAATAGTGCACCTTGTATGCTCCTAAATCTTGTTAGAATTTCTACGGTTACTCTCAGGATTTTTCAGTGACCATAAGTCAAAGCCGAGGGCTGCACTCAATGATTTGTATGTAGTCACTCTTCAAGTGGTTTAGCACTTTACAACTCTTAACTGCATGCAAGTCACTAATGAAAACAAGCACAATGTTTATTTGCGAGAATGTGTTGATAGAGATGAATGTTGGTCCGACCGATCACCATCAATCCTCCCATTGCATGCTCTTAAATTGAGGTTACAGAGGGTACGAGCCACATCAAGAACATGTTTATGATATTGAAGTGCCTAATCAAAAAAAAAAAAACACTCTCCTCGAGCTGGAGCTTTTCAAACAGACTATTCTACATTTCACCACAAAGATGGTTTCTCTGCCATTGATTTTAACTGGACGGTTATAGATGTTACCACATATGTAGAATTCCCCTGTCTCCCCACACAGTTGTAATTCCTGTAGATCATTGGATCTTGCATTAAAGGACTTGACATTACAATTCATATCAAATGGACATACATAGCAAAATAGGTAGTACGCATATATCAACCGTAATAAACCTTGGTTTAGCGCAATATGAATAGCATGATTTGGGGAGGACGTAGGTAGCAATATTCGTTTTTTTAATGTTTTGTTTTTTAAATGTGTGTTTGTCTAATTGATGCCATTCAGTGTTCTCTGAAACCCACACTTCTGAGCTATATCAGGCAATAGCTCTATCTGTGGCATTATGTAAGGCTGATATCTGTTGGCTGCTTACCTAGATTCTTAAATACCTGAGGAACCAAATTGTTTTGCCTGCATTAAAGCTATGGCGTAATCATTTGTGTGGGGAAAAAAACAATGATTTCAGAAATGGGTTTGTCTGAATAAATGAAGGATTTGATTCTTTCCAATGGGACTCACACTAATCTAAATGTTTGATTTCCCGGCATTAATGGCTGTTAAAATGGATTTCTAACCTCTGCTCTGGTGAACAGAAGTTTAGGAGGCCACCCTTGTTAGTGAAATAGGGAACATTCCTTGGAAGATAGCTAGACCAATTCACTGTAGCTTGGAGAGCAGTCAAGGTAAAGTCACAGGAGAAGTGGGGGTGATCTGAGGTCTTTGATGAGCATACACAGCAAGACAGTAGTATACGAAACTATACAATGTATTAGGCCCAAGAATAAACACAAGTGAATAATGAAATGCACAGTAAAAACACCACTCAAGCAACACACTTTGTAGAATATATACAGTCACTGATGTCAAATGTGGTAAAGTACTAAACACCGCCAAAATCTCAAAGGAAAAGGGCAGGCAAACTTTATAGCATAGACAGTCTTCAGAGATGGATAACCTAACTTTATAAGTCCAGCCCTACAATGAATGGAACCGTGTGCTCAATGTTCGATGCACGCGTAAATCCGCTCTTTCGTGCATAAAGTCAGAAAGTACAATTTCTTAGGAGCTGGCAAAGTAAGAGACAGGATTCTGAACGGTGAAAACAAGTTCCAAAAGTCAGGGGAGTATCTGCTGCGATGAACAAAGCTATTCCCAACTTTTGGAAGACTTTAGGAATCAGAGGCTACCCAAGACAATGAGCGGACCACAAGGGATCCTTTGTGTGTAATATACAATGGATGAACAAAGGGCCACCAGTAAGTGGTTTCAGTACTCACCGCCCTTGGATTGGTTTGGGTCCAAACTTGGCATGTCTAGAGAAGGTCGCCCGAGGTACGATTTACCACCCTTGATTCGACTTCAAAGTGCACAGGTGCTGTGGGGGCAGATGCAAGTCCATTTTACACCAGGAGCTGGATCTCTCATCTTGGTTGAAGAACAAAGAAAACACAAATGCAGCTGATCTCGGTGCACAAGAAGGAACGCAGGAAAACCACCTTCAGTGACCGTCACTATCACACAGTGATGCTGGGCCACCCAACTCCTCTCACAATTTGAGATCTGTTGCTGATTTGCTGTTTTTTTGTATGTGAGCGCTAGCTTTAGCACATGTTTTCAGTTATCAGAAGCAAGTGCTGAGAGCATATCTCATTAGCTTTGCAGGGCAAATTGAATTGTTTTGCGTGTCAAACAGCACCGTTGTGCAGGGCTTTTAGAGCGCAAGCCAGTTGTGCGTGCTTGTTTCTACCGCAGTGCTATTATCATGGCTGTTGGTAATAAGTACTATTACGCCAACGTTCATGTGCCACACTGTAAAAGGTTAGTAATTTCCTGTGGAAAAGGGACTGTCAACGAGCTGCCAATCCTTTTATGGTTCCCTCTCAGTGTGCAATGTGTTTATTGCACTTAACCAAGCCAGAATAGCCCCCTCCCCTAACCTACTTTGACTTTCTCTATGCTCCCTCTGCAAGTGCCCAATCGATCACAATTTACTGAGCCACCTTCTAGCCCCTCTTCCCAGCTCGCAACTGTGTTCACAACATCACAGTCACCCTGAGCCTGCACAGTTTGTCCACTGGTGCTTGCAGTCTGTGTGCATGTCTGCTGGACGTGCAGAGAAGTACTGTACATATTCTGGACAACACATCTACGTTACATGGCAAACTGGGATTGTGGGTTTCAGCTTTTGCAAGTTATTAATATTTGGATCATGGCTCCCTGAATTCCTGGACTTGACATCAGTTACTGCTAATGTCACTACTAAACTACATATCCCAGAAAGCATAGTGCTATTGATTAAAACATCTATAGTAGTGAAATGGTCAAAAACGCACCCTTCTACATGTTACGAATTGATTATGAAGATAAAGCTCACACTATAAAACAAAGTGGTTGTTCATTTCCATATAATTAGAAAGGACCATTATTTGCTGCACTTTGTACATAATGTGTGACTGAAAAGTGGAGGAATGCGAGCATTGTTTCCAAGCATCAAAGCCTACAATTGTGATAATTCATCTTATGCTGAGTGAGAAGTGTCCCTGACCTTTTCTCAAGTCCCTCACATGCCTACCTTTTTCCATCCAACCCCATCTCACTTTACTTTCACTTACTAAAGAAAATGAAGGCAGCCCTACCACCAGTGTTCCACATGCGGCATAGCTTGCATTGAGCTGTCACTGTGCTGCAAGGGAGGCCAACTGCCCATAACAATATCAAAGAGGCACTAAATTTAGCAATTATCAAAACAGTACTTTGCAGAACAGTACTTTTCAGATCTTTGATAATTACATCTCCCTTGCAGAGACGCTGTGATATGATATGATATGATATGATATGATATGATATGGCATTTATAACGCGCCTATACACAAGTGTTTCAAGGCGCAACGAGGCAAGGGAGGGGGGGCAGAGGGAGAACGGACAACGATGCTACTAAGCCAGGTGTCATTCAGATCGCGTAAGTGCATGGGAAGGGGAAGGAGTAGAAGTGCAAGGGAGAAAGGGGAGAGGACAGTGCAGTACATGGGGTAAAAGAAACAAAATTAACAATAAGTAAAAGTACGGTCAGCAGGTGGCAAGTGCAAGGATAAGTGCCCACACCAGGTGTCAGTGCTGGTGGTGGGACTGTAGGATACAGAAACAGTTCCCAAGTGTGTGGGTTGCCTGGAGGGCAGTGCAGGAGTGCGACTGCCAGGGGAGGGGACCTGGGCCCGTGATCAGGGGGTGACTAGGTAATCAGTGCAAATTCAGTGCCAGCCAGGAAGTTAGCAAGGGAGAAGAGGAGAAAAAGCAGAAGCAAAGAGAAAGGTTTTGAGTTGCTTCTGGAACCGAAGATGATTCTCCTCAAGTTTCAGGGAGGCAGGGAGGCTATTCCAGAGGGAGGCCCCAGCCGAGGAAAGAGATCTACCACCAACATGTTGCTTGGAGAAGCGCCTGACCCTGAGGGAGTTTGAGGTAGATGAGCGAAGAGCTCGAGAAGGAAGGTATTTGGGGAGAGAGAGTTGAAGGTATTGAATGTACGATAATGGGGAGAAAGTGACCATTCCGGATTCAGTGCTAAGTAAAGTTGGTGCAGAGAGCACAGCATAGTACCTTTGATAATCTGGCCCCAGACATCCTGGCACCAGTAGTGTGGTTTCGGACCAGACTGACAAAGCCCACTTCCTGCGTACCCACACATATGACCTGCAGAAGCCCACGGAAGACACAGCTTTTCAAATATATGCTCAAATAAGACTGATATGCAGGGATATTTCTCCTCTGTGAAAGGGACAGTGATCTAAATACTTGGTTTAGACTCTCCCAGGGGCCATCCACCCAAGAACAGGTCAATGGGCTGTGTTCGTGCAGGTAAAGAGATCCCCAGAACCCCCTTTGTTCTGTATATTAAGTAACTTTGGGTCTCACCCTAAGTTACCAGGGGAATCCTGACGTGGACCCCTTGCTCACTGTTCTCAGAGAGGCACAGCTCCAACTCACTGATGATGCCCAACAAGGCTGAAACACGTTTATGGGGTTGCTGTTGGTACTCATGTTCAGAGAAGAATTGCCTAGCATTTCGGTGTTGGACTGCCCCTGGGCAGGACAAAGACTGATATGCAGGGATATTTCTACTCTGTGAAAGGGGCAGTGAGCTAAAGACTTGGTTGCCACTCTCCCAGGGGCCATCCACCCAAGAACAGGTCAATGGGCTGTGTTCGTGCTGGTAGAGAGACTCCCAGACCCCCCTTTGTTTTACATATTAAGTAACTTTGGGTCTCACCCTAAGTTACCAGGGGAATTCAGACGTGGACCGCTTGCTCACTGTTCTTACAGAGGCACAGCTCCAGCTCACTGATGATGCCCAACAAGGCTGAAACAGGTGTATGGGGTTGCTGTTGGTACTCGTTTTCAGAGAAGAATTGCCTAGCATTTCGGTGCTGGACTGCCACTGGCAGGACAAAGACTGATATGCAGGGATATTTTTCCTCTGTTAAAGGGACAGTGAAGACTTGGTTGAGATTCCCCCACGGGCCATCCACCCAAGAACAGGCCAATAGGCTTTGTTTGTGCTGGTAGAGAGACTCCCTGACCCCCCTTTGTTATGCTCAAATAAGGAATTTATGGCTCACAAAGACCAGGGGGAAGGCCAAAGGCAAAATGGCCAAAGTAGTAGACAAAGGACCTTGTGGCACAGCCATGACACACACTAGCCACAGTCATGAGACAACCGCAGTAAGAACGGTATGGCTCAGTAAAAAGTTATAAAGGTACACAAAAAAGCTTCTGCTGCCACCAGCCCACTTCTAGGCACTTTGTCCCGTCACCACCAAAAAATGCTTAGTGGATGACTAGGGCCAGAAAACACAAAGACCCCATTGCACGGCCCAGTAATGTACTTTGCACAATGATAACATGTTACCAAAATGGCAACAAAGTTTCTCAGTACTAACAGCCTGAAGGATGTGTCTGTTTTCCGGTAACGATGGGTGAAAGCCCAGTGGAGTGCAGATGAAGGCTGTGCTCCACTGGCAAAAGTCGAAAGACTAAGAGAAACAAAACTTCTCAGTACTGACAGACTGAAGGATGTGTCCGTTTCCATGTAACAATGAGTGAAAGTCCAGTGGATTGCAGCCGAAGGTTGTGCTCCACCTGTAAAAGTCAGGATGCTGAAACAAAAGCAAAACGGTTGGAGGTGTCCACAAATATAGAGATAAAACAGCCGTAAGAGAAATGTTTGCTAACAATGGCTGAACCTTGCTTGACATATATGAGCTGTAGTGATCAGTCAGCTGCTGCAAAGGTAATGGAGCTCTAGTAATCTACACTTTGTCATGAGCACAACCTAGTAATGGAACTAGAATTTGGCTAAAAACTGGTACGTCCAAATTTAGACCGCATAGTTCACTCTCTTACAAATTAGCATATACATTTAAAAGAAGGGAGAACATGTAACAACCCAACCTGGGGCATACAACTCTACTGAATGCAAGTGCCTTAGTTGTCTCACCTCTCATTCTGACTCTCAACTCTAGCAGTAATATTAGAATTTAGAGATCACAACATTTGGGGCCACCATTTTGGTATATCCTCCCGAAATGTCGATAGTTTGCTCTGATTTATCATATCAATGTTGGAGGACAAATCCATGAAGGCAAAACAAGTTGTATAATTTGCTTACACATTTTTGCCAGTTAAAAGATTTAGGTTAATCACGTGTTATATTGTGACCAGTCCTGCCTCGATTCCCCTTAGATCGATGACAAGATGTTCTTTTCCAAAGCAAAGGACAATAATTTATGATACAGAGGTTTGCCAAAAGGTTTACATGTAGCATCTAAAAAATAGACCAGATGAAACACATTTTGGGATTTTCTGTTCCCTTTTTCCAACAAAAGTACAATTAAAGGTTGAAATGAACCCAATTATCCCTAATGAATTAAGAAAAATAGTAAACAAAGGAGTCCAGAAACCCTTGTTACTTTTAAGTAAGCACATATTAATGGACCTGCCATCCTGGACCAAATGTTTTTACTGTTTTTTGTTCAAGCTCTTTTTGTGACCAGATTAACTTAGTTCATTTAAATTTGACTAGCTCACAGGATCGTTAAAAAGTCTTTAATAGATGCAAGATGGCAGATTGCTCTCCTTTAGATGCTTCAAGAGCCTGATTTTTTCCTTTGGCAGACTGCCAAGAACCATTAAACTTGTTAGACAGGTTTACTACATTGACAATGATTGTTCTCCTTAGTCTGTTTAACAAATGAATCTTTACCTTTGATAGGTATTAACAAATATTGTCGGCCATGTTAAGTCATGGGTACAACATTCCCACCCAGCACTGCTGACATTTAATGACTGCCTCCTGCAGCTACTAAAGATATAAAATCCACTTGGATCATATTGGTGCATTTTACATGTGTGCCACCTTTTACAACCTCAACATTATAAAGAAAACAAACATTAATAGCAAAGGGAGCACACTATGTAACTTGTAGTCTTAATATTATTGCCATATGGTAAATGCGCATGTGTTCCTTTACTTCCATATTATGTTCTAATGGACATTGTTGACTTCAATGGAAATAATCTTTCCCAGGAGTAGCTGGATTATATCTGAAAGTGTTCTATGATTTTATGAAAGTAAACTTCAGTTTGAGAAAAACTGATGGAAATGTAAACCATTAGTATCCCACTGAGGATCTGTTCACTTTTATCTTTGGGAGACTGCAGCTAATGCCTTGGTTGTTATCTAGAAGGCCTGTATATAGTTAGTTACCTAGTTTTAAATTAGAAGCACCTTCCCCTAATATGATGTAATCTTTCTTATCATCCTCTTTACATTAATAACAAAACAAAAGAGACAGACAAATGTGAATTGGCAAATGTAACAAACATCTGCTTGGAGAGTTCTACACATTTGCAATAAGTAATGTATAAGTGCCATCGAACCATAGCCTAATGACTTGAACATAAGGGTAAACATATTAAATTGTTTCATCCACATAATTTAGCATAACACTACCTCAATAACCAAACCTCTAACATTTCTAACATTATTATTTCTTGTTGTAGCTTTTATATAGTCGATAAACCATAAAGTTTTGGAGGGTTGATAGGACAGGTCTCTTACAATAGTACTACGTCGGACCCAGGTACTGTCCTTTCTGCTCCAAGTTACTATCAATTCTTGTGATGTTAAAGGACAAAACCCTAAGACCTTTATTGCTGTGCCCGAGTTAACTCGTCAATCATTATGCTAGGCAATATAGATGCATTGGATTGACTCTTCACAGGCAATGTTCTTCTCTACATAGACAAAACAGACATTGTTAGGTGAAGCTCAAGTCAATCCACCTCATCCAGTGGAGTAAGTGGGTCAAACCTATCGGATAGCTCCAGCCGAAAATTCCAACATTCCATGGGCAGACTATGAGCCTAATTCACAGAAGTGTTTTATAATGGCAAAACCCCATTGGAAAACATTCTATGAACTAGGATGTATGTGTGTACACTGAGGTGCAAGGTAGCAGAGTTTATAATGGGGACCGTACCTGACACCCCTCATAACTGCCATATGCCAATGGCATCGCCCTCTGAATATGTTCGACTTACTATGAAATGGGCCACAAAAACACATGTGGCCTAATTTCAATAGGGTCCAAGGCAGGGAAAAATATCCAACCATCTCAGGATGCTTTCAGCTATGTAATGCGTATAAAAGAATGGCGTGTACGCGCATTGTCCCGCGCTATGTACTTGCACCCATGCCTGATGGATTGACTGACGGCCTTTATGTGCCTGCTCTGCACCTTTGCCATCGCTTCCACACGGGCCTGTTTGGCCTCAATGATGTCCAGTCGGCCCATGACTGCTGCCCCAGTGACAAAGGGCTCCCCTGGTGCATCCCGTGGTGGACCAAGACTTGTGTGCTGTCAGTGGGGGGTGCTGCATGGTGACATGCCACCAGCCTGGACTGGGCTGCCTGGCTCAGAGTGCTGCTCCTCTGGGCTCCCATAGGATGGTGTGTCCACATCCGGCTGCGGTGTGCTGCAACGACGCACAGGCACATGACGACTCCCTGCATGCTGTCTGCCTGGCTTGGGCTTCCCTGGGGTGTTGACACCCCTTCACCATCACTACTACTGGTAGAGTGTTGTCCTGCGGCATGATGGCCACGTGGAGGTGTTGTTCCCACGTCGGGCTCCAATGCGATGGTGTTGAGAGCTTTTACATAGCCCGGTTGTAGATATCCACTAGGGCAGTGGGGTCAGAGCAGGTGGAAGAGACCGTGTTCAGAAGAGGGAGGATGAGTGGGAGTAGTTTTTTGTTCGTAATATACTCCTTGTTGTGCGTATAAGTGGGCAGAGCAGTGATGGGTTTGTCTAACGGTGGGCTGGAGTTGAAGGAGAATATTATTTTATGGTGGTCAGACCACGCACATGGTGATACAGAGATTACGTTTACTGCACAGTTCATGTCTGCGACCCAGTCCAGGATGCGACCCTTGATATGGGTCGGTTCACTGACATGTTGGGTGAGGCCAAAGTCAGTCATAACACTGGCTACGTCACTGGCTTTAGAGTCATTTGCATCCTGGAACCCCATGTTGAGGTCTCCAAGTATAATGATTTGAGATTTGGGTTTGGTGCTAGAGGCTAGGATTGATGAGATGTCCTCTACAAATATAGAAGTGGGGCCAAGTGGCCTGTATATGAGGTGCACTAAGAAGGTATGATTAGGTGAGATTGGGAGTTTAATAGAAAGTATTTCAGCTGAGGGCAACTGTTGGGTTTTAGCAACTCTAAGATTAAGGGAACTCTTGAATATGAAAGCTAGTCCACCCCCCTTAGTTTGGTGAGTATCCCTGTCACACCTGATGATGGAATAGCTATTGGGAATAGGAAGGGTCAGGGCAGGTCCCGAGGCTGCTTGCAGCCAGGTTTCAGTGATTGCCAGGAAGTCAAGGTTTTCAGTCAGGATGAAGGGCCTCATCACGACTTGGGCAGTAACCCTTAAAATCAGCGGTAATGCTCTTAGCACCGATTTTAAGGGTCCGTCGAATCACGACTCCAAATACCACCGGCGCCATTACAGCCGGCGCAAGTACAGCCGGCTGTACAAGTGCCGGCCATAACAGCGCCAGGAACCGTTCGTGCTAAAACATCACCAATCACGAGTACGGCGTTGGCGCTATTAGCGCCATAAAAGCGGCAGACAATCCACCGAAAATACCTCCAGAAAAAAGCTGGACGTAACAGAACACAGGCCACAGCAATAAGGACCCAGGTGGACCCACTGCAAATCATAGGCCTACAAAGGAGCCACCCATGCACAACACACCCTCCCCAACACCATAACACGAGCAGGAGCAGGGAGGAGACAGCAATAAGGACCCAGGTGGACTCACTGCAAATCAGAGGCCTACAAAGGAGCCACCCATGCACAACACACCCTCCCCAACACCATAACACCAACAGGAGCAGGGAGGAGACAGCAATAAGGACCCAGGTGGACCCACTGCAAATCAGAGGCCTACAAAGGAGCCACCTATGCACAACACACCCTCCCCAACACCATGCTGCCAAATTGAGCTGGGAGCCTAGAGTTTGACTACTAGCTGCTGCGCCTGGAGCTACAGAGGCCAGCCAACCAGCCCAGGCCCCTGGGAGTGCAGGGGTCAGTGGGGATGAGGAAAAGGAGTTGGAGAGCAGCACCAGCAAGGCAGCCAGTTATCCCCAGGGTCAGGCCAACACCCTGGGCCCAGACTGATGGCCAGTTGGTGACAGATCATCGGCTGGACAGGGCGACCATCACCCAGTAGCTGGACACAATCCAGGCTGCCATTGGCAGCCGCATAGGCATCAGCACAGCAGTACCTCCCCTAGTGAAGCTTGTGTCTGTGCCACAATTACTTGGGACTGGCAGCTACCAACATACCGTTGACATGATGCATGGAATGGCCCAGTCCACATTCAGGGCCATGCTTGGACAGGTGCCTGATGCACTGTTGAATCATGTGAACGTAGACATTGCATTGCCAGCCACACAGGCACAGTTGCACCAGCTGAAGTGTCAATACAATGCCATTGGCCAAGTCACGAATGTAACAGCAGCCCTGTACTGCACACATGTGGCACACGTACCACCCCAGGCACCTGAGGCTGCCTACAGAAACCTGAATCAATACCATTCCCTCAACGTGCAGATGATATCCGACCATACCTTCATCCACTGCTCTGGCCACTACCCAGGATCCACCCACGACTCCATGGACCTGCGCAACAGTAGCCTGCTGGCGTACATGAAAATGCAAAACACATGGCTACTGGGTGGGTACAAATGTATACCATGAAGCATGTCAATCGACAACAGATGGTGCCTGTCACAGAATCCATCATACTCAATAGTCAGCAGGATTACTACAGCATACACAATCAAGCACCTTGCACGATAAACCACGGACACATGCCACACAGCAGAACACACCCATGCAGGATGTAAGACATGTGGTGGCACATTGACATTTGCAAAACCCACCTCAATAAACCCACCTGTGTGCGTTACACCATGGCTCTGAACACTGACACAGTACAGAATCCCCAACCTGGCCACCCGACAATGATTCTTTTTCAAACCATAAACTAGCACAACCACAAACGCACCACACATAAGTAGGCCGAGTAATGACGATGTTCATCCCACTAACACTGTCCCCAAAATGTGCAGGGAAATGCATGGAGAACAATACAGAGCAGTGACAACCAGCAAATTCAACTGTAGCCAAATGGATTTGCAATGACAAATGAGGCAGCCACTTCTGTCATGCAGAAGTAGATGGAAGTGCCCCCTTATCCTGCGCCAACTGAATGAGTACTCTTGCATACAGATAGATAGGCGTACCAAGTGGAGAGTACCCCATTGATTCAATCGTGCCCGTAGGACAGCACACTCCACAATGTTATAGTCCAAATGATATGAAAGGCAAAATGACACTGATGACAGAGCCCTGTACACCCACTGGACTTACCTTGTCCCCATACCGTCTTCCTCTCCCCTGCAGGTGATTCTGCATATTCCCAGTACACGAGGCACATGACCCCTGTGTGTCACCCACACATGGCGGTGGAGCGGGCATACAACCTTGCCCATGCCCATACACGTATCTGCGTGGAAAGTGCATTTTGACTGGCGTAGGCACACTTCTGGTGTCTCGACCGTACGGGAGGGGCAATGATGTATGCACCAGAATGAGTTGTCTAAATTGAACTGACATGTGCCATGCTGTACAACATCTGCTGTTGCAGAAATGTGCCACTGCCCCCTGATGCCATGTGCATCCACCTGAGGATGCTAGTGAGGGCGAGGACGTGCCGTAATGTGATGCACATGCACAAAGGATTGGGCTGAGGGAGGGGAGGTTGGCCAGACAGGGATTGATTGATGGATTATATTAGAAATGGGTAATGGGTAAGTCAGAAATAAGTGACTTCCACATTGAATTGCATCAGTGAAAATCACTACTGTCCATGCATTTTGATTTTTCTAACGTGATTTATTTAACATCCAACAATCCCCCCTCCCCCAGTTAACACCCAGCACACAATCCCCCCTCCCCCCAGTGAACACCCAGCACACAATCCCCCCTCCCCCCAGTGAACACCCAGCACACAATGTCCCCTCCCCCCTAGTGAACAACCCCCAACTGTGCAGTTGTCTCATCAGACCAACAACAACGATGCCATGCACCACTAGGATGAGCGCGGGTGCTTCCCTCTCCCAGGCCCCTCCGGTGTGCGTGCCCTTAGGTGGCGCATGGACCGGCACCTCGGAGATGGCTCTAGGGAACCCTCCGTGGGTGTGGTCGAAGTGGAGGGGACAGAAGCGGTGGCCATCATGTGCTGTCACATGAGGTTGTTCGATTTGCGTGTCTGTTCAGCAAGTGCTGAGACTGCCTCCGTGAACTCCCGGACTCATTGGCCAAAGCCTGTCAGGGCAGCGGTGCATTGTTGGACAACTTGGCGTGTACGCGCATTGTCCCGCGCTATGTACTTGCACTCATGCCTGATGGATTGACTGACGGCCTTTATGTGCCTGCTCTGCACCTTTGCCATCGCTTCCAAACGGGCCTGTTTGGCCTCAATGATGTCCAGTCAGCCCATGACTGCTGCTCCAGTGACAAAGGGCTTCCCTGGTGCATCCCGTGGTGGACCACGACTTGTGTGCTGTCAGTGGGGGGTGCTGCATGGCGACATGCCGCCAGCCTGGACTGGGCTGCCTGGCTCAGAGTGCTGCTCCTCTGGGCTCCCATAGGATGGTGTGTCCACATCCGGCTGCGGTGTGCTGCAACGACGCACAGGCACATGACGACTCCCTGCATGCTGTCTGCCTGGCTTGGGCTTCCCTGGGGTTTAGACACCCCTTCACCATCACTACTACTGGTAGAGTGTTGTCCTGCGGCATGATGGCCACATGGAGGTGTTGTTCCCACGTCGGGCTCCAATGCAGACCTCTCTCCCTCAGCATCGGGGCTGTGGATGGTGGCTTGGGGTGAGCTGGCGGTCACCTCCCTGTGGCCATGTGGCTGCCGCTGCTGTCTGGCGGGGCTGCGTTGGGGTGAGGTGGGTGTTGGCCTGGGTTGTGTCCCTTGTGTGCCACGTCTTTGTGGGGTGCTGGTGCTGGTGGAGGCCCAGTGTTGTGGGCGTGGTGACGGTGTGGCCTCCTCCCCATCATCTTTTGGCCGTTGGGATCGATGTGTGCCTGTGGGGTACATAGGGGGTGGTTTGAGTTCAATGCTACATACATTTGTGCGATGCAGGTCATGCCAACAAGTGTGATTGAAGACAGTAACAATGATGCATTCAACTTGCATTCTGTTCAGTCGCCATGTGGTGCTTGTTGTGGATGTGCATGGAGGTACACTGCATGGGAATGCGTGGTTGGGGTGGACTGCGCTCAGGCTTTTGTGGGTGTGTTGATGCACACTACAACTCTACGTAGCTGTCCTATGGCTATGGAAGTCTATCCCCTGCCCCTGTCATTCATACACTGCACGTACAGGGTCATCTAGGCAGCACTACCGTTCTAGGGATGTGGGCCTCACTTACGGGTGTATGCAGTGCCTCAGACACATGTCTTCACTTTCATTCAGCTGCATGTATTTGGGGATGGGACTCACCTGCGGTTGGGTTGATGCCAGTCCCTGCCTCCGCTCCACCAATGCCCTCGATGGTTCCGACGTCGATCATGGCCGTCAATGTCTCCTCCCATGGTGTGAGGTCGGGTGGGGGTGGTGGTGGGCCTCCTCCAGTGCCCCTGCTTGCACTTCTGTGCTGTGACAGGATGCCACGGACTCGCACGCGCAGGTCATTCAGCCGCTTGCGGCAGTCCTCACCATTCCGGGGCACGCGCCCCACAGCACTGACCCTTTGGGCGATAGATCGCCATATTTGCCCTCTGTGCTGGGCACTTGTTTTCCGCTGCTGCAGCTCTTCTTGGTATATGAGAGCCTTCACAACAAGTACCTCGAGCTCCTGATCACTGAAATTGGGTTTCCTCACCCTGTCCAGTGCAGACTTGCCCCTAGTGCGCTCCTGAGACATTTTCCGGCCTTGGATGGCTTCCAGTAGCTGTGATATCCGATGGATTGTGATTTCCAAGAGGGCCGCCGCTTTATTTCCCGTTCCGGCGGTGACGCGTTTCCCGCACGCTCAAAGCGCACGCTAAAAGTGCGCGCACTCATAGCGCGCGCTATGAGCATGACATGGAGGTAGCGCATGGTGCGCCGGATTTAAGGGTTCGCACTATTCGCGCTAACGCCATGGACCGGGGCGCATGCACAATGACTTGTGATCTGGCGGATTATCCGCCGGGGGCCTTGTCGTTAGCGCTAATTAGGTCCGGCGGATAATCCGCCACATTTATCGCCCAAGTCGTGATGAGGCCCGAAATCTGCAATGTCTAATGCGTGTGCAGGGACAGAACGTGCGTTGATGAGTGCACCTTTAAGTTTGGTGTTGGAATTAGTGGTTTTGGGGGCCTCGTCAGTTATCAAGGCAGCCAAGGCAGGGGAATTTTTATAGAGGAAAAGGTACAATTTCAACCTCTCCTATTATCCGCATGTGAAGAAGGCAAAGGCCCTCTACTGAATTTAAGGGCTATTCCACTGAATGTAAGCGCTGCATGGCCCTGAAGCAGTACTAGAGTAGCAATATGTCCCTATCCTGATCCTCCAAGAAATCTGATGAGCTATTGCTGATGCTCTCACAATATTAGATGATATTAGTTTGGACTGTATCTAAGCATTATCTGTAGGAGGTAAAGTCAGCTGTCTACCCTTCAGCTCAGGACAACTCATAGTCAGGGATGCTATTGATGTTACAAGAGAGTTGATTCTTAAACATCTCAATCTATAATTAGTGGATCGAGCCTTATCCTTCCAAATTGCACAGTGCTAAATAATTCAGAGGGAATCAGGCCTGGGGAATCTAGAGTGATGACCTCTTGTTCATCATCTGAGGATTGGTCTCATTCTTTCTGAGGGTATTATTTTTATTCCCTCTCGTGTGCCTTGGATGGTGTGGGCACAACTAATCCTCAGATTTCTCTTAGATCATGGATTGCAAGTATGAGACTGGTGCATGAATTAGCACAAATTATTGGCATTCCTGATTCACTTAAGACAGGTGAAACATGTCTTTGCAGAGGAAGACATATTTGGTGAAGGATTGATTGGCATAGCCACTGCACAGAGCTGCATTGCATGTGTGCTTCTCCAATGCATACATCCATCAGAGCTGGTGGTCTATTCTAACATATACATCCCTCCTCCAGATCCTATTAGGTTTGGGAGCTGAAGCATCTGCAGAAATGACATGTAACACTATTATAGTGCAATAAGCAAACTAGGCAACAGCGTTGGCATGCTCCCCACTCTCTTCCACTGACCATACAATGATGTGAGACTAAGAATGCTCTGGCATGTTCTCTTCTCACCTACAAAACAAGATGTGCACCTAAGAATGTTTAGCATGCTCTCTTCTCTGACATTTAATTTAATGTGCAAATAAGAATGATTTGGTGTTCAGTTCACCACCTCCAAATGTAATGCTTGCTTAAGAATAGTTTGGCTGCTCTCCCCTCTGCCTATAAAATGTATGTGGGACTAAGAATACTTTGGCATATTCCTCATTTGACCTACAAAAATATAGTTTGTATGTATAAGAATGGTTTGGTGTTTCTTTCTTAACCTAAACCAAATAAATAAAGGGTGCCTAAGAACACTTCTGGGTGGTTCGTGCTTACCTACAAAATGAACATGTTACTAGGAGCAGTTTGGTGTGCTTTCCTTCGTCTGCAAGTATAAAGTGTGCTTAAGAATCCCTTTGGCATGCTCTCCTCTTCATAAAAAATGCAATTTTCCTATGAATGTGTTGGCATGTCCCTTCCCCGCCTAACTAAAATTAAATGCTCCTAAGAAGGTTGGGTCATGATGCCCTTCACATATAAAATTAACATGATACTAACAATGCTTTGACTTGTTCTATTCCAGCACCTAAAAATGTTTTGGTGAGTTCTTACTCTGCCTATGAAATGCATGTGTGACTAAGAATGCTTTGATGTGTTCACCTCCCATCTTAAAAAAAAAATGATGTTCACCAGGATTTGCCATTCTTTCCTCTATCTAAAACCTAAGCATGTGTCTTAGAATATGTTGGCATGATTTGTCCTCCACATATTAAACGAATCTGTGACTAGGAATGCTTTAGAATGTTCTCTTCTCGCCTATAAAAAAAAGATATGCACCTAAGATTGTTTTAGCATACTCTATTCCTTGACATTTAAATAAATGTGCACCTCAGAATGGTTTAGTGTGCTGTCCTCCACCTCCAAGAGTAATGCATTCTTAGGAAAAGTCTGCATGTTCTCATCCCAAGTGTGTGTGTATAAGAATGGTTTAGTGCTTCTTCCTCAACCTCGACAAATAAATCAAGTGTGCCTAAGAATGCTTTGCGAGGGTTCTAGCTTGCCTACAAAATCAACATTTTCCCAGGAATGCTTTGGTGTGCTTGCCTTCATATACAAAAAGAACGTGTGCCTATGAATCCTTTTGGCATGCTCTCACCCACTTACAAAATAATATTTTCCTATGGTTATGTTTCCCACCGACACAAATTATATGCTCCTAAGAATGTTTTGTCATGCTGCCCTTCACATATAAAGTTAACATGTTGCTAACAGTGATTTGGCTTGTTCTATACCCACTTATACATTGTTCTGCAATTAATAATATGTTGGTGTGTTCTTACTCTGCCTGTACAATTAATGTGTGACTAAGAATGCTTTGATGGATGTGTTCACCTTAAAAAATGATGTTCACCAGGTTTTGGCATTCTCTCCTCTACCCATAAAATAAACATGTGTCTTAGAATTGTTTACATGAAATCTCCTCCACATATTAAATGAATGTGTGACTATGATGCCCTTGTTCTTTATAGATACCTTTATGTTTTTATTTATTTAAAATGATGAGCTCCAACAAGAGTTTGCTTCTATAAGGCTACAGGAGCAATGAGGTCACAGAGTCAGTGGGCCTCACTACGAGGTTGGCGCGCAACGACCTTGAAGCACTGAATCTGCCGCTGGACTTCTCGATGCCACCCGGACATCACAAGTCCCGGCTGAGCGGGAAGTCAGGTGGGGGATTCGATAAGTCCCCATTCCTGTGGAGTCCCATAGGACTTCAGGACTCCATGGGAATAGGGACTCAGAAGCACCTGAACCACTCTAACGGTGCCGTCCAAAACTGGCTGATATCGGGCACAATGGCCCATGAAAAAAGTCACTGACCTATGAGCAACTCCCCATTCTCAACAGGCTGTGCGGCTAAACTGTACTGCCGTCGACCGATATGCAAAGAATATTCCAGTCAAGCCCGTTTTCATGCAAATATTCTACACAAAAGGAGGTACATGGACAGATGCAAAACGCTCCCATTCTCTCACAATGTACCTGCACCACAGTCTTGCTATAGGTTGAACTTAAGCAAGCTATCTACACCAAATACTACTTTACATACCAAGCTAAACTATTCTTGGTGCTTTTTTTTAAACCTTCAAATAATGATAAAGTGAAGCCTTTGCACGTATTGGTGGATATCTCCTGTAGCCATCTCACCATTTCGATCAACTAATTATGATTTATAACTTCCACCATCGGATCCGCATCGAACTTGGCAGGATACTGTATTCCGCAGACACAAAGCATGGATTAATACACTTAAATAAATAAGTAACTTCACAGCTGTTTGTCTGTGTTCGTGTCATTAATGACAGGATTCTACCTTCTGGGTTGATTTATCATGTTTTTCTTTAGAGCCCTAACATTTTGTTTTTTAAATCACAATGCTTTGTGTCTGCTCTATTTATTTCGAAAACTAAGACGGGACCCAGCCCCTTCAGAAGGATGACAGGGAATTTGAGTGAAATGCAAATCAGTTGAAATGCATTGGGAATGCATGTTATTTCTAGCACCTGAATCTGCAACACAACACCAAATACAGCAGCACTGTGACGATATCTGCTTAATCACATTTGACAAAAAATAAATAAATAAAAAGTGGAACAATTCCACCTAATGAAGTGCGAACGTGAAGGTAGCTTTGCTTGTGAGTGAGTTAACTAATGAGGCAATAGCTTTTTCCATCTTTGAAATGCAT
The DNA here is from genome assembly GCF_040938575.1 of Ambystoma mexicanum. Classification (NCBI taxonomy): domain Eukaryota; kingdom Metazoa; phylum Chordata; class Amphibia; order Caudata; family Ambystomatidae; genus Ambystoma; species Ambystoma mexicanum. The sequence goes on from NC_090939.1 coordinate 398,674,396, forward strand.
TCTAGGTCAATGGCGTGTGCATTAGCATAACATTCATATTAATACTTTTCAAAATCACATAGAGAAGGAGAACACGGATTCGAGTCTGCTTAATCATGGACTTCTAATTTTCAAAGCGGTTTTGGGTGCTCATTAAGGTGATGGATGGCACTGCTGAAAACACAAACAATTCCATAAGATCTTTCCAATATTCTATGTTTTCCCTTTAAACCTACTCATTTTTGTAAAGCCTAGCACACATATTGTATCCATGATGTAATGCTCGGTGTCTCACCGTGCTGCGTCAAGAATTAACTACATATCCAGAGATCAAATTCAGTATACTACTAAAATGCTCAACTAATCGTATGAGTCTTTGTTGGCAAAATAATGCTCTGATGCTTTCAATAAAATTGTATTATTCCCAAAAATAATCCCACGCTTAAATTGTGTGTAGTACATATTTGCCTGCACACATTAAGAATAAACGTGTCTATGTTTCTTTAAACCTTACAATACTATCTAAAATACATTGGTATTGTTATAGGAGCAGGATTTCCCAAAATAATATTCAAATAATTTATTGAAATATCTTCTATCCTCATAATAAACATGCCAACTATGAGCGCCCACTCTCCATTTTTTATTTCCGCTTCTAGATTAGAATTTTAAAAAAAGAGTTGCTGGTGAACCTCCAACAAATCAGTGTATCTCACAATTGACCCTCAACAATCCAAGACAGCTGGGCCTCATTATGAGGTCGGCATTAATAGTCGTCACCATGCGGCGTGCTGCCACTGACCCCGTAACACTGTTTCCGCCGCCCAATATATTATAAGCGGTGGCGGAACGGTAAATACCCATTCCCGTGCAGTCCCATAGCACTCCATGGGAATGGAGAAACTGAAGCAACAGCACTGCTGTTAATGGTGCCGGTGAGTCAGTGAAAACACGTCTGGTAGGGGCCTGAAGTCGCAGCATGTCAGGCCTGCTGGGAGTACCATGCCCCTGCAAACAGACTTATAGTAAACACTTCCGAAATGGTGCCGGTACGTTGCTACCGGCACCCTCATTTCCCGACCGCCAAACTTATAATGAAGCTCGATGTTTGACTTTGCTACGCATTATATTATTTAGGCAAGTGGATTACTGCCACTGCCACTTCTGTGGTCAAAAACAGGAGAACAGTGCTGGTCATTGATTGATTGATATTTTATTTCTATCGCGCTCGTACACAAGTGTTTCAGAGCGCGGCAAGGGAGGAGAACAGGGGAGAGCAAAACAGCGATCTTACTAGGCCCAGTGACATTGTGAACACGCAAGTACATGGGAGAGGGGGGAGGGGAAAAGTGCATGGAAGGGGGGAGAGGTGGAAAGTGCGGAGCGGAGGAGAAACAGATAAATAACAGTAAATAAATAATAAAGGCAACAAACAGTGGTAATGCAGCCAGAAATTTGCAAGTGCTAGGTTTAAGGCAGCAGACAGGGTAGGTCCAATACGTGCAGGAAGAAAAAGGGGGGCTGTATGGGTACAGATACAGACCCCAGTCCAAGGGGTGACAGGATGAGCAGGTACCTGGGCCCAAAAGACAGAGGATGGCCAGGTGCACGGTGCCAAGAGAGAACAGATCAGCAGGGGAGAGGGGGAGCAAAGGCAGAAGAAAAGAGGAAGGTCTTGAGTTGCTTCCGGAACCGGAGATGGTTCTCCTCAAGTTTTAGAGTGGCAGGGAGGCTGTTCCAGAGGGAGGCCCCAGCCGAAGACAAAGATCTACCCCCAGCTCGTTTCTTAGAAAAACGACTGACCCTGAGTGAAGAGCTTGAGGGGGGAGGTATTTGCGGAGGGATAGCTGAAGGTATTTTGGACCCAGGACCCAGAAAGCCTTGCGGACAATGCAGAGGGTTTTGAATTTAATCCCTGCATCCACTGGGAGCCAGTAAAGAGATTTCAGAGCTGGAGAGATATGATCCCAGGGCTTGAGGCCAAGGACAAGTCTCGCAGTCCTGTTCTGGATTAGTTGCAGAGGGCGGAGAGTAGAGGCAGGTAGATTTAGAAAGACGCTGTTACAAAAGTCCAAGCTAGAGAGAACCAGAGCTTGAGATACCATGAGCTTCTGGTGGAAGGAGAGGAAAGGCAGAGTACCTCTGAGGAGGTGCAGTCGGAAATTTGACTTTTTAGAGACCTCAGAGATGTGGGCGAAGAAGGAAAGGGTGGAGTCAAATATGACCCCGAGGTTCTTAGCTTCGCAGGTGGGGTAGGAGGAGGGCCAAGGGAGGCAACATTACAGAGGGAGTAGTGTCAGGTATATTCTCTTTTAATCAACACTTACAGTGAGGGCTGCTTGAGTACAGATCACATTAAAACCGACTTGGCAGAAACTAATAAACACTGCCACCAGTCTTCAAAGTGTCTTTGTGATACAATCATCTATTTCCCTTCACAAATAAGATAACCTAGTTTGGCTTAGAGAATAATATCACCTTTGCTGGGCTCTACAGGGCATTAATGGCCAAGTGACATACTTTAATGAGGGCAGCTGCATGTGACCAGTCACTGCACCTATCCACGCCAGGCATTATTGTCATTAGCTCCTCAAGTCAAGTGGTGAAATTCTAATGGAATTTTGCTGTATGAATACATGCTGGCAAGAGACAGAGTGAGAGCGAGAGAGAGGGAGAGAGAGAGGGCGCGTGGACGTAAGTTGAAACAAATGCCCAACAAGATGTCCATCATGGAAAAAAGATAGATTGCAAACATGGAAGTCAGCTACCTTTCCATGTCCATAGCATATTGCATGAGTTAGAAGAGGTGAGCCAAAGAACCAGGAAGGCAGAGAAGAACAATGTTCATTGCACTGCACACAAATTGTCATTGCAAGTTATGGATCGGAGGAGCGGAGGGGGGGAGCAGGGTTTGGTAGGAACTAGGAGAAATCTAGTGATGGTTACTGATTTATTTTCTTGGAGGAGCAAAAATATTTTCCACATATATGGTGGAGGGAACGAGCATGGCAAGGGAATCTAAATCAACCAATGGTGATTCCGGCTTTTCTTCCCAAGAAAACGGTTGCAATTATGAGTTAAAATGGTGCATTTTATAGTACACTGGATGTGATAATTTGGGTAAAAGGCCACACATGTTACATTTAGTTGTGTAGGCTAACATATGAAAACAGTCCAGTATGTGAAAGTCACAAACAGTCCACAGCAGCATTTTCTTGATGCCTTAGCCCACAATATATGTCTGTATAAAAAACATTTTCAGACTTCTAGTGCCCATACGTTTCCATGCTGACTGCTCCAACCTATGCCAGTATACCTATATAAGAATTCAATGAAAAAACTTCATTAAAGGGACGTTATGGTTACAAGTAAAACCGAAAAACCCCAGAAAATCTCGTTATGGTAAGCTAAGCAAACATAACTCGCGCCACCACCGTGCACTGCTAAGACTAACACCAAGAGCATCAAAGATGACATTACAAATGCCATTGATAACATCACATGTGAAATTAATTTTGATGAAAAGTCCCTACAAGGGGTTGTGTTTATAATGTTGGTAACAATATGTCAGGGGTGATTATGTAATGTTAAACATGTAATAACCAGCTAAGAATTCAAGACTTGCTACACACTTGTACTAGTAAAAACAATACATATGAAGACCCACAATGCATACAAATCAGAGGCATAAAAAGGGAAACTAAAGTAAGCAAGAAAGAACCAGCATCATCAAAAAATGTTAATGGCATTAAAGTGTATTTACATGTATACAAATGAATTGTGTGTTTGAGGCCTGCCTATTGCTCCATCTATGTGAACCATGAGGTGAGACCAAACCCTAAAAAGTACTTTAAGAACATATGACAAGGTTAACGTCTAGATATACAGGACCTTTTGAATTTTAATATTCTGACTGTCAGTGAACAAAACCACCTGGCCAATTTATGTCAGTGAACAAATACAAGTGGCTCAGATATGTGATGTCATCAATGATGTCATCAATGACATTTGTGATGTCATCTTTGATGTCCTGGGTGTTAGTCTTAGCAGTGCACGGTGGTGGTGTGAGCTATGGTTGCTTAGCTTACCATAACTGGCAAATTTTTGGGGGTTTTTGCTTTTACTTGTAACCATAAAGTCCATTTAACGTTTTTTCATTGAATGTCATAGGTTTGTATTAGTGCAACTTAACCATAACGTCCCTTTAAAAAAGTTTTTTCATTGAATTTCATAGGTTTTTATTAGTGCAACTTAACCATAACGTCCCTTTAACAATGTTTTTTCATTGAATTTCAAAGGTTTTTATTAGTGCAACTTAACCATAACGTCCCTTTATCAAAGTATTTTCATTGACTTTCATAGGTTTTTATTAGTGCAATTTAACCAAAGCATCCCTTTAACAAAGTTTTTTCAGTGAATGTCATGGGTTTTACCAGTGCATGCTGTTTTCCTACAAATTACTAATGTCATACTCACCCAATATAGCAATATTTGTGTCCAATTTACAACGTGTCACCTTAAAACACTGCCATTTCCCACCTTCTAGAATCATTTTTAACACTTCTATACACTTTTTGCAACTATTTCAACTGATTTTGCATCAGTAGGCGTCTACGAACATTTGACTTCATTGCACACCTTCCGGACAGTGCCACATGACCATACGCTGGTGCGGCATGCTGAGGTGTCGGAGAACCCATCTGCACTTCACAATAAGATCCGTGTTTTGCAGACAGTTCAAAACTGCATTTTCTACTGATCTAGGAACTTTCAACTTCAAAATGTCCCTTGCACAGCTCCTACACCTATTCCTAATCATTATTCATTAACAATCTAGTACACAGTACATACTTGGAAGAATTTTTAGCAAAACTGCTTTTTTTCTTAAAAATGGCATCAGCTAATGCCATCACTCCTCCACCAGCTGGAGGACCTTCAAAACAAAAAAAAGTGCAGTACTTCCTAGACAATGAAGAGGACCGAGAAGATGCCGTAGAGGGAGTGCCTACCTCTAGCACCCAGAGAGAATCATGGGTGTGGCAGTTCTTTACCACTCTTGGGAATGTACCAAAGGTTAATGCTATCAAAGTAATACTTGTATTCAGTTGCGGACTCCCCGGACAGTAATCCTATGGGACCACCTCCATGTGCTGCCACAACAAATCCAATGACCGCAATGCCCTCAGAAAGGTTGTTCCTTTCTTAGCAAGTAGGCTGTCTTCCACCACCTCATCTTCCTCAACCAATACTGTAACCACTCAGCCTACCTCTGTGGGACACAAAATCCCACTAGCTACCTTGCAAGCAACAAAAGAGGCTCTTGATCCATTTTTTTCGAAGACAACTGTCCTCTGTACATACCGCAGAGGGAAGCAATTTCGAAGTGCTTTTGAAGCTGTAATCAAAGAGCATGAGAAACACTGCCCCCTACCTTAGAAATAACACACATGCAATATTTTCCCCTGTCCACCTGCCCTTCAATATTAGTGTTTGGTGCCTCTTCCCTAATTTCCCTCCCCACCTTTCGTTCTAAGCTCAACTGCCAAAAAAAAATAAAATACATCCAAAAACAACAAAAGAAATGTTTCTTTAGGAACCACCGTTCACAGTTAAAAAATAGAAGTAAAAAAAATGTATCAACTCCATCTACTTTACATTTCTAAGGCCCTCATTACGACCCTGGCGGAAAGTAACTGACCCGACCGCTATAGCGTAAATAGCGTTTCCGCCATTGCACGATGGAGCAAAGTGCGGCTAATTCTGACCCATCGGGCACGAGCATTACGCCATGGCGGAAGTGCAAAGTCCGCGATGGCGGAAATGTCCGCAAAACGCCCCTCACCGCCGTCGTACGGCGCCCTAGGTGCAATTCCGCCACCCATCATAGCGGTCACCATAATGAGCGCTAATCGCAAAATACGGTGACCGTAAATATACGGAAACGGAAGTAAAAACATGGGGCCGGAACGGGAAACAGCACGCCGTACACCCATAAAATCAGAATCCCAACACAACCATTAAAAATCCGACCCTGAGACACATCCCAACCCGTTAGCCACCCTAGTGAAAACAATCAAAATGGGAAAAGTTGCCAAAAAAGCGTGCGACCGCAAGCGGCAGGTCCACTTCTCCCATGAGGAACTCACCGTCCTCACAGAGACCCTCCAGGAGAATGCTGGCGTCGTCTTCTCGACGCAAATGACCAGGACGGCACTTGCGAACAAGAAGGCCATAAGGGCCCTGGTGGCACAGCGGGTAAGTGCGGTGGGGACCGCACCCCGCAACCCACAGCAATGCAGAAAGCGATGGGACGACTTGCGGATACGCGTACGGAGCATACTATCAGCCAACCGTAACATTGCCACAGCTACCGGGGGAGGATCGGAATCACCCATCAAGTTGACCCCCTGGGAAGAAATCTGTGCCTCCACCATTGGAATGGAGAGTATAGAGGGAGTCGGAGGGATGGAGAAAGGAGTGCAGACATCCGAAGAATCAGGTAGGTGGGCCAAATAAAACAATGCTAAATCCACAATGTCCAAACATGTGAAGTACCATGTGTCCACATAGTGCAACAGAAACACATGTCCAGGAGAACGTCCACATACATAGGCCTGATAGCGCACTTTAAAAGTCACATAAAAATACATAAATAATTGAAAATCCTAAAAACACCCTCTACACGTGCAGCATGCACACCCTAACTGCAGGCTGCAAAACAACTGCATCCTCAATCCACACAGAAATGAAACCACCTCCAAGGCCCTGACCCAAATCACCCTCAGGTACCACCCCAATGCATGTGACACATTGCCATTCCAATTTCCACAGACCCATAAATAACGCTCGCCCTCCTTTACTCCACCACAGGGTCCGAATCAAACGACGAGCTGCAGGACACCCCTACCAGCACACCTGCAAAGAGGGCCAAGACCAACGGCCAAAGACCCTCCACCTCAGCTGCACGGATCAAGAAACGGCAGCAGCCCAAATCAAGTGGCAGCACACAGGAGGGGACTTCAACAGGCACCCCAGCAGCCAGCATGCCCACACCAGCAGCACCACAGGTCCCCCCAATGGATGCCACAGAAGGCACTGCTTCTGATGGCAGCAGCACCATAGGTGACACTGCATTAATGCCAGCATGCTCCGACACAGACAACGGTGCTGTCGATGTAGGACCCATCCATGACCTGTCACAATCCCCCTGTTTGTTTCATCCCGTACACCATGAGGATACCACGCAGGGGCACCCACATGACGACGACTGGCCATCCCCCACAAGCCCTGTGGCAAGGCAACATGAGTTGATCAGCCCCTCTGTGACACCACCGCTAATGGCCATGGCCCAGCAGAGGCAACAGTCCCTCGACCAGGTGATCGTGCAACAGCAGCAACTGGCCACGCTCCTCAAGGAGCATGCTGATGAATGTGGGGCATCTAAGGCAGCCATAGAAACATCTACTGAGACACTTAGGGCACAAATGGAGCGAAGTACAGAGACACTAAGGGTACAAATGGAGAGAAGCACCGAGAGCCTGAGGGGGGAACTGCATGCGACGTCCAAAGACGTATGTGGTGAACTTGCCGCTCTGCGCCGTGTGCTCACTGAGCTCTCACAAACCCTTAGGGACATGCATGGGCGTGAGCAGGCAGAGACATCATCCGTTGCAAGTTCCGTCCAGGGCAGCCCCCAACGTAGATCTGGGAGGAACCTGCGCTCCACAGGCAGGGGTGCCCCTGATACCCAGAGAGGGGGCTTGCAATAGCGTCTGCCCACTGACAATGAGCATCTTTGGACACTGGTGTTCGGGGGGGAGGTAGCAGGGTGGAGGGGGGGTGTTGGGCTTTCTTGGGTTGCGGGTCGATGGGGTGTGTAACATAATTTCACATATGCTATAAACATTACATAATCATCCAATGAGATGTGTGGACATTGTTCCTTGTGTACGAGGCCTTTATAGGCGTACAGTCCACATTGTGCATGTTCCCGACACACACAGTGCCACAAGTCCCGTGTCCATGCATCAGCCACCAGGCGTGAGTGCTAGAAGCATGAATCTATGATATTCTGACGGATTTCACGGGCCTCCTGTGCCTCGCGGACTCCTATAGGTGCTGCCACATCCCCAGCCTCATCATGACCATCTTCAGGTGCTAGCAGTTCTGCGTCAGGGGGCATGGGCACATTTCTACGTACGCACATGTTGTGTAGCATGACACATGCCATGACTATCTTTGCAACCTTCTCATGGCGGTACAGGAGTGCCCCGCCAGACCTGCTGAGGCAGCGGAAACGAGCCTTCAGTAGGCCGAATGCCTGTTCTATGACTACACGGGTACGTGAGTGGGCATGGTTGTAGTCCTCCTCATGCTGGTCCTGTGGGTTCCGGAGTGGTATAAGGAGCCATCTCTTCAGTGGATACCCGGCATCACCTGTATGTGGACAATAAAGGATGTTTGTGGGATGACATTGCTACGTACGCATCCCCCCCCCTTCCTGCCAGGTCATTGCCGCATCACATACCCCACATTATCATGCATGAATTGAGACTCATCGAGTAGCCAGGATCTGTTCCCTGCGTGTCGCTCCATGTAGCGTGGTATTGTAGAGTTCCTCAAGACCATAGAATCATGAGTTGATCCAGGAAATTGGGCACAACAATGTGTAAAGATCCTGTTGGAGTCACACACCATTTGTACATTAAGAGAATGATATTGTTTCCGGTTGCGGTACTGGACCTCCATGGCATGTGGGACAACCAATTCCACATGGGTGCAGTCGATGGCACCAATGCAACCCGGTATGCCGGAAAGTGCATGGAATCCCACTTTTGTGTTTGTAATCTCCAGCTCCGAGCGTGGTAATGAGATGTAGTCGTCTGCGTGCTTCAGGAGGGCATCGAGCACTTGCAATAGTGTCCGTGAGAACAGTGGCTGTGAAATGCCATGCAACTGTCCGACTGTGTGCTGGTAGGTGCCTGTGGCCAGGAAGTGGAGTACAGACACCACCTTCAGTAGGGGTTGGATGGCGGTTGGGCTATCTATCATGCTGACAAGGTCAGCGTGTGTCATGTCCACAATGGAGATTATGGTGTCCCGGTCCAAACGGTAGAGGGTGTGGATCTGCTCAGCAGTGAGGCTGAAAGGATGTGCTCGGAGGCGTGGGATTGCGGGCTGCCTGCGTGGTGGTAGTGGCTGTGCTGGTAAGCCTTGCTGGCCCTGCCTTGCCCTCCTCCTCCTCCTGCGTCTCCTCTGTGCGGCCGGTTGTTGTAGTAGTTGGTGTTCGTCTTCTTCTTGGAGTTGGAGTACTTGCAGTGCTATCAGGTCCCCCAGGCCCAACATCGCTAGTCCTGCCGGTAGCATTTTGGAGTGGGTGTGGTTGTGGGAGGGGGTTGGGTGTGCAATTTATGTGTTTTCAGGCTGTATAGCCTCCACCTGTGGTGATTCATTCCACCTGTGCCAGCTGCTATCCCCTTTGGGCGAGCACTGTACCGAGGTTCACCGACGGGCGGGGCGTCCCATTTGTGAGTGAAGCCAGTTGCCATTTTCACACACTGCCGCACTACATGGATGAATTTGTGATTTCGAGCGGTCACAGATGCCTTTTCGACGTGATGTTGCAAATGAGGAATTCGAAGGACAGCGCTTTCGGTTTTCAGCTAGCGGCGAGGAGACGCCCACAGGTCTGACTGCAAATATAACGTTCTATTGTTTAATGTCCTTGGGACAGGGGCCATGGCGAGAATGCAATGATTGATATGAATAGTATGGGATGCGCAATAGCGTAGTGGACGATAAGGCAGGACGTTCCCAAATACATGTTACTTCACAACACTATTATTCCGGCCTGGAGCACAATGGATTTTGCAGGCTGCATTACGCACAGACTCAATGGAGATTTCAAATGTTATGTGAGTAAATAATCAGGCGTTTTAATACCGGGATGAGGGAATGATGTATGGATGCATGGACAGATGATTTAATTGAGAGTTTGCCATGTACATGGCTTATTGGAATCTATCCCCTTCCCCTGCGCTATGTGATGCAGAGCTGCCATAGTGGGACCATCGTCTATCTGCCCTTGTTGAACCCTCCCTGTCTCGACGCGCCTTCCAACACTTGTGTCTATGCACGTTACTAATCCCATCTAATGGATTCTGTTTTAACAGACGCATGCACACAAACACTCGTTTGTAATAGTGTTTTCACCTCGATTTATATTGTTATGATTGGCAAGTGATTTTTGGGTGGAAATAATCCTTTTGAGTGGGCTAGCATGCATATGGCTGTAGATTTAGTGTGATCATTGAAGTGAGTAATACTAATGAAGTTCTGATGGCCATACTATTCTTTTTCATTTCATTTGGGTGACAGGTATCTCCTCCCCTTTTGCCGCTGCCATCTGTATGCCACTTCTGCAGATGGCTTTTACTCCCGACACCTGCTGCTTCGAGTTAATCAGTGGAGCACCATTACGATCTTATGGGACGATCGCCAATGGGCCACATGCCCTTACGCAGTACTAGTGGCTAGGAGCAACATATCTACCTTTCAGCTGGACTAGTGCCTACCTAATGGGACGGCCCTGCGGTTCTAGGCGCTTCCATGTTGCCTTTTTGAACGTGAATGTAGCCCCTGTGTACCATGAAGGAACAGGGCGTCACACAAGGAGTAGCTGGTCATTTATTGCGGATGCAGCCCACAGTAATGTAGATATTTTGGGGTTTATGACCTGATAGCTGTATGGGCTTGGTGAATTTGATGTGCATTAAAATTTTATTCTGATGTTAACCGTGTAGCGTTATTCTTTGCAAGTAATGTAGCATATTCCTATTTGTGGAGCGATGTATTGTGAGTAGATCTGCATTGGGTTCCGGCTTCTGAGTATAGTTGCGTGGTACTGTACTGGCCGCGTTTGCCTACGAAGCCCACTGAGGTCAGGGATGGGGCTGCCATTTTGACTGTTTTCATGATGTCATGCTTAGGGGCGGGGGATTAGCTTTTGTGTAACAGATGCCGGTCAGCCAGGTGGATTGGTGGAATGACGTGATTATCAGAATATGGCTGGTCACAGGTGCCTGTGTTTGCGTGCGTTTCTTGGAGGGAGACTGAGGTCATGTCCATTGGAATAGCTTCTGTATTCGTGCCATCTGTGCCCTGCAGCTCTCATTGGCCCCTCTTGAGATGAGCCTGGCTGCTCAGTCACTCTGCCAACTTGTGTGGTACATGCTTATGCTGATGGTTGGTTTGTTTACTGGCATGTGTACAGGGCTGGTGCAGTCTGCCTCGGGATACTGCTTTGAATGTTGCCTTACACTGGTGTCAGGCGATGGGGGCCTGTTGTTGTTTTGTCTCATCTTTCAGTTCATTTTGCTGTACTTGAACCTTCACATGCCTGTGAAACATCAGTACGGCAATGGTGACATGCCAAATATGGATGGCCACTCAGATGGCACTTGGAGCCCCTACATTCATTTGTTCGTTGGCATGCATGGGTGACTTGTGCATTTCACTGGTTGCATTGTGTGACTTCATTGCACCTACGAGGAGTTGTGCAATGTGGGCAGGGAGTGGTGTACAGGCACTCAGTAGGGCCATTTACGGTTGGTTCACGATGCCGTAATTCTCACCATGGCGGAATGGTACTTTCCGCCTTGCTTGATGGCGTTAAGTAAATGTCCGCTGGGGTCAGAATTCGCGTACCGTTGCGCCATGGTGGTAATTACGGTTTTGCATGGCGCGCGTGCGCGTACTTGGTGCAGTTAGCGTTGGCGTTCACTACGGTGTCGCTAATGGCATCGTACTTTACGGTGACGGGTCATAGTCGCACCGAGCGGTATTCGATGGCGGTATTGCATTTCCGCCATCGTTTTTCGATTTCCGCCAGGGTCGTAATGAGGGTAAAGTACATAGACTCAATAAGATTTTCCAACATTTTCATTTGCATTTTGTGTTATGCTAATGGGAATATTGTGGTGTTTATCCCCCATTCCAGGGACTGGAACGGTTGATACTGGCCTAGCAGCCCAAGTTATCAGCCCAAATGAAGCAAGGGTGGATGACGAGGTCTCCTGACCATTATCCCCCCCATTGCAGCCCCTGTAATGAGGGATGAAGGCCATTAGCACCCTAGGGTCCCAAAGCGGGAACCTGGGTGCTAAAAAAAGGATTCCCGCTGTAGGAAGGAAAATCCTTTTCCAAGATGGCCACCATGGAAAGGGAATGCAGGGTTCCATACAGGGCCCCTCTTCGCTTTCCATGGTAGCCTGCAGAAGGTGAAGAGAGAACCCTATGACCATATTACCACAAGCACATTCTTCTTCCCTTTCAAACCTATCTCAATTTCGAATAACTTTACCACGAAGCCAGTCCCAGGTGGACATGGTCACTTTAACCCCATGTGTTGTCCCTCATGGTCATGGCCAGTAGCCAGATTGTCCGGATCATGACCTTATTCCATGACCTGGACACTCTGGCCACTGCCCATGGCTACAGGCTATACCTCAGTCACCGAAAAAGGTATATCACTATTTTTTGTACCTACATTATGACACTTGTCAAAAAATAATACAAGAACCCATTTGCAAAACCATGCATTCAGGTCCTTGCCAATGCCCCTTACACAAGTTTGCTGGAAATCCACCCATGTTTTATTTTTCAAAAGTGTCAAATGTATGCACATACAATAGTCATGTAACCTAGCCCCCACTTGACAAAATCCATTCAGACTTTATGAAAACATTTATATCTAGATCTAAAATCTTTTTGCAAACTTTTGTGTAGATTCGTCAAATTGCACCACATTTATAAGCCTTTAAAATAATTAGGGACCGCCTTTAATTTTGCCCCCTCTTGGCAGAATCCCACCAAACTTTGCAAACACATTTATATCTAGATCTGTAATGTTTTTTCAAACCTTTGTATAGATTTGTCAAATAGCACCACATTTATAAGCCTTTAAAATAATTTGGGACCCCCCTCTATTTTGCCCCCAATTGACAAAATCCCACCAAACTTTGCAAAAACATTTATACCTAGATCTATTATCAGTTCTCCAACTTAAGTGTAGATTCGTCAAATGGCACCTCATTTATAACACAGAAAAGCAAGGGGCAAGTAAGACAACGGCACTCAAGCTCTTGCACACTAGAAATTGGTGTGTAGAAGGCAATAGGTGATTGTATGGCGTGGATGTTTAGCCCAACACTCCAAAGTACAAGTAGTAAATTTATGAACATATACAGTCACACTGCGCCAAACTCTGTAAATGTTCATACATTTATACCTCATTTACAAGCCTTTATATTATTTTGGGAATGCCCCTCTAATTTTGTCTCCCTCTTGACAGAATCCCACCAAACTCTGCAGACTCATTCGCAATCACATCAAAAATATAAATGCAAAGTTTCATGCAGTTTCATTAAGTGGTGCCAAAGTTATAAGCCATCCAATAACTGCTTTTCACCAACCCTGTAAGGCAGAGGTGCCCGTGACCTTCACAGGACTGATCACGAACATCCTGAAACAGACTTTTATGGTGAAAAACACTTGTTTTTTTGCTTCTTGCAGCCATTTCCCATTAGAAATTTCCCATCCCATCCTCATCACCCCACACCTCCCCAGTGATTATTTGATAAGCTTGACAAGTGCAGTGTTGTGTTTTTTAATAGGTTTTTAAAGTGATGTCCGCAGACACTGGCCGCTGTCCGCGAATCCAAGATGGCGGGCGTTTCAAAAATCTGACACACTTCATGCTTTTCACCATCCAATCAGTGGGCGCGTCTGATGTCCATGGACACCACGTTGCTCTCTAAGCCAATCGGATGCCTGTCCGAGGACCGAACAGGGAAATGTGTCCACGGACCGGACACAGATATCACTAATTTGTTTGACTTACTTTTTGGTCAATTAAAAAAAAAAAACTACTAGACGGATTAAAACCAATTAACAAAAGCACACTTTCGGGACTAAGCCGCCGCTCCTGCCACAAATCTGGTGAAAATCCGTCCCATGGTTTGGGCTGTAGGTGTGAGCAAAGTTTTTTCCCATTGAGTCTATGGAAAAAAACTCACTTTTGGGACCCCCCCTACAACCTTTCTCCCCCTTGATGAAACCTCACCGAACTTCGCAAACAACGACAGTGTGGTCCAGCAACTTTTTTTGAAAGTTTGGTGAGGATTCATCAACGGGCAACAAAGTTATAAACCGCCCAAAAAGTGGTCCTCCTATGGGATTAGCAACTTAACCATAAGTACTGGGCTGCTACCGCAGGCCCAGTAATATACCGCCTGACCCTTTCTGGATTCAATACCAGGTATCGCTAAGGTCATCCCTTAATTTAACACCTCCTTGTTTCAATACCAACCAACAATTCTGTGACAAGAAGAGCCAAAGGTGGTCCCCAAGATTTTTGCTTTGGTAGTCACCACCGTAAAAATGTATATGTGCATTAATAGCTAAGTAATAGAAACAAGAATATACCTCCCTGAAAACATCTCACTAAGAAACTGTGCATGCGTGCACTCACACAACGTATTCACTAATGTTTTTTTTAAAAATATTTCTGTGTCTGAATATTACATTACAATTCACATGTCCTTATACCCCACTTATCCGCCAGTACAGGGCATATATTTACTAAACCTGTTCTTCTTTAATGATTTGGCAGTTATTTTCTCCAATCTCAAAACAAATATTGGTATCAGCGACATGTCACACAGAAATATGCTTTTGCTATACAATTCCCACTAGCAATAGGTGCCCATATACAATGTGGTTTCTGCCCTATGTGTGTATAGGAACTACTAGATGAGGTGATCTGTGGCATCAATTAGAGCCACTCCTTGAACTCAGCATCTCATGATATCAAATAATTCATACTCACTTTTGAATATTTCTTCAATGCACAGAACCATCAAGGACCCTCAAGTGTTTCCAGGCAATATCAGTCAGTTAGGCCCCTTTTTCGCTCTAGGAAATCGAGTCTGCCTCAAGTAAAATTTGCTTCACACTTCCTCATGGACAAGGACCCTTTTAGCTCCAGATATTATCCAATATTGGCACTCTTCAATTTGTAACAAGGAGTCCACTTTTAGCAACTTTCAAAATTCTAGCCATTATCTTTCCCTGTGTGTTGCTGCTTACAGAATGAGTAATATTCCCACACTACGCCACTGTAACATTGCTCTTTTTATTGGTTAACTCTTTCCATTGCTTTGCTCAGCAGGCAGGAAATACCAGAGAACACACCCTTTGATTCTAATGGGTTTATTATATATCTGAACATATGCTTTAAAACACTTTTTCCAATTTTAATTTTAAGAATCATGTTTTTCAAGTCTCGTTTCAGTGTCATAACAAAATCATAAAATATGGATGTCTAGATTACTACAATCCTCACAGTTTTAGGGACATACAGTTTGAATGTATGTGATGAGATATTACTTTGTTATTAATATTTATAATTTACCAATGTTTAATACATCTACAAATACCATGTTTAGACTCATTGTGTCATATGGTTGTAGGGTCATAGCCAACACCATTTTAGATACATTTCTCATGCTAATTCAATAACTTTAATTTAGAGCCGCCTTTGTTGGATTTTCTATTAACTGGGCATGCATTGGATTTTATTACTTAGATGATGTCAAGTACATATGGCTTCATTTGAAGTGCTGGGGAAAGAACACAAGCCTGTCATCATTGATCGTCCAGATTTGTGTCACTCCTGAGGACTGTGTTTTAGGCCTTCTAGAAATGTAAAGATGTACTTTTTCTCAAGAATATTTCTCTTGGGATTTGCCTGTGTGTGTGGAATCCCGTACTCAGGGGATCTGAGCAGATGGGTCTTTGTTGTAGGGAATGGGTGTGTTTCTTTGATGTCTTTAATTATATAGGTCTGTTTAATCCTGTTGCCCCAACGGATCTCCTGTTACTTTGCATCTTCCAGTCAACAATGTCTGCAGGGCTAAATAGAAAAGGATCTTTTTGTCAGGTTTCCTGTGAAATCAACATTGCCAAATCCAAATGAGAAAACCAATGATTTCCTATTTATGAACATCTTGTTTATGTCTATTCTATTGATAGTGCACAAGACCTTCTAAACACATAACTCACAGGTATTCCTTACCCTTGTTTCAAACATATTCTGAATACACCTCACATTACAATTAATAGACTGTCAATTTGTTATGTCTTCTTTCTTTAAAACCCAAAGGTGCTCCATTTGAAACCCACCATTTGTGGGCTTTTAAAATGACAAGATATTTTGCTTTACAGGATTACTTACATTTGCAGTTACGTCCAATAATGCAAACTAAGTGTTCTTCTTTGCTTAGCAACAGTTCTGACATGTTTATTTTCTATATGAGAATGAGCAGTTTCCAATATGTCAAAGTTGGTCTTCATGTGTACAAAGGAACAGAATGTTTTAATTTGGAAAATAGACTTTTCTTGCTTACTTTCAATTTGTTGTTGGTCACGCACAATCCTTGTCTCCTTGAATACATTTATTTCTTTGCATTTCAAATGAATGTTCATTTTATCATGTTCTTTTAACCTTGAGGCCTAGTACACAATGCCATGTGTCAGTAACAAAGTATACAAAGACTGGCTGCACCAATGCAGGTCAATACAGCCATGTAATGACACGTTATCATTTTAACTTCATCTTTCATGCTTCATGAGCAGTACAAAATGTCAAGCCACAGAAAAAAATATATCCAGACGGATTATATCCAATATATCCAAATATATCCAATGCTGGCCAGTCTAGCCATTTAATAAACCATATCATATTTGAAAAAATACCATGCCAAAATAGGAAAATTCATGTAGACAAATTGCACCAATGTCGGCCTGTCTAGCCATATTGAAACATGTACCATGTATCATCTTTGCTTTAACCTTGATTGCAAGAAGCAAACGCAATGTAACAATGAGAATATGCAACACACAACTCTTGTTTAAACTTTCTACTTATGCCCTTGCACCCTCCTTCATCCCTGACTGCCTCTCTGCCATTCAGGCCTAGTGCACTGATAATGATCTCTGCCTCAATGCCAGCAAAACAGAGATTCTCCCTATAGGGTCCCCTGCACCATACTTCTTCCCTGCACTTTGGCCTTCTTCCATGGGCTCTCCCCCTTGACCCCCTCTGAAACCTGGAATCTCAGAGTCATCTTCAACTACTCCCTCTCCTTCATCCTTCATATTCAGGCCATTTTCAAGAAGTCCCTTGTTCAGCTCTTCCTTCTCAAAGGAATCCTACCTTTCCTCACCTTCGCCCAGAGACTCAATGGGGATCATTACAACCCTGGCGGCCACAGAATGAATGGTGCTGGTAAGGGACCAGCACCATTAATTCCGGGCCACCCTATTACGAGGTCTGCAGTGGGTCCCACTCTGGAACGCCTGGTCAGACCAGGCGTCCTTAGTGGGACCCGCTAGCAGATGAGGATGCTAACAACGGGCCTGTCATTAACGGGCCAGTTGTTAGCATCCTCCTCATTCCCATTGAGCCCTCTGGGGGCTCAAATGGGAATGGGGATTTACCGGGTCCGGGTCCCGGGAAAAGGAATTGCCGGGGCCTCCAAGGTCAGAATGGCCCGGTAATTTCCTATTCCTGGAACCCAGACCCGGTACCCGGTATGGGGGTAGCCATGCACCTGTTAGCGGCATGGCTACCTCCATACTCGTAATGAGGCCAAATGTTAGCTGAGCTCTGGTTCTTTCTAGTCTCAACTATTGCAATAGCCTCTTCTTTAATCTTCCTTTGTCCACTCTGTGACCCCTCCAGCTAACCCAGAATAGGGCACTGAGACATATCCTTTGCCTCAAGCCCAAGGACTGCATCTCTCCTGCCCTCTAAGGTTTTCACTGGCTTCCAGTCTCCGCACAGATTACATTAAAATCCCTCTGTATCATCCACAAGCGGCCGGGGACCACTCTATCTTCGACTGTTCGTGACAAAATACTGCCCTTCTAGACACCTGCATTCCTCAGGCACCAACATCTTGCGTGTTAAGCGGTTTGCAAAACAGAGAGCTGTGGTTGATCGCTTTCCTCAGTGGGCTATCTTCTGTGGCATAGCCTCTCCCTCCCTCTCTGTCTTGAGCTGGAGCTTCTTAAGTTCTGGAAAAGCTTTTCTCTTTACCTCTTACTTTTTCTTCCTCTCTTCCCTGTTAATCACACAGTAGCGCGACTGATGTGCCGGGCCCTTATGTATGTTCAGGGCCCTGACCCCCCACATCTTATCATCCCAGTTGCTGGCTATGTACTGTACTTGCTTTGGCTTTCCTCCCCACTGGATGTTGCACTTACATTTTTCTCTTCATAGCACTTCAGCCTCAGCATTTCTCCATGAGCATTACAGCACCTATCCCTTAGTCCTTGCCATCTGCACTTGCACATTCTGAACACTCACAAGGCACAGTCGGTTTGTCGCCCCTCCCTAATATTCTTCTGATTTGTTTGTATTTATTATTCAATGTATTTATCTTTTTTGGAATTCATTGTCTACCTTCCCTTATCCCCACCTTGTTGCCCTGTGGGCACATTGAAACAATTTTGGTAATTGTATAAGCGCCTAAGGAGTGACCAATAAATAAATACATAAATATATATACATCCGTATATATAGGATAAAGGAGAATTGTGCATCCTTTTAATACTAGCTCTCCCTGCTGCGTTTGATTTAGTGAATCATGATATCTTATGTCAACGTTTAGACACTGCAGGCCAATTCACCCCAGATTCCATAAACTGGATTATATCATTCTTATCTAACCGGACCATGAGAGTCTTCACAGAATCTGCGGCAGCTCCCTCTGTCCCAGTAACATGTGGGGTACCACAAGGTTCATGTGTTTCACCCACTCTCTACAACGCATTTACTAAACTTCTATTCGATAAAGTTGACAATATGGGTATCTCGTGTACTTATTATGCGGACGATACCCAGATTATTATACCTATTGCTGGATGCTATGACATGGACTCCAAAAACTTAAATAAAATATACCTTGCAATCCAGGTGTGGATAGCTGGCAATGAATTATGTCTCAATGAAGATAAGACAGACCTTATCATCATCGGCAATAAAACAAAACTTAATAACCTTACACAGCAGTACAAATCCTTTATCATTGATGGGAATACCATCCCGCTAGCTAGACTCTGCCCTCACGCTAAATAGACAAGTCAACGTTATAGTGTCCACTACCACGTACACTGCCAAACTTATAAGAGCTTGCCTCCCTTTTCTTTCTTCTGAAAATACCATTACATTGGCAAGAGCATTAATACTGTCTAGGATAGATCACTGCTACTCTCTTTTTGCTGGAACTAGCACCAGAAATATGAACAAACTACAAACATTTCAAAATAATGCTATAAGAGCTCCATTAAATATCCCTAAAGAAAAACATGTGTCTTCCACCAGAAGAAAGATTTATTGGCTTTCTGCGCAGGACAGAATTAAATTTAAAATCCTAACCATGACTCACACATGTATTGCGAAGAAGGCGCCTAAATACCTTTGTTACCTCATCCATAAAGCCAGTTCCAACAGACCAATTCGGATTGCATACACTAACCTGCTCAGCATACCTAGATTTAAGAGAATGAAAGCAGGAGGCACTAGCTTCCCAGGAATAGCTCCCAAATGGTGGAATGCTCTTCCACAAATACTAAGAAATGACACTTAATACTGGTCATTTAGAAAAAAAAACTAAAAACTCTCCTCTTCCGAACTGACCTCCAGCAATAGTTTACTGCGACCTGTACAAGAAAGATATAGAACTATACTATCAAATGTCAAACATGTAATACTGTGTGACCTTTGTTGCTGTTAATACTTTGTAAATATGATGTTTTCGTAACATATGTAACAATGCCTGCTTTTAAGATATGCAACTTGTAACCACTTTTGTAAGATCCTCAGAATTACTATGTGAGCGCCTAGATGCCCATGGGCTTGGTGCGCTGTATAAATGCATAAATAAATAAATAAATCCAGGATGGCCGCTGCTGCACAAATGAGCTCCCCGAATCAGAAAACCCTGGCCTGGCACACACACACAATCTCACTCATTCATACTGTATACCCTCTCTCATTTACAAACTCACATATTCATATAATATACATGCACACTCTCAGTCACCCACAAACTCATAGAGAATAGACTCTCTAATTCACATGCACACCCATACAACATACCCTCCATCATTATAAACACACTTACAGAAACAAATGCTTGCATGCATAGATACATAACTAAGTCAAGGAAGCTCTACTTTCAGCTATCTCATTGTCTTTCCTCTTGTCATAATATTGCTAAGGCCTTACTGTAATCGAAGGTGCCTCTCTAATGGATGAACCGAACTTGAGGGTATTGGGCAAAGTCAAAATTCTGTTCCATATCGAATTTACAACATGAACGAGAATGTTTAACCAAGATAAAAACATATTATTATCCTGTAGATAACAGATGCCATTGGACTTCTTCTTTCAATCCAATTATTTCTGTTTTTAAATGAAAAATCCCTTTTCTGTTCTGTATACACAGTAGCGTTGCTGATACATTGACCCTCTTTTTGTTGTCTTACTTGTTCAAGGACAGTCCAGGACCGGGTATTGGCCAGATGGTTATGTTAAGTATTCAACCAAAGGAGCCATCAGTTTTTTTTAATTTTTATTCCTGATATGACTTCTGTTCAATAATGCATTTATTTTCTCATGGGTCTATGGGTCATGCCAAATAGAGAACATTTTTGGATTTTCAGTTTGTGAAATCTTTTTGAATCCAAGGATATCAGATACTGACATCAATTGCTTTGCTGTGCTTGATTTGTGTGAATACAAAACACACCCCACATGGTGTATCCCCCATTAGGCACGTATTTGTCCAAGGATGTCTTTGGTCAAGATACTAGGGAACCATATCCCTCCTAGCTTCAACAGCATAAACTAGAGAGTCCTTGATATTTTGTATTCATTTTATTGTGAATCTGGGCTGGGCAATTTCTATATCACCCACATTGATGATTGCCTAATGTTTTTTTTGGTTTCTTTTTTTATTTTATTGAAATGAGTTGAAAAGCTCAAAATTGTTTAAGGGCAATTTGTTATTTATTTATGGTGTGACTGCGTTATTGCACGTGGTGCCCTTTTGGTGGCCTGCTTTAAGAGTTTCTTTGGGTAGACTTCCACCTGAGAGATGGCTTGTTAAATGTCGGGCTTTGTGTTTGTATTCTTGGAATTTAGAACAGTTTCATCTAAACCTGAGGTGTTGACCAAATTGGAAAATGTTCCCTCAATAACCTTAGGTGATAACTCATATACATCAGTAAGCTGTTCCGGTCGTAAGTTTGTGAAACACTGAGGTGGTCAGACTCTCCTCATATAGTTTAATGTGTAAATCTAGAAAAATGCACCTGTTCTTTACTTGAGCTGTATGTGAAGTTGAGAAAAGGGTTACATTCATGTGGACAATTATAAAACACAACCAATTCTAGTTCATTGACCCATTAACATTTACAAAGACATCCTCAATGAATCTCGTGATTTTTAAAGAGATTGTGTCTGCATAGATTTGTGTTTCTTCAAATTCTGCAACATATAAATGAGAAGCACTCATTGAAAAGAAGGACATTGTTTGTGAGTGCTGTTTCTGTTACTTGCAGAATGAATGGTGTATTGACTTCTGTAGAGCTTTCACATTCTTGCAGTATTTTTTGGATTACCAAAATCAGTTCTTTTTCATTCATTTTTTAAAGGATGTGGTTTTCAGAATGGTTAACAAATCAATAGGGTTTTTCACATAGGAATCATAATCAACATATTCGGACAATGGTTCAAGGATAGAACCATTCCCATAACTATTGGGTGACTAGGCGGTGGTGAAATCCCTTTGTGAATTTCTAGAAGGCCGGACAGGATGCGCCTCCTAGAAAATTCACAAGAGAGGAATTCTTCTTCTTTGTGGCTCATATAGCGCTCTGCTAAATCTTCCTCAATTATTGGTCTGATCACCTGGTGGAGTAGGTTAGTTGGATCTGAGCCTACTTTCCTACCTTATCATACCACCTTATCAGCTGGTTTTATGGTGATGTCTTGATCATCTTTCAAATTCTGAAGTTCCAACGTCTCTTTTTTATTCATATTATATACATATTTGTTCAATTCATTGAGTCTTTTGAATAAAGCTACTTCATAGGTTATTGATTTCGGAGATGGATAGAATGTAGATGGATTATGTAATCCTGTTATATCTTAATGTATCATGGTCTCTGGTGTTGACATAAGATATAGCGTGCCAAAGTATTATTTTAGCCTAATCTTTTGTACCAATTGTGTTAGTTTTATCTGTGTTTGGAAGGGATACAAAAGCACATTGGGTACCCAGGAAAGTACTTTCTGAAGGACTTGCTGTTTGTCATCATTCAGAACTTTATTAGATAGATATATCACTAATGGGGCTTGGGCTGGTTGGTCTCTTCCTCTGCTGCTAGGCATTCCTGGGGAGTTGTTCTATCAACACCCCCAGCCACGCCCACATTAGCGTAAACAAATAACTTTGGGTGCTAGGCAAGAGGACTCTTTTTGAAATTGAACTTCTCTTTCATATTGTCTATTTTTCTAAATGTCCATCGATCAGCTCTGCTGGTTTCATCTAAAGTTGCACCAGGAATGTTCCATTCGTCCGGGCGTGGTCTGTTATTTGAAAGTGCGTTGTTGTGAAACCTATGTTATTTTAATGGTTGCGCTCCTAAATTCCCTCTCTGTTTTCATATTGGGGAAAGCACTAATATCGTTCTTAATTTGATGATTTCTTTTTATTTAGGTGGAAATCTTTGCATTCCTTCATAGTGGAGTTTAGTTCCTCTCATGTTTTCTTGTAACTGTCTAGAATCGAACCGTTCATTAATTTTTTCCTGTTTTGCTGGATTTCATGCATCTTCTCCTCAGAGACCCATTTTGCAGTGTTTATAATCAGTATTAGCCAATCCCCTTTATGCTTATTGTAGGAATACTACAAGAAAGAGGACCCACAAATATCAAATGTAACCTCCAAGGCAGCAGCATATCTAGGAGAATGCATATACATATTAATGTAAGTGATACATTTGAGTTGATATGGGACACTTTAAGTAGTGGGAACAAAAGAGTGTACTGGGAGGCACTAGCAATTCGAAATTTAACTATAGAGT
Source organism: Ambystoma mexicanum (assembly GCF_040938575.1). Taxonomy (NCBI): domain Eukaryota; kingdom Metazoa; phylum Chordata; class Amphibia; order Caudata; family Ambystomatidae; genus Ambystoma; species Ambystoma mexicanum. The sequence goes on from NC_090939.1 coordinate 398,697,592, forward strand.
GAATAAAAGCAGGGCAAATGTCACAAGGCCACGTGGGGCTGTTTAGCAAACTGAAGAACAAAACCGTGCATTGCCATACGATAGCCCCATATGCACTCAAAAGGGGACAGAGTCCCAGGTAGAATTTACAAAGTCTATAGTCCTGCAACCCAAAAGCAGAGGGTATGTGCAGGAGTATGGACTATATCATGTATTCAATCAAATTTGGTGCACAGAAGATATGGTATTAGCAACTCTCTAACACTGACGAATTCAGACATGTAAAAATGTATTTTCTACATCTCAATATCTAAACAGTATAGGCCACAGTATAAATCACAGGCCTCTATGTCCAATCCCAATATTGGGCACATCAATCGTATTTGTCAAAGAAAACTTGCAGTATGAGGCCTGCTCAAATTCTTATTAAATAGTAGAAGCCGTACCAACACTGCAGTTGCTACAACTCGCAGAATTGGGCGTTATAAGCCATTCACACTGTCAAAGAATTAGAGGACAAGTTAATCACAACTCATTCAACACTCTCGCAGAGGTAAATTCTGCTCACATTCTGTAGCTGGTGACATCTGTCAACAGTTAGATACAACACGTCTAGCCCTGAGGATGGATTAATTATAAATCCGAAATGCGTTGGCAACAGATTAGATCTAATGGTGCTACTTGAGATCATTTACTTGCATTAACAGGGCCTTCTTCATATGACTTTGTGTGGATGCTGTAAACACGTTGTCGTCTTATTTGCTTTGTATCATACATGGAACGTTGTTCTATTGAAATCATTTGAAATTTGTGCTAAATTAATTTTTGTTTTTCTCTTTTTGCTTGACAAGAAGATGATAATGTGGTATGTAAATATGCCTTAATCCACATTAGAAATACCTGACATATCTGGAACATGTAAGAAGTGAACACTGTTTATTGAAAATTTTGTCTGTTTTATACATTAAAAATATTTTATTTTACACTATCTCTCTAATTTTGGTGCAGCTGAGTCTGCAGATATAGGTTGTCTACCATAGATTATTGAAACATGTTTTCACTCTCTCTTGGAGAGTTGCTAATATCATATCTTCTGTGCACCGAATTTGATTGAATACATGATATAGTCCATACTCCTGCACATACCCACTTCTTTTGGGTTTTAGCACTATAGACCTCCTAAATTCTACCTGGGATTCTGTTTCCTTAGGAGTGCATATGGGGCTATTGTGTGGCAACGCATGGTTTCGTTCCACACTTTAAGCAGTGAACAGAAAATGGCAATGTGTGAACTATAATCACTTTCATTGGCCTTTAAATCTCTCTTGGAGGACCCATACAAAGAAATGTGCGATAGCAAGACAGTGGTAGTCAAAATACACACTCATGTGTTTGATAAAGCAGTGAAAAATAGGAAATGAAAATGAAGACTATCAATTAAAAAAATAAGTAACGAATCTAGGGGTAAGAAGGGTGCACTCATGCACAGGAAAAACATTCTAAAGAAAGGTTATGAAACTAAAGAAAGGTTATAAAATCTGGTTATATCAAGTATCAAATATGACACTATTACTAGGAGACAGTCACCATATGTTAAACTTGTTAAAATTGAAAAATTCAGCCTTAATTTGGCCATGTATAATTTCTGTGGGGAAGGGAGATCAAAAACTATTGAACCCAATATCCAGAGAACTGTGGGGAAATATGCTTATGTCATATTTTTCAGCCCTGGTGAACATACTACTCAGTCAGAACTGAAGCCTGACACGGAATTGCATCTTAGGATCTTGAAAAAGGATATTATAAATCAAATAATAGTCTGAAAAATTCTCGCTTAGCGGGATCAGATGGGATATTTGCAATCTTTATTAATACAAATCTGCAATATGGGATGATACCTTAAGCTTATGTTAATGTTGATTCATTTATGTTTATTTGTTTATATTGTGCTAGAGCCCACAATAAGACAAACACAGCTTATTCAATACAACACTGTGGTACCATCCACATATTGTTCCGATCTTTAAGAAAGGGTTGATAGATATTCCAAGTAATTTCTGCCCAATAGAATTGTTGGATGTTGTAGGAAAGGTATACTCAGCACTTCTGTTAAAATAAATGCAGAGCTATTCAACTGATACCACCCGACTGTCTAAGTATCAAACAGGTTTCAGGAAGTACCAGGGAACATATTTGAATGGTCTAATAATGTTTTACTTCAGGGAAAGGCAGTGAAGTTAAGTTTAAGAATCTATGTTACAAACACTGATCTATCAGCTGCATATGACAATATAAATAGACAAATGCTATGGAAGAAATTTAGGGAGTGGCACATGCCCACTGGCATGTTAAAATTACATATGATGATGCGTAAAAACATAACAATTTAAACAAGAATTAACCTAAGGGGTATCTGACCGATAAGACCTCTACAGGCAGGGATCTTAGACAGGGATGTGTGAAATAGTCAAAGCTCCCAGCAATACATTATTCAAGATGTATTAAGTATGCAATTATTGCTGGGAGTGGATACATTCACTGCCTTTGTGGATTTGTGTAAAAGTATGCTACATGTTCTAAATGTACAGCATTTCATTTGACTAATTAACCCAAACAAAGTGAAAGAGAAGTTATGTGATTGTGATTGTGAAAGATCTTGAGGCAAGTAAAATCATATAAATCATACAAAGCTGTTTCAAATTAAGAGAGCAATATTTGAGATTTTGCGTAAACCTTTAAGTGACAATCCAACTCATTGGTATTAGATTGGAGTATCTGAAAGAAAGCCACTTATGTAGATTGTGTCGATAGAAACTCAATACCATTTGATTTTGAAATGTCAAGGGCTACTGGAGTTAAGAATTAAGTATTTTAGCAAGTGCATCAATAATCTCAATTGGGTAGTGGTTGGCTCTCTATGGTAGAACATTCGAGTTGGAAACAGGTATCACTAAGTATAGCTACTGTTAAATTCCTAGAAGAAATCCTAGATAGGAATTGATCAAATCTGTTTTAATAACCTTGTTTTCAGTTCATGGAATGATTTGTAAATGAATTGTATTATCTGGTGATTATATGTAAAAATTTAGTTTTTGTTTTGTTTTCTAGTAAAAGTGTACTAAACATGTAAAATAATTAAAAACAAAATCAAAGAAAATTGAAAACTGTCCTAACAATTTTCCTTTACTGTGTTTGTAGGGAAACCTTTGTGTGTTAACCCGAGAACTCTTGCTAATTTCCATCGGTCATTACCTCTATTTATGGTATTTGTGAGTAATACTTTCAATTGTGTGTGTCTTGTGAGATTCCGTTGGTCTTTGTGAATTGTTTTGTGATTTGCACATTGCCACTTTATGCACATTTGGTAGCTTTGGCACATGCATTTTTTGTTAATTGAGTCTTAGGCAGCATGCCCTTTTGTTCAGATGGAATTCTGGGTGGAAAGGAGGAAGACATGGGGTATTCCTCCACCTCCATGTCAGAGGTTGAGACAGACATCCAGAAGGGGGAGACTGAGGCTGAGAAGGGGCAGAAAGAGGTTGCGATGATGCATGAGGAGGTGAAATCATTTTGATCATATCCTCTTTGTCAGAGCCCAACCTCCACTTAAAGGCAGTCAGAATGTCCACCTGGTCCTGTGTTCCCATTTATTTTATGCAGCGAATAGTAATGTACCTGATGCAAGGCACTGGATAGAGTTGGATCTCTGTGCTTAGTACAAGAAAAAGTACTTACCCTGAGCCAATGACGGGTTGTCTATTGGACAGCAAAACTGTTGTAGCTCTACGCCTAGTGCATCTAGGAACCAATTCTTATTACCCTTGTGGGAATTATATTTAAATGTTCTCAATATATTTCCTAAACCATTTTATCATTGAACCAGAAATAAGGTTCCTTTTGATACTCATAAATAGAAACACATCAAGAAAGCCCACGCTCTTTGTATTTAGCATTTATGTATAATGATGGTCTTCTAGATATAATATATGAGCAATACAAATAGCATAGACAAACAATATACAATTCCCAATATAAGCAAGCATCTGATTGAATAAAGCAATTGCATCCTACTTTTCTCCTATTCACATCAAGGCATTTAAAACATCTTATATCCATTTTAAATACAGCAGTTTGGATTTCTCTATTCCATTGCTTTGATAGGTCGACTTGTTATAGGCAAAGGAATATAAGGGGAATATAAGGGGAAGCAAATGTCTTAATGGACTATGCCGAAACTCATGTCACAATACACTGAGTGTCTCATCAGCACAACTGATAGTTGAAAGGCTTCTTGACATAAATACATCATGGTGACATGTAAGGGGGCATTTAACAGGGAGCGGAGCAGAACATAAAAATGTTCAATTCATTTTACCCTAACCTTTTCAGCTCTGGCTCATTTTTCTGATGTCCTGAGGTGAAGGAGGGAGGCAAAGAAGAGATAACATCTATTCTTTGCTTTCCTACTCCTTCTCAGGAGAGTGCTTTGTTGCAAGCTTGCATTAGATTTTCATGCAGGTGTAAAACAAGTGGATTTCAATGACACATGCCTCACATTAGCACAAGCTCTTTCATTTTAATCTCTGCTTTGAGAGTGACGACAATTGCAAGCAGGTGACCCCACAGCATGTTGGTGAAAACATAGGCAGTCCCCTACATACAAATGGATCTGTTAAAAAAATACCCTTACATGGTTTAATAATGCAAAAGAAAAATATGTGGCAACATTGGGTAAAAACTGTTCATTTCAAAATAATAAAGCAAGCAAAGAATGTGAAAGAATTTGCCAAACTGACCATTTAGGGCCTGAAGCACATTTATTCTGCCATGCAAAATGCATTAGACTGGCTGCTTGCTTCTTCTACCCAAGCAGTCCAACATTTCAGTTTAGCTCTGCCTCCCAAATATGAAATTCAGGAAATAATAATGTTTGGAAAAATTGTCAAAGTATCAATTTGCAAACCAGCAACAAGATTTACTTTAGCATTGTGTGGGAATGCAAACACATGCTTGATTTAGTCTTACCCAAAGAGTATAGCCGTGTGGTTCAGATCTGCATCCCTGCTCTGCCCTTATTGGCATATGCTCACCAGGAACTCTGTGTCTGCCTTTTGTGGCCTACCAAAAGAATGACTGAGACCAGACGATATACTTTTACTACAGGGGAACACCTTTTTGACCCCAGTGCAAATAGGGAAGCTCTCTTCCTAACAAACTAAATTAAGGGTACTAGTCAAAATTAGTCAAAATAATACATTGGGCCTCATTACGACCCTCGCTGTACGGTATGGACGGTGCCGGTATGGCACCGGCACCGTCCATACCGTACCGCCTTATTCCGAGTTTCCCTCGCGGAATCCTGACAGCCCGCCAGGTCTTACCTGGCAGGCTGTGCGGCACCCGTGAGGGAAACTTGTGATTGCACTGGTACTGTTATAAACGATGGCGGTGCAACCATGCGCCCGACCCCCATTGTGCCCTATGGGGCAGAATGGGGATCGAGAGCCCAGCATTACCGCCTCCCACGAATGGGCAATTACCAGCCCCTTCATCTCATAATGGGCCGGTTATTGCCCAATCGCGGGAATCTGTGCTGGTAGCGAGCATGGCAGTAGCCGTGCCTGCCATACAGGCACGGCTACCGCCATGCTCGTAATGAGGCCCATTGTGTCAGCTGTCCAAATACTAACTTTTAAACTGGTCCTACCACTTAGAAAAATAATGTAAAAGGGAAAGAGGCCAATATGGGCTCTGCTCAGTGTTCTTTCCTCACCCGTCTCTCAATATTTCCAGAATTCTCTATTAGTTTCAGTACTCACAATTTCTGAATAGGAGACAAGTCTCCTGACTTTACCAGTCTGTTTCCATCTTTTCAGACTTCCAAATTGTCATGCTCTCAGCCACATTGCAATCACAGAATCGGCTTACATCCCATCACTCCACCACCTGCCGACTCTGTGTTTGTGCTGGCCCTGCTGCAGTCCCTTCTAGGCACATTATTCAAGCCAGGCATTGGAGGACGCACGATAGACAGTAACGTGTGCGGTTCAAGCCGCGTTCCTAATGGAGGTTGCCATGGCGACTGCAGGACGCCCGGAGAGCGCCTGCAGTCACATCCAAAGGACGTATGACAGCACGTACGCGGTTACCTCGGTGACTGCATAAATACGCCCAGGATTCAGCATACGTTGCATCGCAGCTGTGCTTTTGCCAGTGTGTGTGGTGTTCTGGTTCGTTTATTTCTGCTTTTCCCTGATTTTCTGGAATTCCTGGCTTTTTACCATTTTTTTTATTTTTTGGAACCCGTACCCCTTTAGAATTGCCCTCTGATTTGTTCTATTGGAGTGCTCTCCTGGTATTAACTCTGTATTGTATTGTACATTTTTTCTGGATATGGGGTCTTCAAAATACATCTATAAAGAGCGATATTCTGATGCAGTAATTTATGTGGATCATTCATCATGTCTTCCTCCCTTTCCCGTAGGAAAGAGTAGAGGAAAAGAATGTGCATCCCATATGCGCATTGGGGATCCTGTGACTTCACACATTTGATATGTTTCTAATGAATCTGCAATATTGTCTTTGGAATGTAGTGGGTGAATTGTATACTGGTCTATAATGTTGGCGGCAGTAACAGGATCTATATGTTCAAATAGGACAGCTGCTTTTGAATCTTGAATTATTTGGGTGGTTTCTCCTAAATTTTCCTCTATGTTTATATCTTTGTAGAATTAATTGTTTTATTTCAGATATTGTAGGGCTTGTCTAACTGTGTTGTAGTTGACTAGTTGCTGCCATATTCTTTTGCCTTTTGTTGGTAAACCATTAACTGGTACAAACAAAGATTGATCTATCGGCCATTGTACTCCCAGATTTTCTATATTGTCTTTAAGATCTAATGGCAAGTAAACTACTTTGCCATTGATGCCTTTTAGTAACTCAGATAGAGAATTTCTTTCTGTTTTCGATTGAAGGCAAATTACAGCTTGAAATTGGTGTACTGTCTGGATCATAATGCTCTCATACAAGTTAAGTTGTTGGAGAGAATTTGGAAGTGGGAATATTTCTGGCATTTAGTTAATGTTACGTTTTGTATTGCACTACGTGAAAACAATTGAGCGGGTCAGTTATTTGGTGTTTATTTTCTACTGTTAGATATAAAGCTAATTGGAACCTTTGGGATTCCACATTGTCCTCTATTTTGTAGGCCAAATCCACTATTTCTGCGTTCTTTTTATAATAATGTATGTGGCAACATACACATACTTGATTTGGTATTCCAGCAGATGTGTTTTGAAACTTAGCTATTTCTTTTTTCTATGTGCTTGTTAGGAGGTTGGTGTGTGTGAGGCTTTCACTAATATTTTCTGAAGTTACTGAATTGTCTAAGTCAACTTCAGTTGCAAAATATTTACTTGGGATGTGCTCTATTTCTCAAATGAGTTATTTGACTGTTTCATGCAGGAGAATGTTATTTAAAAGTTGCAGAACTGAGCAGTATTTTTTGCATAGTTTACTCTATGTTAAGATTTTGTATAGCGGATGGTGTGCTGCTAAAATTTTGATGTGGGGAAGGTGGTTTTGCATGCAGTTCCTGTGATGCAGGCTAATGAGTGTACTCGCAGTCCAGTGTGGCTGCGCACTGGACAGGAGTCGATGGTTTGGAAAGTTTTCTTTCTACTTTTGTCTTTTCGTTTGGCTTAGTGATTGAGGAAGTACTTTTTGTAATTGGTTGATTAATTTAGTTAGTGGTTTAATTCTGTTTAAAATGAATATAAACAACGTTTTCTTTAGTAGGAATGCAATGTCAATTAGGTCTTTGGGGATTAATTTCCGGCTGTAGTTTTTAAGGGTAAACCGTGACTTTTTACATTTCTTTATGAAATTGTTAAGAACTCTACGGTGGTATTGTTTTTGTAAAATACATTTTTTTAATGTTTTATTGTGGCTATGTTAACATCGGTGGATATAGTGCTAGGTTCATTTGTATGTCTGCTTTTCTTTGTATATTGTTTTTACTTATAATGTTTCCAAGAGGAGATTTACTTTTTTAGTGGTGCCTAGTTTAGTCTCGTTGAGTGAGCTTAATAGCTGTTCTGTTTTAATATTTTCTGTACATTGTTTTAAAGGTGGTTAACTATATGATGTCTGCTCTATATTTTCTATGTAGTTGGTTTTTAGTTAGCATTCTGTTCTGTCTGTTGGGAAAAAAGAAAGTTTGTGTTTGAAAGTTGTGAAATGTTTGTGCATGTATTATGGATGGGTGTGCGGGTGTTATTGTACAGATGACTAGAGTGGTGTTTGATTGTGTAATGGGATCAAAGGTTCGGTTGGGAAGGTTGTAAGAGTAGGCTGCTCTATAGGTTTGATGGGCTTGGGGAAATAATTGTGTGGTGGTGTAAATATATGTGTAGTTGTGTGATGTGGAATGGGGAATTAACTATTGATAGTAAAATGTGTTGACCTCTACTGGTGCAAGTGATTAAGGGAGTGGTGGTGCACTTAAATAAGTAAGAATTTTATGATTTGTTGGGGAAAACAGAGGTTCCAGTAATGGTGTGTTCCACCTCCTGCCCCTTTGGCTCAACTGCCCCATGACCCACGCCATTACATTTAGCGATTCATGCTTAGGCGTCTGACACATCCCCACTCCCTTTGCCTGGAGCTAGGTTGCCAGGACCACCTTTCCGTGACTTGCAAGCCGGCTCTAACGAAACTTCAGTTGCTCATCCTGCGAAGGTTTCACTGCGACGTTCCCCGCAGTATGACGTGGCAGCTTCTCTCCCTGCTGCCCCTCACTCTAATGGCATTTGTCATTACCTACATTTAAGGGATTTTTGCCCTCCTGACTTTTTGTAGACTTACCCTGGAATACTGACTTGCTGGTTATTACAGCAGAAGCATGGTCCATTTTGCCCACTAGGGCTGTGTTTACACTTGAGGCAGGTGTCCCGCCTCCCGCCCCATTGGCTCATTTGCCCCACGATCCGTTCCATTACGCTTAGCGTTTCGTGCTTTGGCGCCTGACACAACCCCGCTCCCACTGCCTGGAGCCAGGTTGCCATGATAACCTTCCCGTGACTTGCAAGCCGGCTTCAATAAGCCTCAGCCGCTCGTCCTGCAAAGGCTTCACTGCGACGTTCTCTGCAGCATGACACAGCAATTTTCTCACTGTTGCCCGCTCCAGCTCCAGGAGTCTCTGTAAAATGAGCGATCGCCGCTCTATGAGCGCATAGGTAAGCAGACAACCAGATACGCTATCCTTCTCTACATGTAATTTAGGGCCCCCGCCTTCATGGCACAGCTAGTTGTTACATTCATTAGGTGCTTTTCAACCACTACAAAGGCGAACATGCCGGTCTTTTCAGAAATTTTATTCCCTTCTCTCCGGTCAATCAATTCTTTTTACAGCACCACCTGTGCCAGTGGATTTGGTCCGTGCCGCCAGCCCAACCCCTGACTGCCCTATCTTCAGTCCAGTCTCCTCAGTCCACTCTCATCTGGAACTTGAGAAACAGGTAACCCTCTTGGATTTTTGTGCACTCTACCATTCTATTTCACTCTATCGATGTGATTCAAACGCGCCATACCTTGCCTTCACGAGCATCCGCTCCTTTTTGCCCTTGGCTTGTGGTGCTGGACCCACTCAGCAATTATGTCTGCCAGCTTTTTGTTCTGTTTTACATATCTATTTAATTATTTCTTCCTGATATTGACCACATTAATCTGTGTTCATCCTAACCAGGCACCTTGACGTTTGGCTTGTGCCCAACTACACACTAACACACTACTTGTTGATGTTCGCTTGTAGTACTTTTTATCTGCTAACCAATTTATCCCTCCTTTCATATACCTGAGGCCCCTCTCTCTTTGTTCTTGCCCCCACAGTTGCTGTACCCCTTGCACAGCAAACTGGAGCAACGGGCCAGGTTCATTTCAATTGGCTGCACCAAGAAGCAGCGCAAGAATCCTAATATACCGGGAAAGTAGCACCACGGATTCCCCCTGTCCTTAATGTACATACAGGGTGAGTGATCCGTGCATTCGTGACAGCAGTCAACAGACTTTGATATTCCTCAGAATTTGTCCAATAGAGTACTGTTTGTATAAACCATGTCCCATTCGTCTCTGCCCCCTTCAGGGAGAAACTATTACACTACATAATTCCTGCCCTGAGGAAGGCCCCAACTATTGATGCCCGCTTGGCACGCCGAAACGTGTTATCCATGTGTTTTGTTCCCTTCTCGATTGGAAGTACTTTGGGAACACATCCATGATCTTTCCTACACGTTGGCAGATAACCATATAAACTCAGTTGATTGAATAATTTCTCTGTTATGGCAGATAACCATATCAACTCAGGTGATTGAATAGTTTCTTTGTTATCTACCAGGGTAATTTTTTATACACCCTGGCAGTACCTATCCTGTAGGAACAATTTGCTTCCTGCTAGGATATTTTCATCAATTAAGTCATTGAAAACTATTCGAATTGCTCCTTGATGATTATACCGTTGTTTGTGAATCTATGTATATATGATGAATGCTATGTTTTTTTAATGTCTTTTTTCTTCTTTTTCAATATCCTTATTTAATTTATGTAAAAAAGCGATTTGAATAACAAAATGTGTTCTGAATAATAAATGTATTGTCTTTACTCTTAAGACTTTTTTCTTTGGTTTCCTTTTTTGTGACTTTCTTTGAAAGCACATTCCTTGTATTATTATGGATATTTAACCAAAATAACTGACAAAAATTAGGACTGTCATCAGCGTGGGTACCTCTTTTGGTTTTTGTTTAAATGGTGTGATTTAGTGCATACGAATGAGGGATCTGTGCATTAGTTATTTGGAATGCAATGAGTGTGAAAGTTGTTGTGTTGGAATTAAGTACCTCACGTGGATAGATCTGTGGAAGAGTAAGGAAATTAAATTGTGGTATGGAAGTTGATGAAAGATGGATGTGTCGTTAGGCAGTACGGAATTGGTGGTGTATTGAATAAAGGGCAATGTTTAGATAGGAATTCAAATAGTGTGAATTCTGCATTAGAATGAGTAAGTGTGAATGCAATATTGCTGAGTAGCAAAGAATACCAGAGACTAAAATAAAAGAAAGTACATCGCTACAATTAGAGAGATAAGCATGCTTTACTAATCTTCTTACTTTGTAGGATGTGTAGAGTGTTCTTCCTTTGGTAACTGTCTTTGTCAATCTTCTTATTTTGTGTAATTTTAAAAGAAATGTAGTTGATATATGTGGTAGTGGTGAAATAGATTCAGTAACACATGTTGTTATTTATTGAGGTAGGAGGAGTTATTGCAAGAAAAAGTGAATACAGTTGTGTAATGTGTGATGTAATAAAATATGTTAACTATTTTATTGCAACAATTGCACTATGACACGTGCAGTTTGGCATATTGTAAGTAACAGGGTACAAATTGGCCTAGTGTAAAAGGCATGCATATTTAGTGCATGTTTTGCAGCACAGGAAAGTTTGCACGAGGATTAATATGGACTGGTATTAGCTGTACAGCAAAGTATGTCTTCGTGTACAAATGCATACAAAATGTATGGTTTTGCTGTGGGCCAATTTATCTGGTGGTGCTTGCAATAATAAAAGTGCTGTGTTTGTGGTGCAATGTATTTGTAAGATGTTGCAGTGTTTTCAAAGAATAGGGAAACTGTTGTGTAGTGGTAATGCACTGGCAGTTTGTAGGTGGAGCAGCGTATGGTGTCTTAGAGTAGTGGCTGTAAAAGAGCAGAGTTTGTATGTAAGAAGAAGTGCTGCATATAAATACTTTGGCAGTGCAGACATATGTGTGAGCAGGATTGAGAATGGTGGCACTATAAGGGATGTGATGAGAAAGTTTGGAATGTATGACATTTATACGTAAGAAAAATGCAACATGTTGTTTTTTTAAAAATGTTTCTTTTTAGGAGAGTTTGGTTGAAAGTAAAAAGAAATGCATATGTGCATTTACAGTGACACTGTTTGTAACCTGTTTATACATGTAAGGGAAATGCAGTTGCAAAAGATTTGTAGAACACTGTTAAATGACAATTTGTGTGTGGAAGTTCAATATGCTGAAAGTACATGTAAGTAAATGCCACCTGTTGTGACTAGGTGAGGAATGTTGCAATGTGTGGTATTTGATAGCAGTGGTTAAAAAAGAGAATATGCTTATTGAGATGCTTATTGCAGGGTTAGTGGCAGGAATACTGTATATATATTTATAGGGGTGTTTAAAAAATTGCCTTGAAAAACATAAGCACACCTTTACTAAGTTTTGTTAGATGTAGATATTGTTGAATCTGCAAATAGAAATCTTGGACAGTTTGACAATAGTTTTGATACAGAAGGCTGTGACAAACAGGAAGACATGTACTCTCTGAGTTGAAATGTGCATCGAAGTGTTGAAGTGAGGTGACAGAGTTACATGTGGAGTTTTTGGAATTGATTGGTGAATGGATGTGTCAGTGTTTGAAAGCAGCCGATAAGGGAGTGTTAAAAACATAAAAGGGTAGAAGGGCTGCACAGTGCTACGTTGTCCACAGATATCACAGTAGACCGTGGACCAACTTGTGTCTATCCAAGAAGTCCATCAGATCCATAGACTGTGCCCCAAATGACTTTGACTGTCCTGGCTCCCTGAGGGCACGCTTCTAATCCATTGACTTTGATATTGTTTGTCCCTCTGAGGTGGTAGCTTGTTGTATACTGGTACTGCTGGGAAAGGCTTAAATAGATGTCATTGGGGGAGTTAGTTGTCCTCACATTTTCAGAGAAACGGTTCTAACCTTTTTACTTCCCTTAACCTTTCCGTTCTGAAAACTCAGAATCTACAAAGTATACTAGTGTGATAAATGAATTTCATTTCTGTCCTTGTGATTGAAGTCACCTCAGGGTTTAGGAATTGTGTATGAAGTATATCCAAAGAGTATCCACTAACTTGTTTTGATTCTGAAAAGTAATTTTAAAGTATATTGTTACAATCATTTGCCTTTTTAAAGAATGCTTATTTAAAACTGATGTTAAATAAATAAATATTTATGGCTGAAATCTTGAGTGTAAGTGTTACTTGGCTAGTTGTATTTGCGAATTTCACTTGTACAGCTCTACAGCTTACATTTACCCCTCTAGAGATAGGCGTGGCTGCTCAGTCACACTGCCAACTTGTCTAGTACAGACCTATACCAAAAGGTGGGTGCCTAATACCAAGCAGATAATAGTTGTGTAGTCCCACATAGTGTGACTGCACCAATTCTTACCTAACACGTGATGACATCTGGGGAAGTCTGCAATCAGGAGCCGCTGTGCGCATGCGCAGTGAAATCCGCAATTAGCTCGCTCATGTCTGCAAACTAATTAAAAGTGCTTCATGCGAACCCCAACATGTGCATTTTTTTATTGATACAACTATATACAAGATATTTATAGTACAAACAATAACATAATAACAGAATGGGAAACATAAATGGGAGTATCTGGAGTTTCAATAAAGTCATCAGGGAGGCAGTGAGAGTAATTTCATCAAATTGTCTGTGAATTATGTTTTCTGGATTATATTGGGAGTATTGCTGGGGGTATGGAGGCAGGAACACATAGGGCAGTGATAATGAACATTTCTAATGCTTGATTTTCCACACAAATTACAAGTTATTTAAAGTTATTGTTGAGTTCATTCATTTTCAGATACAAGTTCCTGATTTCATTCTGTAGAATTGGCGATCAGTATTGTGTTTCTGGTTCTTCAGGTTGTGCATAATTGCTGTGCAGTGTTGTTTGGACTATAAATATATATATTATTTCAATAAGCTCTGCATAAGTTATATTAATTGTTTTCATTCAAATATTTATTTAGCATTAAAGATGTCATCATCACTCATTTCTTCTGTGGGGTACTTTTCTTCTGGCCACTCAAGTGTGTGTACCATTTCTGACAAAATAACAAATGGTAATATTTGCTTTTGAGAAATGTTTATATAATAAATGGTAATAATAGAACAATAAATAATGTGTGCTTACTGTTTGGTAAGAGTATTTTTTTTCCCAATGTGTTGCTGGTGTATGCTAGTGTGTATGAAGAGCTGCTGTGCTAAAGTGATAATATGAGGTGTACAGTTATGCTTTGTTTTTGGTACATTCCATATCATTGTATGCCAAATGAAAAATGTATTTGTACATTTCTAAATGAAGAATTATGTAGAGATGTAAGTTTGGGTGTGATAAATATTAGTAATTTTGGTTTATGTATATGATTTTGTTATTAGAAGGGTACAAAATGTTCTGTTGTTCCCTGTGCTTTTGGGCGTTGTTGATTCTACCTGCTATTTGCAGAACTTTATACTGTCTGCAGACTCCAGAGCTGCTAAAATGGGGATGAGTAGGATATTAGGAACTTGTAGCACATCAGGATGTACTGGTAAAAACCTAGGAAATTCAGTGAAAACACTTTGTTAAAGGGGCTTTATGGTTAAGTTGCACCAATATAAACCTGTGAAATTCATTGAAAACCCCCAGCAATTCCGCAGTTATAGTAAGCTAAGCAACCATAACTCGCTCCACCGCCATGTAATGCTAAAAATAACACCCCAGACATCAAAGATGACATCAGAAATATCATTGATGACATCACTGATGACATCACATATCTAATCAATTCTGATGAAAAGTCTCCACAAGGGGTTGTGTTTGCAATGTTGGTAGCAACATATCAAGGATGATCGGGAGTGCTCTCATGAACTACTTGATGTATTAAAAAATGTACTAATTTAAACAAATTGTTATATTGGAGTGTTGTTTTTAATACAACAACCTAATCATACATACATTTTATGTTAGGTAGGGTTGATGAATATCAACTTAAAGGGCTCTGCACCCTCTTTTAATCAATGGGTTTTTCTGTGTTGCATGTGCGTGAATGATTACAGAGAATAGATTATTCTACTCTGTGGTAGTTATGTAAGAACAAAACTTTGACACAAAGACTGTGCCATCGGTATGAAAAAAATCCCTCTCCAGTTTTATTTGTTTTGATTTGCTTTGAAACTCCTGTAGGAGGGCCCTTTATGAGACACTTGTTTCGGCTCGTCTTGTGCCTTTTTCATATCAGGGCAATATATGTTACATCATCATATATTCATTGTTCCTTCCTTTCGTGTCAGTTAAAGTCTTAATACTTTAGTCATTTGTCTGCCATACATCCAGGGTTAAATCCCTCCTAAAACGTTCCAGTTCCTGTTCCTACGCGTCAGCTCTCCAAGAGGGTCCTACTATTAGGGCTTCAAAGCAAATCAAAACAAATAAAACCGGAGAGAGTTTTTTATCACGCACCACAGAAGTACAGTATTTTTGATCTGGCAATACTGGCCAGTAAAATAATGAATGCAAGGCTATCAAATTCTTGACTAATGTTGAACTTGGATTTAACAGCTAACAATACAAGAATTACTACACACTTGTGTTAGTAGAAACAATACATATGAAGAGCCACAATGCATTGATATCTGAGGCACATACAGAGAAACTGCAGCAAGGAGGAAAGAAACAACATCAACAACATCAACAGAAAATGACAGAACATGACAGTAATATTAGAGTTTATTATAACATATACAAATTAGATGTGTGTTTGAAGTGTGCTTATTTTCCCCTGCATGTGGTCTATGAGCTGAGATCAAAATCCTAAGGAAAGTATCTCAACAACATAGGACAATATCTAAATATAAAACACCTTTTTAATTTGAACATTCTTACTGTCATTGAACAAAAAACAACTGGCCTAGATATGTCACAGAACAAAAACAAGTGGCACAGATATGTAATGTCAACAGTGATGTTATCAATGACATTTGTGATGTCATTTTTGATGTCCTGGTTGTTAGTCTTTGCAGTGCACGGTGGTGGCACGAGTTATGGTACTTGTAACCATAACACCCCTTTAACAAAGTGTTTTCAATGAATTTTATAGGTGTCTATTATTGCAACTCAGCCATAACATCCCTTTAACTAAGTTTTTTCAATGCAATACACAGCCTGCACTTTTCAAAAACAGTATATGGCCCTGTCATATTGATTCCCTGAAATTTGGTGAGGTTTCGTGCAAGGGGGCAAAGGTATAGGAGGGTCACAAAAATGTGTGGTTTTTCGCATAGATGCAATGGAAAACAATCTTGCTCATGCCTACAGCCCAAAATTGTGCTTTTGTAAATTTGGTCTAAATCCGCCATCCTGTAGTTGTTTTTTTTTTTTTTTTAAATGGCCAATAAGTAGGTCAAAAGAAATTAGTGATATCTGGTTTCGGTCTGTGGACTCACTTCCCTGTTCGGCCCGTGGACAGGCCTTCAATTGGTCCAGAGGGAGGCATGATGTCCACAGAACTCAGATGCACCCGCTGATTGGATGGTGAAAATCGTGAGGTGTGTCATATTTTTGGGAAATTCCACGTTGAATTCACGGATCACCACCGTACAAACATATTAAAAAACACAAGAGTACACAGTCAAACTAATGAAACTATTTCTGTAGAGGTGAGGGGTGATTAGGTTGGGATGGGATATAACCATAAAAAGCCCAACAATTGGCCGCTTTTCATCTCAGATGTCTGCAAATGAACTGGGGACAGCCCTGTAATGTTCGCAAACATCTATGATGTTCGGGCGCATCCATCCATATTTTTCCATTACATGGTTGGTAAAACACAACCACTCAATAAAACTGTATGAAATGTTGTCAAATTATTCTAGACGTGACCTTGAATGGGTCTACAATATTCTGTGTTGTTTTGTCATTTGTCATTGTGTTGGCATTAGGGAACAAAAGTTTATTTGAAAGGCTTATACATTTGGTGCCATTTTATGAATGTGCACAAAAGTTTGCAAAAATCTTTAAGACCCAGATTTGCATGTTTATGCATAGATTGGTGGAATTTAGTCAAGAGCGGGAAACATTAGTAGGAGATTTAACATTTTTGGATGGGTAAGAACATTGTTGCGGTTTGACAAATGTACATAAATGAATTTTGAAAGATTATAGACCCAACATTGAATTTTCCTGCAAAGTCTGAACAGGTTTTTTCAATTTGGTGCTAAATTATATGACTATTTTATGTACATACATTTTGACACTTTTCAAAAATAAAACATGCATGGGTTTGCAGGAAAGATGTGCAAGGAGCATTGGCAAGGACTTGAAAGCATGGTTTTGCAAATGTGTCTGTGTCTTATTTTTTTAAAAGAGTCATAATGTGGGTACAAAAAATAGAGATATACCATTGGTGACTGAAGTTTAGCCGGCAGTCATGGGCAGTATCCAGATTGTCCAAGCCAATTTTGGATCTTTGGGCACAGCACTCCTGGATTCCCATGAGCACTTGTCCATTCATACTGCCCCCTTTTTTTATGCACTTCTGTCACTGCACAATGCATATGTGCAGTTATAACAGCACTATGTAAAGTTTTTTGGTATACGTATGGGAAATGTAGATGCAAAAGATTTGTAGAACAATGTTAAGTGGCAGTTGGTGGGTGGAAGTTTAATATGATTAAAGGCTATATGCAGAGTTTGGTTAAGTGATTGGTGGATATATGCATGAATGGTTTAAAGCATGTAATGATGGAGTGTTACAAACATAACATTAAAAGAGTAGAAGGGCTTTTTTGTGTGATATGAGCATGTGCAATTCAGTTTTTCTAATTAGGCATGGGATAGACAGGGGAATGCAGGGACTGTGGATAGTTATAAACGGCAGTGGATTATGGTGTTTATTGTACATTGGAGAGATGAATTTCAGACAGAAATCTTATTCTGTGTGTTTTCTTTTACTCTAGTATAGAATTCTCCATCATTTCCATTAGCATAGTAGAACATGCTAATGGGAATGCTGAAGAATCTTATTGAATCTAGTTACTTTACTGAAAAATGTAAAGTAGATGGAGTCTATAAGCTTATTTATTCACGAAAAAGGTAGCAGGCACCCCTCTCTAGAAAGAACATGGCATAATAACATTTTCAGTGGTTTTCATCCACTTTGAGAGTCGACAGCCATCGCTTTTTGGTCACTGTACTTTTCACAAAGGAGGAATATTCATGTGCATATCAGTCTTTGTCCCGCACACAAGGGCAGTCCAGTAGCCAAATGCCAGGCAAACCTCCTTTGAACAAGATTACCATCAGCAACCGCAGACAAGTGTTTCAGCCTTGTTGGGCCGTGTCAGTGAGGTGGAGCTGTGCCTTTCTGAGCACAGTGAGCAAGGGTCCAATTTATTAATTTTTTTAACTGAAAGGTGGTTCCTAAAAGAACCATTTGAAAGTTTTGTTTTAATTGTTTTTGTTTGCAGGAGAGGCCAGAAAGTAAGGTGGGGAGGGAAATGAGGGAAGAGGCACCAACCACACATATGGAGGGGCAGGTGGACAGGAGAAGATGTTGCGTGTGTGTTCAATTTAAGATAGAGGGCAGTGTTTCTCATGTTCCTTGATACAGCTTCAAAAGCTCTTTGAAATTGCTCTCCCTGCAGAGTGGAGTGTTGCAGTATGTAGGGAGTACTGTTGTTTTCAAAAGATATGCATCACAGCCTTGTTTATCGATGGCAAGGTAGCTGGTGGGATTTTGTATCCCACAGAATTAGGCTTTGTGGTTACAGCATTGGTTGAGGAAGATGAGGTAGAGGAAGACAGCCTACTACTTCCTAAGAAAGGAGCAACCTTTCTGAGAGCATTCAGAGGATGGATTTGGTGTGGGGCCGCATGGAGGTGGTCCCATAAGAATACTTCCCATGTTGTCCGCAACCGAGTACACTGTTGCATTCAATGCATTTCTTATCTCTGGGTGTTAGTGATAGACACTTCTTCTACCTCATCTTCCTTGTCTTCTTGATTGTCTTTTGAAGTATTGTGCTTCTTTCATTGTGTTGGTCCTCCATCTGGTGGTAGGGGTGGCTCTTGGGAAGGAGGATGACACTTGCTGATGCCATTTTTGAGACAAATAGCAGTTTCCTAATATTCTTCCAAGTATCTGCTGTGTGCTAGACTGTTGATGGATAATGAGTAAGAATAGGTGTAGGAACTGTACAAGGGTACATTTTGAGCTTCAAAGTTTGTAGATGTGCTGAAAAATGCAGTTCTAAACTGTTGCGAAGCATGGACCCATTTGCGAAGTGCAGATGCGTTTGTGAACACATCATTATGACGCACGCACATGGTCACGTGACAATGCCTGGAAAGTCTGCAATGACGTCAGATGTTCGTGAACGTCGACGAACACAAAAACAGTGGAAAAAGTTGAGAACATTGTATAGAAGTGTTAAAACTGATGCTAGAAGGTGGGGAATGGCAAGGTTTTAGGTGAAACTTTCTAAATTGGAGAACAATGTTGCTATATTGGGGTAAGTATGATATTAGTAACTTGTAGCAAAATAGAGTGCAGTGGTAAAAACTCATGCAATTCACTGAAAAATCTTTGTTAAAGTAACAATACAGTTAAGTTGGACTAATAAAAACTCATGAAGTTCGATGAACAAACTTAGTTAGAGGGCCGTTATGATTAAGTTGCATTAATAAAAAGCTATGAAATTCAATGAAAAAACTTGATATGGATCAACAGCTTCTTTTATTGCTAGCAAGGTGGCTGGTGGGATTTTGTGTCCCACAGAAGAAGGCTGCGTGGTTACAATATTGGTTGAGGAAGATGAGGCGGAGGAAGATAGCCTACTAGTTGCCAAGATAGGAACAAACTTTCTGAGAGCATTGCAGTGGTTGGATTGGTTGTGGCAGCGCATGGAGGTAGTCCAATAAGACTACTGTCCAGGTAGTCCATGACTGAGTACAGCATTACACTTTGCCAGCTTTAGCCTTTGGTACATTCCCTACAGTGGTAAAGAACTGTCAAACCCATGATTCTCTCTGGGTGCTAGAGGTAGGCACTTTCTCTACCTCATCTTCTTGGGCCTCTTCATTGTCTTTGGAAGTAGAGCACTTTTTTTGTTGTGTAGGTCCTCCATCAGGTGGTGGCGGTGGTGGCTTTTGGTGGGGAGGGATGGCAATAGCCATTTTTAAAATAAATAGCAGTTTTGCTAATATTCTTACATAAATGTGCTCTGTACTGGATTTTTTAATGGATATGGAATAAGAATAAGTGTAGGAGTGTAGGGGCTGTGCAATGGTACATTTTGAGCATCAAACTTGCTAGATCAGCAGAAAGTGCAGTTCCAAACTGTCTGCAAAGCACAGACCCGATCACGAAGTGCGGGCACGATCATTCCGCAAGCGCGCATGGTCATGTGACACTGTCCGAAACGTCTGCGATGAGGTCAGATGTTTGCGGATGTCAACGGACTCAAAAGCAGTGGAGAAAGTTGCAAAAACTGTATAAAAGTCTTTAAAATGTTGCTAGAAGGTGGGGAATGGTAGAGTTTTAAGGTGAAATTTTGGAAATTGGACAACAAATGTGCTATATTTGGGTACGTATGATATTAGTATGTTATAAGATATTAGCATGCACTGGTAAAAACCCATGAAATTCACTGAGAAAACTTTGTTAAAGGGATGTTATGGTTAGGTTGGACTAATAAAAACCTGTTTGTTTGAAGACTGCTTATTGTCCCATGTATGAGCTTTGAATGTGTGTACAAATCTTGAATGGATTTTGTCAAGTGTGGGCTAAATTATATGACTATTTTTTGTACATATATTATGACACAATTCAAAAAATACAAAATGGACAGATTTGCAGCAAACATGTGTGAGGAGCATTGGCAAGGACCTGAAAGCATGGTTTCACAAATGTGTCTGTGTTTATTTTTTGTAAAAGTGTTATAACGTTGGTACAAAAAATAGTGATATATCTCTAGTGACTGAGGTATAGGTTGTGGCCATGGCCAGTGCCAGATTGTCTGGGTCTATCTGCCTACTGGCCATGACCTTGAGGGACTGACAATGGGGTTAAGGTGGGCATGGCCACCAGGGACCGGCTGTGGGGTAAATCGGGATAGTTTTGAATAGGAAAAATAAATCTTCTCGTGGCTACAGCCCGAAGTGCTAGATGGGACTGCAGCAAATGTGTGTGAGGAGCATCAGCAAGGACCTCAAAGCATTGTTTTGCAAATCTGTCCTGTGTTTTATGTTTTCCAACGTGTCCAAATGTAACTACAAAAAATTGCGATATAACTTTGGTGCCTGGACAGTGGGCCTGGCTCTCGCCAAGGACATTGCCTACTCTGATTAATTTATTGGGGCATGTGGCATGGCTGAAACCCTAGGTTTAAATGGGAAAAATAAATCTGCTTGTGCCTGCCGCCCAAAACGCTGGACAGGATTGCAGCAAACCTGCATGAAGAGAATGAGCAAGGACCAGAAAGCATGCTTTCCATAACTGGCGATTTTCTTGTTTTTTTTTTATTTTACTTGTAACCGTAATGTCCCTTTCATAAAGTGTTTTCCCCGAATTTGCTAGGTTTTTATTTCCCATTAACAACGTTGTTACACTGAATGTATTTATTTATATTTGGAAAAATTATTTGGTATACATGTAATAGTTTTGAATCTTGAAGTTCAGTCATGTTTTTGTTTTGCATTCTGGGACTTGTAGTTTGAGAAGTGGAATTTGAAATCCCAAAATGCACAGTAAATAAGAAAGACTTAATAAGCACCTGCAGATTGGCATGGGTGATTTTGAGATGTATGGATGTGCTGCCAACATATTTATGTGGCAGACACTAAGTGCAACTTAAAAATGGTCTGCAGATCTATTGTATCTGCTTTTCCTTTCTTTTATGAAAACATACTGCTTCATGTGAGCAGGTGATGAAGGCTGCAATGCATCACATTTGCTAGAGTGGTTAACAAAGAGAATATTCTTATTGAGAAGCTTTTTACAGGATGAGTAGCAGGAACCATCTATATATAGATATTTGTGAAAGAGTTGAAGACTAAACATACCTGTACTAAGTATTGTTAGATGCATATCTTGTTGAATCTGGAACTAGAAACCTTGGACAGTTGCACAGTAGTTTTGGATGCAGATGCCTTTATTTAATAGGAGATATGTACTGTGAGAGTTCATGTCTACATCTGAAGTGTTGAAGTAAGATGACAGAGTTAGGTGTAAAGGTTTTGGATGTGATTGGTGGATGGATGTGTGACTCTTTGAAAGTAGCCTATGAGGGAGTGTTGAGCCCATGAAAGTGGAAAGGGTAGAATGGCTGCCC
Source organism: Ambystoma mexicanum (assembly GCF_040938575.1). NCBI lineage: Eukaryota > Metazoa > Chordata > Amphibia > Caudata > Ambystomatidae > Ambystoma > Ambystoma mexicanum. The sequence continues at coordinate 398,719,773 of NC_090939.1, forward strand.
CCATGTTGTGAGGTCCACAGACATCACATGGTAGTCCACGGAGCACACGTGCCACATTTGTGTCTTTTGTGGATGCCTGGCATGGAAAGGGGACTGTGGGGATTGGCCAATCAGGTTTGCTGGGTGTGGTGGGAGTTTTGTTTGCAGTAGTTGTGAGAGTATTGAAAATGGCTATGGATATGTGTTTGAGAAAGCAGACTGTGCATTCTGGGGGACTCTTAAATTCAGTCATTGAAGGCGTATGCTGAAAATCATGGCATCTTTAGAACAATTGGATTGGCAGAAGTGGAATTTTTGTGGCATGCAGTTTGTGGCTTAAACTGGGCAAGCTTGTTTTCATTCTGTGAGAGTATGGATCACTTTAAATGTCCAGACATTGTAATTGCGCATTGTGGATTATTTAAAAAGCCTAACAGAACTGTTTCCTGTTGCCGAGATTGTTTTTTCTGAAATAAATCGGAGGCAAACATGGAGATGTCCAACACAATTTTTCAATCAACAAATAGAAAAATCACTAAAGCTGTACCTGCATGTTTATATGCTGCAGGAATGTCATCTTTTGAGAATGGCAATATGAGTTCTGATGGTGTGATTTTATTTTGTCGAATGGCAATATAAGTTCTGATGGTGTGATTTTTTTTATTGTCAAGATGGAGTTCATTTCACAGATGTCAGAAATGCATATAATGTTAGGAATGCAATGAAAATGTTCCTGTAAGAAAATGGTTAACACACCACAAAAAAAGGTTCTTTTCAGAGCTTCCAGTAAAGATTAAATAACAGTTGAGTGACTGTGACGTACGCGGACACTGTGGTAGTCCGCGGATGGAATGTGCCACATCTGGGTCTTTTAAGGTTGCGTGGAATGGAAAGGGGACTGCTGAACACGCGGACAGTCATGGTGTTCGCGGACATCTCGGGAATCAGCCAATCTGGTTTCCTGGGTGTGGTGTACAGGAGGAGAGGGTAGCAGGAGAGTTGTTAGTAGGACTTGTGAAAAGATTGAAAATGGCCATGGCAATGTCTTTCAGCAGGCACTGTGTCTGGATCTTCGGGTCTCTTACGTTCATTACCTGGAGGTGTTTGCTGAGCTTTCTTGAATAGGTAGACATTTTGGATTCCCTGAATTGTAAGTGTTCCGGTATGGAGTACGAGGCATGAAATGGGAGGACCTACACCCATTGTGTGCAAATATGGTTTAATGGAAAAATCCAGACATTATTATTGTTCATTGTGGAAGGAACAGTTTGGGGAACATGACTGGAATTTCATTGCAGTTTGCAATGAAGTAGACAGTGGGAAAGTTGGAGGAAATGTTCCATAATTCAAAAATTATTTTTTCATACATTGCCCAGAGACAAAAGTGGATGTATTTTATTCTGTCCGCAAAATGGATAAAGTGAGGCGCAAAGTCAATAAAGCTGTGTGTGCTTTAATGCAAGATGCTGGCATGACATTGTTTCATAATGAAAACATTAAGAGATTGAGTCCATCTATCAGATATCAGTATTCAGATTATGGCCATTAGGGGCTACCAATGCAGAAAATTGGCTTTTAGCCCTGATGACACCAAACCTACATCTGTCTCTGGCCGCCTCGTCCCTAAAGTGAATATGGGGTGATAGAATCACCCTTTTGCCAAAATGGGGCCCTTAAAAAGCACCTCTTTTCTTGAATCCTTATGGGCTACCAAAGAACCGTATACTTTACAAGTGTTGCAATGGCTGGGAGAATTTGGTAGAAGTCCCTCTGACTGCAACACAATTAAGAGATCCTAAAAAGGGAAAAAGCAAACATATTAGGGACCCCACAAAACTTACTAGGAGCAACTAATCACTTTTAGGGAAGCATACATGGTGTAAGTCAGTGAAACGGCCCAGTAAGGTGTGAATAATGTTCTGGAGTCTCTAGCCTTATCTTGTTGAGGGCCAGACTTTGCAGATTATAGCTCCTGATATTATAGCTCAATATTCCTTTTGAATGTTTTTGTTCCTATGGAAAGGGGTATGTTTAAAAAGACAACCATTGTTTTTTTCATCGCTCAAACAACCCATGGCTTTTTGGTATTAGAAGGTCCTAATGGCCCAGAGGTGTCTCCAGTATGGGAGACCACAGCCTTTTCACAAATTCTACATCGTCTCCTACAGGCGTGCTTGGAGACAAATGATTTACCACAGCAGACCTAAGGGAAGAATGAGTCTTGATCCTTTTCTTATACCAGGGCAACATTCTAGTTTTGGCACTGCCCAATAGCAAGTTGACACATGGTAGGAGTGGAAGTAAACATTGCAATTCCTGAGATGAGAGAGGTGCCTCTAAGGAAACCTCTCTCATTCAAGTCATTGCAAATTAAAATGTTGCTAGGTTGATTTTCTTGGATATTCGCAATGAGAGTTATATTCCTTCCAGAGGGGAAATACCCACAGAGTGTGCCTTGTGTGGGCACGAGGCAAAATAGTGGCCAGCAGAGGAATGCTCACCAGACCCACTCTCCAAATGGAAGTGCTTCTACAATAGTCATACTAGCAGTTTTGTGTCTAATTTCAGTGCCAGGCAACACCCTACCTATAATGGAATATAGGTACTATTGAGTTTTGGGAATAACCACAACTTCCTCTGTGGGACTTAATACCCCTGCTAGAAAAGAGGTTGGGGAAACTTCTAGAATTCAGACCCATTTGCAAGTCTGCCATAACCCATAGGCCATGTGCAAGACATTTACCTCAGTTGTCTTCTGGGATAGCTCGGGTGAGCACTGGGATGGTCCATTTTTTGACAATCCCACCTTGGACTAGGGAATCTGAGACTTGTTGAGGTTCCAGCACTCAGTGATTCCATCTTTTTTTTAGGACCAACTATAAAGGGGCTTACCCACTTCTACTTTGTGGACCGGAATGCAGGGAGAATTTTGACCTGACCTACCTTTCCCTTGTCTTTGCAGTTGACTCTATGAGAGACCAACACATCCGCCTTCTTGGCTTGTTCCCTAAGATCTAAGACCTGGAAATCTGTGAAGTGCTGATGCAACTCATTGGAGCAAGCATGACTAGCGGAATATTGCCTTCAAAAGAGCCCTCCTCATGGTCACTATCCAAACATTCATTTTGTTTCAAGGACACATACTGAAAATCATGCTTCTTCTTGTGCTCACTTAAGTTCATTGAATAATTATTGTGATTATTACCAAATCTCACCACATGAGCTGCTTTCATGCTCACATAATTCACTCTATCCACTGCACCCAATTCCAGCAAATGCACTCTGGGGGGGTGAAAAGGGGACTATCACTGTCATCATACAAACCTTGCACTCAAGCAAACACAAAATTACTAATCAATTCTAGCTTATCAACATCTATGTCATAGATAGTTACCACGTTACTAGGAAACTTAGGCTGAGGATGGGAACTACCTCCAGAAACATTTGCTTGGATGTTCTCTAGATCTAAATGCCTCAATTGAAGCTGATAGACTCAGAGCTTCTCATTCTCAGAGTGCTCTGCATCTTTTCTGTTGCCAGAAAGTTCTATTTCCAACCTCTGTGAGCCATCTCTGCCTCACACCAGTTAGGCGTTTAACTTGACGTTAGGTGGACCACCAGCTGACAAAAGCATTGCATGCTGTTTTCAGGACAGAAACATCCCTTATTGTATTTTTCTTTTAAATTCAATATCCATTTTAAAAGAAGTTTATTTGAGAACACATACTTCCTCAACATGTTTAGATCCCAAATTAGATCATCATGAAGAGGGCATACGAAGGCAAAGAGTCCACTTGTTTAACATATTTGAAATATTCTTAATATAAATATATTTGCTTTGAAAGGAATACTGTGAATAATAAACCTTTGCTGTAGTTTATAATTTAAATCATTGGCTTCAGTTTCATAGGCATCCGTAGTTTTCCCTTAGCAATACTTTTCATTTATAATCTTAGACATTATCCAAATGGTACATGTTCTCTTATGTGTCTTGCATGGTGACGCCACACATTTAACAGAGTATTCAAGTCAAATTCTTTAGTCCCCCCTTGTGATATATAGTGATTGATGCCTAAGAACTGTATAGTGCTTGCATGAATGGTGTTTTTACATTCTGCTCTGATTATTGATCCATTCAACAAAACATCTGTTTATTTTTTCTAAAATTCATTCCCAGATAACAATGATGTCATCCCACGACTTACACTCACTACCCTACAGAGATCCATATGGGAGGGGGGAATTGGACTACCCCGGCTGCAAACCTATTACTGGGCCAGTCAAATGGCAATAGTAAATGATAAACTGCACGGAGACATCACACATCCGCACAACAAAATAAAGGACTCCGACACGCAAGAAAGACCCGTCATGAACCTCCTTTACCGGAAAAGAGAGCGATCTTCCACCCCATCTATGTTGACACATATAACCTTAGTCTGGACGGACACACACAAATACTTAGGTTGGGACAAAAAACTAACCCTGTGGAACAATAAACACCTCCCGGAAGTGAACAAACTCCCTAAGTGGCAATCATGGGCCCAACTAGGCATTGCAAAAATTGGAGATGTGTTAAAAGAAAACGAAATAATTTCATTCACGGATCTAGTTGTCACCTTCGCACCTTCAACTCAAACATGCACTGCCGGCTCACCTCCCTGAATTGACTGACGTGCCTGACTACTCCCCGTTGGAACGCAACCTGTTTCCAGAATTGCATAAACATAAAGTCACGTCCACTATGTACAATGCCATAAACTCCTTTGCCACGAAAGAACTGTCAGGTTTGAAAGAGGGAGGTAGGTGACATACTTCCAGAAGAAGGGGTAACCGCATTAATGTACCCCAGAGAATCGGTTATTTCCTCCAGGCTTCGATTAATTCAACTGAAGATATTACATAGGATTTACTATCCGAGGGTGGCATTGTTCAAATGGGGGAAGACCACTAACCCAAACTGCCTGAGATGTAAGAGGGAGGAGGGTTCCTACTATCATATACTGTGGGGATGTGCCATCATTCAACAATACTGGCAGCAGTGCTGCGACGAACTGTCAAGGGTAATGGGAAAGAGAATACATGTAAATCCGAAGCAACTACTGCTGGGGATAGAAGGAGATGTATATTGAACTAATAAGATACAAAAAGGCGTTCTTATCCACCACCACTGCGATCCTTAAAAGGAACATAGCGCAACTGTGGGGCTCTGAAAGGCCACCGAGCTATGAACAATGGATCACGGATGTGGACATCTGCATTGCAATGGAAAAAAAGGGTTTACACAGCCAGAAGGTGTCCTGAGAAAGCTCAGAAAATATGGCAAAACTGGGAAGATGCGCCCTAAAAGTAATATATAACTATAAACCGAAGTGTCATCCAAAGACTCGAGAGTGTTCCAGGTTGTGTGAGGTGAAAAGAATAAGTGTCGGACATGTTTAAATGCTCATTAGTATAAGACTGTGGCGGGGAAGCATTGGCGGGCGGGTAAGGGAAGTTCTGTTCACCCCCGTTGTATGGGGCTGTATGTTTTTATGTTACTAAAAAACAATAAAATGTTTTATTAAAAAAGAAAAACAATGATGTCATCAATGTATTATTTTCTAATTGTAATACTGTTCTCGTATCAATTGTAATCTATATTGATAAATGACTTCTCACAAAACTGCTGATACAGATTTGCCAATTTAGGAGCCACACTAGCTCCCTTTGCCATATCTTCAATTTGCTGGCATTTGGTCCCCATAAAATGTAAACACTTTTGTGTCAAAGGCTTTCCTTTGCACCATAGAATAAACAATGTGGGTTCTTTGTTCTCTGTCCTCAAATAACCATAGACATTCATCTTCCACCTCTATTTGAAGGAACTGCATGTACAATGAAACAAAATCTAGACCTTGTATTAAATTATGATGCGGATGAAACTCTATATCCTCTAATTCTCTAATGATGTGCACAGTATGCTTTAGAAAAAAACAAATTATATGAACCACAAAGGGTCTAAAATAATGGTATGGAAATATAGATAAGGTATGGAAACGGCCACCTCCTCCACCTCCCCCTCCACCAACCTGGATGACTCCAGGGCATCTTCTGCCATGGATGGCCCCTGTGTGGCATCACCTGGCCCCACCACTTCTGAGGAGTCCACTTCCACCTTCACTTTCTTTGACTTACCCCCAGCAGCCATGCCCGAAGTCACCGGTGCTGTCCCAGGCACAGCTGTCATGGGTGCGTGGCTGTGACCTGCGCCTCTGCCTGGTGGAGCCATCCCTGCATCCCTGCTCCACAACACTGCTTCCATCTCTTCATCGGATGGAATTGTGGATAAGGAGACACAGAACAGCAACATCAGTGTACTGCACTGAAGCCAGTGTGGCATCATCAAAATTCACAGGAACGTGACTTGTCAATGGAAGAACCATAACCCTCCACACCCACACACAAGGACATGCAATCCACATGCATGCAGACACCTGCCTGGTCAGCACTCCCCAGAATCACATCAGACTACATGCCACTGCCACAACCAATCGATTGTGTATGCCAAACACACATGCATCAATTGCACATACACATGAGCATCATGCATAGACATGACGTGGGCAACACTACCTAAACTGGCACAATTGCCATCTTGGAACGTTGCAGACACAAGTAACATTGTATTGTATTGCATCCACACAGCTTGAAAGACAGCACTACAACACACAATGTAAGTAAGAGGACAACTCAATTCAAGACATGTCTCAATACACACATGGTCAATGATGTCAGGGGCATGCATGCATAGAACCATCTCAGAAGCATACCTGCTGCAAGCTTAAGGGGGTCAATGCCAACATGCTGTCACATGCACAACACACATGCACTGTACAGCAGTGCACCACATGGCTACTCACCATTGGACGTTAAACGTTCCTATAATTTGCAAACCTGGGTGTGCAGCACCGGGTAAAACCTCTCCAGGACCCGAATGTTGTTCCACGACATCTGGTACCTGCGCGCATGGTGCACTTCTTTGGTAGCACTGGCCTGCATGAATCACAGTGCCTTGCTTTGGGTCCAGGATTTAAGATCCTCCCAGCACTTGTGCACGGCCTTCAAGGAGCGGACTGCCACCCCCACCATGTTGATGGCATCTGTGATCCGGTCCCAGATCTGCTGATGTCCTTCCTTGCTGTGGTGCATCACAGGGTTGAAGAGGGCATAATAATGCTCCAGGACCAGGGGCGTAGGACACACATAAAATCTGGGGAGGACAGGGGACACCTTGGCGACTATGCTTTTTTAATGTATTTATTATGTTTTAGTCAAAGAACTCGAATTTTCACAACATTAAAATTAAAATAGCAGTACGTATTAAATTACAAATATCATCACTGTATAAAACAAGAGAAAAGAAGAAAAGAAAACAGAAGAAAATTAAAGGATGCAGCAGCAAAGAACATGTCTTTATATATGCATTTCTGGATTTGTCAACTGACTGTGAGCTCATGTAAGAGAGAGGAAATCACAATTACTTCCAGTGGGCCACAGCTAGGACGCCAGCTCGTTAAGAGGCAGATCACCTGTATGTGGATTCCTGCCAAATAAAGCAGTTGCAGCCTTTTCTACCAACTGCAAGTTGCTACTTTTTTTGTGTGGGACAAGGAGACGTGTGTCTCTTGGAATGGAAGGATGGTGGTTTCAAAGAAAGAGGAAATCTTGCTTGTACCTCTGAGTAAGCCCTGTTATTGGAGTAGAGGGACCAGGTGTGTGATGTTGCTGCTTTGACTGTCCTCCGAGGTGTGGGGGGTACAGCAAATAAGGAGGATGAGCGAACGCAAGCCCACCACCTTATAAGCACTCCCCAGGTCCGCGGCCGGATGCGTCGGACCCGGGGGATGCCTAGTAGGTGGGGTGTATGTGGACCCAAGGGGGTGGCCAGAGGGGCAGCCCGCTATGTGGGCTGCCCCTCTAGAGCTCCTGTGAGGGCCGGGCAGCCTCTCACGATGAGTCTGGTCCCTCTTATTCCATCTCATGCTGGCTTTATAGCCTAGCCTTTCTTTGCCTTTGTTATTCTGAATGCAGAGCTGGACTCTGTTCCTTTCTCGTTTAACATTTGCTGCAAAGCCTGATCTATTTGATTCTCTCATATGTTACTAGGACGGCAGAGCATGGGTCCTCGGCCCTGTTACACTATTCAAAGAGCCCCTCTGGCGTTTCTTTGCCTCTCCCTTAGCTCACTGCTTGCTTGCTTAATACATACCTCCTTGCTTGAACACTCAACATATTCTCCTTAACACAGCAATGGCAGCTGCAGTCTGTCTTAACTGCTATTTTTTCTGTGTCTTGAATTGGCCTCTTATTTCCGCTTTACTGTCTGCCGGGGAAAGGCATTTGCCAGTCTCTGCCATAATGGTTCTACCTGGCCATAAGAGGGCAACAGCTAGCCAATATTGGAAGAACATGGGCATATTATGCCAGAGGCGTGCAACTGCCTTCCTACTGCCTACAAAAGAGACACAACTGTTGCCTTTGTTTCTAACAGTAATTCAGTGGATGAAGAAACGCGAGAACACACATATTGCTTATAAATGAAGGGGATGATGTCACACTTGGTTAAGAAATTTTGATCATGCCCGGATCTAATTTCCAGCTGCAATGAAGCGATTACCTTTTAGACTTCTGGCTTTAAATAATGTTAGTATCACCTGGAAAGCACAGAGGTTGCTCAACAGGGTTCCTGGAGCACGAGGGGTACCCTACTCGTGGGCATGGATGATTGGAGGGCATTCTTGCCGAGGTTTGGAGACTGGCCCTTACAGCCATGATGGGGGGCAAGGGCCTATTACTTTTGGTCAGACGTACCCTTTGAGAGTGGGCAGACATTGCCTCCTGCTTTAGCCCACTAAAAGCTCTGCTTTGCAACTTTATCACACATACCTGTCAGATGGCATGTAACTCAATGCTACTAATGTAATCAGCCTCGGAAGTCTGGAATCCTTTGCCACATCAACTAGGGTGCAGGCTTGCCACCAGAGACTTACCCATGTCTGAGTCAGCATCTGTCACCCTGTGGGGAAGACACAAAGAAAGAGCAGGGCACAGTGCCCTTGTGGGTTTTTCACACTTCTTCCTCAGGGTGGGCACAATTCACTCCACAGAGAAAGTGGCACTTCCTGGGCAACATTCTCCCACATTGACAATGACACCCAAAGAGCTAAATTGGCCATTTGAAATACCTCTGTCGACTTATTATTGCACAATCCACACTGATGGGTTTAAGCACCTGTTTAACGTGAGATTGCAATTAAGGGCATTTGCCAATGCACTCAAGAAGCACAGGACACGCTCTTACCAGCGACATGCCACGCTCACTCATTCTGATCACAAATTGCCATTTATCTGGTGTCATGTTAAATGTATTTATTTATTTATTACATGTGTAGCATCACACAAAACCCACAAGCATTAAGGCACAAAGTAAACTGCATGGAGTGGACCACTTCCATTGGCGTAAGTTTTTACTTTTCAGCCACGAAATGGAAGATTTTAGCGTAAAAGGCAGGTGAAATCACATTGGAAGAGTGTAAATACCTCGCGCAATTAGCGATTGCTGGCGGGATTGACAATGGCTTCCTCTGGACTCTGCCCACTTTTACCAGGTTTAATTTCCAAGGAGATCCCAGAGGAATCCCTTTCCTTATTTCCAGCATGAGAATCCATGCTGGCAGGAAGGCCGCATTTGTCTGGTGGAGCGGGAAATACAGGGGGTCCTTGTGTGTCCACTCGGCTCCCGAACTCCACCCAGAAAATGCACAAAAATCTGCCCAATTAGAAAAAGCAACAGTAATAGTGTTTTCCACTTCTTTTTCTGAACCAATTGACATGGAAAATGCTGTGTTGCATCGGAAGCTGAATGCATTCACTCCGCATATTATCCCACAAGAAGATTAAGCCAGGAGTTGAACACAGGTGTTACATATTTCTGTGCATTTGGAGCATTAACTCACTGCGCTACCTTACAAATTATATCTCTTCTAGGGCTGTACCGTCTTAACTACTTAACTGCCATGGGTATTTCTGCCAAGTCCTTTTTTGGTGATTTCGGTATGTTGCCATTCAATCCCTTGTAACTTTTTTGTTACATAAGATATCTCAAATTTGGCCCCTTTGTTCCCCAAATGTAGGCGGTCATAATGTTTCAGACTTTGGCGGGGATTGTGGGTAATAAATTCTGGGGCGATTCACGCAAGTCAGACCATTGTGGATTCCCACGGGTGTCCTCTTTTCGGAAATGCATGAGGTTCCCTGTTTTCCTTGGTGGCTTCGACACCATAGGCCCAAATCTGTACGTTGTCCACATGAGCAAAATCTGCTCTGCCAAAAGGCTTGGGGTTACCAGTGGGTTAGCCTTTTCCCTTTGCGCCCAGGTAGGTGCACCCACACATGTGAGGTACCGTTTTTGTTGGGACACCTGTGTGAACGCAGGATGGTAGGACATGTGTTGTTGGTGGCGTGTTTCGGTGGGTGTCCAGAGTGAAATGTCTGATTGTGTGTTTTCCACCAAATTTCAGAGACATTTCCCTCTGCCCACCCACCGAAACACGCCACCAACAACAGATGTCCTACCTTCCCGCGTTCCCAGAGGTGTCCTGATGAAACGGTATCTCATATGTGTGGGTGCACCTACCTGGGCACAAAGGGAAAAGGCTAACCCACTGATAACCCCAATCTAGCAATCTGCCCCCAGGGAGGGCTACATGAGATGCCCCATCTATTTGGGGTGGAGGGGAGAGAGCCACCCCTTTCCACTAATAACATCCATGGGGGTTCAGTGTCCCTCCACACCCACCCAAAACAAGTTATAATTTGTTTTATTTTTGTTTTGCCCCTTTCCTAGGGGCAGATGGGCACATGTGTGCGGCCATCTGCCCGGGGGGGCAAATGTACTGCCCCTGGCTTGGGGGCTGGATCCACCAATATTTGCGGTGGCCTCTACCCCCACCCCAAACGGATGGGGGGCATCTCATGTACCGCTTCCTAGCGGCAGAAATCTGCCCCCAGGGAGGGCTAAATAAGGTGCCCCTATCCACTCAGGGTGGGGGAGGGCCACCCCCCCTTTCAAACACAAAAACAATCCTGGTGCTCTAGTGGGCCCCGCCGGGCCCCTCACCCCCACCCAAAACAAGTTATAAAAATGTTTTTTTTGTTTTTTGTTTTTCCCCTTCTCTAGGGGCAAATGGGCACATGTGTGTGGCCATCTGCCATCAAGGGGGGGGGGGGTCAAAACGTACTGCCCCAATCTTGGGATGGTGGTTGTGTCAATATTTACAGTGGCCTCTCCCCCCTACCCCAAATGGATGGGGGCATCTCATGTACCCCTTCCTAGGGGCAGAAATATGCCTCCAGGGAGGGCTACGTAAGGTGCCCCCATCCACTCAGGGTGGGGGGAGAGGGCCACCCCCCCTTTCAAACACAAAAACTCCTGGTGGTGTAGTGGTTCTCCCTGGTCCCCCCACCCCCACCCAAAACAAGTTATAATATATTTTTTGTTTTGCCCCTTCCCTAGGGGCAGATGGGCACACTTAGTGTGGGGGGAGAGGGCCACCCCCTTGCAAAAATCCCTGGGGCTAGTTGTCCCACCCACACCCACCCAAAACTACATTTAAAACATATATTTTTTGTTGTTGTTTGCCCCCTTCCCTGGGGGCAGATGATCACCCATCTGCCCCTAGGCTATTGCCCCCATGCTTTGGGGGTGAGGGGGACAGATCCCTGTACAACACACCAAACATATTCTGGGGGGATAAAAGACATTACATCCTCCCCACTTACAATTGTGGGGGGGATTTGTCCCCCCTGTCCCCCCCATGTCCTACGCCCATGTCCAGGACCTTCGCCAGCAGGATGTCAACTTCCCTGGTGCTGAAGTTGACAGCCCTCTACTTCGCTAACAAGGGGTTGCCGCTCTGGTCTGATGATGATGGTGCAGACATGTCAACCCTCGGGGCAGATGTTGGTGGAAAGATGGTCCTGGAGCGGTGGTGGTGGAATGGCACAATGGGAGTCCATTGTAGCAGCTGATGTGGTCATAGGGCCAAAGACAAGAGCATATACAATGGGTGGACAGCAGGCACTCCAAATGCAGTGCAGGTGGGCAGCAGGCACAGACATTGGACTGGGAACAGCAGATGGAAAGTTGGAGGCAGCACAGGGCAGGTGGAGGCAGATAAAATAGCACAGAGGCAGGAACGTGAGTCTTCATTGGATATCAATGCTAGCAGATGTGAACAGAGTGACTGTGCACGTAAAAAATG